>NC_081526.1:17358232-18558232 GCF_030273125.1 Centropristis striata
TTACAGTTATGGTTGTACTATTAGTAGATAGAATTACTTAAAATGTATTTTATGTGCAATTTGATGCTTTTTTTGGTCAGTTATTTAATGTGAGTTCAGTAAAGCTTGGCTGACATTTTAATCTCTCCAACAGCCTTGATGACTGTGTTCCCATGAAAACCGAGCTCATGTGGATCCCCCGAAGTAAGATAGCAACATTAGCTTTCAAAATAGCAATGTGAGGCACTGATTAATTTACTGTTAATCAAACTGCAAGTGAGACATGAATTAGCTAGCTGGCCCACCCCTCCTCCCTCTGCCTCACACCGTGCCGTTAGGAGACTACTTTGGGCAGAATTTCTGGCAACGGACCTTCAGTTAGCAGCTGCAGCAGCTCGAACTCAGCCAGTGCAAACCCCAACGTCATAGTGTCACAGTGGGCAACGCTGGGTCAGAGTCGTCCCAGATCAGACACAGGATACTGGGGTTTGTACTGGCTGAATTCTCTTTTTTTGTCCCTCCATGTCCCTTTGCTGGGCTTTGTACATTTTAAACAGAAAGCAAGTTATACAAATCCTCTCAGCCAATACTCAGATTATGGCTTGTCTAGGCAGTTAATCAGGCATCATATCTCCCTCAAACTGAACATCAAATCAAACTTCTGGCAGAATATTGAACCAATCTTCTCCAGGTGGTGTAACGAGTTACCAAACTGCAGCCATTCTGATCTTAACCTTAAAGTAGAGACTAAAGACCCAGGTCTTCCATGAACATCCTATTCAAGGCACTATTGCTTGACATCACCTATGTCCTATTGGACTCATTTTAACCCATGGCACTGACTCGTGTTGTCTTCTGACTAGATCTTTACTTGTGTCCTATGAACTCTTAGATGTACGTCGCTTTGGATTAAAGCGTCTGCTAAATGGAATTATGACATTTTAACCAGATGTCAGGCTTGTCAGGGGTGACCAAAATATGGATTTAAACCAATGTATAGTTTCAGTTTAATGATTTATGTAAGTAAAGAGTACAAATACTGTAATTTTTAACTTCCCCTGCAAGGTTCACAATTGTCAGAGACAGGCAGTGAAATTTGGTTGACAATCCAAATCAGTGAATAAATTCACAGATGGCCAATTTAGAGTTTTGGCTAAATTGGCAGAAATTTAGGACTAAATTCTCCCAATGTGGTGCCACTATGACCCACCCTCCTACAAAAGCAATTTACTAGAATATGACATGAAATGGCAGAGAATATACTAATTGGTGTGAAATTCTAAATACAATTTCTTGCTTTTTTTTGCAAACAATAAAGTGATACAGATGGATGAAGTTGAAGTTTTCCATTGCAGCTCTATTAAATACATGCATAGACCAATGGTGCATATGCAGCATAACTGATATGGTGCAGTCGGACACTGATTGTAAGCACGATTTAATCACAGCCGTCATGTAATGACCTGCTGCAGGATTACTGTTAACATTCCTGGTGCAACATTTGAGACTCAACAATACTAACTATCTCTCAGGCCTCTTTTTTTGTGTTCCAAAGAATAAATCCATGTTGTATGATGTCTGAGAAGTGGTTCTGAAGTCTAATGCCCCCCTAAACCGCAGAGCTGTCATTCTGGTTTTCATGTTGACTTCAAAACAACTGACAAACAAATGAAGGTATAATTGGAGGCTCTGCTCACGCTGAGAAACGACTGCTGCATCACTGAATAGATTAGCTGTTTGCAGGCTGTTGCTATGGTGGTGTACTCTACTGGGATGTGTGTGAGGGTGTGTTTAGTGTTTGGTGTGTGTGTGTGTGTGTGTGTGTGTGTGTTGCCCATAATGGATTTCCCCAAGTATTCATCTGAGTGTGTACTGATTTTGGTACATTTCTGTGTGTTATCTTAAGCATGAATACATGAGGTTTTGAGTCTGTCTGTTTGTGTGTGTGTTTCCGTGTGCCTGTGTGTGTGTGTGTGTGTGTGTTTCTGTCTGTCTGCGTATGTCCCTGGTGTGCTGCTAGTAAAGCGTGGCGTGTTGCTCTAACAGGCTTGTCCTCCATTAGTGGCTCAGCACTGGGCTTAAAACTGGGAGGGAGGAGAGAGGAGGGAAGATAGATGGACACACACACACACACACACACACACACACACACACGGACACATACACACATACTTACCTTAAATTCTACTTGCTTAGAGCTTAAAAATTACAATTGGACTTCACTGCAGTTGTGCAGCTTTTCTGTGCGTTTACAGGTGATCAAATGTTGCATCCCTCTTGCACCAGGGACAAACAAACACCATTGTCATATTATATAGCGAGATCATCAGTATATTTAAGAAAGTGAAGTAGGGTCAAAAATGCCATGTCTTTAGGACACTTATGTACAGAGTCTGTACCGTTATGTTACATGAAAGTTTCTCAGGTTTTCAAGACAATTTGTGTGTTTTGATTTGAAGGCTTTGAAGATTTAGACGTGATTATATTGGGATGGAGTTGCCAGATTGTTAAGCAACAAAGAAACAAATAACAATTATCTCAAATACTCATACATTTACCAAAGTAAAATCCATAAGCTTGCCAAACAATACATGACTGCGGTGCATCCCTTCTTTTCTCTCAGAATCCTCCTCCATCCTTTTCATAAACCACAAAGTTCAACTTAAAACACCACGAGTGCAGGCCTGATGCATACTGAATTTCATTCAAAGATTTGTTCATTTTCATACAGCACTAAAACATTGCATGATTGATGCTCTTCTATGTTGGAAGTATTGCATCGACATTACATAAGATATTGCAAGAAACAGATGGCAAATAAGGCCCAAGACACATCTCCAGAACCCTAAATTAGTCTCCAAACATCAATTATTTGAGTATTAAATAATAAAGTGAAAAAGTTGTGTACCCACATCAACTGATCTTAAGAGGTTTGATGCCAAATTTTGGCAAGATTATCCAAATCTACATTGTTTTTATGTAATGAACTGTATGAGACCAAACTAAACGGTTCTAAGGGAGAGGCCTGCCCCCTGGAATATTAAATCTGCCCCCCATAATTGTGTTGAATATTGTCAGACATTTTTCACTTCACATTTACCCACAGGGTGATGAAATAACTATAACATTTCATGCACAGTAAACACTGTCTGAGTATTCTTTACAGTCTTTATTGTTATACAGTGGCAAGAAGAAGTATGTGATACCTTTTAAATGACCTAGTTTTCTGTGTTAGTTTGTCGTAAAATATGATCTGATCTGCATCTCAGTCTTGAGTATAGACAAATCTTAATATATTTATTATCAATAAAATTAGATGCAGCCTCAGCTCATTTTAAATAGCTTCGCCACAGGACAAACTATCAAATCTAAACAAGTTTCTTCATAAAGTATATGTTTTATTTTCTAAATATTCAGTCAGCAGTGAATGTACATAATCACTTTGTCGCAAAGATCCTGCCAGAAAAACAAAATCCGCTGTGTGCTGTATTTTGAAATCTCCCTGATCGCTCCTGCAGCCATCAGGCTGTCTCATTCTTCAAGAGATTCTACCAGACTAACTGAATTTCCCCTTTGGGATGAATAAAGTAATTTTGATTTGATTTGATTTTTGATTTGATCCTCTGTATTTAACGGATCAAAACTTCGCCCATTACATGCCTTGTGTCTGAGGTTGATTTGCTGTTTTATTTTGTAATCTACCAGATGTGTGGTGCGATCTCATTGAGGCGCGCTCCACAGTAAATGCCGTGGGCTATTCCACAGATTTTGAGTTAAGCGAATCCGTGGCTATTTCACGGACTCTTGTGAGACCAGGTTGATTTTAGACTTTCTTAAGTTTCAGCTGCAGCCAAAGAAATGTAGAGTGGATGAGTTTGATGAAGTGTGTTTCTGACTCCTCAATGAACACATCCTGGACTTCTCTGTACAGAACAAACAGATGAAACTTATCTGAGTCTGGGTAAGAACAAAATGTATTTCTCAAACTTTTCAGCATGTTCCTTTAAATGTTTCAGCTGTCAGGTTCTCTGCTTCTCGCTGCTTTCCAATCATCCGCAGCAGTTTGTGATCCAGTCAGTCCATAGTGGTCTATAATATAGGCAGCCACAGTGTGAGGAAAGCAACACACACACACACACACACATATAAATATATACACTATGGAGCAGTGCCTCAGGGCAGTTACTGTACTCTATAAATCCTGTATTTACTGACAGCAAGGCAGCTGCGAGACACACTGACACTGCTGACTGTATGTGTATGTGTGTGTGTGTGTGTGTGTGTGTGTGTGTGTGTGTGTGGCTTTGTATGTATGTACATATACAGGATAGGTTTAACAGAGAGGGAAAGTGACTTTTTTTTATAGATATTTGAAAGGGGAGATAATCAGGTAAAAGGGACTGCAGGAAAGACATATTTAGACCCTTGGTTTTTTAGTTTATTTTCATTTTAAACAAAGAATACCCCAATATTTTCTTAAAGATGAATAGAATTTTAAGGGAAAATACTTCCATGTTTTCACTTACCTTCATCAAACTGTCTCTGAATAGATTTACAATCAATCAGAGCAACAATGTGTGTGATGAAGTGCATGGTCACACACTTCAGTGGGCAAGTATATAAGAAAATTTCACCATGAGTGATATCAAATAATAAAATATATCAGAAAAATAAGAAATTTTAGGTGAAAAATACACAACAAAGAAAAGAAAACAGGACAAAGAATCAAAAGATGTAAAGAGATGAAAAGAAAAATGTAAGAGAGCGCTTTTGTGAGTTTTTTGTGCCAGGAGAAAAAATAAATGTGAGAATATGGAGGGATGAAGAGGGAGAGGGTGTGTCATCCACTTCAAGGAAAACACAGAAAGAGAGAGAAAGAAAAAGAGAGAGAGAGAGTGATGGAGGGAGGAGAGAGAGGAGGAAAGACTTTGACCCTTTTCTCCTCTAACCCCGGCTCACAGACAAGCACTCTCTTCCTAAAGGTTAATGTGATGCTAATGTGGCCTATATTGAGAGGGTGATCATTATTTTCAGACCTTTGCCGTGCTCCTCACCTGTGTATAAAAACTGTTTGCAGAGGCTGAACAAGCGTTCACATCCTTCACCCGACTAAAAAGTAGCAACAGCACAATGCAAAAATACTGCATTGCAAGTAAAACATGTCCATTCAAACTTTTAGTATTGAAATGCAGTTTTAACTAACAAGAAGAATACGAATGATAACCTCTACACAGTGTTTGAACGTTGTAGTTGATGCAAGTGGTGCTCATGTCAAACTCATATATCTTATTCCTCAGTGCCATAGACTTCTTGTTGTCAAAAAACTGTTAAAAACACATGAAAGAGTGACACTGCTGCAGCAGTTGACAAATTGATGTATGGCTCAGCGTAATCAATCAGAGCTACAGTCCAGAGACTGACAGGAGAATTCATTAAAGGAAGTGTAGCGTTTGTGGATGCCAGGTCTGCACAAATAAGACAAAAACAAACTGTGCTGACAAGCAGAGTGTCTGGATGCGTCTGTTCTATTTGTACATATCTAAATTAGGTAACACATTTGCATGCATTTGGTGCAAAATTACCCCATTTCTGCAAATGAACCTCATTGAAAAAAACAGTCCAATTCACAAAGATGAGCACTACAGCACAATCAAATATAAGCATCTTCAGATAGTTGCTGGAAACTAAAGTATATTTATAAGGCATTAAACATGAAATATGCAGTTTCCTGACAAAGATGATGCAATGCCGTCATTGCAGTTCATTTCTCCCGATTAGAATTCCTTCATTGTTCAAGAGGGTTTTACCAGCAGCCAAATTATCCACAGAGGTCTCCTCCTCTCCAGATTCAAACCAGTAAAACACAGAATAAAGCAGTTTCACATTAAAAATCTGTGTTTTTCTGTTGCTGTTTGGCAGGTTCGCCTGGCAAGTTTTTCTTATATCTCAAGATTAGGGTTGCAGAGGGGCGGAACATTTCTGGTAAATTTCCAGAAACCTTCCATGGGAAGTGAAGCTGGGGAAACATGACATTTCAACTGATTTATTTGTTAGTAAATCTCAAGTTTTAATTACTTTATTAAACAATCAATTCTTTCATTGAACAAAAAAAAAACATGAATGTTGAGGTAAATATTACTCACCTCTGACCCCACCCACTCAAAAATCTCAAAAAAGTCCAATTTAAAATCTTAAATGGAGAGAGCCCCTCTCCCTCCAAAAAAGTTCCATTCAACATGTAAAGTTGAATTGAAAATGTGATGGGGTGTGCTATGTGCATGTGATTGAGGGATAGCTAGGATAGGATAATAGGATATTCAAGTGAAATCAGGTTGTTTTCGTAAAGATTATGCTAAAATATATTTTCCCCAACTATATTTAAGTTCCCTGTTAAGGGCCAACATTCAAATGAGTAAATTCCTTGTTTATTCCTGCTTATTCCCATAAATTCCTGTTAATTCCCATAAATTCTTCCATGGAAAGTTTCCAACTTTGAAAATTCCCAAAATTTTGCAACCCTATTCAAAATCCAGATGTTTGATGACTAGAATCCTTCATCCCATTGAAATATACAGTTAAAACAACCACGATCTAAAAACCACATTTTGGTCACAAAAATGTGACCACAATGCTGACACATATGCAAAGGGCATATGACGCTGTTAACAGGCAGTGGACATGGAGCAATATATTTCTGGTGGTTTAATGGAATCAATCAGATTCTGTTGGGACAGATGACAAATTTTAAAAAAAGGTAACAAGATTGTTTATTTCCGTCTCATAGTGTGCATTTTCCCCAGCTGTCTGTGTCTCATGAGTGTCACACGATCAACAAAGAGAAAACTGTTTCCATCTAAGCACAAACTTTATTTGCTTCCCGAAAATCAGAGGAAAAAGGATCAAAACAAATCTGCAATCTTTCTTCCATTGCAAACACCCAACTGATCGTCTGTGCTTTCAGTCACATTAATTGACAAACTGTTGTAAACTTTGCAGCAAACACATAATAAAGCTGGGATACTGAGAGCAAGATGAAAGCAACAATTTTAACCCAGATTGTCACATTTATGCACGATCACGTTGAGATAAAAGCAGAATCGAAACATGCTCACAGTTTGCCTCGGAGTCGTGGCTCGGAGTGTTCAACATCACCATCACCCTGGTTACTGCTGGAAAACAGAAAGTAAACAATGATAAAATCAGTGCGATAAAACCATAGAAAAATATTCATTCTCATTCAAATGAACAATGGTCAGAGTGAGGCCATATTTATCTGCCCTGTTGCCACAAAAACTTCCATATAAACTTATAATAAACTTATAAACTATATAAACTGCATAAACCAACATTGTAGGGATCTGAGAATTAGATCAATAGAAAAAAAGGCACCCCTATTATTTTATTGTTTACTTTTCATATTTGTTTTGGTTACTTGGTTACTACTCACATGGTTCAGTGGAACTTAAATATTTACTGCTATTTCACATACAGGCCGCCAGGGGCGCTAATCGCACCGGTGGTAAAGAGTTGCGTACAGCACACAAAAGAAGAATAAATCCTTGTCTTTGAGAAGTGAACGTCAACTTGTGTGTTCTGCTATTCTTTATCGCAGGTTAGTAAATTGGTGCACATTACAGATTTTAAGAGTATAAAATGTTGCCATAAGATAGTTTGCACATGCTGGTAAAAATGAATCAGTGTTATAAGAGACGTTTGTTGTTATTAGAGATTCGCGCGTGTATGCTAACTCGCTAATGCTAGCGGACCTGTGTAGAGCAGGCGGAAGTCTCCGTGTCTGAGCTTGGAGGCAAACCAGGAAGTGCCTTAAGCTGCATTCTACCTGAAATTCCAGCAGGGGGTGCTAAGTTTGTCTGCAAAAAATATCTGCCCATTCATTTCAGTGCAAAATGAGAAAACTTCTCACTTAATTTATTCCCTCAGAATTTTTTTTTAGGACAATACTATAGTCTCAATCGCTAGTAAAAAAATCTTCTTCAAGACAATTTGATGTTAATAGTTCTAATAATGGCCCCATTTAAAAGAAAGTAGAGGATAAAGAATTGTATGATTTGGGACGAGAAGCAGAGCAATGCGTATCCACGGCAACGTGTCAATAAAGTCATATATAACGTTATATAAGTATAAAAAAGGACGTTTAGCGGTTTGGTCTCATAACTTTGACCCTTTCACACTGTATTTTCACTTAATGACAGTTTATTTGAAAGTTTTATTCAGTAAAAATGTCTTGTTCAGTGTGGTTGGACTAACAGATACTCCAAGGAGTCGCTGTTCAGTTTTTTGAGGTAAGTAAAACATAAGTAAGTAAAACATTTTTTTTTTTTGCCAAAACTAACATCCCAGTTAATGCTCCAGTTAATGCTAGGTGTAGAGAGGTGTAGAGGTGTAGAGAGGCTGTAGTCAGTGATCAGATCCCTCACGCTCCTCCACAGTCCAAATATGGTCTGCTCCCCGTATCGGAAACAAGATGGTGACGCAAGATGGCGACGAGTGTAACGCTGAACTCGAGAATTCCAACGGGCAGTCCACAAACCAATGGGTGACGTCATGGTGACTACGTCCATTATTTATGTACAGTCTATGGTATAGAGTGGAGTATTAGGAGGGAAAACTTACCCAAGAACCAGTGAGCTTCCGTAATCACTTTTTCACTTAATTTAACATGCACGTATGAAACGGTTTTCATTTATTATGACAGATACTGGTTTAAATGACTGTTAATAGGTATAGTTGGGGTTTATTGCCAAACAAGCAGAAATGCTGTTGTAATTGTGTTGTGTTGTATTCATATTGTTTGGAAGTGAATGTTAGAGAGATATGCCATTTAAAGAACAATGTTATTGAAGTTTTGCTGTAATTTGATGAATATTGTGTTTCAGAATAAGCTGTAAATGTATGTCATAGTCTTTCATGCAAAATAACAGTAGATTTGCATCAGAGATTAAACCATTTCATGTTATCATATTTATATATTACGTTTAAAAACTGTTGTTTAAGATTGTTAAAAAAGACAGTTGTTACATTTCATGGATACTGTGAAAAAGACAATAAGTTAAAATACCAAACTTACATTTTTGGTTTGTGAATGTTATTTAAAAGTGAATATGGTTACAAGATTTCTGCAATATGAGATTGTAAAAAGGTTGAATAAGCCTAACTGAGTGATTTGTTCATTGATGAATGTGAAGACTGTTATGAGTGATGCTATGAAGTTAATCATGTATCATTATATATATATATAAAGTAATCAATACCAACTTTGGTGAGTATTTTTTTCACTGGTTTGTCCTCATTTGTATAGCCTCCATGAAACAACATGGTAAGAATGTGCCGGGAGAAATATCTAAGATGTGCTTTAAGTAATCCATCTTCAGAACATTATAGTTTCACCACAACAGATCCTCATCATTAACAGACCAACATCACACAATTGTATAGCCTAGTGTGAGTACAGTAAGTCTTTATAATTACTCCTTCACATCTCCACTTGACCTCATGATGTTTTCCTTTAAGGTCAATGAAGAATGATTAGGAAAAGACAAAGGACTTTATTTGTCTGACTATTCAACCACAGCCCAAGATGAGGAGTCTGGGGGCATCTGGCATGGCTGGGCAATTCATCGAAACCGACATTCAGAATTTCTAACTGCCGTAATCTTGCCCATTATGATTATTTTGCTCAAGGAAAATGTGTGACATGGAAGCAACATGGAGGAGAACTCAAACAACTCGAGTGTCTTGTAAGAAAATGCTTTGTCTGTCATTTTGGCTTCAGGGAAGACGACACTGAACATAAAAACACTGAAGAAAAACTTTATAATACTGTAAAATATTTATTTTCTACTGTTTCAGAGAAATCAATTTCTACTCTAAAATTAAAATTGTGATGTTAAGTAGTTAATCTGTGTGTGTTTCCTTAATTTCTAGATATTAACATTTTCATTAGAAAAAATATCCCCACAGAAGAGACCATGTAGTAAACCATGAGGGCAAAAAACTAAACGGAATGGAGAAAAAATGGAGAATGCAGATGCAGGAACTTGGAGAAGCAGGAATGTGTCTGAAGGAGGGACAGAGAGACAGAATGGGCAAACATACAACTAACTAGCAACTAGCAAAAATACAACTGAGGAAGCAGCTAGATGGTGACAGTGACGAACATTTTCCGAGTTGAAGCCTTTGTGGATATTGTATCTTTCAGTCAAAGGTGACTATTTAATTCTCTCCCATTATTAAACCAATTCAGAGATGCTATATGTCTACTAAACTTCAATCAAACGAACACTGAATAAGGGCTGGGCGATATGGACCAGAAGTCATATCCTGATATATTTAGGCTGAATATCGATATACGATATATATCCCGATATTTTTATTGCAAAGTGAGAGCAAAGGTTCAGTCAAAGTCGAGGCCAAATTTGACATGTCACAAGTAGTTGTATTGAAACCATTCATTTAAGTGAACATAAATACTGTATAACAACAGGAGTACCTTTTTTTTTAAATCAAAGCTCCATAAAGTGCACATTTAAATGAATAAAAATATTTTAACTAAAAATAGCCTATGAAATAAAATAGGTCAATCTTTTTCCGAAATAAATATATCTATTTGAGAAAAGAATAACGAACATATATGGTCTAATTTCATATCACATTTGAAAATATATCGATATATCTTTCATATCTATATATTGCCCAGCCCTACACTGAATGCAAAAAATGCAAAAATGTTTTTGAGTATACATATAAAAGGTATTTTGTGCATGATTTCCACAATATCTGCAAATTATATCAAAGTTAAGACTTAAATAAGGTGAGGCAGATTTATTTTCTTCTTAAGCCAACAGGAGTTAATGCTCTGCAGACACAGAACCTTAACCCTGGTCAGTCACATCAAACATAAATATAAACAGCACATAAAGTGTACACTGCTGAGCTCACTGACACTGATCTCAACCGCCTTAAGAGCATGATAACCAAGGCAGTTCCCGTCTTCTCCCCCATCTCCCACCACTTTATAAATAAATATTTTACTGTGCTTAATACTTCATTGCTTGTGTGAAAGGAAGCCTTTTCACTGTGTCACATCCTGGGAGGTATTGATTTATCCTGCCTCTAATTGCTATGCAACTGCCAACTGCTTCAATGCTTGAGTTTTGCACTGGAGGATAAAAAGATGGTGGCTCTTGATTTGGATTTTCCGCCCCTAGGCTGTGAATCTGTTGACATTTTCCTCTTAGTTAACCAGCCTTCAAACACTGTTATAACCCACAACCTTTCTTTTTCATGTTAATTCCACGTCTCTGTGGCTGGATGAGATCTGTTAATGAGTGGTGCACACATAGAGCCGGCGCTGTCTGAAATATACATGGCCTGTGGGCTATATGAGCAGAGTACATGTGCAAATGTCTATTCTTTGACTCCCATTTGAATTTGAAAACATTGTGTGAAATTGCTGTTTCACTCCAACCATTTTTTCTGGATTTTTCTTTTTTTTTAAATCCAAAAGAGCAGGTCCTTTTTAGGAAGAAAACCATTCAAAATAAAATCCCTATTAAGAAACTATAATCCCTCCTTCACCTATTTAAGCCAGTCTGCATTAGCCCAGGTCCCACTGTAGGGTTTTGACCACAGATGTATGCAAGTGAGGCAATACACCTTCCCCCTGATGGATTTACGTTATTCTGCAGATTGACAGTTGGTGGTGATTGCAACATGCAAAGAAGTGTTGCATTTACCCACTACGTGAGGAAAGAAGAAGACTAGTAGCTGGCAAACAAGCCCCCCTGGGAAGAGCACTGGGCTTTGATGGCAATTAGACATAGTGGCGAAATGGTGGAGTTACAGTTCCCCATAGACTTACACTGGTAAAGAAACGTCTATCAATCGGTGGATGTTCTCTTTCTAACGTCAATAGTTTTCTTTCAACGTCAATTTGATCCATTCTGTCTGATAACATTTAAAAAGTCTTGAAAAACCATAACATCAAATTATTTTATTCACCTTTAAGTTAGTAGAGCAAAGTAGCTGGCCCGGCTGACAAAGTCTTTAGAGGCGTGTTCCTAATAGATGTGGAAGATCCAGGAATTTTTTATGCAAGGATGTTGAATTTTTTCGGCATTATGCACCACTGAGCAACTGTCATAGGAAATAAGCAGAGCCAATCTAGTTCTCTTTATCCATCCATGCAAGCAAACAATTGCTTGATTCAATATATATTTTTTTTTTAAAAAGGGAGGAAATGTGTTTAGCATTTGTTAGACTGCAAGAATACAGATAATAGCCCTCATTTATCAAACGAGCGTACGACAGAAAGTGGGCGCATGATCATTTCTACACAAGGCTCGGCATTTATCAATTTGGACATGAGCGGAGGGTACGATCAGAGCTCACATCTGCTCTCAGCTCGTGTACGCAAATTGGAGTCAGCGTGAAGTCTGAGTCTGAGAGTTGATCCAAGTGTATTGTATTGATGCCTGGAGCTGATAAAACCGTGAAATTCTTAAAACAGGCTACTAGCCGATGCTATTAAATGTTTTTGTCTTCTGCTATTAAATGTTTACCGTTATCCGACGTCTCCTTCACCACCGGTGGTGCCCAAATAGAAACATTCCCAATCAGCGCTGCCACACGCTCCTATGACTGTGACAGAATTCTTACTAAATGTAAAGAATTGAATAATATCGCTCCATCATAATAATAACAATATTTTTATATTATATAGGCTATTACGCTTTATATATCACAATGTATAAATTAAATATTCCAACCTCACCGGGAGACAGCGGCACTGATTTCCTTCCTTTTTCACATTTTATGCTGCCAAAAAAAACGTTTGTTGTTTTGCAGCTGTTGGACGTCAGCGTTTCACTTTCTGCCTCTGAGAAATTCCTCTTCTTTTGGAATTAAAACTTACTTTAAAACATTGTTTACCTCTTTCACCCAAAAGGCTGTTAAATTTTTAAGTCTGTGCTCCAAATGTAAAATATTCAGTGAAATTGTTTGAGTTTGTGTTTACCTGAGACACAGTGAATGTAACAGCCCATTTTAGTTGTTAGATAACTTGGTCAGATACAGATGCACAAGGCAGCCTTTAGCATCTGTTTGAGACACATCAGGCTTTTCAATAACTCCAATGTAAACCCAATCCATGGCAATGTTAGAGCAATGGATGTACTATAAAGAGCACAACGGTCCACTTACGATGGAGGGTCAAACCCTGGACTTTGACCCAGGAGACCGGTGTTCACGTACAGTGAGACACCACATGTCAATGTTATTTTAATCTACCTGTATATTAACTACATTATCTGTGCATAGTAGCATCAGCTTCACCGTCACTCACAAACCAACGTCCAGTACGGAAGTAGCCGTTTTCAATGCCCACTTTGTTTATCCTAACCTTAACCAGCTTTATCCTCTAAACGTAACCATTTCTTATGAAGACGGAAGTTTATTTTGCATGTAATGAGCAGAAACTGACACCCCGTCTCCACATTAAAAACAGACTCTGAAGGGGTACTTAGAACTTGTGTAACTGAAGATGAGGAGCACTGACCAAGCTGTGGTAACGGACTAGCTGGGAGAAAGACTATGTTCAATATAAACATACTGTAAAGTCACCTTAAAGAAAATTACAAATGCACATTTATAATGATAATATGTTTGTGTCTGATGTTTTGCATCAAACTTGACCTACTGTACTTTATCCGTGTTTATATCTTACAAGAGTGTTAACCGTTAACGGCTGTGCCACTATACAAAGCTTAATAATATACCTACTATCCATAGTCAGCGCCCTCTTCTGGCAAGTCTTTTTTGCAAATCCAGATAGTTTCTAATTAACTCATCTTAGCTCAGCTGCTCATTGAATCCTCATTTGCTTAATATTATAATCTCTGTTTTGTGTTTTGTGGGCATCTAATTGAATTGCTTTGATGTGTTTATGTTTTTTTCAGATAGGAGGGAGGAAAGAGACCTTCAGTTATTACCAAAGTGTTTTATTGTGGGAGAGGACACTAATTGCAAACTAAGAGCCAGTTAGTGTTGGACGCTAATTGTGAAGAACAGTGGAGCTAACAGGGGAATAGAAAACTAGGTTAAATCGCGGCATAAATTGACTGAAGATAAATATGAGTGAGAAATGCGCACATGTGGTGGAGTTGGATTCAGGAACCTGAAACAGCTAGACACCAGTCATACAGCAGCATTTGAAACTGAAGAAAAAGGTGCACGACAGATCACTGAGAAGAGAGAGTCCCTCTAATAAAAGAGAGCAGGCAGTGAAGAAGGGGGAATACAAGGGCACACAGGATGAGGAGGAAATAACAGTGACACAGAAAAGTGGTAAATGAGTGTTGCACCTGTTTGTTAGCAGTGAGGAGACATGGATTGTGTAGAGAGTATAATGAAAAAAGCTTTTCGGAGAAGAGGAAACGACAGTGAGATGGCTGGATTTAATATAAGCTTCCTTTTAGTCACTCAACAATACACGTTTGCAACTAGGTTATATAGTATAACTGCAATATCAAAAAAATCCTCTCACACAATTACACAAAGTATCTGGCAGAAAGTCACACCAGCACAAAGAAGCACATTAGCAGTACTAAACTTTATAGCTTTATACGATCAGTATTACCTTCAAGACAGTGGTTCATTTGAGACTGTGGGTGATAGACTTTGGCTGATGTAAGTCATTTATCTTTGTCTTTCAGGCACTTCTGGTGCAGAGTACTGAGTCTGATATATCACAGCGTTCTGGAAATATGAGTCTGAGATTCCCAGTCTTAATTATGACTTGGGTGTTGACACAAGTGGGACACTCGTCAGAGGTCATGAGACATCATTTGTTCCACTGATTGTTTGTCAAATGTCAAGAAGGTGGGTTTAATCTAATATGAGTCGGAAAGAAGGAGGAGATGAGACGGAGAAAGAGGAGAGTTGGTGACAGTGAGGGACCCTTTTGTTCAGACTGTGAAGGACAATGAATGAAAACCCTCATCCCAGGAGTATTTTGGGTTATTTTTTTGTTTATCTAAACAAACCGAGACCAACTCGGAGCTCAGTAAACGGTTGGTTATGCACGATGTTATGGGCCAGCACAACCACCCAGGAGAGGAAATGATGATGCAGGAGATGAGTAATTCAGGTAAGGCCTGCATCATTTTCTAACTTTGGCAACCGAGGCATTCAGCATATGTTGGGCTCGTTAGAAGCTGGTAGAGCTGCAAGGTTTAGTGATAATTAAATCCCAGACAACAAATCATTTTACTAATACTATCTGTGTTGCGACAAAAGCCTGAAGCCCTCAACATATGATCAGAATTGCTTTGTGCTGGTGTCAGTCATCGTTTTCCCAAGCAGAGAGTGACTGAACATTGTGCTCGTGCCACCTTGGGCATAGTGCACTTTATACCTCACTACTGTACTGAGAGTTCAGACATCTATAGCTTTAATCTTCTTTGTTGACCTTTTAAATGCAAAATTAATACAATACAACCTGAATGTGACCTTCCCAGAGCTTTAAAAAGCCATACTAAAATCGTCCCATGATCTGATTTTAGCAATCAGAGAAAGCTACCAGGTTCGTGATTAGGCGAATAGTAAAGTATAGTAAACATTGGTGCTTTCCCAGAACACATTTGTAACCTACATCTGCTCTGTGCTCTGCTCACATCGCTGATTATGTCTAGACGGCTCAAGGCATGAAGTGACGACTGTATTGAATCCTCTACAGGCTCCTTAATTTGGGAGGATGTACAAGTTCAGCCTGCTGACCTTCACTCCTCCACTGGACAGACTGCATCCTTTAGAGGAGGAGGAGGAGGGAGAGTCTGAAATGGGAAGTCAAGAGAAGTCCTCATTGTGGTCTGGCCCTGTGTTCCCCCCCCCATTTTCTTTATTGCACTTTATTTGGATTCCATCTCCTCTTTCAATCTCCTCTCTCAATTCATGTCTTGTCGATCGAAAAGAAAGATTCTCTTTCCAAGGTCCTCAAATGCAGACGCCCGCACAGCATCTGGTGTCAATGTGTAAGGCACCCTTTAGTGTGTATGAGTCACACAGGGCTTTCACTTAACTATGACCCATCCACAGCAATATCAAACACTTGAAGCAAGTGATCTGTAAGTCAAGTGATGTATCATGATTGAGAACACCTGACTTTCATCCAGGAGACAACAGTTTCATGTCCCATAAGTCAACCTTGAGTTATTTACGATGATTACTCAATATATGTTACAACCATATTTATTTTAAGCCAAATTATGATCTAACCTTAACAAGGTAGTTTTGGTGCCTAAAGATAACCGAGTATTATTGCTTGAATTCCCAATGTTCCACGTTTAAACCTGCGACTGTCATGGAGTGTCATAGACGTCATGGGGTCCCGACCGAGCGTCCGTATGTGACGAATTGGGGAAAAGAGCAGGTTGGGACAGAAAAAGGCAAAAGCCCTGAGCTATCATCCAGGCTCATGACCTCATGTCATGTTTTCTGTCTCTCTCTCTTTTCCCCTGCAGCTTCGTGTCACTCCTCAGGTTTTTTTTCCCCCGTGGTGAAACAGGGGGCTTCCCAGTGTTTCTGTCCCTGGGGCTTCCAGATGCTAATTTAGTGTCGACATGCTAGCTGAAGAATGCAGCCTCTAGTCACTTCTGCAATAAACTTGAAAGCTTATTCTGGGCTTTTTGTCTCATTCATCTTTGTTTTCCATGAATACATTCATAAAGCCCCTCATTTTGGAGAAGAAAAAACTCTTTTGGTACCGCCCTCCTCCCTAAACCTTCACCCCATCTGACTTCTCCGAAATGAGAATTCAGGACTGCTGGCACCTTGGCCTCTGTGAGCTGGCAGTGCAGAGGTGTTTTCAGCGTACACCAGGTTGGGGAAGCGTCATTAGCATTGACGTTAGCAGCTGCCACCTCACAGCCTCTGAACTATAAAGACGGTCGGGGTTCAAAGACTCTGCCTCTATAAACATATCTTTGGGAAGGGGGGCGGCGGGAGAGTTGGAGAGAATATTTGAGAGATTAGGTGAAGGAGAAAAAGGGCAAAGTTGCAAAACAAAAAGAAATCCCAGTGGTAGTGCAGGGGAGTGGCTGTGCTGCTTTTGTGTCTCACATCCACTTATCATTCCTTTTTTCTCTGTATCTGTTACATCTCTACCAATTTGACTCATCCTTGTTTTCACATTTAGGAATTTCACTATACACCTCATCAAGTATTTAAGAGGAGTAAATTCATTAAACAAACCTTATGCATTTTTAAATTGGACTTTCAAGTTAAATCAGGCAAAACATTTTCACAAAAACTGGAATAACAAGATCATATGGGAGCCAATTTCCACCAATGTGATGAGAAAAACAAATCATGCAAGTCATTATCATGAGAAACATTCTCAAAATTATGACTTACAACCCCATTTTTCCAAAAAGTTGGGATGCTTAAAACGTAAATAAAAACAGAATGCATTAAATTCATAATGTTCTGATTGTGTGCATGCATTTCTTAAATAAAGAAATAAATCCCAGTTTGATCATTGAATGTCTCTGTTTTCATTAAGTTTAAGTGAAAATAGGTCACAAAAGCTTGCAAATTATTTGATTCTGTATTTATAACGTTTTTCACAGTGTCCCAACATTTTCGGAATAAAAAAATTCAAAATAATAACCATAATAAATAGTTAATACTTTTTAACATGTTGTCATTATAATCACTTTTCTTTTTACATAACTATGGTGTATTTTCATCATGAGGCCAAGTTTTTATCTTTATTTTACTGGTGGAAATAAGCTTCCACAAGATCATGATCTGTTCTCAAGCTGTCCACTGTGCATGCCGCCTCCCGCCCAATGTTAATGGACTCAATGTTTCTGAACCTATCTCTGTCCTGCTTGCACACATGGGAAACTTGATATTGATCTTCTATTCTCCCCGTCTTTGCAAGCCAGAAAACAAGCATATTATTGAAAAATGTCAGTGTTCCTGTGAAGCAAGGCTGAAAATGCAGCCTGTATGCAGCGTAGTAAGAATGCTTGTATGTGCCTGCATGAAGCCAAAGCAGCTGTTAGAAGAAAGTGGGATTAACAAAGCTGATTTAAAAGGATTAGAGGGTCCAACAGGAAACAGAGGACCACCAGGACACCTTCTGATCCACACGGGCATGCGCACATACACACGCACACATACAAATGTCAAGTATACCATAATCCTTTTCAAGTGCATTTCAAGTCACAAATTGTTCGCCCCTCATATTTATTGTGATTTAATCCATAAAAGCCGGTGCAGTTGACAGATATGAAAGCTGGAGGAAGAAGAGGACAACATGCATGTGGAGAGTGTGTGAGAGATTACTGTGGAGAACAGAAACAAAAATCAATGTGACCTGAAACAGTGCAAGATGATCACAGACAGTGATGCTAATATGACTCATGGAAATAAAGGTAATCTGCTGTGGAACTGTCACAATAAAAGTCTATCCACATTAATCACACAGCATAAATGTCTCAAATGTCAAAGCATGATCATCAAACCCTAGAAATCTTTTCAGGAAATTTTGCTTACTGAAGGACTTCCCAGTCCACATACATTTTTGTACTTTTAGTAATGTGCGTTTTTTTTGTTTGTTGGATCTGCAACCCTTTAGTTCCAATCAAGGGAAGTCTTTATGCTACAGGATACAGTTATTTTCTCAGACAACAGACAGCTTCTGTTCGTCCCTTGCCTTTTCAACATGACGATGCCCCTCCTGCACAAAGCCAGGTCCATAAATACAATTGTACTTCCAGTTTGTTGAGAAAAAACTGACCTCAACCCCATCCAATACCTTCGGGACGACCAGGAGGCAGACGTTATCACGCAACTAATGTTCTTGTGGCTGAGTCAAAGTAAATCTCTGAAGCAAGGTTCAAAATCTTGTGATGAGCAAAGTGGGTGTTATAGCATCAGATTAATGCAGATGGTTTCAGAATAGCATGTTGTACAATAACACATGGAAGTATTGCAAACTAGTCAAACAGAAGCTCCCGCACTGCAACAAACTACATTATAATTGTGGAGTACTCTCTTTGTGCCAAACTGGGCTAAAAGAGACTGTCTTTAACTAAAAAAATGGACTAATAGGTTACCTATATGACCTATATTTATATATACATTGGTATATATATATATGTATATATATATATATATATATACATATTTGGTGCCGACCTCTAGTGGCTGTAGCAATTATGACGGGAGAAACGAAGGAAGTCAGGTAACACAGTAAAAGAGTGACAAAGTCTTCGGACAGAGGATTTTCAGGCGGACAAATGGATCAAAGGTCAACAGTGAGATACTTTAATAAACCTCATGGATATGTTACAGAATGTAGGCCTGGGACATGAAGTGACTGTTCAATAATTTGCATTTCTTGTTGCATAGTTGCATAGCTTAGTCATTTATGTCAATAACAGAGCCCCAAAAGTCCTGAGAGTAGTTTATTCTGTTATTGTGCTGTTGGCTTTAACTGATCTGCACTGTTAATCTTGTGTTGTTGACATACAGGTGAATTTATTTCTAGTTGGTGTGATAGGTTTTGTTGTCTCAATCTATCTAAGTAATTCCGTTTCACAACATTAACCACTGGACCTATTCTGTCGTTTACTGTATGAGGGCATGTTGGCTATAAACACAGTGGACCCATCTCTCTGCTGAATACATGTAGATTAAAGCGACCTTTTTATGTTGGTTACCACATTTCCCAAAACACTGTAGAGTTTTATTGAAAGCTCAGAAAAGGTTTTCATTTTAGGTTTTATAACAACTATTGATCGGCCACTGGCAGCAAAGTAAAGGCTTCTGTTATATCTGATTCTATTTGTCGTCTCTGTCCTTTTACTCTGATTTCAGCTGCCAGTTATTCAGCAGTGACACAATGGCTGCCTCAGGACCTTCACAGTGACTGCAGCCACTTAGAAAGGCAGCTTTAAACCCAATTGTGATGAGTGGCACTTACGGTGTTCACGGTGCACAAACACATTTGTGGATGTTACCGAAAATTCAATTATTGAAGGTTGAGACACCTTCAGTTTTCCCATGTTTTGTTGTGTTTAGAAAAACAGAAAGATGCCAAATGCATGAATCTTTTCATACAACACTGAGGTTTTCTTTACTACTTGTGTTGAGATTCTGTTCGTCCTGTTCTCCTTGAAAACCTGATGACAAAACTGTGACACATGCAACCAATGGATCAGTTGGCCGTAACATCAGGTGCAGACTCCTGGTTACACTGGAGCTCGAGCAAAACCCAGAACCCAGTTTTCTGCATCTCACCTGAGTTTCCACTCCAATCAGCTTTCACACTTCACCAACAACTCGTAAATTTCTATTCTACTAATCTGCATCAGATTTTTTTTTCTCTCAACAGTGATACTCAAAAGGATCTGGATAACATGTCCTGCGATTTTATTTTATGTTTTCCTTCAAAATCCTCTTGTCAATATCCAGGCAATAATGATGTTTCTTCTAAAATATGTTAAGCAAAATAATTTATTAGTTTATAAACACACTTAGAGGATGCAGTGTTGCATCAAATGAACCGAAGTCTCAAGCTAAAATAACCTTGATTATTTTGCAGATGAATAAAAATTATTTCATTTCTGCAGAATGAATTCAAACCTAATCAAAAGTTTAACACATTTAAAAAGATCTTTTTTTAAATATACTGACATGTTGATGTGCGGTAGAACAAAGCATCTAAACTTTGGCCAAAAGAAAACATGCTTGAGTCATAGATGATTTTCAACCTCCCATATTGTGATTTTAATTTTATTCAGAATTTCGGGATGTACCATTTTAGAAGCAAAGATCACAAATTAACCATTTTACCTGCAGCTTACAGCAATACATTACATCATTCAGAACAACTGTACATTTTCACAAACACACACACACACACACACACACACACACACACACACACACACACACACACTGTCTCTCCTCATTGGCTAACTGCTGCTTGACAACCGGGGGGGTACCCAGGAGGAAAATCTTCTCATCGCCATGGCTACAGGGACCGGGGATGACAGCGACGGCATTAATTATTTTAGCGTCGGGACTGACTGAGGCTGACGCCCGGTGGGACGGCGGTGGAGGGTCAATAGTAATTAACCAGTGCCTGCTCTCTCACGTGTCACTTCCTGTGCCCAGGGTGCGTAAGCAGAAGGTCGTGATGTACTCCTGTAATTACTGCATGTTCAATTTCTCCTCTTTGCTCTCATTAGTTTGATTGCTTGACTAAAATGCTCAGCAGTGAAACTGATTGAACAAGTTCAGATGTCAGTTTTTGTGATTTGATTGGCTTTTTCTTTCAATTTTGTCCTTCTTTCTTTCTTAACTTTCTTGTTTGTGTTGATGAAGCAGTGTTGGCATTTTAATCCTTCTGCACCTGCACAGCTTCACCCTGAGTGTGATTCCACATCACTCGTGGATAATTTTATGGTGCTATTCTTTTGCCAAACCCAAATGAGTGAGCTGGCTGCACATCATGTTTCCATGGTCATTATTGCTTTTCCATGGCTGTGTGTGTGTGTGTGTGTGTGTGTGTGTGTGTGTGTGTGTGTTTGTGTGTTTGGCACTGGCAAACAAACAAACAAACAACTTTCAAAGCTCCTACAGCCAAAAATATATAAAAAGCATGCTTTGTACAGTTTTTGTATTTCACTTCACACTGCACGGAACAAAGTCGATTTCATGCAAGGGCGTCACTTTATGTCATCACAGTGGTGGGGACATAAGGGCTGAGATAAAAAAAAACAAAAAATGTCTTCAATAGATGTGATTTAAGGCAGTGTATTGGGGGAATCACTATGAGGTCAGTGAAGATAATTACAGCGTGAAAAGATTATATCACGCAACATCAAAAGGGCATTATAGCCTCGGCTGTTACAGAATGGACAATATGAAAAATACTCAGCGGTAAACACACAACAATGTCAACGCTAAAAGTAACCATCCATCCATAGTGAATTTCCAATAACACTGCCATGAAATATGACGTTAACGTCAGCTTAAAGCAGCTACATGAACTTTAATTTTGAGTTGAGTTTGGCGCCACTTGTAGACAAAAGCAGGTGTATCCATGAGCACAGTTTTCTCTTCTTATGTACGTCATATTGATGGATTAATATTAAATTGAGACTGTTTCATAACCAGTTAAAAACTTGTTTTTGTAGGTTATGGTCATACTGGTATATTTTTAGTAATCTTACTTTGAAGGTGAAATGTCGAGAAGTGAAATAAATTTACTCTGCTGCAGTTGACTGGTGAGTGGAATAAAGTTTTGGACACACTTATTCACTGAACAGAGCCTTCTTTATCTTTAATTTATATATTTTTTTATAAGTATAAGCGCCATTCATAGACATTTCAAAGACATCATTTTTTCCCCCTCAATAATAATGAGCAACTTTGGATACTTTGGTAAGAATATCTGTTTCTGTCAGATTATTTGTTCCCTCCCGAATACCAGATTCGGATTCAGGTACATCCTGATAGCCTTGTTGTTTCGATGCTGCATACTTTAACATTAGAAAAGTTCACATTGAGTCAAATTTAAAATAAAATCTCAGCACAAGATTTAAATATTGAAATGCAAGAACTGGAATTAAACTAGTGCAACGATATTTATTTATGCATACTATTCTTAAAACAACTTTAAATTATTGATTTGACATTTTTAAGAAATGACACGCTTAAAAAGTAATGGGGACAAAAATCCTCCATTTAAATACGGGGTAAGGAGATGTCCATCCATCCATCCATCCATCCATCCATCCATCCTTGTCTGCTTATCCGGGGCCAGGTTGCGGGGTCAGCAGGCTAAGCAGGCTAAGCAGGGCATTCCAGACGTCCCTCTCCCCAGCCACAAACTCCTCCTGGGGGACCCCGAGGAGTTCCCAGGCCAGGCGAGAGATATAATCCCTCCACTATGTTCTGGGTCTTCCCCGGGGCCTCCTGCCAGTTGGACATGCCCAGAACACCTCTAACGGGAGGCGCCCGGGAGGCATCCTTACTAGATGCCCAAACCACCCCAGCTGGCTCCTTTCAACACGAAGGAGCATCGGCTCTACTCCGAGCTCCCTCTGGATGTCTGAGCTCCTCACCCTGTCTCTAAGGCTGAGCCCAGCCACCCTACGGAGGAAACTCATTTCAGCAGATTGTATCCGCGATCTCATTCTTTCGGTCACTTCCCAAAGCTCATGACCATAGGTGAGGGTCGGAATGTAGATGGAGCGGTAAATCGAGAGCTTTGCCTTCAGGCTCAGCTCCTTCTTCACCACGGCGGTCCGGTACAATGCCTGCATCACTTCTGACGCCGCACTAAACCGCCTGTCCATCTCACGCTCCATTCCTCCCTCACTCGTGAACAAGACCTCGAGATACTTGAATTCCTTCGATTGAGCAGTACCTCTCTCCCCACCCAGAGGGGGCAGTCCACCATTTTCCGGTAGAGAACCATGGCCTCAGACTTGGAGATGCTGACTCTCATCCCAACCGCTTCGCACTCGGCTGCAAACCACCCATATGAGTGCCAGAGGTCCCGGTCTGATGAATCCAAAAGGACCACATCGTCTGCAAAAAGCAGGGGCTCGTTGCTATGAGCTATCCAGTCTATATATATATAACCGAAGTGAGAGCTGTGTCCGCAGACTCGACATAACGTCAAACATGTTCCCAGTGGGTGTTGGCCTCCGCCAGGGTGGCCCCTTGTCTCTGATTCTTTTCGTGATCTTCATGGACAGGATCTAAAGGCGCAGCGGGGGGAGGAAGGGATCCAGTTTAGTAAGGAGATGTCCCCAGTGTTAATTATACCTATAATTTCATGCCATTGCTGCCTCTAATAATATTTCCATACTTCCTCCCAGTTTATTGTTGATATTTTCAAACCGAGGGAGAAAGTTTGAGCAGATTTAGGAGAGGGTCGACAGCTTTAAAGAAAAAGATCCAACATTTTTTAAAAATATGCTTTTGTTGAAGATGGATACTCAGATGTTTGTCAGTCCAGTATGAAGCTGGATCAGGAGGCCGTTAACTTAGCTTAGCACAAATACTGTAAACAAAGGCAGCTTCTGAGCACATTCAAACAATCTGACACAATCAGGGAGTGTATCTTTAAGATTTAATGATGTATTATGAGTCATGCCCGTGTGTGTTTGTGTGTGTGTGTGTGTGAAGTGCACATACCCATCCATTTAATAAAGCAATAGTATATTTTTAGGTCTGATGTGATATGGCGTGATGACAACGGCATTAAACTCTTTTTGTTCTCAGGAGGAGATTTTTTTTCCCCTTTAAAACGATGAGATCATTCCTCCAACAGAGAACTCTTGCTCCACTCAAAAATGTTTTATTCAGAGATGACATCATGTTACTGGAAGACCTCGCTTCCCTCTTCAATGAAGGTCATGTGAGGCAGAAACAGGCAGAGAGCACAGAGAATGTGGTTGTAAAAAAAAAAAAAAAAACCTGCTAAATTTCAAATCCTCTAAACTGCAGTTTTCTAGTTTCTGCTTCTGGTGATTTCTCCAAACTTGTGTGAACCAGAAACCTCATCGCACATACTGTATCCACCCACACACGTACACACACACACACACACACACACACACACACACACACACACACACATTCACACCACTGATGAGCTCTCCACATAGATAGACACAACATGAACACACATGCCCAGTTGCCCCTCTGAAACTCTCCACTGTGCTGAAAGTTCTCAAACTGCTTTCCGCCTCCTCACCTCCTGTCTGTACTCCATCTCCATCTATCCTTCCATCTCTCAATCCACCCATCCCTCATCTGTCCTCCTATTTCTCCATATAGCTTCTTCTCCCACTTTGCAAGATTCTGGCATGAGAGTTTCTCTCGGGAGTAAAAACTTGTGGAAAGCTCTGCTGCTGCCTGCATTAGTAAATGTGGAAGTAAAGAGACATGGAAGGAATGAGGAAGTAAAAGACTAAAGTCCAGAGTTTGAGGGCACTGAACATGCACGCTTACAATAAAGATTTGCTTTCCATGCTGCACAAGAACACACTCAACAAGACTATGGGCATTTTCACAACTGCATCAGTTTAGTTTAGTTCGGTTGAATCAAACATTGAATCCTTTACCCAATTGGTCATTTTGTTTGGGCAGGTGTGAACACTGCAGGCAGGTGCAGACCATACACCTCAAACAAGTTCAGTGTTACATCTGTCTCCATATTTGTTTTTTGAACCAGAAGAGACCACATTTGGACTGGGGAGAAGCAAAAGGGTTGGATCTGCCTGAGAACCAAGGACATTGCCCATAGCCCTGTTTGCGACCTATCAATCACAAGGTAGGCACGCCCCAAATCATCCCCTGCTTTATCCTCTACTTTCTTCTAAATGGGACCATTATTTACAGTTAACATCATACTATATTGAAGAAAACTTGAAACTAGCAATTGAGACCATAATCACAAGCATTTTTACTGAGGTACTGAGGTAACTGAAAGTTAAGTGAGAAGTCATCTCATTTATATTGAGATAGACAGGACCGGACTTCTTTTGCAACTGATGTTGTCGACAACTGCTGGACTTTTGAAAGACTGCAGGCTTAACCGTGTGTTCAGAATTTTCGCGTCGCGTTACTCGCGCGAGTTGATTCGCGGGAGAATTGAATTTAACTCGCGTCACTCGCGCGAGTAAATAACTCGCGAATTTTCGCCCAAGAGACTATTTAGCGCCAAATAATTCCCTCCATTTCATTCTGTCATCAACCATGACAAGCATAGCGTCCCTGTACCTGCTCTGGAAGTCCGAGATACGTCGGAAAACACGCCGTCGTGTCTGGGTGAGTGACATCATCCGGAGGCGCACTCAGCACGGAGAGAGGACCGCAGAGTACTTCCACCTTTTTCCTGTCCCTCCTGCCGAGCCCACTCCTCCTTCCTGCCTCTTTTCTCCTCTCTCTCATGTATGTATCTCTGACACTGTCGTCCAGAATCTCAACGCTGATAGGCTGTCCCGACACAGCGTCACGCGAATATTTCGCCAAAGTTGAATTTATTGAACTCACGCGAATTCGCGTTGTTTCATTCGCGCCGCGACATTCGCGTCAATCACGGCATTCGCGTCGCGCCGCCGGCAAAAATTTGCGTCTATTCGCGTGTTTGCATTGACTTTGTATGTATTCTTGTCGCGCGAAATATTCGCTACGCGTCCGGTCTGAACGCACCGTAAGGCACTTCCGCATTTGCTTCACTGCTCAGACCAGGAGGTGGCCACCTGGTGGGGACCATACAACCAGACTGAGACCACGTTGAGGAGGTGGTCCAGAGCAAAACACCTTTTTCCTGTATTTACTTTCTAGCTCACATTCCAGACCAACTGACAAACAAGAGAGTGAATGCTCTTGCATGGTAATGTGTTTTGTTTTTTCTCCAAACCAAGGGAAAAATGCTTCAGATTTAAAAATTCATCAACTGATTTTGACCACAATAACTACAGGTGAAAATGCCTACAAACTATACAGCCATGCAAGTGGCTGTGTGAGGCTGTACAATTGCCTGATATTAAGCAGAATCGTTAACTCGTTTCTCTCCGTTTCTATCTTCAGTCTCTAACCAAGATGGGAAACAGGGATTACATGTTCTCTGAATAACCACCAGACTTCCTCCAGCTGAATTTGCTAACCTCAAGTTACATCCTATGCCATTTCCAGTGTCAATTCAATTCCAACAGAATTAGGAGTCATTTTGCAGGGGTTGCGACGCTCCAAACAATGTATTCACCATTTTAAATCAAATTAGCTTGGTAGCAAATGACCAATGTAACAGTACTACAAACTGACAGTGGTTCACGTCCTCTGAACCGTCCACCAGCACACTGAGGTGTTTAGATCAGGACACCAAACACACTCCACATGGAGTTCCCTTATCTCTCCGCTCAGCTGCCCTTCTATCTGCTCTGCACCATCTGTCCTTCATTTGAATAAATGCCACAGGTAGTTAGCTTGTATTTTTCATATCTCTGCTTGAATATCTGCCACAGGTCTTTTTGGATTTTGTCTTCAGGTGTGAACACTTTGAGGAAGATGCTATCAGAGCATAAAAGGACCATCTGCTGCTCGTCCTCTGACGCATGCAGCCACACATGATCATCACACATGTACATCACATGTAGAGGGACGGCAGCTTCATTTTCTTGCAATTACTATTACCAATAACCAGGAATAGTAAGTAGAATCCTCTTTAATAAGAAGTGAAATATCTTGAGAAGGAAAATCTCCCTTTGACTTCCAGATATCACACGTCACACTTGGTTTACTGAGAATTTAATTTACAGCGAGTGGCACATGTTGTTTTCTGCTTCAGTAGGTACAGAGGAGCTATCTTTAGATGCAAGGAATGTAACTATTTTCACCATAAAGCTGCCGCTGCATTTTTTTACCATTGTCTTGCTACTTTGAAGTGGTTTTGTGGAAGAATTAACAACATATTTGGTCATATGTCTACAGTGAATGTAATTCTATCTGAGCTATAAGCTGGCAAAGCGACCGTTCATCAGCCCAGCGGTGACATCTGCAGTGTTTGGCAGCCAAGGATTCAGCTATTAGGTATCTGTGTGTGTGTGTGTGTGTGTGTGTGTGTGTGTTAGTGTGTGCGTGCCTACTGTGTTGAACCACAGGCTACAAAATCTGTCTTGTTGGAAGGATGGCCGGAGGTTAAAGAAGAATCTGAAACAGAAAATAGAAAGCTCTTTAATTCCATATGAGCCGAGGTAGGAGTGGTATTATTTTTTGTTTTTTTCCTTCACTGTCGTCCCTCAGGACATCACCATTGAAATCTGTGTGTGTGTGTGTGTGTGTGTGTGTGTGTGTGTGTGTGTGTGTGTGTGTGTGTGTGTATGTGTGTGTGTTAGTGCAGCCACCTGCTGAGAAGTGCATAGAAACTAGACTGGGATATTGGCGTCAATACTTCAGGGTCTGTCTGATAAGCTTGGCCTTAGGGGAGAAACCAAACCAAAATAACAACCCAGAGACGGAGAGAGATTCACTGTCAAGAAAGAAAAATCATGTCGAGGGACAGAGATGACAAGACAGCACAACAGTGCACGTATAGTTAGGCTGAGAAGTGCGTGGATCATTTTGTTTCTCTGTCGTGCAGGGAAATTAATTCAAAATAATTCTGACTGATATAATTCGTTAGATAAAATTTTGCAGGCTCAGTGTTTCTTTGTAAACTGTCACGTTTGCCTTGCGGATCCAAAAAATAATCCCTGTGACATGTTTTGGCTGCAACATGGTTGAATCTCCAATGAAAATGTTTCAGAGGTGGAACATGATTCCATCTTTTTTTTTAATTGTTCTGCAACCATTTTTTGTGTTTTTAGTGCAAACTTAATACACATTAGCAGCTCAGTTATAAAAGAGTGACACTTTCTTCATATATAGAGTGAACATTGCTGCAACACAGCTAGACCAAATTAAATAATAATAAAAAAACATGTTTGCCAATATCTGATCAGACCCGCTGAACAGTAGGACAACAAGACTTGTAATTTCCCTTTAAAACCTTTGAAATTATTGTTTAAAATGATCCAATGCTATGGTTTGATTTTGTCCGACCCACTGGATGCAGACTGTGGGTAAAAGTCTGCCATTGGACGCATCTCTCACACATTCTCCCACCTTTTCTGCAAGAACAACATCCCTTCATCCTGGACTGAATGCCACCCAAGTTGATTGTGATTGGTTTAAAAAATACAAACAAGCCAGATCATTTCCCCACCTATAGTACCTGATGTGTGCAGCCTGACCATTCATACAGCACTGTGGAGATAGACCTGGCTATGGAAGACTAGGTTTGGTTAGGCTTAGGCACCAAAACAATTTGGTTAGGTTTAGGGGAAAAGTTGCAGGTTAATATGAGTACTTTTCTAAGGTTAGGGAACAATTGTGTTCATGGTCAAATGGAGCTAATTGAGATTGTTGGCAGGAAGCAGGAAATGTATGACAGTCTTCCATAGGGTTCCAAAGGGGTGGAAAATTTCTGGTAAATTTTCAGAAACTTTCCATGGGAAGTTAAACTGGGGACTTTTGGGAATATTCAAAATCCAAAAAACATGACATTTCAACATATTATTTTGTATGTAGAACTTTATCAAGTTTTAATGATTTTATCAGTCAATTATTTCATTGAACAACAAAAACATGTTGAGTTAAATATTACTCATCCCCCAAGCCCACCCATTCAGAAATTAAGAAAAATCACCACCCTCTCGAAAAATCCGACAAAAGTCCCATTTAAAATGTAAATGTTGAGTTGAACATGTGATAGATGAATGCACAGTGCATGTAGGGGCCTCGACAGGGGCATGGCTTCAATAGGGGCGTAGCCTCAGTAGCCCTGCAATAAGCAGTATGCTATGTGATGGAGGAATAGCAGATATTCAAGTGTACTTGCATGAAATCTGTTTTTTTAGTCAAGATTATACAAAAAAAAAGTCCCCAATTTAAGTTTCCTGTTAAGGACCAAGCTTCAAATTTGTAAATTCCCTGTTTATTCCCATGTATTCCCATACATTCCTGTTAATTCCCATAAATTCCCATGGAAAGTTTCCAAATTTGAAAATTCCTGGAATTTCGCAACCCAAATATTCCATGGTAAAGATGCATAATCTTGGCTTGTTCTGGTCTTATCCCCTGACCAATGGACAAATCTCAAACCTACCCACTCAAGGTCAATGGCCAACCTCAACTACCTGCACAGACACTCAGCTGCATGCAAATCTCTCCCAGAAAAGAGATAGGATTCATAATGATGCATTAAAGTCCGATGTTTTGTTGATCCATCCACCTATGCTGACCTCCTCCCTTTGGTGCACATTAGAGGTACAACTCACCCCGGGAAAACAGCAGAAGACTCTCAGGATATTAGGCTGATTTAAAGAGACTTGTCTAACACAAACCCTGCACCCTGTTGGCCTGTATATAAATATGAAGCAGCTAAAGACAGCTCTCTTTTAATGCAACTATCGTTGTTCCTGGAGGTCTGTGGAGCAACAAAACAGAACTAAGCTCTATAGACTGGAGACACTGTTTGCACGTCACCCTCTAATTTTCCATCTCTAAATGAGAGACTTACACTTTATATTTGCATGTGTGGTCTTAATTATATGAACCTTTTACTGCAGCAAAGATTATATATTACTCTGCTTTAACTACAGGATTATATACTGGACTAAAACTGAACCAAACAATACATGTGCTGTAAAAAACAGAGAGAATGAGCTGTGGAGGCCTTTCACATTACATATTGTCATTTGGTATTATTAAAGAAAAAAGTTAAATAATGCAGCTGCATAACACTGATTACTTCTGTCTACAATATTAAGAACAACAACAGAATCTGTAATGCATAATAAATTAAACAGGCTGCTTTAGTTGCAGTGCATGTGTGTGGAATTTTTGAACAAGGATGGAAGTAAAGTATACAAACTGGACTTATGTCCTTTGAACAAAAAGACTTATTGTTACGGTCAAAAAAAGAAGAAAGAACAGAAAAAATGGGAGTGAACATATTTCAATCTGTGAGGTGATTCATTATTTCCACCTTTCCTTTAATCTACTCCAGTTCTTTGTAAGACCTGAGAATGGAGGGACAGTGTGTGTGTGTGTGTGTGTGTGTGTGTGTGTGTGTGTGTGTGTGTGTGTGTGTGTGCGCGCGCGTGTCTGTTTTTTTGGCGGAAGGGGTGATGCTGAATAATTCAACTGTTCTGCCCAAATTCTGTGGTGAAGCCAGGCAGAAAGAGGACAACATGAAGTGTGTGTGTGTGTGTGTGTGTGTGTGTGTGTGTGTGTGTGTGTGTGTGTGTGTGTGTGTGGAGGGGCAGCACAGAAGGTCAGACATGTTGGGGGATTTAAATGGGATTTCTTTTCCTTCAGCTTTAAAAAGGTGCAGCGGAGACACAACACTGAAATTGGGTCAAGGAAATGGGTGAAGGTGAGTGTGCCCCCCACCAGCACACACACACACACACACACACACACACACACACACACACACAGGGCATCTGAAGAAGGCCAACAGAGCGATGGAGAGATCTCCCTGAAAATGGTTGTTTTAGGAGGTAATAAAAAAGAAAACATCCTCTGTGTATTTTTTCCTGGCACTCATTTTTAGAAAAATAATCCTGAAAAAACATAAACTTAACCAGCAAATATTATGAATTATGTTTAAAAAACATCAGAATGCATTTCTTGTTTGACAAAAATGCATTTTGAATTCTGAATTAAAGACTGAGCCTTACAGTAGATGAATGTTTCAGTGTGTTGTGTCTGTGATGTACAATACAGTAATGGAATAAAGCATTTTCCCTGTTACCTAGCCGACAGTATCCATGGATGCAGTAACAAATGTCTGTGGGGCTTTCTCTTTGTGTGCCTTCTTTATGGTCCCAAAAAAAGAAAAAATAGAAGAGCAGAAAAGCTCATGTTGAGATCACCAGTAAATAAATGAGATTTTCATGTGTTCTGTAGTAAATGTACTGTTTTGTTAATTAAGAGTGAGATCAGAGCAGAGAGCAAACAGAGGACCAGAGGCAGGGATGAGTCTTTATGGACCCTGCAGTCAGAGGCCAGAGGAGCCTAAAGAGACCACTAAGGCACCTGGTTTTTAAATGCGCGTGGGAGATCAGATCACAAGTGGACAGATGAGACACATCTCCGTGTCATGTGTCTCCAGCTGACCGCATGTGTTCAGATCTAGCTATACTAACTCTTCTGCTAGAAGGTCATTGCATTACATTTATTACATCGTATAACAACAACTTGAGTTACTAGCAATACCTTCATAAACGGCCCAGTTCAGATATGAGTCGTCAAGTTGTCTTTGGACTGAATCTTCTGCTCAAATCAAGATTAGAAATCTGGTGTCACTTGGTGTCTGGTGTCAACCACGTACATCAGTGCTCCTCTACATTTTTACAGAGTCTACCAGTGGCGACCAGTCATCAAAACGACCAGCACAAGCGAGCATTGATGACGGAATTCTCTGTTACTTCTTGGTCGGGGTCGCATCAGGATGCATCAGCATTTAAACTGCAAAATATATGTGGTCAAATGTGTCCAAGACTGTTTTAAGCACTGTTCACTTGTGATCTTTGTCATGGTCTGGTGATCCGTCCAGGGTGTACCTCGCTCTCACCCAGTGTCAGCTAAGATCGTCTCTGCGACCCGAGCTCAGATTAGCTATTAAGGATAATGAATGATTCAGTACTTTGCCCTTTCCTTCAATACATTTCCTTGACCATAGGGCTTCCATATTCCTTTGCATAAGCACTGTCAACAAAATAAATGTTGGCATTGATGAGTGCTATCATAGGTAATACACAAGATTATGGGTAAGAACCTCATACAGTCCTACTTCAATACATCTAAACTATCCCTGTAAAACAGCACCACAAGGAACTCCAGTACAACCAGACTGAAATATCATTTAGTTTCACTTCATCATTCATATTTATAGTCTTTTCTAAAATAAAAAAGGATGTACATAGCTTGGTAATTATTAAGATAGCTATGCAGTAAGATGTCGTTGTAGTTCTTAATCCCGCCTACAATGCTCTGATTGGTTGTCTGCAGATCAGCAGCAGACTTATTTAAATTGCTGCACAAAGCTGGAGATGTGAATAGAGAACACGAGTCTGCAAGGTTTATTAAACTGTTGTTCCTGTGAATTGTTTTTATAAATAACTGTGTTCATCTCAGGAAACACTAAACTAACAGTGAATTATGTTGTGTGTTTGTGCATGTGTATGTGTGTGTGTGTGTGTGTTTTTTCCTCTGTGTGTGTGTGACAGTGACAAATGAAAGCAGTCTCCAGTCTATCAGTGCAGTGGCTGCTGCTTTGTGTGGCTGATGATAGCTAACAATAATTGCTATGAGACTTAAAAGGACTTGTAATTACATAGAGCATTTCATAACCAGGTCCCGAGCTTGTTACGTGGCGAGATTTGTTTTTAAGTCACGTTAACATCATCACTTCGGTGGCACTGACAAACGACCAAGTCTGCAGAATACTCAGCATGGGCAGCATCAGCACGAGGTCTAATTCAATTTAGTCCAAATTTGTTCTAGCGAGCTGCTCATTAAGTTGGAGGTTTGTTTGTCTTCAGAAAACATTAGTTGAAAGTAGATCTATACGCTGTAATTGAACTCCTGTGTAAACCAGGCGAACACAAACTCATCATTCAGCGTAATGACTTTCATCCATTCCACTGATAGTAATAGATAAGGCAAACAGGAGGGCACACTGGCATATGAAGATAATTAATTTCCCCTCAGAAAATAGTGGAGTGGTCAAAAACTCCTGCTGAACTGTACGTGTCATCGCCTCCTGCGAGCCGCAGTCTCCTCGCCAAACAAATTAAATTAGGGAGTTAGCAAGCTATTAAAAAGCTAATCTGGAAGTTTTTCTTTTTTCTCGCTGACGGATTACATGTCCAACACAAGTTTAAGGTCTCTGAAAGTTCAGCAGGGATGTAGACGTGGACTCAACACACGACTCGGCCTCCAGTCACAAATCTGATGACTTTATACTAAACTTTATAAAATAAATAAAAAAAGATTTGGAACATGGGAGAATATTTTAAGTTTCCAAAAGTGTCAATCCTTTGCTTGAATAGTAAGACTACTTGTGGTACTTGTTAGCATTTATAATTGTCATTATTGTTAAAACTTCTAATCTCAATCATCTCCAAATCAAATCAAATCAATGTATATGTATATGATTATGAAATTACCGAAGATAAGACAAACTTTTATTAGTCCCCAGCAAGTGGATATCAGAAAGAGAGATCAGTGTAGTGAAAAAAAAAACAAATAAATATAAAATATATAATTAACAGTTAACAATATTAACAATAAAAATTAAATAAAAATGTATACACATGATGTAGGCAGATAAAGTAAAACATGCCATGATATTTGATTTGACATCAGTGTGGAAAAAAACAAAAAAAAAATTAATTATAAATGTTAAGATGGTTCATATATGATGCACATGTCATAGACACATGGCTTACTTCATGCATAAATATATACAGTTGTTCATGGCATACAGGTACAGATCAGTACTGAATACTGAACATTAATAGCATATACAGATTTTAAAATTTCTGTCCACATAAAAAAGTTTTACTGCATGTATCAAACATATTGTCATATTATACAGCATAAACTCTAAATGATTCAGAGTTCTGCAGACTCTGCCCTCCTCACTGTCACATCTGCAGTAACACAACAGTTTCAGTTGTTACAGGCAAATAAAGCACAGCACAACGCAACATCAACCACTGGAGAGCAAGGAGTTAAACATAGCTGAGCGTCACTGTGAGCCCAAACTATTCAGCACAAGAAGCATCAGTCAGGAGCAATAATATGATGCGAAATGACGCTGCGTAACGCTGAGACCATAATAAATAAAACGAGATAATTAATCACACAAACTCACCATCCAAACGCTCCGCTTAGGCGGCAACCTCCAAGTATGACCAGGAAGGCAAACCAGGAAGTGCCTTAAGCTGCATTCTACCGAAAATTCCAGTAGGGGGTATTCTGCCCTTGCAAGAATGGCCGACTTCTAACTTGGCAGATAGATAAACAGTTCCTCAATAAAACACCACAGAGTCTTCAGGTTTTTGATGCTTTACTTAAGAAGAGCTGTAAAACTGCAATACAAAAATAAAAAAGGTATGTCAGACTTCGTTTTGTCTGTTTCTCATACATTCATAAATATACACCAAGTTAGCGCTTAGCTCAATGCTAACATAAAATGGAAAATCCAATTGACCGGCTAGCGCATGAGCATCGGACAAATGTTAATAAACGGGACACCATAACAAGTAAGATACACATCAACAATACTTACAGACTTATGTCCCTTCTAAGTACAGCAGGAAGAAAAATGAAGTTTGAGAGAAAATTAACTCCTGTAAGCCTGCAGGAACAAAACAGTGCAGCAGCTTCATGTGAACAAACTCCTGACACTCTTAAAGGGGCAGCACAGGGGGTGCTAAGTGTGGCTGCAAAAAAATTCTGTCCCTTCATTTCAATACAAAATTAGAAAACTTCTCACTTGATTTATTACCTCAGAATTTTCTTTTAGGACAACACTATAGTCTCAATTGCTAATAAAAAATCTGATTCAAGACAATTTGATGTTAATAGTTCAAATAATGGTCTCATTTAGAAGAAAATAGAAGATAAAGAATCGTATGATCTGGGGTGTGGCTACCTTTGATTGACAGGTCACTAACAAGGCGAGACGTCATCAGTAGAGAAGCAGAACAATGCGTATCCACAGCAACGTGTCAATAAAGTTATATATAACGTTATATAGATATAAAAAAAGGATGTTTAGCGATTTTATCTCGTAACTTTGACCTTTTCACTGTATTTTCATTATTTGAATGTTTTGTTCAGTAAAATGTCTTGTTCAGCGTTTGGTTGGACTAACAGACACTCCAAGGAATCGCTGTACATTTTTTATAAGTAACAAATATTTTGTTTTTGTTTTTTTGCCAGCCAAAATGAACATCCCAGTAAATGCTCCAGTTAATGCTAACATGAATTAGCAGCTACTTTGCTCAGTCAGGTTGACGATGGCGACGAGTGTAACGCTGAACTCGATGCTTCCAATGGGCAGTCCACAAACCAATGGGTGTGACACGGTGACGACGTCCATTATTTATATACAGTCTATGGTTCCGCTGTGTGTCTGTTTTGTCCTGGGTCACAGCTGCACCTTAGCGAAACGGAGGTCACGTCACATGATGACCTTTCACCTGCTGCAGGTTCATCATGTGACGTAAAGTTACTGACGGCAACAACATAATTTTATTTACAGTTAGATTATTTCAATTTGTTTTATGCTCTTCTTGATAAGGGCCACTGGACTGCTTCCACAAGAAAGACATTAAAATAAATAAAATAAAATCTACCTGACATTATTATCTACTTGATAATAATCCAGTAATATAATTGTAATATATAAAACATTCTGAGTGGGGCCATTCTGCATAACAAGTACTTTTACTTTTGATACTAATAAAGCCCATGTTCATCATGTTGTATTTGAAATCACCCCTGAGCTTCAATTTAATGCATGAACTTGTTTTTTTGTATTGGTTTACTGTTTGTTTTATTACATTTTACTATGATCAGCTGCACATTATGTTAACAATACTGAAGCTTGCTCTAATTCACACTGTACTGATAAGCACACACACACACACACACACACACACACACACACACACACACACACACACACACACACAAACTCTTTAACTTAGAACAGGACTTGCAATACAAACTAAAGGCTCCAGCAAGGTCCATTAATTTGTTCCAGTTAGACCACTTTCTCCCTCTCTCAGCCTCTCTCTCTGTGGCAGCTGTGTGTGTCTGCTCGTATTGATCTCTGCTGCTCTCTGTGTCCATTAGTGGCCCAGGAGGCAGACGCTCTGTCTGTCTGAAGAGTGTGCGGGTCTGTATGAAGGTTTATCAGATACTCATCAAACACCACAGAATCTGCCGCCGCAGAGGCCTCATATGGAAAATGTCACAGTTTTTGATAAACTTTTTCGAGCAGGGATTTAAAGTAATCTGAGTTTTGATCAATATTGTCATAACAGGGTTAGAATAAATTACTCAAACCCTGAAAATCTGAGAAACCTGGTTAAGATGCCATCATTCTGGGGGTGGTGTCTTTAAGATTTCATCAACTCTGATTCCAATTATATACTAGGATATTTGAGTCGGGAAAGTTGTACTAAAGGCAAAAAACACCCTTTTTTAAAGCAAATGTAAGCTTCCATAAATAATCAACTGTGAAAATATTTTCTTTTTAGTTCAAAGGTTAAAAAAACAGTTTACTAGTCCTAAAACACAAATTAATTGGACAATTAATCAGCAGGGGATTTAACATCAATGTCCATAATTTATTAAGCAAATAACAACGACCAAAAAAACCCCCAAACCCCCTTGTGGTTCAAGATTCTTAGATGTATTGATTTTCAGTTTTTTTCTGCTGTCTATCATTGCAACATCCTTGCAGAAAATCCTTGAGTTTTGGAGTAAAATATTGACTATTTGCAACACTCAAGTATTCTCTTTTGTTTGTTTTATTTATATTTTAAGTATTTTCAGTTTATGCTGGAGTTGAAAACCCCTATACTATACTTTGGGCATCAATATTACACAGCATTAGTCCTTGATTTCAGGCAAAATCCTCAATTGATCCCCCTGATCCTCCCCTGATTCTTTGTGATCTCACAGAACAAAGCATTTTTTTCTGGCAAATCTCAACTATTACCAATTCCTTGGTGCGTGTTTCTGTCTCAATAACATTTCACTGCATACACTTCTGTTTTTGAGATGATTGATACCATCAAATGTACAGTAAATATGACAGTGCTGCTTGTAGGCTGCTAATTTAGTTGCTAAAGTCCGCTAAATGGAAAATGCTAGTCTGGCTATATCCAAAGGTTACAAAATCCCTCCACCAGCACCTCAAATAGTGTTTAAAAGCAAACATTACAGTTTTCACCATCTTTTGGAACTGCATCTTGTTGACTGTCCACACAGTGCTTTTACAGCTGTGAACCCAAAATAACCAGGATTTCTGTGATTTATTTGCAATAAACAGATCAAAAGTAGGCCGAAATAACTACATCATGTCAATGCTCATAAAATCTTAACTAATGCTTTGTCAGGCCTGTCCACAAAACTGACAGGCAAGTAACTTTTAAAATGCTTGTTTTATGGATGGAGTTCTGATCGATCAATCTTAATGCTGAGAGGCTTCTGTGACACAGTGTCACACATATTTCTAGCATGTTTGATGTGAACACACTATAAAGCAAACTAAATATCACATATCTTTTGTGTTTAATACGCACAAACATTAAAGTGTTTAATGTGGGTTTAAGACCTTTTAACCATACTGAGAATAAATTCATCATATTATAGATATTATCTAAACATTATAGCAGGTGAATGTAAATGAGCATGATATTGATATATGCCATCTTATAAGCAGCACCTGAATTGAAGCAGAATCGTGGGAATATCCGGATGGATTCCATTAATCCATTTGTATGAACAACAAAGAACGACTGTTTCTATCCATCATCGTCAGTGAAAGCTACAGGGACTGGGGTATATTTTTTTCTGACTTCCTCTGTCACTAAAATCTCTCACCTGACAGCATGATAGATTACTGCAACGTTGACAAAGAAAGAGCTTTCCACCGAGTGCGCACCATAGAACAAGAAGTGCTGGGAAGATGAACTCGAGTAGTGAGGAAAAAAAACACAAATATTAATGGTTTTCACTCAGCAGGCAGCCCATAAAAGTTGAATGAAAAGTTCAGGCCTGTGTAGCAGTGAGAAACCTGTTGCTTTTGCCAATATTGATTGAAAATCCTGCATTATATTGGCGTTTTCATCTGAGATTCCCAAGAGATTTTATTTGAACGACACCCAGAGAACGTTACCCCCAAACTCAACGAGTGTTTCTAAAAGTAAATTTATCTTTCAAGTGGCTCTCAGCCAGTAACAGCCAGCCCTTTTTAAGTGGACATGATGTTTTCCCTTGACCTAATATCCCTCGTATCGACTGACTTGCCTATTTATCTGAATGCACCGGTAGTGTTTGTGTGAGAGAGCGAGGGTTCGATATAGCACTTAAAACACAGCGAATATTCAGAGCGGTTACAAGAGGCTCATTAAATTTTGATGCTCTCCTCTCTCTGCAGCTCTTATCCAAGGTAATGGAGGCTAATTAGTGCTCACACATACACAGCATCATTAATGGGGAGTAACAGGTTCTGTCCTCTTGATTCAGATGACTCTCAGTGGTTCCTGGACCGGAGGATAAAAAATTAGTGCTGAACACCTGAACCGCATCAACCGAGGAAAGTCTGTGCTCAGACATAGTGGAACCAGGATGTGTGCATGTTTTCTGCAAGTGAACAGCATATAAAGATTCTCCTGCAAGGCCTTTTGCCTGCAGTAACTTTTAAATGCATCTGTGTCAGACAGATCTGTGAGGGGTTTTACCTTAACTTTAACGCAGGAACCAAGCTCCAGTTTTAATTTCTGCAATTAAAAAAAATCCCAAAGAGGTGCTTTCTGATAGTCAAGGAACTGAATAAAAGGAGTGTTTAATGTTACTTATCCAGCCAGACTAAGGGAGCATTCACACCTGAGCTGTTTCTCTCCTTGAAACAAACTGGTGCGTTTTGTCGGATAGTCCGTTTGGTATTTTGCTGGTGTGAACGCTCAAACGAACGCTGGTGCGGATCAAAGAACTGAACTCTGGTCTGCTTAAGAAATCGGGGGTCTCAGTTTGCTTCAAAGTGCACCAGAGTTCGATTTGCTGCAGTTGAGGATGCAGTCTGAACCAAAAGAAGGATGTGAACCAAAACACAGAGCTTTCTGGGTTGAATTTAGGCGGAAATTTCAGAATAAACATCAGGCAGAGTAGGAGCAGGCTAGAAAAATTTCTCGCAGACAGACATCGTCTAATGATGAAGTAAAGGCCCCTATCCAAATATGGTCAGACGATCACATGACACAATTGCTTGTGACTGCGCACGAAAACAACAACGTTTTCAGATTATTTAGCGACAGAATAGTGGCTAATGGATTAAATCGCACAGCAGATCAATGTCGCATAAAAGTGAAAAACACTCTACCAACAACACATTTTAGTCCGCAATTTGCTTTGAGAAAGTGTCCACTCTTTCCCTCACATATTCTGTCCAGTAGACGAAGGATAGTGTCACCAGTGTAACATTTGTTTACAATGCTTGATGCTCTTGATAAAGCACAGTGTGGAAAGAAACCAAACCACATGAAAAATGCAGCAATGTTTCAACTTTACCACTGAATCACACCAAGCCCGCCAGACTTTATATGTGAAAGCATTCACTAAGAAGGAGAGTAGGAAGTAACAAAAACAAAACCAAATGTAGCCCAGGGGCCTGTTGCACAAAACTAGGATAAGGGATTAAGCCGGGATATGTTGGTTATCCTGGCTCAACTTATCCGTGATCCGGTTGCACAAAAGCAGGATAGGGGGCAGTGGGATATGTTATGGTATAAGTTACCATGGAGATTTAGTCTGTGGAGCAAACCTGCTCCAGACCAGGTTATGTTCCAGGATCTATTTAATCTCATCCCTTATCTCAGTCAGCAGTCACCACAAACGGACACCAATAGTTATTCCACTGCCCTTTACACATTGTTATCACATAGAACTAGACCCTATGTCATTATTTAAACGTTTGTGATCATTCATTTCAATCATTTTGGATAATTAATTATTTTAGATGATGTTGCAATCATTAGATAATTTACAGTTTCCCATAGACTATAAGGCTTGAGAGTTGTTAAAATGAGGGCCGTGAAGCTTTTTGTGGAATTGTACGTCAGTATAGGTTTCACCAACAAGGAGATACATAATCTTTTGGCACATCAGCCAGCATCACATTGTCAGAAGTATCAGGGCTTCAGTGTGTCCCGGTGGCTCACACTGGTAGAACGTTACCATTAAGGCTGAGCCCTTGCTGTGGCGGAGCCGGGTTCAAATCCAGCCTGTGCTCTCTTTGCCGCATGTCACCCCCTTTTTATCTGTCACTTTCAATAAAGCATGAAAAATACCAAAAAAATTATCTTAAAAAATGAAGTATCAGGACTTTAAAAAGATGCAAGACAATACATCTGTTCCGCAGAAAGAATCAGTCTCATAAATTTATGACTTTTGTTGTCTTCCTCAATGTGGCCCTAAAACTCGGTCGTATAAAATACACATCCCATATAAATAAATATGTGCACAAAGTGTAACATTATGTTCCTTTATTGAATAAGGATAAATCAAAACAGGTAAACCATCGGCTCCTTTCAAAACTGAAGTCACAGTGACTCTTCAAGATAGAAAGCACAGAGTCAAAGTATATTATACAACACAAGGATAAATACACATTCAAAGGTCTGAATATAATACACCCTGCATGTCTGCACACTGAAATAAATGCAGGACAAATCCATACACATGGAATGAACAGACAAATGATGCAGTAGCCTCCCTGCAAGCTTTTATACACACAGTATACAGCACAATCATCATAAGAGGCCAAATCAATTTAAATAAAAAATAAATAAATAAAAACAAATTCCTCTGCCACTGCAGGACATATTTAACTTAAATTGAAAGTATGCATATCAACTAAAATAATTCAACACATATTGCTCCCTCATGAGAGGACCACTGTCGTCATCTGGGATTATTGCTGGATTGTCCCAGTCCATGGCTGGGGGCACTCTGGGGGCCCTCTCCTTCCTCAGGCAGGCCACATTGTGGAGGACAGTGAAGACACTGAAAGCGTGCCTTCAGGAGGCCAAAGGTCATCTCAACTCTGGGCCTGGTCCTGGTCCTGGTCCTGGTCCTGGCATGGGCATGGTTGTAGGCCTGCTGTGCGTCCTGGGGGTCTGTGGATGGTGTCAGGAGAAAAGGCTGGCAGACAGACCCCCTGTCTCCCAGCAACACACCAGAGAATTCACCTGTTAACACAAAATCTCATCATTACAACCTCAAACAGAGTGACATTCTTGACACAGCCATGATGTAAAAAGTGGTTATTAATGGTTGTGTGGCTCACCTTGTGATAGGCGCTGACAGGTTTCAGAGGTCCCAAAGACTCTGGAGTCATGGACTGAGGCCATTCTGCCTGGCTCAGTCCATGTCTGTTGATCAGACAGTCAGCATTGCAGACCATCTGAAATCATAAGATGAGGACGATTAAACCAATCAATGCACATCACAAGCAATGTACAGTGTTCATCAATTGACAATATCAAAAAGTTACGTTCACCTGAACATTAATGCTGTGAAATGATTTCCCATTCACAAAATCCACCTCATGGGCCCCTGAGGGGGGATCTTATGCTGAGGTGTGTGCAGTCCAGTGCACCAGTGACATTGGGGAAACCTTTAACACAAAGTAATGAGTATCCTATTATGACTGGTAACAGTTGTCCTGTAATTTCTAGATTTTCTCACCTGCAATCCTATAGAACTCCTCTTTGATGTCAGAGTCTTCTGTGGCCAGGGAAGGACACTGTAATAAACTATTCTGTAGTCATTTCATTTTACTTAATATATTTGATCAAGTGCAATAAATATAAATGTGTCCTTGATTTTGAGGCAGTTGTTTAAGTAACTTTAATATAAAAATGTTTGAGATATAATCTACTTATTTTGATCACATTAAATATAATCTTTATGTGGATGTAATTCTAAATCAAGAGAATTTTGAATGAATTCAACACAATAGAATTAGTCCGTTTTTAATTGACAGGCACTTCCTGTTAAGTCATTAACTCAACTTGTAATGTAGTTAGATTTAATTAATAATATTGCGTGCAATTTGTTGCCTCGATTTTATTGAGTAGCTATTGTTTATCTTTTTTTTTTACAGATGAAGACACATACACCCTAAATATAAGAAAAGAGAAAATGTATCTATTCCAAAAGGAAATCCAATGAAGTCAGTAAGTGACCGTGGGTCCTTTGAAAGGCGCTATATAAATTAAAGTTATTACTTTTATTAGCTCATCTATTTATCAAAGAATAATACAGTCTGGTGGAGTTATATTTACACAACTTCAGTCATATCTACAGTCCATTTCAATTAAAAATTCAACTCATTCATAATCAGAGTACAACTGCGTTTTTGGAAATGTGAATTAACTATTTGGATTGTAATTGTGAGGTTTCAGCGGAGCGGTGAGTGTGTAGTTGTGTTTACTTACGCATTCAGACGGTCAGTAATACTTTGCCACGTGTTTTCTCTTTGCTTTATCACTGTGGCGGTGTTGCATTTCTTTTTAATAATGTCTTTCACCTCCTCGTATGCCTTCATCCGGATTTCTCCCTCCGACGGGGTAAAGTAAGCCGCTCTACTCGCCATGGTGAATCAGTGAATCTGTGATCGGTGGCGGGGTCTATCTGACGGAGCCGCGAGCGCGCACTTATCCAGGATAGGTTTCACCTGGCTTGATGAATCCGTGTCTGCTCATCCTGGATTGGGCTTTGTGCAACCAACTGAGCCTGGACGCTGTTGTTTTGGATTCTTTGAGCCCGGCTCAGTCACTTATCCTGGATGTCTTAATCCTACTTTTGTGCAACAGGCCCCAGGTTACAAAACACCAGCCAATCCCAAACCACCTAATTGAGGCCAAGACTTCCTCTTATGTGCTTCTGTCATTATTTACAGTCTGATTAACAACTTCAAACAGCAGAAAGGAGTTGTAGTTGAGAGATGAAGTCTCCAACCGGATTGTTTAACTTTCGAGTTTAGCTAAACTAATGAAGAGGTAGATCTTTGTCTGATAATATCGGTTCCAAATCCAAGTGATTAAGAAGTAAATAATAAAGGCACAGTTGAGATGTGACAATGCTTCAGCTCTGATGTGACGGAGTCAGTTTTCAGGGTGTTTTTTGTGTTGCTTTGTTGTTGTTTTTTCCTCTGTACGTCTCCCTGGGCCCTCCCATGAAACAGACTGTCACTCTGAAACCCAGAGGTGGGAGGGACTGGACAGAAGCAGAGCTCATCAAGCAAAGGAGAGACACCTGGGGTTGATTGGCATGGAGGGACACCTGTGAAGGGATAAAGCAGTGAAGGGATAAAGCAGTCTTCCACTGCTCACGAGGAGCAGGCAGCTGTGGAGAGCCGGAGAGCAGCTTTTAGACAAAAATTGGGCTGAAGCATTGGGCAGCAGCAACCAACACGGTGGAGGAACCACTGTTGGCGTGACGACCTTAGCCTTGGCTTCTTCCGAGGGGACCTGCAACGTGGACGAGTGACGATCCCTGGCCAAGATGCTACTGCTGTGACCAGGAAGGGGGAAGGTGACAGCAGATGGCAGAGGGGTGTGGTTGTGATCACCTCCTCTCTGAGATAAGTACCGCTCCCCCACTGGCCCTCCTGTGTTTACCTGCGAGCACACAATAGCCCATTTAGTCATTTTTACTGACTATAGTCTTTAGTATTTGATTGAACTGTTGTCTTGGTCCATAGCGACATTTTATATTTATTAGGCTGCCACACATATATGACTGGGCTAGGTCTCAAAGTCCTGTTTATAGCTGGGGTGAATAATCCACAGGCCACCTATGACTCCCCTTTTTGAGTGTAAATTGCAGTGCAGACTCTTTTGACCTTTGGGTCCCGATTTCTGGACCGTTTGAGTAATATTTTTGTTTGCTGTGCAGAACTGTGTGCTGGGACGCCGTTTGGTGTGCCACAGATTGAGCCCCCTATTGCATCCCTTCGGAGAAGTGCTTTGAACTGCCTAAGTGGACTAAAGACTGGCCAATGGTCCTGGAGTTTGGGCTGGGACAATTTTTATTATACAGTTTTTATATAAAGTTTTATACCCTTGTAATTGCCCTGTGTGTCTTATTCTCTGCTCAGTAACAACCTGATAACCAAAGAACCTGTATGTACTTTATGTAGTGGAGTGCTATATGCTCCTTTAAAACCTCTAGCTGGCATTGTCGGCAACATTTTAATATTCTGTAAAAATTTCTAGGAGTAAATCCAACCTCGCCACACTAGCACAACCATATTTTGACATAATTTTGATAGTTTTTAAAATATATCCACACAAAGTGGTAGCACTTGCAGATTCTTGTATCATAGATGAATGGGCTATTAGCCTTGGCAGAGGTCTGCTCTCTCTGAGTGCTCTTCTAGTTTTAAAGCAACAAGAAGATGAAAACAAAACACAGACACAACAGAAAATAAGGCTTGCATGTTGCCATCAGTGGAAACACAAAATGAGCTCATCTGCTGCTTTGTCTCTCAGCCCTACATGCAATTGTGTTGTGGCAAGCTGGAACAGAAAATGACAGTAATTCAGGTAATGAGAGTGAAAGCAGCATGGGAGACAGAGGCTTAGCTGTTCCCTAAAACTCAGTCTGCAAAAACCTCAAAATCAGAGTGAAAGGTGGGGGGAAGGGAGGCAAAAAGAGAAGGAAAGAAAAGATATGTCCATTTCTGCTGAGAAGTTGTCAAACAAGATCTAAGATGATTTCTATTTTCCTGACCATGACGTTTCAGGTCTGGCTGCTCTGTGCAGACATGAAAGATGGTGAAACTGCTGTCTGAACGCTTTTATCAAATCATGTGACAAGATCTGCTAACTGGAATAGAGAAACAGATGACGCAACAAGATCCCATAGGGAAAGTTTAACAATTCCACCTAAATGTTGATTTGGACACGTATCGTACAAGCTAACGTGTGTGCTTATCACGTTAAGTCCATAAATCCAAACTGTCACTGGGCTGACCATCATTTCTTAAAAGCAAAGATGGAAGAAGCGTGATGATATTTCGCCACAGAACCTTTTAGTCACAGGGATCGTTGGTCCGTCAAAAACGCATGAAAAAGCATTCCATTTTTTGTTGTTGCTTTCAATATTAAGCCGATCTTGCCATGACCTTATAGACTTGTCTGAGTTGCTTGAAATGAACTAGTCATTGACAGAATTTCTCCAAATACAGTTGCAAAGTACATGAGCTTTCTGCAGACACAGCTGATAATGTCCTTTTTATGGCTGGGAGACGGTTGCCTGTGATTTGCTGTTTCTCCTCCACCACTCTCTGTGGGCAGAACAGTTCCTGTATCAGACTGTGATGCAGACCGCAAGCTCTCCAAAGTACACCTATAGATATTAGTAAGGATGCTGGAGTTCATGCCAAACTTCTTCACAGGAAATGGAGTTGATTGTGAGCTCTGCTGGGTCACTGTGTTCATGTTTAGTGTCCAGGAGAGATGTAAAGGCTTCTCCAGAGGATTACTGGCGCCTGTGAATGTAGATTGTAAATCATCTTATGGCCACAACTGGCTGTTTTCTTATGATTAAACCTCTGCAACCATCAACTGGATTTTAAGATGTTTGACATTTATTGTGGCAAGGCTGAATGCTCTATCCTGCGATCTTAACCAAAGTGAATATTATTTTGTGTATCCACTCCTAAATTTATTTTAGTTTATTCCTTGGCCTGTGCTGCACCTTTCCATTAAGTTTCATAAAATCAGGCAAGCAGCTTTTTTTTTTTTTTTTTTTTTTTTTACTGTAATTCTGCAGAAAACAGACAAACAAACCAAACCAAAAGAATGACCTCCTTGGCTACAAGCATGGACACATAAAATATTATCATTTATCATATTCTACCTTGGCATTCACCAGCAATCTGTTTTAATGTGCAGTTTGTAGCTGAAAAATAAAAGTGAAAATGTAATCTGTAAGGATCAGACAGTTTCACCACAGAGCTGAAGATCAATGAGCAGTTACAACTTTTCTTACCTTAATTTTATGTAACCATAACTGTACATTTTTACAGCTGTTTCCATTAACACTCTGAGTCGTGAAATTCAACTTTGAATCCATTAGAAGTTATGCTGTTTTATTTGTGAAAGTTTTGCTGCACAGAGTCCAAAGACAACACTTTTTTTTCAGTTTATCCTGTAAAAATAAATAGATTTTAATTAACACAGTTCATCTAAATGTCAAGCCAATTTTTTAAATGTCACAAATGGAAATTATATTTGTTTCTAGCACGTTGGTGGATGTATTTGTGACATTCACAAAGCATGTCTATCATTTCTTCCCCCTAAATTTCTCTTTGTCTCTTTTCACCTTAACGTCATGTCTCATGATGGCATTATTTAGTTATTTCGGAAATGTATTGTCCATACTGTGGAACACCCCCAGAGTCAACAAGCTAAACAATTTCCTCGTGTTTCAACCCAAAGCTTGAATGTTTCAGGTCAGATTTGTACCTCTTGATGTGCTGTGACAGGAGTGTGTGATGTGTCCGGACTGAATGAAACACAGGAGATATTCTCTGTTCACCTCTCTTTCCCTATACTCCTCTCCTTCACCTCCTCGCTCTTGCAGCCTTTCCCATCTTTTCCTCTAACTTCACTAAATTTGACTTGATCATGTTTCACGACTGAGCAGGTTGAATGGGTTTAGCTCTCTCTTCATTAGCCTCACTAATCCAGGATTTCTAAGCCCCCCCTCCTCCTTCTCCTCCTCACTCTCCATGTGCGGAGTTGTTTAATTCAGTGAAGCCTTTTAAAATTGTGACGACCTCTACGTGAATCTGAGAAGCACATTCTACACACACCAACTTATCTCCATGGTAACAGTAGCCAGTAGTTCTGTCCTGTCCCGGTGCATTTGTTTTCCTCTAATTGGACTTACAAGGGTACAGGGATTTTTTGTGTGTGATGTGAGCTGTAAATGGACTTCATTTATGGAGTGATTTTATACCAATGGGCTTTACACACACACACTCATCCAGTGATTGTTATGTGGCTATAATGAAAGCCAGACTAACCAGCCTTTAAGAGAAATCGGTGGTCTATGTTCTTGCTCAAGGACACTTCGACATGGAAAAGAGGAGCCAGAAAATGAACCACTAACCCTGCTGTTAATGAACAACCCACTCTACACCCAAATGTCTCTTGGTTGACAGTAATTTATGATGCCGTGGTTTCTCTATCTGTGACGTAGCCTGATGTTTGTTGATTAGCTGGGAGAAATCCATGTGTCCTACGACCTCACGGAGAGTCGGAAGGACCCCATTTGGATGTCCACTGAAGTTAGCAAATATGATTCTTTGCCCGATAATGTATTGAAGTTATTTCAAATAAAAAGTTAAGTTTTTCCCCCAAAATAGTAACTAGTTACTTTAAGTTACTCTTTATTAAAAGTAACTTAACATTTTTTCCGACTTACCTATTTAAACAGTCTTTAAATATGGTGTTTGGTGTGTTATACCCACACTACAACTCTTATCAAAAGAAAACATTGAAAGCATTTATCTTCAATTTAATGTATTTATTTATCAATCATACAAACTATGACCGTAACGTACAAATGTTTCATGTCTGTCACAATGTAAAGTGCACATGTTAAAACAAGGCAGGTCGAAACCAACGTTTGTTGCTAACAGTTAGCGCATTGTGTAATTTCCATTGTTTCTGTGTACTTGTAGTGTCTGCTTGCAGCTCTCTCTAAATAGTTAATTTGGTTAAACTTACACAGTAAAGCAGATTACTGTCCGCTTTATTTACATCTACGATAGTTTTGCTGAAGCACTTGGATCTCTCCTTCTTGTAGCGACTTTATCACTAATCTCATCTGTTTACGTTATACAGTACTGTTAGCTACTTAGCTTAGCAGCTAGTGATTGCTTTTCTCTCTCTCCTGCTCGGTGTGTCAAATGTTTAGTTACTCCTTGGCCTCCTTTACTGATAATGTTACATGTAATGAATGTTGTGCGTAGTTGTTTTGGAGTTTTTAATGTTAATCAATAAAATCAACAAAAACAGCCTTACCATAGTAACAACTAATTACTTGACAACAAAAAAGTAAAATATTTTTAATGTGTTACCCCCCAACACTGTTTATTTACATGTGAAGGCCCACCATCTGATATTCATCCTGTACTTGAGTATCATAAGATAAATCCCTTCTATATTGCATGTTTATGGAATTTGCATCTATGAGTGAAAGTCACTATGAAAAGTTTAATGTGAAATATTTGCAGGAGAGTTATTTTAATTTTTGTGTTATTTGTCACGTTCCTGTAAAGGCATTGAGTCTGTACAGTTTCCTTGTTATTGTAATTAAACCTTTGAACTAGCTTTTGTTTAAAGTATCTCCTATTTTCCTGTTTTACATAATCACTGTCATTAATGTGCTTTTACAGCTTTATAATATGAACTCCTACACATATGGTGAGGCCACAAGAGGGTTACTTGATCAGGATATGCCACCTAAACATATTATTAAAGTAAAATATTAACATTTGAAGAGTTCTATTGCCATAACAGATATCTCATTTTTTTATTATTCTCCTAAATCATGTTTTTTGGGATGTGCAGTCTCGGGAATATCAACCAAACAGCTGTTGAGTTGTTTGCATAAGACATCTAAAAAAAAAAAAAAGAAGGAATTTTTCTAAATTATGTATTTTGATTGTTCATTCACAGGAAAATCAATTAAAAATTATGTTAGATTGATCATTTTAATAATCTGTTGTTGCAAATGAAGTATTCCTTTACACCATATGGCTGTAATGGTCACAAGACCTTTAAAGTTTTGATGTTTTCTCAAACATGTCTCCACTGAGGACGGCTGCCATGTCTGAGCTCTGCTGTACATCACATGTCCATTACCCGGTGACCTTCATGCTAATTGATTTACCGTGTTCATAGCCCAATGACAAAAACAACTCTGAGCCTGAGTGACTCCTGTTACATGCCATTTACATGTGACATTCCCTCACTGAAAAGTTCAAACGCACCTCAGTGAGTTTTATGTCTGAGATCAGATGAGAATCTCCCTTCATCTCTCGTCCTCGCTCTCTCCGCACATGTGTCATCACTGCTGTCATGCTCTATCAAGGGTATTAAGATGTCCATTATGATGTCACATGATATCATTTTCCCATCTTCTATCATTTCCTTGGCTCTGACTCCTTCACCCGGGGACGTCTCGGGAGTGAATGAGCATTTAACGCGTTTATTAAGCCTCTAGGAGACACATGAGGAGTTCTGGTCTAAAATCGACAGGACATTTAAAGAATATTTACCCAGTCTGTATAGTAAAACATCCAGCAATAAAACATGTAAATGTCCATTCAATAGAGATATATTAGTGTTGTTTTTCAGTATGAAATATTGTGCATGATGACACAGCCAAACTTAATAAAGCCATTGGGGACACATGCACACGTAACAGTCTGGAGGACTTATTTTTACCTCCCATTCATTTTTCTTGTTTGTCCTCCTCGCTCCTCGGCACTCTGCACCTCCTCCTCAGTCTCTCTCTTTCTCTGTCCTTTCTGGACCTCTCTCCTTCTCTCTTCCTCCTCCCTCCTCCTCCTCCTTCTCTCCCTCTCTATCCATCTCTTCCCTCAGCAGCCTCTAACGCGATTCAAGGTGACGAGTTCACATCGTCTTCTAGGGAGCCCTTCTCTCCTGACCTACTTTTACTGGCTGCTACACTGCAGCGCGCGCACGCACACACACACACACATGCTCACACATGCTCACACAGACACAGACACAAACACACACAGACTCAGACTCGGAACAGCACCATGCACCCAAACACAGAATCAAGTATAAAAAACAATCACATCCATAACTATAAAAGATTACACACTACACATACAACCCAGATTTTTAAAAACGTTGGGACATTGAAACAGAATGCATCTATTTCAGAATGCAGAGTTTATATTTAGAATTATTAATAATAATTACAAAAACAAATCTTTCAGTTTAAAAAAAAAAAAAAACTGTCTGTTTACAGTTTTTAATGGGGTATATGTGTCACATTGGATGAGCAAATTATCACAATCTGGTTTATTTATATTTTAGATCACATCCCAACTTTTTACTTGCACTTTCATGTTTATCTGTCCTGCACCTCATGTGTAAAGGCCTTTATTTGTGTCTATCTGTATAGTATCTTTCACCACTCAGTGTTTTGACTATATGCAGAAAACTAGCCGAACACATGTTATACTGTGCAAAGTTACATGAATATAGGCACGTAATATGTCTATGGGTAGATTACACTCCTTTCTTTTCACTCATTGTGGTCTTTTTTTTTTAAAGAAACACCACATCTTGAGAATAACACACGTACAATGCCCAGCAACATATACAACTGAAGCTTGTCTCACTACATTTAAAACATAGTCATAAGTCATAAGTGAAATATGCTTTAACAATTTTGTACAAAGGAAAAAAACAAAGAAGCAAAGAAATTGCCAATTAATAATAACAACAACAAATAAAACAGTGATGGTAAAAACTAGAAGGGCACTCAGAGAGCACAGACCTTTGCCAAGGCCGAGCCCTGGAGCCCTGCGCGAGACTGTTTTCTTAAGTGTGTCTGCTGCCCTTACCCACAGAAACTCTCAAGATGTTTACACGCTTAGCACCGCACAACAGAGTTCAACACTAAACAGCTTTTCAAGCTTTACAGCTTTAAAAAAATGATTACAGATTTATTGTATATCTGTAGAATAATAATTCTATAATTTACATTTACTTTTTTTTACATCAAATTTAAAGTTTCCTTGATTTTCAGCAATATGTGCATTATTTGTATTTTTTAAACATAGAATTCACTGTAGTTTTAAAATTCAAGACCATTAAATAATTAAATAATACTGTATAATATATATATAATATTAATATTTGTATAAGTAATTAACTTTTTTTGTTTTCCCTGTAAAATAAAAGTAAATTTCTGAAAAATAAGTTTTACAGTTTATCTCAGCATTTTCTATTAAACGTACCCAAATCACCCCTGAAGAAATGCTAAAATGTCACAAACATGAACAACATGGAAAATCCTTGCTGAGATGTGATGCTAAGTTACAGCCAAGAAAAAAAACACGCATACACACACGATAAAGTCATCTATTAACAACCAAATCAAAGCCCCAAACTTGTGCTAAACCCAAGAACACAAAATGCCGAAAGATACAGGATTACAGATCAGATTTGTAAAAAAAATAAAATTAAAAAAAAAGCATTAATTCGACACAAACCAGGCTGAGGGGTAAATGTATGCTTTCCTCTAAAATATTCCACCCCCCTCAGCACTTCTCTGCTCCAGCAGGGAAGTGCCTGCACACATCGGGGGGCTCGGTGCCCGAGGGACGGCCGGGGCAGAAAAAGGGTTTGCTGGTTGGCAACAGCAGCGGCGGAGACACAGCGCTGCCAGTCTGCAGCAGGCAGGCCGAACCAGGCTAAAGCCTGCTGGCAGCAGAATGAGTAGTGAGACGCACTGACCTGGAATCTGGGATGTTAGACTAACACTGCTAAATGATTCATTGGCAACAATGTCGATTAGGGCGACACCTTCATCTTTATTTGATATCAAGGCCGTGGAGAGTCGGGGGGAGAAGGAGAAAAAAAGGATATAGAAAGAAGAAAAATACACAGCTCCTGTCTAAATGCCTCAGATGTTGTGGAAAATGTGAGTGCAGAATGTGAACGAGTAGATCAGCTTGAGCAAGGACACTTGACCCAAACTGCTCCGGATTCTCAGCAGCTCATGACGACCACATTACAGGACTGTGGTCTGAACAGAGAAGCTACACTGAGGAGCAGTGAAAGGTTGTGGTTTCACTAAGAAGCTTCCAATGTGAACGTGTGCAAGTTTATCTCTGCAGAGCACAGTGATGCTGGAAGACAGCACTGAGATCAGTTCATGTTTTCTGAATTAAACAAGACTTAAAATCCTGCTACTTTAATGTGTTTACATCCCTCAAGGTGAAAGTGTGGCAGAGCTGTTCTGCTCCAACTGTGTGTAGTTTTAAAGACAAGCAGATTGCATTGTTTTCATCAATCATCGTTTTTTTTTACATTTATTGATCAATCAGTTATTCTATAAAATGTTTTTAAAAAAATTACAATTACAGGTTCCCAAATGTCTTTACATTGCTAGGTTTTCCAGCAGCCCAAAATCCAAAGACACGAGAGGACTAACTAAAATGGAATTTGTATTTTTTTCTCGAAAACCATCCATCAGATTAACTTCAAACTTGGCTGTTGTATTGCTGAGGACCCAGGGAACTGAGGTGTTAAGTGTAAACTCTTGAGATCTACCAGGCAAATGTCTTAGTAGTGTGTTATGAGAGAGAAACCCCACACTGTTACACCACTGAATGTCATCCTGGTAAACAGCTGCTCTCCGTTACATTGTAGAAAACTCAAACATGTCAAGCTTCAGAACTGTAACTTTCATAATGAATGTTTTTGTTCCTGGAAATAGCCTTGTGCCAAATAACTAGCTTTTAGCAAATGACACGTATACTCTATTGATATTGGATGTAACTACTTCAGGGTGTAATGCTCATGATCCAAGATGTTGGGATGAGCAGCAATAATTATTTGCAGAATTTCCTCGGCTAGACTGCTGAAAAAAAGGTCTATTGGCTGCTAAAACAAACAGCGATTTTGAATTGCCAAAGCAGGAAAAATCACAGGTGTAAATAGTAGCATTAACAATGGCTCCATTCCATTACAAGTATGCACAATGCCAGAGAGCTGGAACTGGCTCACCTAATGGAATGCAAAATCTGCACAAATCCATCACTCAAGATTGAATGACTGATTTGGACGTGTCTTTGCGTCAGTAATGAATCTGCATGTTTGTTTTTCAGTTAACATTGTATGCAACTGCACCATGACGAAAAATTTCTCCATGTTGAGTCTGAAAAATTTACATTTTTACAACCTCTCCACTCCTCTCTGCTCAGATTTTCAGTGAATATTTGTGATCATGGCAACAAAGTTGTGATGAGGAGCGCAAATTTATTATTATTGTTTTATAGTTATTCAAAACGCTTTAATTTTTGCCAATGTTTTATATGAGACATAGAATGAAGTAAATTTGACAGAGATATAACGATTTTAAGCTTCGCTTTGGTTACTTTTTCTAACCAAAACATTTGTAACCGATGATCCGTTGGATGGTCTGAAATTTCAAATTCTGACGATAATGCCTGTTTTTACAGTTTCTTTTTATGATAAACGTTGTATTATTGCTAATGTTTTAAATAAAACATACTTTTCATTTTCCAGTTGGATGGGTTCAGAGAGTTATTGGTTTTTATACTTCACTCTTTACTTTAATTTTCTCTTCCAGTTGGATAAACCAAATAATGTGTTTCATGCTGGGGTTTGCATTTGTGAGATTCTGCAAGCTGCACCTTTCTCTGCATAGATTCACAGAGATGTTTATGTGTATAAGTCCAGTAATTTCAGCTTCAGGCCTCAGCTGGGCAAACACAAGAAAAAAAATGATTAAAGCAAAAGAAGAGGAAGAGTATTTGATAAAACCCCTGTAATTTGTAGCACTCCTGGTCCTTCTGAGTGAGCTCAATGAGGACCAGCAGGGGTGGTGCATGTGGCACTGAGGCAGCGCTGCTGTGGGTCGCAGCTGTAAACAAGCTCGGCCAGCCGCGAGAAACCTGGCAACCAGCAGCACCAGCTGGCAACCCAACAACTGCATCTAAACATACACAAACAATTCCTCACAAAAACTGTGTGTGGGTAGCTGATGTGTGCGTCTTCATGCTCAGTTTCTGTGGTGTGTCTATCATGTATTTACCCAGCATGCTGTAGGCTATGTGTGAACTGAATGCCAAAGCTGTGTGTGCGGACGCTGTGTGAGTGCAGCAGTGAAAGACAGACAGACACAGAGAGAGAGGGGCAGAGAGAGTGAGACGGGGGGTGAAGGAAGGGTCAGACGAGAGGGAATAAGTGGAAACTGTCTCCTTTTCTCTCTATCAGTCTCCAGGGAGATTTCAGCACTTCACTGTCTGATTTCTTCCCTATTGTCGTTCCGTCTCTCAGGCCATGTCCGTGCAAATTTAAAATTGCATCTTTTTCTGTCTCCATTTTGGCTTTTCATCCGCACTAATGGGTGCTAAAAATGTTCTTTAGAGTGGAAACATCCGGGGGGGAAAAAATGTCAGTCTCATAGGGAACAAAGAAAATTGAGCTTTTTCTCAAACTCTCGTGTTTCTGTCAATCAACATTAACAGACGTGGTTAAAAATGTCTTTGTGGCAGAAACATTAAGACACAAATTTCTTCTCTTTGCAAAGGCTGATTTTCTACCGTATATCAAATAAAACACAGCCTTTCACAGACCGAATAAAATGGTGATTTAAGGGTCTCAATACAACAATGCATAAGATTCATGAAAATCTTTAACAGAGCCAAGGAGCAATCTTAAAATAATGAAGTGAATTGGAATATTTTTCTTCACATAAACTCTCAGGATTGTGAGAAGCAGCATTTGTCTGTATTTTTACAGAATTAAAAGCCTCTTCATGTACAGACATTGCAAAGTTTAGGCAAAACGTTAAGGAAGTTAAAAGGAAAGATATGAACATGTGTAGATTCTCTCTAGGTGAATATAAAAGAGGCTACGATACAACAAATCCAGCTTTATCTTGAAGGGGTACGACTGAACATATAGAGTAAATAACAAGGAGATAAACTGGCGATCTGTCAGATTTTAGTTAATATTTGTAATCATGGCAACAAAGTTGTGCTAAAGAATAGGCCTATTATTATATTATAGTTATCACAAATGTTTTATTTTTGGAAATGTTTGAAATGAGACATGAAGTGATTTTGACAGAAATATAACGATATGAAGCTTGGTTTTGGTTACTTTTTCTAACCAAACATTTGTAACCTATGATCCTCTCAAGGATTGTCATAAAGTTCAAATTCAGATACAAAAAATCCAGCCTTATATCGAAGGGTTATGACTGAACATATAGAGTAAATAATGAGGAGATAAACTGGAGGTAATCTACGGAACAGACTGGGATATTACAGTTTTTCACAACCGCTATGACCCGTTGTTCAATACTTTTAACGCTTTTTCAAAACTCTTCACACAGTTTCCACAGCATCAGCCTGTGTGGACGATACAATTAACACAGTTCTTCTTCTTTTGACACAAAATACACACATTTTACACATTTAAATTAGTTTTAACTCCTTTTACACACAAGCTCAATCAAGACCAAAACAGTAGATGTTAACTGGTGAATTTTCAATTGCTTTCACACGGTTTGTCAAAACAGAAAACCTCATGTTCAAAACTAATGGATTGAAGATTACATTGATCACAGCTTCTGCTCCTTTTTCTTTTTGTCTATTTGGCAATACAGTAATGAATGACAGCTGATTTTTTCCCCTCTTTACTTTACTGTAAGTCATTTTCATTTGCAATACAGTAAAGTGTTTACTGCAAATCCTGTCATTCACTATCTTCTTCTTTCATAAACATTCTGCAAAGCTGCTCTGACATGGCTAGTTCACTTTCTGTACTGAGTGTTGTACAAAAAAGGGCCAAAATACATGGCCAACAAATGAAAAATGAAGATCATCATCACAAACATTGTCTCTATGGAGGCTATTTTGTCCATTTTTTAATCATTTTCATGTCTTTTCATGTCTTTGTAAGTCATTTTGTGTCTTTTTTAGTCCTTCAGTCCAACATAAAATGTGATTTTGAATCTTTTTTTACTTTCAAAACACTATAATGCTCAATAAAGAATTTTACAGTAAATGTTGCAAATGTGAACTAAGGTCGCAAATACAACATATACGTAAGAGGGTTCCATCCAGTTCTATCATTTTATACTACAGTTTTTCACAACCGCTATGACCCGTTGTTCAATACTTTTACCGCTTTTTCAAAACTCTTCACACAGTTACCACAACATCAGCCTGTGTGGGCGATACAATTAACACAATTCTTCTTCTTTTGACACAAAATACACACATTTTACACATTTAAAATTAGTTTTAACTCCTTTTACACACAAGCTCAATCAAGACCAAAACAGTAGATGTTAACTGGTGAATTTTCAATTGCTTTCACACAGTTTGTCAAAACAGAAAACCTCATGTTCAAAACTAATGAATTGAAGATTACATTGATCACAGCTTCTGCTCCTTTTTCTTTTTGTCTATTTGGCAATACAGTAATGAATGACAGCTGATTTTTTTTTTACCTCTTTACTCTACTGTAAGTCATTTTAATTTGCAATACAGTAAAGTGTTTACTGCAAATCCTGTCATTCACTATCTTCTTCTTTCATACGTAAACATTCTGCAAAGCTGCTTTGACATGGCTAGTTCACTTTCTGTACTGAGTGTTGTACAAAAAAGGACCAAAATTCATGGCCAACAAATGAAAAATGAAGAACATCATCACAAACATTGTCTCTATGGAGGCTATTTTGTCCATTTTTGAATCATTTTCTTTTCTTGTCTTTGTAAGTCATTTTGTGTCTTTTTTAGTCATTCAGTCCAACATAAAATGTGATTTTGAATCTTTTTTTACTTTCAAAACACTATCATGCTCAATAAAGAATTTTACAGTAAATGTTGCAAATGTGAACAAAGGTCGCAAATACAACATATACGTAAGAGGGTTCCATCCAGTTGTATCATTTTATACTAAAGACAAGATTTAGTTGGTATATCATCATCAAACTGAAACTGGCCTCATGGAGTTTACAGCCAGAACTTTAGAGGTAAATTTACAGTAGGGCTCCACGCTGCTTTGTTTTCTAGTCTGGATGATGAAGAAGTCATGATTTGGAGCTTTTGGTGACTCCAGAGGGTAAATTTACATGTATGATCAATAAAATAATCTGTTGATTGTAAAAGAAAAAGGAAAAAAAGTCGATTTGACACATGCAAAGTGACTGAGTTTGTGTTATTCCATCAGTTGTCAGTGTTTTTTATGACATTGTGCTGTGACTGACTAAATGTTTCTGTTGAAGACAACGTGTGTCAGTGTTTTGGTAGATTTGGTGAACTGTGTTAGTGTATTATTGTATTTTGGAAGTGTGTGTCTGTGTTTAGTTACACTGGGTGATTTTGACCATGAAATTAACTGTTTGGGGAATTGTGTGTATCAGGTGTGATGTGCGTTAACAGTTTTGAAAAAGTTTTTAAGATTCTGACAAACGGGTCATAGCGGTTGTGAAAAACTGTAATGTTTGTCTACTTAATTCAAAGTGTTTGGACAAACCATCAAAATAGAATAAGAGTAGAACAGACATTACCATTCAAATCAATATAGCAGGATGTTCAAAATTGCAGTATGTGTATCGGCACCATTGCAAAGTACTATGACCGTTGTAGCGGGCTCATTTTATATAAATTGAATCACCTTGCAGCAAGTCACAGACTCACCATGGTGACGTGTTGCAGTAACAAACAAAAGAACGGTGGAGTAATGCAAAGTACGGAGAGCGAGGTGCAGGGGCGCCGCTAGGGATTTTGGGCCCCATGAAAAGAATCTTTACAGGGCCCCCAACACAGCGGCAAAATGTTTTGATGCTATTTTACATACAATTATGCATTTTAATGGTATTTTTGACTATCATTACCATATTTGTGAAAGAAGAACAGCATGACAGTTGACATGTACAGTAGGGGAAGAACTGAGCACTCTGAATACAATGGAATTCATTTTGAGTCATTTATTTGCTGCACCACTGATTCTTAAATTGGAAATAAACTCTTCCATGAAAAAATAGCAATTATAATCAGTGGAGAGAAAAAAATCTCAGCAAAAACAAAAACGCCATCAGAATACAAAATGGCCATATATGATGGCCATATATGATATGATTTTTAAAAGGGTTTATGCTTTTTAAACCATTAAAATTGTTCAAAATGCCTTTTATTTAATTCATTTTAGTTAATGAATTACCTTCATCTTTGTATTGTTTTGAGACTGTAGTAAAATGTATTATATTTTGTATTATATTATGTATTATTATTATTATTATTATTATTTCAACACACACAGCTGCTCACCTCCTTCCTCATGTGGGGGCACTGGGGCTGATTCAGGGGCAGGGGGAGTTGGGGGCTGACAGACAGCTGCTGCAGCTTCTGGTGCACTTGACTCTGTTCAGAATGAGGCATCATTTTGACAGAGGGGAGATCAACTATTATTGAATAACAACAGCTTGATAAATGTTTGACTGGATTGATTATTTAACTAATATAGCAGTAAAATGTAAAAATCCAGAGTTTTCTTGAGCTAACATGGTGAGAAAAGTGAGCTAGCTTATAGACCACAGACAGGGACAAAGTTAATATCCATAACTTTCCACCACAACAAACCCACCTTTTTTTTGGAAATACTGGGTGACATATTGTCGACCCTTCAACTCCTTCTTCTCTCTTAATTTATTTTCCTTTCTTTTTTGGCTGCCTGATTTTTGAGGCATACTGCTGTCTCCTCCGCTTTGCCCGCTGTGGCGCGCTGTCTGTAACAAATCGCCGGTGCGCTACCGGCTGCAGCTGATCCAGTTGGACTGAACCATTTTACGTAAATAGAGGGGAGGCCCTGCAGGGGTTGATGCTTCCAAAACAAATAAAGGAATTGTTACCAGGACATGGAAAATAAAACATGTGTGATTATATGTTAGTTAATAACTTAGTGTCATTATTTTTTCTGTATTATAATTTCATCATCATTAGGGGCCTCTCTGGGCCCCCCTCCATCATGGGCCCCTAGAATCCGTCTCCTTTACCCCCCCTTTTCGGCGCCCTTGGCGAGGTGCCAAATGAGTCCAATTTAACATCTTAATGCCTCATCAAACTCTCCTGTCACAGCAAAGGAAAAGTACATCACTATTGCTAGATGAGAGAAAAGCAATCTAGCAAGTGGACGGCTGCTTTGCTAATTCCACCATGCTTAAATGCTACACTGGACAACGAGCTTCACAGAGGGCTGGAAGTTTCCGTGTCCAAGCTGCCAATGGACTTGCAGGCGTCGTTTGTTGTCGATATATGAACTATATATGACACATGTTGCCATTTTGTCATCTACCTGTCAAATGGCCACTGCAAACCATTAAATGTCTGTTCTACTCCTGTTAGTTCTTTGTTATGGGAGAAACACTAGAGTAGTGGTTAGCACTCACAGCAAGAGGGTCACAGGTTCAAACCCCAGTCCTTGCAGCTCCTTCTGTGTGCAGTTTTCTCCCCCTGTCAGCGTGGGTTCTCTCTGGGTCCTCCCGCTTCCTCCCAGTCCAAAGACATGCAGCTTAGATTTAATTGGTGACTCTAAATTGCCCGTAGGAGTGAATGAGAGCATGAGTGGTTGTCTGTCTCTATGTGTCTGTCCTGTGATAGTCTGGCGACCTGTCCACAGTGTACCCCGCCTCTCACCCAATGTGCTATGAATGAATGAATGAAACACGAGAGTAATAACAGACTTTACAAGCTAACTGATTGGCTCCTTGTGCCAATGTCACGTTTCTGAAATAGTCCACAGCCTTAATTACAACTGAGAATCTCCAATAGATCTGACTCTTTGCTCAAGGGCTCAGAAGTGTTGGAAAAGCAAACAAACATGGATGCCTCTTATCAGCCATGATGGTCATTTTTTCCTTCCATCCTTCATGCTGTGGATGTGATATAAGTGCAGGTGTAACTGGAACATCTCTGCCCACAGCATCAAACCAGCATCACCAGTCAAACACAAGCAGTGGGACAACACCCTGAGCTGGACTAAGACAAGCACCACAGGAAAATAGTTCTGGTTCTGTGTTTACACACACACACACACACACACACACACACACACACACACACACACAGCCCACTGAGAACACCCTGAACTTGAACACATGACAGAGTTAATTACATGAGATTTGATTGGAACCGTTGGAGCCACAGATTGAACAAACAAGCGGGTCTGCTCGGCTCATATCTGCTGATAATACAGCAGCATCCACTGAGCCGCTCATAATACCTCAGCAGACACACACACATTTGGACACATGTTCACGTGTGTACACACAGTGGTAGTTTCACAAAGTATATGTGAAAACACCTAAACAAGGTAAACCAAAGGAGGTTTTCGTGGGTAAATGGGAAAGTGTGAGCACATCATGTAGACTTTTATATGAAAATGTAACAAAAACTGAGAAAACAGGTGTGCATCAGAGTGATTTTTGTTTGTGATTTATGTTGGAGCACCACTAAATAAGATGAATATTTGTGGTGCTCTATGTGCTGTTGATCTGATCCAAAAAGCCAGGCAGCAGACTGCATTGAATACAGTGAATCCTGACATTGAAATTGCATCGCAGCGCTTTACTGCCAGAGACGTCCCCCCTCCCGCTGTGCCTCTCCTCTCACTCGCACACGAGTCACTAAAATACCAAACAGGTGCAGGAAAAAGAAAAACATTTGGTCTGTCTTTGGGAAAATACCACATCTTCAGTGCTGTGCTCCATATTTCTGCAACATAGATACATAAAAAATAGAGCCGTATACATTATAGCGTGAAGTTGGAAAAGAAGATTTGAGCTATATACCTTTAGATTTGTATGAAATCAGATTTGTGGAACTTTAAAGTGTATGTACGTTCTGCAGGTACCCAGTACTTTTTATTGTTGGTTGCAGTCTGCTTTTATTAGCATTCAGCATGTTATTTCGTATAACTTTACCTCATTGATATCAATGGCCTGGTGTCCAAATGTAGCCTAAGAGTTTTAAAATCACAAAAAGACAAAGGACTGAGTGAATATATATTAAAAAAATGAACAGAAAGAACAAACTTTATTTTATTTGGTCTGTATTTTACTGCAGTTACATACTAAATTTAAAAAATAATAATACAGATTGACCTCTCAGCAGCACTGTAATAGCGCTTTCACATATTTTAAATTATTAGTCTTCAGTGCTTCTTGGTGGTAGATTGGTTTTAAATAATGCAAGAAGAAGATGCAGCCACACTGAGCCGGTAGATAACGAGCTGCATGTTCTCCAGATAAAACTCTCGTCATGCTGCATCATGGGCTCTGATCCAGCGGACACACAACGCAGGAAATGTGACTGTATGGAAATTAGTCTGTATAATTTAACTGGTGTCCGCTCCGTCTCTCTCTGTCTCTGAGGAGGTGAATAACAGAAGATCATGTAGTGGGGGCGACACAAACCCAAACAGGAGGCTGATAAAGACGGTTCACTGGAAATGTTGGCTGTCCCCTTGGGTGTAACACACATGCATGCACACACGCAGACACACACACACACACACACACACACACACACGCACACACACAAGCACACACGTGCACACACACCTCGTTTTTTGGACGGGTTTGTGGGAGAGATTTGTCAGATTTGCTGCGTTCACACCTCCGATCAGCACGACAAATTTCTGTGACGAAAGTGACTCTGACTCCTGACGCCCACCTCCTCCTCTTCCTCACCTCCTTCTCCTCTTCCTCACTTCATCTCTCTCTTTTTCGCTCCCTCATCACCCTCCTTTCTCTTCCTTCCACCTCAACCCCTTCTTTACACTTTCTACCCCGTTTCTTCCCCCTCTTTGTCTCCCTCATCAACTTTTTTAGGTTATATCCTCCTTTTCCTCACCTCTTTCTCTGGCATTCTCTTTTCTTTTCTTCTCTCCTGCCACTCCTCCTCTTCCTCCCCCTTGCCACCTTTCTTGCACTTTTCCTCCTTCTCCACCTCCTTTTTCTTGTCTCCCTTCATCCTAGTCGTCATCACGTCCTCTACTGCTTGTGCTTCTCTTCTCTTCTCTTCTTTCTCCTTTTGCTCATCTCCTCCTCACCTTTTCCTTCTCTCCTGCCCCTCCTCCTCTTTCTGTTCTTGCCTTCTTTTCTTCCACTCCTCCTCCTTTTTCCTGTCCTCTTTTCTCTTCAGTCTCCTGGTCCTCATCACCTCCGTTTATTAATCATCTCCTTCTCCTCCTCTTCTCTCTCCTCCTTCCTCTTCACCCCATTTTTCTGCATTTCTTTCATTTTCCTCCAGTCTTCCTCTTCTTGCTCCATCCTTTCTCCTCCTTCAACTTGTTTCCCTCCACCTTCTCCTTTTCCTACCCCATTTTCCTGCAACTTCTCCATTCTCACTTTTCCCCCTCTTACTTAAATCTTTTCCTCCTCACCTCTTCCTCCCTATCTATTCCTTGTCTTCCTACCTCGTTAAAAGTTTTAACACACTACATTCACAAAACCTCTGATTCTTTTAGCAAAACCATCCCATTGCCTCAAAATAGTTTTATCTGTTCTTAAAACCAAACAATGTTGTTAGATCTTGAACTAATTGGTCAAAATAGAAAAAAAAATGCCAAGCAGTCATTACACACTACACAAAAAAATTGAAAATACAGTGTTCAAGGCATGTAGCTCATGGAGAAATGTTTATTGGTCACATGTGGCAGCCAAAAAGATTGCATAACTCAGTGGATTCAGCATTTACTCTGCATTGAAACATAGGTACTCTGAATAAAATCATCCTGAAATTGACAAATACAAATGAAAGTGTACAGCCTAAAATATACTGTAAAAGGTTTTTAAAAAAAACACACAAAAAAAAACAAAAAACAGGTCTTTGGCCTGCCTCCCTCATGGTCATGCCATGCACCAGTAAATGGTCAAGGATGGTAGCCCGAATTTCGTCAGAAATTGCCACTCTTTGTCTCTCCTACCTCTTACACGCACTCGTCCTCTGTGTCTTTGATCGATTGTTGTCATGAGCTTGCAGGACTAACCTATGATCAATTTGGAATCGTTGTGTTAACTGGATGACCCATGTGTTTCATTTGTGTTCATGTTTTGTCACTTGTTTTTACAATTATGTATCACAGTGACAACTGTGTCTTATTGCAGGAGAATTGTGTTTAGAGTTTAGCAAAAGGAATGGCTGAGATCTGCAAATAGTGTTTTACTAGATGAAGATAGTTTATGGTTTTGTCAAAAGGATGTTCGATTCAGGGAATGAGTTTAGACAACTGAGCAATCGATTCACACAACAGGAATTAGTGTTTTAGCAATTGAGAAAAACTGTAACTCCTCACCTCCTTTGCCTTCATTGTATATCATTCTCTGGCCACTTCTCCACTTCTTTTCTTGTCTTTTTTCATCCTAGTCCTCTCCTCCACTGCCTGGCTTCTTTTTTTCTCCCTACCCTCACCACCTCCTCACCTTTCCTCCTTTTTCAGCCCCTTGTCCTCCTTCCTCTCCAGTCTCCTGGTCCCCATGTCCTCTTCATCTCTTCCACTGCCTCTGTCTCCTCATCCATCCTCACCTCCTCTTCTTCACCTTGTCATAGTTTTTGTCCTTATATTCCTCCATCCCTTCCTTTCTTCTCCTCTCCTCTTCTTTGTCCCATCCTTTACTTGTTTTCCACCACCCTCTCCTTGTCTTACCGCATTTACCTCCAACTTCCTACTTGGATTCCCTCCTCCTCTTCACCTCCTTCGCCCTCACAGTTATGTATTCCCCTTCCTCACCATCACTTCTCCCTCTGTCACCTCATTTTCCTCCTCCTCTTCCTCCTCCGTACTAAAAACTCTTGCACAAGCTGCAGCTAAATTAAGTTACATGATGCATAAACATACCTCCTCTTCCTCCTTCTCCTCCTCCTCCCCTTCCTCTCACCTAATCAAACATCGAGCGGAAACTGTCGAACAAGCAACATTGTTAGTTTTAGGAGCTCAACACTGGTTTGGTTACATATTACATGAAAGCGCCTCCTCCCCAAAATGTTTGAATATGGAAACAACTGCTTTGTGTTGTCTTCGGTGTAATGAGCTCCCTGTGTGCCACCACCACATCTGGGACATTAATAAAGAATGGGTGAGGAGGAGGAGGTGGAGGGTGCCGGGTAGAGGAATAGAGGACACATGAAACACAAAGCAATACAGCCGACAGCGATGCCACGCTTTGAAGCATCTCCCAGTGGGTGTGTGTGTGTGTGTGTGTGTGTGTGTATCTATCAATAAGCTAAGGTAGAGCAAACACACACACACACACACACACACACACACACACACACACACATACACAAATGCAGAATAAACAACAGTTTGTCACTGTCAACTGCTAAATTCACAGAGGCAACTGGCTCATTGCAAGTAAGAGTTCCCAAAAAAAGATTGCACACGCACGCACACACACACACACACACACACACACACACACACACACACACACACACACACACACACACACACACACACCATTTTCAAGGATGGCTTAACTGGTTTGAGCTCCTTTTTTCTTGCATCTTAAAGGAACACTTCATTATTTGGGAGAAGCTTCTTCATTGGCATCTCACCCACGAAGCCGACTGTCTCTGTTCAAACAAAAAGATCAAATCAAATCAAATCAAAATTACTTTATTTATCCCCGAGGGGAAATTCAGTTAATCTGGTAGAATCTCTGTTAGAATGAGACAGCCTGATGGCTGTAGGAGCGAAGGATCTTTTGTATCTCCCCGTCCTGCAACGGAGAGAGAGGAGCCGTCCAAGGTTTTGTGTAGTGGATGATCCAGGTATTTCAAGATGGCCTGGGACATCTTGACAGTGCATCTCTCCACCACCTCGTCCAGTGTGTCCAACCCGGATGGTGTGGTGAGAGAGCTACCAAACTTTGCTGCTCCTCCATGAAACACATTATGTCTCTCGTGCGCAGAAGACAGTGGTCGGATCCTGGTGCTAGACTTGTAATAAATGCCACGTCAGATTAAGCCAATGATTCGGGACAGCGCCGGCCCAAAGCTGGCCCGAGAGTTAGTCGCTAACTGCATTTCTCAGCCCAAATCGGCTTGTCTATCTGCAGCCAAGGCCAAATGTGCCAGTCATATCACGAGACACGTTCGGTCCTCCAGTGCTTTTCTACACTTCACACGTCCAAAATCTTCTCTGTTTGCTCCCATTTACAGTCCCAGAATTCTGCATTTGGCATTGACATTTGAAGTCAGTGTAAATTACTAGATAACTTATAATAATGTTCAATAATAATTCTTCTATTGGCATTATTAAAAAGTATTTATTGCCTCTAATACAATTTGTTTTAGCCTGATTCCTCTGCAGTCATTCCTCCATAAAGGACTCTAATAATGTTTGCTGGAGTTTTTTTTTTTACTTCCTTAAAGGAATAGCTCAGCATTCTGGAAAATATGTGTATTCGTGTTTTGAGATGTAGATACAAAGACAGTTTCTAAAGGAACAAATATCTCAATGTTTCATATTTGTAAAGAAAAACGAAACAGATGAAAAAAAGACCCCTCCAGCCCCTCCACCTTAGGACTATAAAAGAATAAAAAAACATGTCTTGGTCTCACCTGAGCATAGTAGGTTAATATGAAAGTCTCATAGGCAAGACATTTTACACAACACCTGTTAAAAAGTAGGTAAGTCGGCCACAACCACAAGGTTATAGTTGAATAATGACAAATTCAGCTGAGGGTGTGAAATTGGGACACATCTCTCATCACCATCTGGTCTCTACTCTCAAGGTAATGTAGACAGGTTTGCAAAATAAGAAAGGAAATACTGCCATTTATTTTTCTTTAAGGTTAAATATGACATTTTATCCTTTATTTTCTAATCTTATTTATGTTGGTGGTGATGAAAGTTATTTCCAGGCTAGCAGAATCCCTCAGTGAGTCAATTGTAAATGCAATAATATCACTTTGTTTAGTATTCAAGAGATAATTACTTATTATTTGGTACTTCAAAGATGATTATCTGTGGACAAATCTGAGTAAAAATAACCGTCACAATATGAATCCAACTCTGGGTGAGCTTTCCAATAAATGTTCTTAAGAAGAAATGTTTTCTTAAAACCTCACTTACAATTCACAAAGATTTTGACAGGGGTTGCAAAATTTTCAAAGTTGGGAACTTTCCAAGGAAATGAATGGAATTATTGGGAATAAACGGGAATAAACCAGGAGGTTAGCCATTAACAAGGAACTTAAATAAAGTTGGGAAAAATATATTTAAATTACAGAGTAATAATTAACGCAACATTCATGTTTTTAAGAATTGATTGCTCAATAAAATAATTTAAATTTGATAAAGTTCTACTTACAAATAAATCTATTGAAATCTTTTTTGATTATATTATTTAGCATGGATGTCTGCTTATGACAAAACAAAATGTTTATATTTATGTTTAGATATGATACAGTAAATTTAAATTACCCCCAATTTCCAATTAATTCACATAAATGTCCATAATTCCCATGGAAAGTTTCCAATTTGGAAAATTTCCGAAATTCCCCAGCTTAACTCCCCATGGAAAGTTTCTGGAAATTTACCAGACATTTTTTTAACCCTTTGCAACCCTACTTAAGAGCACACTTTTGAGATCTATCAAAAAATAATTAGCCATTACGTTTAAATTACAATAATATGTTTTATCATCTTACCAACTAATGAGGAAATGGGATTCATCATTATAAGAACACAGATACAAACTATTCTGTAGTTTAAGAACACCTTCATCAATCTGCTCCGGACCTCTTTGGGACTTTTCTGAAATTTAAGAACTAACTGAAGGTGACGATGAACGAGGCCTGATCTTATGCCTGTAACCCGTAAATATGAAGCTGGTGCTGCAGCTGGTTAAAGGTGAAAGCAAGAAATGGAAACCAACTTTGTGCAAAGGAAAAGCAAAGAGCACCTCTAAAGCTCACTCATTAACACCGTTGAACTCTTTTGTTTGGACACCAGAGTGCATAAACAACAGTTTTACGGTTGTGTTGAGCTTTGTTATGTGGCCACAGCATCTCTTGTAGTAGTGATTCCTGGAGTCTCCGCTGGTTGCCTGGCAACTGTGTTAATTAGTGAGTTTTAGATGTGCAAAGGCAGGACGGCTGACAAATTAGTAGCGACCTTATTGGCTGGACCTATCGGCTTCACCTCCTAATGCAGCATGAAGTCACCTCTGAACATGGACTGTTTCCTTTGTTTTCTTCTCAACAGTGCATTATTTCATTATTTTTGCTGACAGTTATCCCCAAACTGCTGACTTCATCTTCTAACATGTCCAAGCAGTGTCCCGTCTCCATTATGGAGGTGGAAAAATTTGAGGTACAATGAGGCATCAGAGCCAATTTGCTTAACTTTGCAGAGCTTCCCGTGTCCAGCGATCTTCTGTCAGTCTCCTCCAGTTCAACCTTTCAATATCAGACAGCAGGTCTCTCTGTGAGTGTGTGTGCTTGTGTGTGTGTGCAGGTCCTTCCCAGCATGTACAGTATCCAATTAAAGCCCAGAACCCAATTTACATTCTGCTGCAGCCTCGGCCAGGTGGCTGAAGGGAACAGAGCGAGGGAGAGAAGGGCTGAGAGGGAGATAAAGTTCTCCCCTCTAATTAAAACTGAAACATGGCTTCAGTCTGAAGGTGCAGGCCACTTTTTTCTCCCAGGCTTTATCTAGGTCAGCGTGGCTGTAAAGTGACATTCAGCAATACCACCAGCGGGCATGTGAGGAGGTATCTGATCTCGACTTCAAATTAGAAATCAGAATAAGTCTCATGCTGAGGACAGTTGAGTTTAACTGTGCAGCCAAATCTTAGTTAATACACATGCATCTTATCTTTTTTAAGCTTACTTGACAGGGACCACCTTGAAATAAGGTGCCTTATTGCAAGCAATTATAAAATACTGTTCATTATGTACAGTACATAGTCACAGGGTGCATATGGTGTTTACAGAAATATTTGTGGTTATTCGGCTAATTAATGATGGTTCAGAAAGATCATCACAGTCAGAATCATACAGTTATTGCTTCTGCTATGTTTGTCTGTTTGTCAACAGGATTACAGAAACACTACTGGGATTATTTTCATAAGACTTGGTGGAAGAGGGCAGTTTAGGCCGAGAAAGAACCTATTCAATTTTGGAGTGGATCCAAATCCTGCAGCAGATACACTAATTATTTTTGTTAACATTGTGAGATAGAGCGTGGCCTTTTGCAGAAGTCTGTGCTCTCTGAGTGTTTTTCTATTTACTTCTGCACTTCACTGTATAACTTCTCAACAGACACCGTCACACTGAAGCTCCTTGCTGGCAGTAAAAAAGAAGCAGCTGGTGGTGTGGTGCACAGTCACATCTACTTACTGGGCCAACAGCAGAGTTAGGGGGCATTCACACCTGAACTGTTCGGTCCGCTTGAAACGAAACCCTGGTGTCTTTTGTCAAATAGTCAGTTTAGGTTTTGCTAGAATGCTCAAACGAACTCTGGTCCACCAAAATGTTCGCTTCCAAGTGCACCAGAGTTCAGTTTACTGCAAAACTAATGAAACAAACCAAAACGCAGAGCTTTCTGGTTGAATTTGGGCAGAAATTTAAGAATCAACATTAAGTACTGTAGCAGCAGGCTTGACAAATGTCTCATAGACAGACATGGTCTAATGATGAAGTAAAGTCCCTTATCCAAATATGGTCAGACGATCACAGAACACCCACACAAAAACAACAAAGACTTTAAATTATTTAGAAACAGGATGGTGGCTAATCGACTCAATCGCACAGCAGATCGGTGCAGCATAAAAGTAATAAAAATAAAGACAAAACTTCAACAACACATTAAAGTCAGCAAATTGCTTGGAAAAAGAATCAGCTCTTCCCATATATTTTGTCCAATAGAAGAAGGACAGCATCAACAGTGTGCATTTGTTATTTGTTTATAATGCTTGGTGCTCTTGATAAAGCTCAGTGTGGAAACAAACCAAATGAAAAATGCAACCAGTCCACCAGACTTGCAAAATAATGCAAGAAGACGTGTACACTACTGGATTTGTTTTCTTCTTGGGTTGTTTTTTGCCACGGTTACATTTACCATTATTGTTATTGCTTGTCTTGCCATCAAACAGCATGATTATTTTCTTATCTGGTCAAAATGCCGTTTTACCCTTTTTCTCCGATTCAATCTTCAATTTTTTTTATGACCTCAACCAAGAAGGTTATGTTTCAGCTTGGTGTGTCTAATTGCCGGCAGGATTTTGGAAAAACAACTAGACAGTATGTTTCTGAAACTTGGTGTCAGGGTGTAACCTGGTCCAAGGAAAAAAACATTATAACATATAAGGCAGATTTAATTATTTTTCACTTTCCTTGACATTTCAAGAGCATCGATCAGCAAGATTTGTGGAGCCCAAACCAGAACTAAGGTGTCTACTAACATGAGTCAGTATTGTGTTCTCATGTGGGCAAAAAATAACAACTTTCCACGGCACAATGATATATGAATAATTAATGATGCACTGAAAATTGTTGATTGGGATTGGGTGGAAGGTGAGATTTAGATTTTAACATTTGCACAGTATAACACAACACCCTGTGGCACTGGTTTGAAGTGGGAAATTATTGTCTCAGTATTAATCTGCACATATTAAATATTTTGTGTAACAGGATGCAGTGCTATTGACTATTCTGTTATTTTTCTCTTTCTCTCCTGACTTTAAAACTTCTCACGATTCATTTTCAACTCTTCTCTGCACTGTTGTAATGTAAAAGCAGGAGTATACCTTCTTTTAAGCTCTCTAACCCTCATTGCAATAAATAAAAATACAACTTGGGGGGTATTATCCCTTAAATAGCATAAATAAATGTATTTTTCCAAGGATTTTGTATTTCAACAGCTTCCACACAGTTAAATAAAGCAGGTCGAGTTGGAATGAACCCTTCAGCACCACGGACAGCAACATTTCAAAGCTCTTTACGCTCGAGTGCCTGCGTCTGCTCCTCACTTTATGAGTACTCATAGAAAGTTTTATTGAAAATCTACTCAGTTCACTTTTACTTTAAATTACCAAACAGTGGTGATGAAATCCCCTCCAGAGATTTCTGATCTTTGTCAAGTTGTATCATGTATCAACAAGCGTCGTGGTCTCCCCTCAGAAAACCTGCTGTGATTGAATGTTTTGCTTCCTGTGTCATCACTGTTTTAACATAATTAACAAATATCTGTCAGGATGTCAGCTGGCTCTCACCCTGTGATCAAGTCTGTTTTCCGCTCCGTGTGTGTGTGTGTGTGTGTGTCTAAACGGCTGTGTACTCCATTTAAAAAGCCACAGTGCTGTATTATTTATCAGCCTGGGGAGAAATGCTGTTCACATCTCGTCTCTCACTCCTCATGCGTTCTGATTGTCTCTGCTAATTCCTGCTTGTTTAGGCAGGTGACATGCAAATGCAGTTGCTCTGATTTGCATGTTCACAAAAAAAGAGGAGGAGAAGGTCGCTAGTTATGTGTTGGCTGTGTTCCTGCAGGCTACATTTATCATGCTCATGTAGTTTTTTTTATGTACATCATATATTTATTTGCCGTAATCTCATATAAGATGTAACTCTAACGTAAACCCAGACGTAGTATAAAGAGTGGTAAGGTCCGTTCAGGGTGCACAGGACGTTTGGTTGTTAAAAAAAAACTTTGACCCAAATGACTGGTGGTCATGTCACAGGTGCAAGCAAGAGTCAATAAATGTGTTTCCAATAAAGTTTATGCAAATTTTGAAACAAAATTTTGAAAAGAAAATGTGAATTAGGGACTTTTCCATCAACTGGTTTAGAGCAAATAAACAAAGCTGCATGAATATACTTTGGTCAGCAGATGGCAGTGTAATGTATCGCTGTAGACTAATCTGTCAGTAAACAGGAGAAAAAGAAGAGATCGCACGAGAGAGAGAGAAAAAAGAGAGATTGCTAATCGGACGACTTTGGAGAGAAGTCTTCAGGAATTAGATTAAATTAGGCAGTTGTGTCGGTTGAATGTTACATCGTAGAAATTAATACTAACCTTAGTCAAGGGGTTTTATTGTGTAAACTGACACAATGTGCCTGACATGTTCAAAACGCACACAAAAGGTTGGCGGAGTCAGTGGTCTCTTTGAAGCATACTTTTATCTAATACTTTTATCGGAGTGCCTTTCCTGATTTTACTTGAGCTTTAACTTTTTTTGAACTGTCTTTAAATTGCACAAAATGTTTTCACTTTTCTTATTAGTCTGCTTTGGTATTTATACACTAAATTACTTTTAACTGTTGATTTTAACCTTGATTGTTTTGTGTTAAAACCATGCAAATATCTTACAAACTGCAAATTCATCAGGAGTAACTAGAAATCATGATCTGAGAAATCCATAAAAATTATAGTGGATGTGGTTTTACGTTATTTTCAGCATCTGTATCTGATGAGTTGGGATGGAAAATTCATTGGTTTGCAGCAGGAATCTATGTGTATGTATCTAATCAAAAGTTTGGTGCTTCCACAATATGAGCTGATTTGTCTGTGATGATGTTTAGCATAACTTAATTCAATTCAAAGAACTTTATTTTTACGTTAGGAACTTAGGAACACACTTAAGTCACTTTTCTGAAATATGCTCCCAATTGGTTTCAGTGTTTCCCAGTCAGGGGTATGTAGAGGTATGTCATTTTAAGGGGGGAAATAGAAATTATGATTTCATTAAAAAATATATTCACATACTCATACAAAACAAGCAGAATTTGAATAGGTTTGAGGCTGAACTATCATGTATTCACTATCAGAATAAGCAATAAACTTGCAGCTATGATATACCAGCTGCACAGGAAACATCTCCATACATGCTTTCACACCTCCTGCTGTGAGCGAGTGTGCAAAGCTAGTTCAAAAGCAGGCAGATAAGTCAAAATAGATAAAGGTGTGATTGATAATGGATGAAACTTCCAGCGGCTGCAAATTCAACTGGAGGCAATATGAATGCAAACTGGGGAAAAAAACACACTGAAAAAGAACCAGCCCAGGATTACTGTGTCTGATAGGAAAAATATCTCAAATCTTAAGTATTAATTGTGTTAATTAAGTTTAAACATATCAGTTAAAGTGTGCACATCTGGAACATCAGCGCCATAGAAAGCTGGAACTCACACTTTGCTGGAGATAATCAGCCAAACACTAAACACCTGCAGCCAGGTTTCCAAATGTACCGACTGACTTACAAGCTTTGGTCAATACTGAAGCCACGTTTCTCAAAATAAAATCTGCATTACCAGCATGTATCTTGGCCAAACAGTTAATTTCACCTCCAAAACTTAATCAAACCACCAAAACGCTTCATGCATGTCTCAAATAAAGCTCATTGGACCACAACACTGGCAACATTTTTTACTTATAACACACTGACATCAGTGACATCAATGTTTTAAATTTAATCTTTGAAGTTTGTAAGGATGTTCACAGAAATCAGTATTTCATTGTAAAGCGTGCTTCAAAAATCATAGTTCTATGTGTTTTGTATGGAAGAGCACTGGGGAGAGGTAGGAGAAAAAAAATAAAGCGGCAGATTTTTTTTTCCTTATGCAGTTCAAGAAAAAAGTTGAAATAATGAGAATATCGTCAACTTTATGTGTTTGGTAATGCTGAAAAGATATTCACAGATGGGTTGTTCAGAGGAACATTGTTTTCTATCCCAACAGTTAGGTAGACTGCAAGCTACAACCTGATTCTCATCAATGTCATAAAATGAGCAATAACTACAATATTTAAGGGTGTAGTAGTACTAAAATCCCCCAACACATAAATAAGCTATTCTTGGCAGTAGCTACCGAAATTGTTTTGGGAAAATCTGCTTTTTAATTTATGTGAATTCAGACATATATTATTGAGGAGAATCAGGTTGTAGCTTGCAGTCGACTTTACTGAACTCAAAAAGTTGATTTTATTATTGGCATTTTTCTCAAAGTACATCATTTAAAAAATATTTCCTCCTCTCATTAATAATTGCTCCTGCCTGGCCCTAATCCTCTTCCATAGTTTTGCATAAATTTGTGAAAAATAAAGAGTTAAAATTTTCTGAAATTCCAGGGTTGCAATATTAAACATTTTTACAGCCCAAATAAACAATCTGAGGCTTCAACACCGAAGTCCACAGACCAATGGCTGATTTCTATACAGTCTATGCACATCATGACTATAATAGACAATGCACACCTTTGAAAATGTTGACCGGTGCAGAGGAGGAAATATTCATATCAAAAAACTAAAAAGTCTATGCATGAAACCCCCTTTTTTTTTTTAGAATGAATTTCATATTGAGATGCTGAATGGGTCATCTGAAGGAAATTAATGTTAAAATGTGACATTTAATACACCTTATGTTTACATATTTTCAGTCTTCGAAGCTTGGAAATGTATTATTTATTTTTTCAGCATTTAGAACAAGTTGCGGTGTGTGTGTGTGTGTGTGTGTGTGTGTGTGTGTGTGTGTGCGTGTGTGTGTGTGTGTGTGTGTGGACACCTCAACAAATCTTCTTTGATTTTACAACAAGACACATTGGTCACCATGTTAAAATCTATTCAGGTGCTGAAACACGCTGATGTGTTTTTACCAGGTTCTCTTCTCACTTTTTCTCTCGTCTGAGTGAGTTATGATCACAGCCTTATGAACACAACCATACGCAGCCGCCCATATGCACACAAACACACCTCAGCCTTGGTCAAAGCCCCAGATGGCCGTAAATCGTCTTTTATGAGCAGGACTTGATGAAAGCGTTTCCCTGGAAACTGGGTTTTTTTGCCCTCTGGCAGGCTATTGGTTTATTTCTCCACACACCATCGCCTTTATGTGCCATCTCTATCATTCGGCTCTGACAAGGACCAGATACAAGCAACAGTCCACGTCAAATGTATATGAATTATTCAGATATACCCCAAAAGCAGGTGCACAGCTTGATGTAAAGTTTAGGAATTTTATATATTCAGAATTATAAAGACAGTATTAGCCCTGATACTGCTGCATGTCTGTTAAACTGACCATAATGTTACAAGTAAAAATATATTACACATTTGCCCATTCAGTGATAGCCACTAATTTACTGATGGAATAAGAATAGGCGTTGATTAGACTTCTGCTCAGCTTGAAGTTATGTCAAGTCATGAATGTTAAACCTTATTATTGTGCCTTAATAGGTGCAACAAAGCAGGTTGTCCTCATTCAATAATTGTACTGAAATCAATGAAAATGAATGCACTATAATTGCTATCTAATCCACATTATCATGAGCTGTGAGCCAGGACATGCAGGCCTCAGAAGAGGAAGTCTGTTGATGTAGCATAAAGAGCAACAAAGTCCACAAAGATATGAGGTCAGAGTGGATGGACAGACTAAACACAAAACTCTCACCTAGAAGAGTGCTGTTCATGTCCTGTGTTATCCAAGTTTGTTTACTAAAGTAACCACAATCTTTTCCAAAACCTAACCGAGTATTTGGTTAGGTTTTGTCCAAAAAATTACAATGCTATATAAAATGTGAATAAATGCATCAAATTCTGAATAAGAGTGGTTTCCTAATTTGAACCAATTTGACCAATATAAGCTCACGACACATTCGAAATTCTTGTGAATATAGCATACATCCTGGCATTTCTCGCATACACAATAGAGTCCAATCGACCAGACAAATGGGCAATCGACCAGACACAGCAGCAGCAGCAGCAGAGCCTATTTGGTTCATTTTTTGCAGTTTTTGATCTGTCAAAATTCTTCTCTTATTTCACTGCTGGTTGAAGATAAGTGGTGCTTGATGATCTATGGCTGTGGATTGTGAAGTCTAAAGGTGATATTTGATGGATGGGAACTTGGCCTGTCATCCCTGGTAGCAGACTAGCCAACAGCTTTAGCTGTAGCCACCACCTGGCTTTGACAGCTACCACCACCAGGCCTCAGCAGCTACCACCACCAGGCATCAGCAGCTACCACCGCCAGGCCTCAGCAGCTACCACCACCAGGCTTCAGCAGCTACCACCACCAGGCCACAGCAGCTACCACCACCAGGCCACAGCAGCTTCCACCACCAGGCCTCAGCAGCTTCCACCACCAGGCCTCAGCAGCTACCACCACCAGGACACAGCAGCTTCCACCACCAGGCCACAGCAGCTTCCACCACCAGGCCTCAGCAGCTTCCACCACCAGGCCTCAGCAGCTTCCACCACCAGGCCTCAGCAGCTTCCACCACCAGGCTTCAGGAGCTTCCATCAGGAGGGTCAGTGTTGTCTAAATTGTTTTAACATACCAGTAGAGCAAAATGGCAACTAAAGAACTAAAGAAAGACCTAGAAGACCTGAAGAGTGCAGTAAACATGATGCCTCAGGACATTGTCAACATGACAAATAAGATGAGCACCATGATGAACCTAATGAAGGAAATAAGTGAAATCAAGAATGAGGAGCAGGAGAACAGAAACAACTCTTTAGAGAACCGCTTGCTGGACTTGTAGCAGTATTCAAGAATTAATGATGTCATTGTGACAGGACTGAAAATCAAACCAAAATCATACTCCAAAGCGGTGGAGGGAGAAGATCAACGAGATAAGGACAGACATGACGAGTCAACTGAAGCCCAAGTGGCTGCCTTTCTGCGGGAGAAAAACATGTCAATCGATAAGGATGACATAGAAGCATGTCACACAATTCCTGCAGGTAACAAGACAGGTAGAGCAGCCAATCATATCATCATTATCAGATTTGCCGACTGCAACTGTCGGCAGAATTTGTAGCCAAGCCTCTAGCCTATATTGTTAACCTATGTTTTAAAGAGTATGTGTACCCTCAACGTTGGAAAATAGCAAAGGTAATGCCTCTCCAGAAGAACTGTAAGGAACCTTTTGCAGGCCCAAACAGTAGACCTATTAGTGACTTTCCTGTAATAGGTCAACTTTTTGAAGGCATTATCTATAAGCAGATACAACAGTATTTTAATGATTTTAGCTTAAATACAGACTTCCAGCAGAACGGGCCACTCAACAGCAACTGCCTTAACATCTTTAACAGACTGCTGGTTGCAACTCATTGATAAAATAGAAGTGGTGGGTGCAGTACTTCTGGATTTTAGTGCTGCGTTCGATACGATAGACCACAAACTATTAATCAAGAAACTGAGTGCCTATGGTTTCAGAAACACTGCCACAGAGTTGCTAAGAAGCTATCTGTCAGACAGGCAGACATGTTGTTTTTAATGGCTCAAAATCAAACTTAATTACACTTGAATGTGGTATTCCCCAAGGCAGTTGCCTCGGACCGCTCCTTTACTCAATTTTCCTAAATTATATGTCCTATATGTTAGAGAATGCAGGTATGGTGATTTATGCTGATGACACCACCATGTTTGCATCAGGCTTAAGCTCAGAACAGGTAAATAATACACTTCAAATGGAAATCATGTTGGTGTCAGAATGGGTTCATGAAAACAAAATGAAATTAAATGGTTCTAAAACCAAAATGTCTAATGCTAGGTACTAGATATGCCTTAAAGTCGAATCACAAACTATCTCTCTCCCAAAACGATACTGAAATTGAACAGGTCAGGGAGGCTAAACTGTTCTGGGTTACTATAGACGAAACATTGTCATGGACATCTCATATTGGTAGTATAGTCACGAGAATGAGTAGGGGTATTTTCATCATTAAAAAAAGTGCTAGTCTCTTAGAAAAGTCATCTCTAAAAATTGTAACTCAGTCTCTAGTCCTTTCACATCTGGACTATTGTTCAACAGTCTGGTCTGGTGCATCACAAAAAGAAATGTCTAAACTCCAGGTAACTCAAAATAGAGCAGCGCGCCTTGCACTTCAGTGCTCCATAAGGGAGAATGTATTACAAATGCATGATAGACTATCGTGGCTACTGGTAAAAGATAGACTGACATGCAGTCTCATTTTGTTTTTAAAGAATATATATTTACAGTTGGTAAACCTAACTACTTTCACAACTAGTACCAACCAATAACAGACATAACCATGAGACAAGACAAGCAGTAAACAACAGATTCACATTACCTCTGCCGAGAACCAACACACTTAGGAGAACAGTCATGTATAGAGCGGTTGCAGAGTGGAACAGGCTTCCATCTGAGCTCTTATTACTGGAGAACAGAAGTAGTTTTTTTTTTTTTTAAATGAAAAAGATGACTTCAGAAAGGTGAATGTATAGGGTCTGACTTCTTGGTTTTTTTGTTTTGCTTTGTTTGTTAGCTTTTGTTTTTCTGTTTCGTAAGCCAGGTATTTTGATTGAAATTATTGAATTTAATATTGTAGTTTTTTCTTATAACTGCCAGAGATTCTAGATTTTAATAGTTACTCTGTATGCTTTTACTATGTATTTAAATTGTGTCCTGTTTGAGGACCCCAGGAAGAATAGCCATTACTCCCACAGCAGAGTGATGGCTAATGGGGATCCTAATATATCCTAATATAGAACAAATTATTATGTGGATTGTGCGCTGATTTTCCACCACTCTGCAAATGAACCCAGAGAGCTACTATTTGAGACAAAAAACAATATTATATATTATACAAACAATGTATTACATTGTCAGCCAATTCTATAAATGATAACTGAGAAAATAAAGAATATGTGGCTCAGCTGGTAGAGTTGGTTGGCCCCCAACCGAAGGGTTGGCGGTTCGATCCCTGACCGTCGCGGCCTACATGTCGATGTATCCTTGAGCAAGATGAACCCCAAATTGCTCCCGATGCTGTGTTCATCGGTGTGTGAATGAATTCCCAATGGTGGCAGGTGGCACCGTTTAGGGTAGCCTCTGCCACCAGTATGAATGTGAGTGTGAAAGGGTGAATGAGCGCAGTCTGTAGTGTAAATCGCTTTGAGTGGTCGCAAAGCGACTAGAAAAAGCGATATATAAGTGCAGGTCCATTTACCATTACCAATAAAATAAATAACTAAATATACATTGTTGCTGTACAGTGTCAATTAATTGCTGACTATTTAAAATAAATAGAACAAAATAGCTTACACCATTTCTAAATCACACCAAGCAACATTTTGTAAAAAAAAAATTAATAATAATAATAATAAAGTTTTCATATTGGACAGCATATAGCATACAGGCCAATATAGGCTGATAATATCCGTCAACCGATAAATCTTTTAGGCTCTAATGCATGAGATGCAAATAGTTTGCAGTTTGAATGCATTATATGCTCAATTTATTGTTATAGTCAGTCTGAACAGTATGTAAGTAATATCAAACAGTAGCGTGAGCAAAATGTAAATCAAGCACAGTCTGTATTCTCCCACACAGTCCTGAAGAGGTCTAATCATGCTCAGTGAGTGTAAACGCCTAAGTAGGTGTACTCTGAGTGTACAGGATCTCTAATTAAGCTGCTACATGTAAATGTGATCATTGAAATGTTAAAACAATAGTGATAAAGAAGCTGCATATTGCTTTTTTAAATAACCTTATTTTAAACATCACTCAAATGGTATTTCCTGAAGGAGACGACATTGCCTGAACACTGTGGCTTCCAACTGACTGTGTAACCATATAATGGTGCTGCAATGGATCCTGTAATTTCCCTTATCTGGTTGCCTTAAGTTGCTGCCATTCGTCATTGCAGTGACAAATTTTTGGTCACCTTGTACTGCAGCAGGCGTGTCACTTGGAAAAACTGAGCTCCCACTGCTCTCTCTGCTGATTTGACAACTCTGAGAAGAAAGACGGGAAAGAGGAGAATGCAGGAGGGAAGACGCTGATGGAGACAGAGAGGTCTGCAGTCCCCTGAGACTTAGCTGTGCTTCAGACGAGCTTTCAGAGAGGAGACAGAGATAAAGAGGGGAGAGAAAGATCGAGATGGAGGCTGATAAACGGAGAGTTTGGGGGTATGGGAGAAGGAGTTGATTAAAAGAAGAAAAGAAACCAGTGTGGAAGAGATAAATTTGGAGGAAAAAAAGAAAGAAAAGTGCCCCTAAAACATTTTAAGGGCGCTCCTCTTTCTTCTTCTTTAATTTGCCAGCAGCTCTCTCTGACATGGTGTGAAATAATGTTGCTTTGTCTCTTTCATTCCTTTTCTCTCCCTTCCCTGCTGCTCTAATAGACCTCTGAACAGACCTTGAAACACACTGTTTTCGATTGCCAACCTTAATGCTATTTTTGACAGAGACAGAGAGTGCAGAGATAAATTATTAATAAAATAACACATCTACTTAGCCAGATAATTAGGCCATTGAAATTTGTTTGCAAGAAGTGGTTTTAAAGGTACATTATTCAAAAATGTAATTAATTAATAACACAAATCAACAAAGTGATTTTTAATTTTCACTGCCTGGTTCCATCGATTAGCTGTGTTTCCACTCAATTTTCAAGCAAATTTATAGTGGACTTTTGAATTGTTGCAAAAAGAAATGCAATTTAGGCTGCATCCATCAACTGATTTGGAGAAAATAAACTAGGCGAGTTATAAACAAAACCCATCGACAAGAGACAAATTGAGTCACGTCTAGAGGAATAATGTTCCACTGGGCAAGTTGTAATTGTTCTTTCATTTCAGCTAATGCACAAAATGTTTTATGCTGTCTGGAGATGAAGACACACACAGCAAGTCACCAACAGCAGAAAAAGCTGATCATGTCAATTCAATGTTTACAACATTAGAACTTACTGGCTAAAGGTCTTTTCATATCACATAAAGCGCAGACATTTTTTTTCTCCAAACAAAAGCAAAAACCTTCTTAGGCAAGTGAATTTTGCGATTTCCTTTTAGCTTGTTTAATGTGATACTTCAAAATGTGCACAAAAATACATGAATGAATCACAGCTAATGGCTGCGAAGGATGCTGAGGACTAAAGTATCCTTTAAGTCACCTATTTCTTCAATCATCACAAAAAACATCGACTGCTCCTATCATCTATTTTTTTCTCTTTCGATGAAATGATTGTGAAAATGTGATTTATTCTTGACAGACAAAGTCTATATCTTCTAAAAACTTTATTAGCCAATGTCTTCCAAACATATCACAATACAAATGAAACCACAAATAACAGATGATTGTGCCTGAAAACACAATTACTCCAACTTTATGGGAGCGACCTTGTGTTAATAAATAATGCATAACTAATTGGAAAATAGCATTTGGTTATGGCAAAAAAAAAAACCCTGTCAAAAAGAAAATGCATCAACACAACTACATTTACATGCATGAAATATTATGCTTTTTACCCTTATTTTGACAAAGACATTCCTACAAAGTTATTTACATGGCTAATTAATGAATATTCCACTAATATTCCCATTTACATGCAGCCACGCATACTCTGAATTACATAAAATGTTCCCAAATGGATATTTTAACACATTTTCTACCATGTTGATTTGTGCATGTGCAAGTCTTTCACAATGTTTAAAGATTGTTTTACTTTGGCTTTTACTCCGGGCATCCATCTCCATCCAAGCTTTGCAAACTGTTGGCTAGTTGGTTTGTGCACAACAACTATAGCTGACGGTCAGTGGTGGAAAAACTATTCAGGTCCCTTACTGAAGTAAAAATACTAATACTTAACTGCAAATGACTTCACTACAAGTAAAAGTCCTACATTCAAAACTATCAGCATCAAAATGTAGTTAATGTATCAAAAGTAAAAGTACTCATTAACAGAATAGACCCACTCAGATTGTTTTATATACGCTGAATATATAGAATGGATTTTTATTTGTGATGCATTCATATATTTCTTCTTAATATACTGTTATGAGGTTTTATTTCAACAAATATCTAATCATTTTAAATTGATCATGTTGTTCATGTTAAATTTTGACCTGAAAGTAACTAAAGCGGTCAGCTAAATGTAATGGAGTAAAAAGCACAATTTTGCCACATAATGCAGTAGAAATGTACATAAAATTGGAATAATCAAGTAAAGTACAACTTCATCAAAGTACGGTACTTGAGTAATGTATTTTACTTTCCACCACTGCTGACTGTAAACAGGCAAGAGGCTGTGTGTCACAAACTGTGGTAAAAAAAAAAAGTATGTCTAGACAATATCCAAACAGACTATGCTGTTAACATGACCCGTATAAATTCAGAATAAGGTAATGAAGTGATTATCAGGCGGGGAATGGACAACTCTCACCAGGTTCAGGCTACATTCGTCTGTTCCTTCAGAGAACTGAAGGCCAGAGGGCAGCTCTCCTCCTCACAGAGACCCAAACTAATGGTGCATTCAGGTGATCCTCCTCCTTGTAATGCTTCAAATTTACATGTTTGCCACCAGGAATTTGCATTGAAACCAGTGGCAGTTCTAGGCCAAAGCAGCATCAGCAGACAACAGAGGAAGGGCAGTCTGCTGGGCACAGCGTGTCTGTGAACTCTGCTCCTGTTCGGTGTCTGCGTGTTCTGCTTTATGCCACTGTTTGCACCTGTGCGTGTGTCTAAGGAGACATCCACATTGGAGCAGAGCAATTTGTTTTCTGTGATGCGTGACCTGTCACAACATGAGGCAAGCCGAAAAGCCTTAGGCTGAAGTTGCAATCCAGCCCTTTTTATCCAATTCTCACAGCGCCTCTAGTCCCTAATTTCAACAGAATTATTCCATGATGCCTATAAATCGTGTATGTAATAGCTTTGTGGTGAGGCAGGGTGTTTTCTGCTGGCTGGAGGCACAGAGGGGAGACTTGGCTCCCTTGGTGCCCTCCAGCTTTTATTATTTACATCCTGCTGCGACTTTTCCATTGGTTCAGAGTTTACCAGTGACTGATGACCACCTGAACACAAACACCTGGAAAACACATTGTGGTTACATAATACAGTCGAGCCATTAAAATTTAGCAGATTGTCTTTCACCTTATAAATGATGCACTTTTATGTCTCAAACATTTGGCAAGTTCTTCAGCATTTCTGGGGAACTTCAGGTCAATCAGCAGTCTGGAAATGGGAACTAAATAAACACTTACTATTACTAGACTTGCACCACCAATGTGCAGCTTAAGCCCTTTACATACGCCACAAGAACAGAGAAATTTGTTCTTCTCGAGGTGGCAAGAACAAGAAAAAAATTATTTCTGGCCAGGACATTTCATACTTCACAAGAAACTCCACTGCAGAACTCCTGGGAAGTCGTCATAGGGCCTTCCCACTGCAACACACGTCTCATTAAAATTTCTGACCAATCAAACAAAAGTTCTTGGACACCACACAAAAACAAAGTTCTGCCCAGATGATGTGTCAAGAAAAGAGAAATTTGTTCTCTCTCCCACAGCTGCAAGAACAGAATTACATCATTCTGTTCTTGAGTATCTATTAACCTTTAATATCAGGCACTTTTAGTGTATTATATTTACACTGACCAAAAATATAAACACTTTTGTTTTCACTTCTATTTTTCACGAGTTAAAAGAAAAGATCTAAGACTTTTTCTTTGCACATAAATGGCTTATTTCTCTCACAAATTTGTTAAAATCCATGTGCATGTCCAAGTGAGCATTTCTCCTCTGCAAATAATAATCCATCCACCTGACAGGTGTGTTATATCAGTGGACACGTGTCTTGTGATGCAACTGGGATTGCCCATTGAGCAACCAAACAACAAATTGGCTATGCACGGCTGTAATCCGCCAGCAATCGCAGTAGGAGTAAAGGTTGCAAACCAAAAACAAAACAAGTTTCTTTGACCATCCAATGAAATAGAGAGAGGTCTTGTGGTTAAACTTGGCAACTTTTAAGTATTCTTTCATGTCAGTTGGTGCTGCCCATGTTTCATGAATTGTTTGCCATGAAAACAAACGGCCATTTTATTCTTACATTCTTATTCTTCTTCGTGGTGTTTTTACGTCTTGGTCGCCTCGCTCTCTTCATCTTTCTTGTCTGTGAAAACTTGGCAATGGGTCAACAAATTTTATACAGGAGGGAAACGATTCCTCTGAGCCTCTCTCTCCAGCTCTCTTTGTTTTAGCAAAGGCTAATTGGGCTTCTCATTAACAGTGTAGCAACCTTCAGCTGTTAATGATGTGGAACTTTTTGATTTGGCTACAGGCTGAACAGAGGAGTTAAGCAAGTTCGTCCGCAATGTTGACATCAAATTAGGGAGGTGTGGACGTGGTGCTGAGGGGGAAGTGGCGTTCTCCTCCTCATTTTGTTGTGTTTGCTGCCATTAAACTGTCCCCAAAGGAGTTTCTCTGAGATGCATTATGCAGGTTGCCCTTTCACAGAGACACTTTTCAATTCTGTACAACCTACGCCGGTCAACTGAAGGTTAAATGAGTCAAAATAGAACTGAATGCTGTCTTTTATTATCAGTGCAAGTGAAAGGAAAATTTAAAACAATGCAACCTTTTTGCTGTGTTATATTCAAGGTTTTGTTATATCCACTCTGCAGTAGGGATGGGCGTTTGGAAGAAACCTGCCAACTCGAGCATCTATACAATAACGATCAATTAACCAATCAATCGCTATGTTTTTTCCAGTATGAATAAAAACATGCATACATGGGCAATATATATATACATATATATATATATATATACATATATATATATATATACATATATATATATATATATATATATATATATATATATATATATATATATATATATATATACATATATATATATACATATATATATGCACTAACTATGGACTAACGTGTTTTCCGTGTTCTTGTTCCCAGGAATTTTTCCCCGTTCCTGTTCCTGTCCGTTGTTTCCGTCTCTTCGTCCCCGGTCCGGCTTCATTATGGATTTCCTCTTGTGTCTACTACATTGCCCTGATTATCTTTGGAGATAATAAAGACTATTTTTGTTTTTCACTTACTGTCTGCGTTAGGGTCCGTTCTTTGAGGAACCTTAACAATGTGAAGTACAAAAAGTTCCACTTAGAAAGGGTTGGAGGAGTTGTGGACGGGTCAGACAAACACAGGACTTTTGCCCAGGAGATGTGTCCAAAGTGAAAACAAAAGTAAATGGTGTAATTACACTGTGACATTTTTACGTGACAATTTCACTTCTAGCATTTACATGCAGTGTTACCTTTGCCTAAAACTGCAGCAGTTTCACAACATTAATGACATGTTTAAAAGCTGACAATTACATTTACGTACAAGAACGAGTTGATCTCCTAGAACCGGTAAGAGATCTATTTTATAGAAAGACTCCTGTGGGTTGTATTTGAGCGTTGGAACAAACAACATATGCATAATGTTGCAAAATCCAGCTCTGTTAAAGTTTCTGAGTAAGACATGACAGTGTGACTCTGCAGCCTGGTCTCCTAAAAATCCTATTCCCCTCCAAGAGCGCTGTTTGCATCCCATGTGAAACAGACATTGACTTATTTTGCTTATATAAGTTTATGTAACAAACATAGTTACTTTAACACACAATCTTCTCTGTGACATAATCTGGGAAGAAACATTTCCCACTCAACTGGCACAGTGTATGGGAATGTCATTATAAGGAGACAGGGTTGGACAGTGAGCACACATGCACAATACCAGCATCCTTAAACTGCAGTAAGTAACTGGTATAAGTGTTATAATTTTCACGCTTCCTTTTCTGAATGTGACATGTCAAATGGGCTTTTTTCCTGGTCGTACCTGTCAGTTTGTCAAGTTACCTCGTCGTTCTCACTGCGTGTTATTCTGACTCTTTTTGGAAATATACTGACAATCGATCTGCTAACTAGACTCTCGACTTCACCTGCAAACAGCCTTCCACCAAAGGTTTTTCAATTTCTGTCCCCTCTGCACTATCCTGCCAGCCCGTTCCACTCCACCATTACCGGTGACCTGCTTTCCCATTCATTATCATTTAAGGTCACCTTATTCTGCCTCAGAATTCCACCTCGAGTCTTTTCTTTAAAACAGTAAAAGTGTGGATGCAAAGCCAAAAGAAAAGGGCACTCTCATTGGAGTCATGGTGCACCTCTGTGTGTCCTCTATTTGTCTCTCTGAAATAAAACCCCGGATTCACAACCCTCCTCATCCCAAACAACTTTCTTTATTCTTTCCTGATATGAAAACCTACAGAGCGTTGTGTTGTTTGACCCAGACATCCATCTGTTTGTAGAGCTGCTGCGCTGATGGTGATGTGAAATTCTGTTAACAGCCATCACACACTTCAGTGTGAGCACCCTTCAGTAAATGACTGGCTGCCCTTCTGCCCACTCACACTGTCAGCTGTAATGACATTTAACCATCCAGCTGAAAGTGCCTGTCTCCTCGCAGGTGTGTGTGTGTGTGTGCTTGTGTGTGTGTGTGTGTGTGTGTGTGTGGATCCAGTGGCAGTCTTCTCAAATATTTATTACATGTAATTCTATTCTGACATCTGCAAACATATATGAAGTGCTTCTTGACCTTTCAGGCTCGAAGAAAAGAAACTGGCAGCCTATTCATATCCTTTTTATTGTGATCTTTCTCATTGTATTGTTATTTGACATTTGGCTGTTTCACTGTTCCGAGGTCAGGTCATGAGTGGCCTCCGCCACTGAAAAGATTTTTTTTCATCCATTTCTATTCAACTTTAAACTTTGTGATGCAATTGTGCAAAAACTAGAAATAAAGTTGCTTTTAATTCTATTGTTTCTGTTTCTACAACATCATCTGGAAAATGAAAAGGAACTGTAGGATGTTAATAATAATAGTTACTAATTGTATTTAAGTATGTTAAATATACACTGCGTATCATTTACAATCAGCTTTGAATAAATGTGCTACTGAAGTAAGACATCACAACTCCTTTAAACTGAGTTTACAGCTGGTGTTTCTGTTTGAGGACAACTTCCTGGTGATTAATTAGAAATGTTGACTTTATAATTTGACATTGGCTGCTTTAATGCATCATTAGTTTTGGCCTCTGTGAGGTTAGCCTCTTCATTCCCACCTTCCCGTCAGGGACAAGCTTAAGCTGTATACCCCATACCTTTTTATAATACACCTCCTATAGCTTTGGAGGTGACACCAGGTTCAGGGACACCAGTAAAGCCACAAACTACAAACTCCAGAGCTCCCATAAGGTTAGGCCAAAAGCTGTGCAGAGGAGTTTAGTTGTTTTTTATTTAAACTAGTGCAGTGCTCATAAGAAGTTTGTATTTGTACATTACATGCCACAGTACAACGTCTGCATTTCCATAAAACACTTACTTTTCATAATGCACACCATCCAGCACATACACATTGAACATTGATATTCGCTGGAAACTATTTGAATATTATTGGAAAATCGAACCTTGTAGCGCACTTTAAAATAACGAAAGATAGGCAGGCAAAATAGACTTACAGATGAGATGAGTCGGGCATGGAAATCCAAAGCAAATTGGGTTACTGAGCAGTTGTAGGATTATCACACAATGAGGTGGAGCTCCACTAAAAGGCGTCCAATCAGAAACAGTGCAATGCCGCAACACATCCTATGTAAATAATGATATTTTGAAAAATTAATTCAAAAATCTTTATAGATAGATATGGAACAATATTTAAAATTTTCAAAAACTCTTGTTTTAATAGTAAGACTAGAACTTAAAACTTCAAGTCAAAGCAACATAATTGTTTTTTTCTTTGTTTGAGTTTATATTTTGTATATTTTTTTAAAAAGTAGTGAGAAACACTGGTAAAAAGTGATAATGCTGATTTAAACTATATCCCTGACATAGAAGCCTAATCTCAGATATAGCAGACTGCATTCTCTTTTGTCAAATAGAAAACAAATTATGTGAAAATAAAGTTTAACAGCAATGTGGAAAACATTAAGATGGTTTATCAGCTGATGCACATATCATGGATACATGGCTTAGACATGTTCCTTTTTATCTTTCTCAATACGCAAATATAAACAGTAGTATGAAGCTGAGAGGTATAGATCAGTACTGAATACTGAAAAGATTGAACACAAATGCAGATTTAAAAATGATGCACATGAAGGTTTTACTGCATATATCAAACTCATGGTCTTGTTACAGCTGATTACTAAACGGCACAACTTCACTTGAAGCTACCAGCAGACCTGCATAGATTCATTACACTCACACAAACCAACAGGTGACTGAACAAAACTAAATGATTCTTCATACTCTGTCCCTGCTCACTGTAACATCAGCAGCAACACAAACCAAGAGATAACATCACCCACTGGACAGAGGGGAGTTAAACAGAGCTGAGTGTCACTGTGAGCCAGAACTATTCAGCACAAGGTGCAGCAGTCATGAGCAATATTATGTTGTGTAACGCTGAGACCATAATAAATAAAAACGTGATAATCAATCACACAAACTCGCCGTCTAAACGTTCCGCTGTGTGTCTGTGGCGTCCTGCGTCACAGCTGCACGTTAGCCAAATGGAGGTCACGTCACATGATGACCTTTCTCCTGCTGCAGGCTCATCATGTGACGTAAAGTTACTGACGGCAACAACGTCATCATTTTTATTTATAGCCGAATTATTAAAATTTGTTTTATGATTTTCTAACCGGGAGACATTCACAAAATAAATACATATAAAAAATTAAAACTGAATAAAATCAAGGGGGATGACACCCAAGCACCAAAAAAGATTTTCCTAGTTCTTGTTACTTATTATAGACAAGGACTAACAAACAACCTTGTTTAATGTTGTGTTTTACCTGCCAAACAAGCACATTTTTGTAGAAACTAGTAGATGTTACCTTTTTTCAATGAAGCCTCATTCAAGCTTTTCCATTTTGGTTTGCAAACCTAATTTTCAGTTGACATGGTAAATAATCAGCCCAACAGTCCTGATGTTTGTCGTCCCTTTATTGAACACATTTCATAGCTCGAGGAGTCGTACTCATGATGATGAAGGGTGTTGAAGTTGTTGTGCATGGACACCTGCAGCGCAGAGTGTTCTCTTATGACGGCATTAACATAATTCAGGTCATTAATATGGAAGACTCCGAGTGCGTAACAAGTCATAAATCAGAAGACGACCTTGAGAGGTTGAGCTGCTGAGAGTCTTTCCTTCAGTGCACTTCAAAGTGCTTCTCACAGTCTGAGCTGGTCACCTGTAGCTTCTATACTTTTTGGATTTGGTAAACATCTTGTTGCAGAACATCAAAATGTTTCCTTTGAGAAATAACTTCACAGTGTGCTGTTTAGTTACCCTGCAAAGCAGTCACTTGAATTCTAACTAAAGTAATGCAGTTCCTGTTCAAAATGTGCCTGTTTGGAACCGCCTGATTGCTTTGACTCACATATTGCTGCATGCTGCTTTCTCAAGAACCACTCATACCAAAACCTTCACACTCAACACTGCACTTCCCTGTAGCAATTATATCATTCTCTTTCCCAGATCCTCGAATAGAGACACTTCGTCAAGATCCATGCTGTTTGATACTGAATTACAAACACCAATATGAGATGCACCAGCTTTTTTACTCCAGTGTGAATAGATCGCATCAAGATTAGACATGAAAGTGGGACGGAGGGGGCCAGGGTAAGTGGATGGATCAAACAAACACAATTTTAACCCAGAAACCAAGACTCTGAAAAGTTGAGTATTACCTAAAGTGTAAATAAAACTATAATTTGCTTATTATTTGTGACATATTGTACAAAGACAGTTTTAATTTTAAAACTGACAAACTTAAGATTTTATGAATTCTGAGCTCAATGCGTTCTGTTTTTATTTAAGTTTTACAAAACATAAATAAAGACTTTTTTTTGGTTCAGGGTTTTTAATAAACAGAACTTATTTTACATCACCAATGTCATAAATTGAGCAACAAACACAATATTTATTACTTAAATCCCTAGACACAAAAATGAACTATTCTTGGTAGTAGGCGACTAGAACTATTAGTTTCGGAGAAATCTGCTTTTATGTAATTTATGTGATTTTTTTTAAACATATAATAGACGAATTGAGGAAATCAGGTCGTAGCTTGCAGTCTACTTTACCCAGCTCAAAAAGTTGACTTTATTCTTGACATTTTTATTTTTTTCTCGAACTGCATAATGAAATATCTTTTTCCTTCTATCATTATTTTTTCTCCTACCTGGCTCTAATCCTCTTCCATATGATTTAAACTCAAATCATGATCTTTTTCCTAAAGTTAACAAAGTTGTTTGAATTCACAATGTTAACCAAATGCTTCATCTGTTTAAAACTGTGACAGTAGTGAAAGCCTAATATTTTGACACTAAGGCTATAAAAAGGGATGCCAAGTGGTCCTGTCCAAGCGTCTATATATGACGAGTTGAGAAGGTGAACTGGTTGCAGCAAAGCACCGGCCACAAAGACTTGCATCCCTGAGCAATGTGGGATCAGACTACACCCGGGAACAGAAGAGTTCATTTTCAAAAGTTCCATTGCCGATGCTTTAAGTGTTTCTTTTTTCACCTGTTCTTGAATGGACTCTAGCGAGCTATAAAGAGAGAGCTACACTGAACATGTGGTTCGATGTTAACAGTTAATAGTGGTCCCCTCTCAATACACTACACAGTGTACACTACTAATAAATATGTCCCGAAGATCTCAAGAGCTCACACTCGACATTGCACTTGCGTGGATGCTCAACAATACACCCAAGTGTGAAGTGGATCCACTGAACAGCTGTCAAGGTTGTCTGTCCTTCCTTTTTATTTAGAAAGTACAACAAATTCTGTGATAAGTCTCAGCCGCTTACACAAACTCCTCAACATCAGTTATCAAACTCAAGCTGGAGCTTTAATTTGTGATCTTTTAGAGACAGTATCTGGAGCAAAAAACAGTCAGTCAGTTGGAAATTATTAAAATAAAAATGATCTGAGGTTTAATATTTCTGGTAAATGGATAAACACCCAGTAGACACATTTGTTGCTCATTAATCCAAACTACAACCGAAATCAGTTCGGAGATTGTTAACTTTGTACCTTTGCCAAATGAACAACATGTGCCTGGCACTTGATGAGAACTGATCTATCTATCTATCCGATTGTTATATTAATGCTGAGCTTAAGTGACTTGACCTTGGAAAATAGTTTAACAACCCTTAAAGCGAAGGCCAACAGTTAAACAAAAGAAGTTAGAGCTCTGGCATAAAACCACCTCTCCGAATGCTTTCTCTGTCTTTCTCTCTCTCTCTTTTTTCTCCTACTGCTGCAATTTGCGGTTTCTCATTCCCTGTAGATTTTTAACATTTCCCCCTGACCTTTACAAAATGACCAGGAAATGGGAGGTGTATTCATTTCCCTTCTCTCATTGTTGCTTCTTCCTCCAAATTATCATTTGACCTTCACTGCTGTCCGATTTCCTCGCCACAGCTCGGCAAGGATGCCAAGTGCAGTCAACACACGTAAAGTTGAAAGACTGGACTTGATATAAAATAAAATAAAATGTCTTGATGTTAAAAAATAAAGGCTTTTTATAGAGTAGTTATTGCTTTATGAGTATATTATTAATACGGTGGCATTTGTACCTATTTTTTAGCTGAGCTAGACTTTAACCTGAACTGTATTTGTTTACTTTAATGAGGACTGTTGGGTGTGGTATTTTGTACTTGTAACAGCACTCATCTGTGATGTATGATTGCACTGTGGGGCTCTGGTTGTTTCTTTACTTGCAGAGTGGGTGTGGAAGGAGCAAAAGGCAACTGTGAAATGGCAGAACAAGCAGGATTATCAGCCGGGTGTGGTTGCTCTTTAAATCCTAAATGATCTCTGAACAAACACAAAGGAAGATGCCCAGTTTACACACTGGAAATGCGTGACGTGATGGTTGTGTATACTCAATGGACTTTGTTGCATTTCAACAGAAGAAAAAACACCTGACTTCTCCAGGGGAAAACAGACTGCCGTGCACAAATCAAAAAGTCCATTTTGATATCTGCCCTGGGATTTAAAGGGATAGTTAAAGGACTTAGTATCAGCACGGAAGGTAAGCAATGTACTTTCAAATATCAGAAATTTAGTCAGAATTCAGCTGTCTGTCTGACTCTTTACAAGTTGACTGCTCCCTAAATCATGCACAATAAAAAGCCGTCACTCAAAGAAGCTGCAAATATAGGATACAGCCGTCTCTACATTATCGTGTCCGACTCTAAATCTGCAACCCATAAGTGAACTAGTAATATATTTCATGTTTCAGTCAGAGGGAAGCAACATCTGGGATTCAGGGTCTGACTCCAGTTCTAACATGTGAAGTCTGAGAACATGGAGGCATCAGTGTTAGCACGTAAAACTACAAATTTATCTTCTTTCACATGTCAAAACTTAAAATAAACAAAGGTGAACAATATGGGAGCTTTAAGAGTTAAAATACATTTTAACCAGCTGTCCCTTTACTTACTTACTTAATTACTTTGGTTATTTGAGTTTATAGAACTCAGCAGTGACTCCATAATTACAAGGCATAAGTCCAGCATATAGAGGCTGAGTGAATGTGGTGTGGACTCTGTGGAGGAGGGTCATGGTTTCAGAGACGCTGTGAAAGGACAGAATACCTGCTCTAGGTATACTCCGACTCTGGAGGACCGAGGACCTGAGACGAGAGTTTGGATATTGTGATAACAAAATGTCTGCTAATATTCTTGTATGAAACTGCTACATCAACTCCACCCTCTCTCCACTCCACCTCCCAGTAACAACGTCCAGTCAGACTCCCTCTACTCAGGACCTGCCACCACCTAGTGAATCTGTCTGGGTGACTTGGATAGTACAGTTGTTTACTCGTTGCTGTTGCTTTTCTGTTCCCCTCAGATAATAACAGCTGTGTTTATGCTGTGTTTGGATCCAGTGTGATTTCACATGAATATTTTAAGAATCCAGCTCTGGTCGTGGGCTCTGATTGTGAATCTGACAGTAAAACATCCACTTCAGTCAGTGTCAGGGAGAGCTTTGTCCATTCCTCTCTCAGGACGTCCTGCAGTTTGTCTCTGACTTCTGACACAGCCCTTGTCACGTCCTCAAAGTAGCGCAGAGGACGGATATCAAGGCTGGATGTAGACTCACTGAGTGCTGGCAGTGAGAGGTAGCTGTGCAGAAACTGGTTGTGATCCTCAGTGTGTGAGAGTTTCTTCAGCTCAGCGTCTTTCCTCTTCAACTCAGCGGTCTCCTGCTGCAGCTTCTCCTCAAGCTCTTTGACTCGATTCTCTTCAGTGTCCTGCTGGGATCTGACCTGCTGCTTCAACTCTGAGTGTTTTTTCTCCAAAAGACGGATCAGCTCAGTTAAGATCTTCTCGCTGTCCTCCACTGTTTTATCAGCAGAGCGATTGATGTTCTGCACCTCCTGTTGAAGCAGCTTCACATATTTCTCTTTGTCCTGGATTCTCTGCTGGATGTTTTGTCAACTCACCTCGAGCTCTTTCTGCTTCTCCGTCCATTCTGCTGCAGCTGAGACCCTGTCATAGCCTTTATGTTCATCATCAGAGCAGAGATAACAGATAGTCTTCTGATCGGTACGGCAGAACATCTTTATCACTTCATCGTGACGAGAGCAGACGTTCTCCTGGAGCATCTTGGAGGGCTCCACCAGCTTGTGTTTTGCAAAAATAGGTGATTCATAATGTGGCTGAAAGTGTTTCTTACAGTAAGAGACCAGACAGGTGAGACAGGACTTGAGGGCTTTCAGTTTTCTCCCAGTGCAGACATTACAGACCACATCTTCAGGTCCAGCAGCAGAGATCAGCAGGAGCAGCTGGGAGCCCAGTCTTCTTCAGCTCATCCACTAAAACTGCTAACATGGTGTTTATCAGCAGGACAGGCCTGGGTGTGAATGTCTGTCTGTATTGAAGGCAGCTGTCCCAGAAGTTTTTAATACAGATCATACAGTAGCTGGGCCCACACAAAGTAGTCACCGGATCCTTCAGTAGATCCAGACAGATTGGAAAATGTGTTTCGACATGTAACATTAAGGAACCACGGATTGTATCTATCGGGTATTGTCCTTTAAAGTCGTTATATAATTGTAATTCTTTTACAACCTTAATTACCCTAAATCATCATATAATCAAAGTATGCGTGCTGAGATGTATAAAAATAGCTGATGCTGCTTGGGCAGAGCCACCGTGGAGACTAGAGAGTCGTAGTCGCCTGATGTTTTGAGTTGTGATCAGAATTTATTCCCATGAATGTTTTGATGCCCTCTGTGACCAACCCCTTCATAACCATGACCTAGCACATCTCATATTCTGGTGAGCGGTGAAGACACAGCTCTGGCATTATTACATCCCTCTGTGAAAACACACAAACAAGCACCCAGAAACACATGCATGCAACCAACGTGCACACATCTCCCCAGCAACTGTCTCGGGCTACTCTCCTCTCTCTTGTTCTGCCTCCTATAATATATTTTCAGGCCGTTGTGTCTGCACCCACAGGAATCATGTAATAACAGCTTGTCAAGGCTTTTTGTGCGGGGAAACATTTGCATATTCAAATGGGCTGAGGAGTGAAGCTTGCCATGGCTGATTCTCTAATGTGCATATTCACACAGTGGGTTTGTGTTCATGTTCTGCACAGCTAATGGATGCATCAGGCTCATTGTTTCCAGCATTTTTTCCCCCAGATTTTCACAATAAAATAAAACGGAGGAAGCTTGCATGAATTTGTGTTTTTCACCTGCATATTTATGCTTGTGTTTGTGCACGTCTAAATTCCCTCATACCCATGCACAAACACATTTCTGATTTACAGCCCGTTTATTCCCTGCCAAGAGACGCTATCAGCCTACAAATAAAAGATAATGGAGGCCAAGTACACTGAGTGCACTGAGACCATTCCAACTCTGCAGCTTTATCACATCCACACACACAGATGTAGAGATTTCCTTTAAGGGCTTCTCGAATAACGCCAAAAACATATTTTCCCACTTAGCCTCAGCAGTTACCAGTCATGCAGATACTTTCAGTTTTTATTCGCAGTTTAAGGTTTTCAGATAACCGTCTCCGAGACTTCTGCCGCTTCCCTGATACAGTAAAGCAAAATGGAATTTCATTTCTAGCTCTCAAATCATTCAAAATGACATTTAAAACTTGACAGCAATGTCTCTGTTCAAAAGTAAGTCCCAGTCATTCAGAGCAATCCACAGACGTCGCTGCAAAACTTTATCAGAACAAATGGAACATCATCACTGAAATCATAGGCTGATGTTGAGTTTTACATTTTAAAAATTCCATTCAGTGGCAGATATGACAAAACATTGTCCAATAAAACCAAATTATCTACATGGCAAGATACCAAAAGATTAAATTAGGAACATTGTGTCCAGCAACAAGAAACTGTTCAAAGGTTTATTGATGAAGTGAAAATAAATTAGTGTACAAGCAGGTATGCATGCACAGGTAAGGGTTGGAGAATAGATATGGGATTGCAGCAGGATTGAAATAAAAAAAAACACATGCAAGAGGAGCACAAAATGTGACTCGGTCAGGAACAGATCAGGTGCATAAGTATCAGTGACAACACTTACGTGCACAACATATTCAGATCTCTTTTTACCTTTTTCCAAAAAAGCTGTTTACTTGAAAATTAATACTAGCATTCCTGATTGCATACAGCTGTGCAGTTGAAAAACATGTTTAAAATGTGGACAAATTTTCTTTCACTGGTGGAAAGACAATATCCAAAGTAGACATTTCGATGTTTATTCATTAGCTTTCTCTAATCGTGTCTGTAGATTTCACTTAAATTAATCAAAAGTTAGCATTAGTAACCAACTCAAAAAGTTTAATAGTTACAACTCAAATTTTATATCTCAAATTTTGACACTTTTCACTTTTAGTGTGTTTTATTCACTCAAGCTGAGCCAGAAATCTCCACTTTCATTCACCAGACTTCCCACTTCTTATCTATATTCTGAAGGTTTTCTGAAAGCAGCATGTCTATCCCTTCTTCCTGCAGCAGTGCAGCCAGACAGATAGTCTCCTCATTTCTAAAACAACCAGCATCTGCAGCAGGAGAACGCGGTAAAGAAGAGCAATGTCCGGCTGTTGAAGTTTTCGGACTTGTTCCTCTCTCTTTCATTCCTTCAACCACCTTCTTTAAAAACTCAGAGTTGCGATATTTGCAACCTTTTCATACTGTATAAAATAGGTGTTTTTCTCCCTCTGACCTTTTTAGTACACATTGCTACCACAAGCCTGGAAAACTGTTGGCCGGTTGGCATTCCTCTTCTGCCTTATTTGTAGCAACTGTGTCTCTTCTTTTTGTTATATTTGCACATTCTTCATATAATTAGACAGAATGTGATTTGTTGGTCTGGTATTTGAGTCATATGCCAAACATAAAGTCTGTAGAAGAAAGCCTGGGATGACAGAGCAAGTTGATAACCATTATTATGGTACCCGTTAGCTTGGATTGGCTCTTTAGACATTGTAGAGCCAGCTCACAAAAAAACAACAACACCCTGGCTCCATTGAACAACACGTTTTTAGAGATTTTATCTGTGTAATTAGCTCTCCCTTTGCTGCATAGACCAGTCAGTCATTAGTTACACAACTGCATCAGATTACTAATCGTGAAAATGTGAACACATTGAGATCAACACTGCATGAGCAACATGGAAACTTTGACGATCTGGCAGGGGATGAGTGCAAATGGGCTGCTTATATATTGCAGGGCTGATGAGGGAAAGTGGAAACAGGTGAGCAGGTGGATGGGGGAGGACAGGTGACTGGGACTGTTTGTCTGAGGGCAGCTGGCACCAGGAAAACAATAGTAATGAACAGGTTTGGGGAAGTTGAAATGTGGATAGCGGGTAGAAGAGAGAGACAAAATAAACTTCACAAAAGCTCTTGAGGCTGAATGGGAGCAAATTCATGCAGCCGGGCTCCAAAATCTGGTGGAAAGGTTGAAACCAGGAGAGTGGAGCAGCATGTTAATGTCCATGTTTTGGGAATGAGGCATGGCAGTGTATCAAGGGTGCATGACATCGACTGCGCTGAATCTATTTCAGACAAAAGGGAAAACCAGGACCATTATATGAGGAGCCCAGTGTGTCAGTGTATCCCTGGTGGGCCGGCTGCTTCAGAGCATTAGTTATGGCCTGTCAGGCCTTTGGAAGCTGCTTTAAATGGACTTGTCAATGAGAAAACACATAAACATTTATATTGCTTAAGGCTGAAATATGGAAAGCAATGAGCCTTTCATAAACCCAATTGCTCTCCTAGTGTTGAGTCATCACACACATTAATGACAATTTCAATACCATCATTAGCACACAGACACAGGCACAGACACACACACACACACACACACACACATAATGACAGTGTGTGCACCAGCAGCAGTTCTAATATTTCTACCCTAATTGTAATGGGTGATGTGACTCGTGGCTGTTTAGAGCTATTGACTGGAGCTAAAGACACACTGTTTGTTTAAGTCATCATTAACACAGACTTCAATAAGGGTCACTGGCAGCAAGTGTAACACTGATTAGTGTGTGTGTGTGTGTGTGTGTGTGTGTGTGTGTGTGTGTGTGTGTGCGTGTGTGTGCTTCAGTAACAGTGTGAAAAGGAACAAAATGACTGTGTGTGTGTGTGAAAAAGCACTCAGAGCACATGGGTTTGTCTGCATGTTGGTGTATGAAAGTAATGCAGATGTATTTGAAAACATTTACAAGCCTAGCTAAGTTTTGCTCGCCTGGCATCATCAGAGTAATTTACAAATGCATATTAGTCTGGAACTTCTCATTTTAATTTTTGAGGCGGTGTGATCGATGAGCAAAGACCAAAATGCCTCTGGATAGACCTACAACCAATCAGAGCAACAAAACGTGACTCCCAACCAAAGCCAGCAGCAATTCATATTTTTAATCAGGACTGATCTGAGTTTTATGAGTTGCGCTGGGCGTCAGTCATCCTCTCAAACCCACCTTATTTGACATAAAAGGTTGCTATTGTCCCAATGGAGGCCTCCTCAAGAGAAAATCTGTCTGAATAGGAGAGTGACCAGATGTATCTGCCAGAGCAAATAAAACATGAGCTCGCCCGTTCCCTTCTCACAATGAGACATGAAAATTGCATGAAAACAATTTAAACAATCCGCCTTTTCTGTTGCTTTGTGCAAAAGTGTGTACTACCCACACATTGATCAGACGTCTAAGTTTGTTTTGGATTTCCGGTTTCAAGCTAGGTGTTCTGACAAATATCTGTAAAACACTAAACTGTCCTGGTTGTCAACTATAGCTGTATTTCCATTGAAGCTGAAGCAAATTTTGAAGCGAAATTTCGAAATGTCACAAAGATTAATTAAAGAAAATGTGAATTAGGGATGTTTCCATCAACTAGTTTAGAGCGAATAAACAAACCTACATGAACGTACCTTCATCAGAATACAGCAGTGTAATGTATCAGTGTAGGCTAATCTGTCAATAAACAGTAGAAGAAGAAGAGATTGCAGGAGAGAGAAAAAACAACAAAGAAGAGGTTGATAATCAAGAGAAAATGGAAAGAAATCTTCAGGAATTAGATTCATTGGGGAACTAATAATTGTTCTTTAATGCAGAAACAGCTGATCAGTCATGTGAGTTAAATGTTCGCTGTGACAGAACTTACTCGGAAAAAGCTTTTCTATCTCCCATTTAGCGCATTAAATATTTTTCAAAATAGACAACAAAAAAAACACCTCCAGGGAGCACAAAAACTTTTATGCACATTTTTTGAAAGTTTTATCGAATTTATGTTTCCATCAAGCTTTTGTCATCTGAATCTTCAAAATGCATTGATGGAAACATGACGGTTGTCTACCAAATTGTACCAGTTTTCATTGAAATAATCCATCCATTGAAATAATGATAAAGCTTTTCTGGTTTAAAATCAGAGGTAGACCATGAATGGTGCATCTGTCCAGTGAGAGAGCAGTCAGTGTTTAATGTTAAGGTTATGTTTAGGTGGGTGGAATGCAGCACATTGGATTACGTATAAAGGATACTGTAAAACTGATCAATTCTTGAGTGGTTTTACATGGAAGACCATTTTTATTATGTTCCACTCACAATGCATTAATGTTTTATCATCATCAAAATAGAGAAGTCATTTTAAAATTATTTTATCTGCTTTTAAAGCCTTGAATGGCCTTGCCCCACCTTACCTCTCTGAGCTGCTGCACTCCTACACTCCCAACCGGTCTCTCAGGTCAGCTGACCAGCTGCTACTGGCTACACCCAAGCTCAGAGGGGAACGAGCATTTGCCATTGCAGCTCCAAAACTTTGGGATGAATTGCTGCTGCACATTAGACAGGCCTCCTCACTGTCTCATTTAAAATCTCTTCTTAAAAGCCATCTCTTCTCTTTGGCTTTTGACACCTTATAGAGTGTTAATTTTACGATTTTATGTGTACAATATATTTTGTAAAGGCAGTGCATTATATTTATTTTATTTTATTCTTTTTTATTTGATGTTATTGTATTTTATCATTTTGTTGTCTACTTAACCTTTTTATTGTGCTATCTATTTATTGTGTTTATCCTTTTGTGCAGCACTTTGGAAACCTTGTGTTTGCTATAAACATGCTATACATGCTATATACATAAAGTGGATTGGATTGGATAGACGTGGCACTGAGCCAACTGAACTCTATTGTAGAAATGTCTAAATAACTTCCATCATTAAAAGACCACTAAAGAAATCAAAGTATGTATAACAATGACCTGATCACAGCCATGACATTACAACAGGGTCGATTTTGAGCGTTTGGCAGTGGTGGAAGAAGTATTCAGGTCCCTTACTAATAAAATAACTAATACCACACTGTGAAATCCACTACAAGTAAAAGCCCTGCATTCAAAACTTACTGAAGTTAAAGTACAAAAGTAACAGCATCAAAATATACAGATGTACGGTAATGGATCCACTCAGATTGTTTCATATATTCTAAATATATTATTATAATATTATTTTTGGTGCATTTATGTAAGCAGCATTTTACTGCTGGCCAGGTAGGGCTCATTTTAACTACCTAATATACAGTGGTGTGGTTTAATTTATAAACATGCAAATCACTTTAAATTGATTATATTTTATCATGTTCAACCTTGACCTGAGTAACTAAAGATGTCAGCTAAATGTAATGGAGTAAAAAGTACAATATATTTAGCAGAAATATAAAGTTACACTTAGTAAGTACAAGTACCTCAAAATTGTATGTATAACAAGTAACTAACTAAGTTTTCTTTCACTGGTGGAAAGAAAATATCCAAAGTACACATTTAGGTGTTTATTTTATTATAATTTCTCTAATTGTGTCAGTAGATTTCACTTAAATTAATCAAAAGTAGTAACCAACTGGGTAAGTTTAATGGTTATGACTCCAATTTTATTTCTCAAATTTTGATACTTTTCACCTTTAGTGTCTTTAAATTAAGCAATAAATAATTTTAGGATGTGTTTTATTCACCCACACGCTGAGCCAGAAATCTCCACTTTCATTCACCGGACTTTCCACTTCTTATATATATTCTGAAGGTTTTCTGAAAGCAGCATGTCTATCCCTTCTTCATGCAGCAGTGCAGCCAGACAGATAGTCTCCTCATCTCTAAAACAACCAGCATCTGCAGCAGGAAGACATGGTAAAGAAGAGAGCGATGTCCGGCTGTTAAAGCTGGACGGACACTGGAGACACCAGGTGTAAATGTAAACAAGTTTTATCATATCTAGATAAAAATGCAGGTATTGGGACTGACTTTCATCAGGAAACACACACTTTGAGGATCCAGCCAGGAGTGTTCATCTACGCCTTGGGAGTGCTCCAGTTACATAACAATGTCTATGTAGAAAATAAAAAGGGACTTTTACTTGTGGACACCTGAAATAACTCCCCCCTGCTCCTCTTCCTTTGCCGCCACACAGTAAGTTACATCATCTAAAACCTTCCTGATCTCTGCTGTGTCCTCCCTCTCTGGCTGTGCTGTTTTCTGCCCCATGAACTCCACCACCCTGATCTTTCTTTCAGCCTCTTTGCCTCCTCCATCATTATTCTTCTCCCTCTCCAACCATGTCCCAGTTCTCTCTGCGTTGCTGCACTCCCCTCTGCCTCCCTCCCTCCCCTCTCTGTCGCCTCAGGAAGAATTCAGCACCAACTGACAGTCTGATTTAGTTCCAATACCAACCTCCCATCTCTCTTTCTCTCTCTCTGTCTCTCCCTCTCTATTTCTCTCTAGAGAGAGGGTGTCGCACATAAATCTCCGCTGTAGCCATCTATTACCTTCTACATTCGAGTCCTGACCTAATTCCTCCCCGTCTCCAATGTGTCAGTAGGTCCAGGATATAGTGGCCCCAATGTAGTCTGTCTCCCTCCCTCTAATCTGGACTAAGTCTTTGTTTTATGGTTAATAATTTCAAAAACACTATCTCACATTATCTCACACCGCTGATGTAATAAGACAAATCGCCCTTCACTTATTTCCCTAATCGCCTCTTCTTCTTTTCCCCTCTCTGGAGGAGTTCAGAAACAGCGTGTGTGTCTGAAATGATGACAATATATATCTCTTCCACTTTGACTGAAAATTATTGCACCAGCGCTGCAGTTTAGCAGCATGATAAAAGGGACAACTTCAGCCATTTTCAAGAGGTCATTATGATTCCTCACAAGATGAAGATTTATTATGAATCTCCTCCTAAACTTCACCGCCCTGCTTTGGGTCCGAAGCCAAATTTACCCCTCGTGTTAGTCACTGATAAGAATCTATTTCCATCACGCGCTTAGACCAATATATTGGAGCAGGGGCATTGTTAGAAACTCTGGTCCCACAGAAACTGCTCATCCGGGGCTCCGAAACAGTAAATACTGCCAGCCCCGGAGGCCCAGAGCTGGATGTGGGCCTTCACTCACCTATTAGCGCCCCCCTGCACAGAGCCGCTGATGAAGCCGAGCTGATAATAGTCGTGTTCTCATGTGATGACTTTTATTGCACTTCTGAGACTGCATATGTGAGTCTAGTTAATTAGACTGTTCATTTTAATTAACAAGTAATCATCAGTTAATCAGACAAACATGCAGCTCAGGTGAAGTGGAAACTCTCTTTTTTTCTTTTCTTTTTTACTTAATTGGCAAAAACCGAATATAGCAACAAGAACATATTACACAACTACAGGATCATTTCAGAAACATACTACAGGGACAAAAACAACACATGCTTACGAGAGTTTTATTTAATGTGTGTAACAGTCACAGTTTTAAACATGTGGTTATTTTTGTGAGAAGTAAATACTGTATTAGGCTGTTTTGGCACCAAAACTACTTGGCTAGGTTTGGGAAAAGATCATGGTTTTAAATAATTAAAAAAACAACCTGGTCTCGCAGGAATCCGTGAAATAGCCATGGATTTGCTTAACTCAAAATCCATTTTTATGCAGAAACTAACTCAAAATATTGATTTTTTTCACTAAAAATGAGAAAACTGTTTGCCATGTTTTTTGTTCTGACCGCCGGAACCTTGAAAGTCACGTGACTTGGAACAAACCAATAGGAAAAAATATCAATGGAATAGCCACGGGATATGACTGTCATTAACTTGCATTGTAGCGAAATCCGTGTCAGTTTCACGGAAATTTGAGTTATTCCGTGGCTATTCCATGGATTTTGAGTCAAGCAAATTCGTGGCTATTTCACGGATTCCTGTGAGACCATGTTGTAAAAAACATGGTGATTACATCAGAGCCATTGTGGGCCAGAAAAAAAAACATAAAAAATGTCATAATGGAGTCACAAACCAAATTTTGAGCCTTACAATGAAGATAAAATGGCCTACTAAGTCTAAATTAGCCTACCAACATTACGAGGACATCAAAATGAGCATTTTCTATTAACATGATTTTGTCAGAATGCAGCCAGGACCCAAGTGCAAATGAGAAGCTGGGCACTGAATAAATATCTTTGAGATTTGAATCCTCGCTAGGGAAACTCAAAACCACGACTTGAACCAAAATTGAGGTTAAGGCCGCAGACATTCGTAAGCTATGATGCACATTTTAGTTGACTAAAATGTCAAAAACATTTTTTTAATGCCATATATAAGCTATATAAACATTTTCACAGTTGAAGTATACAAATTGCTTTGGGCCTACAACAATGATATAAGAAAATTAAAATGTAAAGAAATAACTTTTTTTTCAAAGAAACAGGACGCCACTGCAGATGGCCTGAAGGACGTGAAATGACGTTCATCTGGCATCACAAAGGACACAAACTTTGTCCTTTTACTCTGCATGAAAATGTTGACGTCTTCTTGGCCAACAGTGTTTAAATGTGTGTGAATGATGTGTAAAAGTATTTTGAGTAGAAAAGTGCTATACAAGTGCAGTTTACCATTACCAGCAATATAGACATTTTAAAGGCTTAAATATGCAGGTAGATGTAGTCCATCCATCATGACATGGACAGAATTATTACAGCACATTATGAACAAAAGCTTCACAAAGGATAATGTAAGCCTTACAATACTGCACCTGAACGGTACAGCCGGTCATGTGAGAGTGTCTGTGACATGTTTATATACCTGTCGGACCTTCAGAGGTCGCAGAAACACCATTCATCCTCTCAAAACTTCTCCTTTCAGATGGGTAATTATTTCCAAAGTGCCCTTCAAAAGGATTCCATCAGAAGCAAAAGCCAGAAGGGACTAAAAAGAAATGAAATGATCAGTCTCAGGCTGCAGTCACACTGCGTTGGTATGTGGCAGATGGCAAACCGTGTGGTCAGCAATAAAAACTTGGCCTAAAGGTGCTCTGAAACATGTAGGCCAATAAACATGATGGAAGGGATCAAGTTAAATGCACACACCGACACTCATTGTTTTCATTGAGAGAGAGCATTTAAAACTGCAGTAACATGTTTTAAGATGCAACTATAGGATTAAAGTTTTACAGTCAGTCGTTTTAAAATGTTCTGCTGAAAACAAACCAGATGTTGAAATGACAGTTTTAGACTGTTTTATATTATACCCATCACCCTCCTGACTGCTGACAGTCCTGTTTTTTTGAAGCCAAGCACAAAACCTCTCATGATGTTTCAGCCTGTTCTCAAATGTCTGCTATTTCCACTCTTTTTTTAAGCTTAAAGTTAAATTGTGCATTAAAGTGGATGGAAGACATACGAAGATGTGACGAAGACGTGACTTTTTCTGGTGTGAGTTTCAGGTATCAGTGTTGACAGGTGATATTTCAGCGGGTGGAGGAGAACAGAAGGTATTTCTGGACTTTGGAGGAAGGTTTAGAGGAGGTTTGAAGGTTGGCGGATTAGAGAAGAAGGAAATAGGTTGACGGGGACAGAAGGGATGGGTGGATGGAGGAAGGGGGAAGAAGAGGAAAAAGATTTAGTTTGGGTGAGAGAAGCAGATGGATTTGAGGTGAAATGGGGAGGAAGGAGAATCAACTCAGCACGGAGCGTAATGAAGAAGCTGATATTTAACTTTTGTCTCCTTAATAATTCCCCTGGGAGTGTGTGTGTGTGTGTGTGTGTGTGTGTGTGTGTGTGTGTGTGTGTGCGTGTGTGTGTGTGTGTGTGTATGTGTGCTGTCTATCTGTGTGAGGAGCAGCTTAAATGTTATACCTTGAGATTAAGGACATTAAGGACAACATTCCCGCTGTCCTTCCTCCCCTCCTCTCCTTTTTGTCGTTCTCTGTCAAGAAGCTGCACTCTCATTTACATTTCAAGGGAAACATATTTTCCTCCCTATTACAGTCTCTATTTTAAACAAGTGGTTAAATCTAAAGTTTAATCATATTATTAACATTGTGAAACTGTCACATTTTGGTTTGGTTTAGGCAACAAAACTATTATTTTAAAAGATCACAATGTCATTTTTAGGGGACAAAGCTGTCCTTTCTATCACTGGAGGCCTTCATCCCTCTCCTCTCTTCTTCAAGTCACCTGTTTTCCTCCTATCTGCAGCCCCGTTTCCTTAGCTTTCTCTCCTTTTATCCTCTTCCCTGTGTGCTTCCTTTTTTCCTTTTCTTCTGTTTTGTCTCCCTTCTCTTCTCCTCTTCTTTCATGTGTCCCCTCAATACTTCCTGTCCACTCGTATTTCTTCTTTGTTCTTCTGTCTTCCCCTAGCCTTGTTTCCTCACTCCTTCCCTGAAAAACTCTTGTTTTTTTCATGTTTTTTCTCTTCTTCTCAGCCAATTATCTTATTTCTTCTCTTTTCTCCTGATTTCTTAATATTTCTTGTCCTCTTCCCTCCTCTATTTCACATTATTTTTTCTATCTATTTTTCCCGCTCCTTCTGTCCTCTTCCTTTCAGGCTTTTATTTAGTCTTCACCCCTATCTTTGCTTCCCCTTTTCTTCTCCTCTCCTTTTGTTAACTTGTATCCACTTGTTGTTTTCCTCCCATCTTCAGCCTTATTTGCTTACCTTTCTCTCCTTTCATCCTCTTTCCTGTTCTTCCTTTTTCTTTCTGTTTTGTACTCTATTCACTCCTCTTCTTTCCGTAAACTTGTGTCCCCTCTTCGCCTCTCTTATCTCTTCTTTTGTCTTTCCCTTAGCCTTGTTTTCTACTTTCCCATTTTTTCTCCCTTTCACCCCTGGTTTCCTCGCTCCACTCTTTGTCTCTCCTTTCTTTTCCTCTTTTCCTTTCATAATCCTTCCTTGTTTCCTCTGTCATACTCTGAACTCATTTTTTCCCATTCTTTTCTCTTTTCCCAGCTGCATTTCTTATTTCCTCTTTCTTCTTTCTTTCTCTCTCTTACTATATTCTCTCCTGTTTTCATCTTAACTCATTTTTCTCCCTTCCCTCCTCTTTATTCTAATCTGTACCTAAGTTGGGTTACCAATTTTATCTTGCTTCTTTCCCTTTTTTCCACTCCTTCTTTCCTCTTCCCTTTTCCGCTTTTATTTCTTCTTCTCCTCCCGCATTATGTTTCCTCTCCGCTCTCCTTTTGTTAACTTGTATCCCCTCATTGCTTCCTCCCCTCTCCTCTCTTCTTCTTGGTAGTGCTTCTGTTTTCTCTTTAGCCTAGTTTTTGATTTCCTCTTTGATTTCCCCCCCTTTTCTCCTCTATATTTCCCCCCCTTTTTCTCTCCTTTTCACTTGGCCTCTCCTCTCCTCTCCTCTCCTCTCCTCTCCTCTCCTCTCCTCTCCTCTCCTCTCCTCTCCTCTCCTCTCCTCTCCTTTCCTCTCAGCAGGATTATTGATGGCCTCCTATTCTCTGTGGCCGGGCAGACAGGAAACAGAGACCCCTGCAAAGAGTGAAACAGCATCACAACCCCTCAGGCAGGTGACCAGGTGAGTGACTCTGTGTGTGTGTGTGTGTGTGTGTGTGTGTGTGTGTGTGTGTGTGTGTGTGTGTACGTGATGGGATTTGTGCCCAGGTTGGTGTTATGGTGGTTGCGCTGACTGAGGCAAAAAGGTAAAGGGGGGAAAAAAGAGGGAAAGGAGGAAAAGAATTCATTTTATCCAGTAGGATGAGAGGTTTGAGTGTGTGTGTGTGTGTGTGTGTGTGTGTGTGTGTGTGTGTGTGTGTGTGTGTGTGTGTGTAGAGTAACAGTGGACTCCTGCTACCTCCAGCCCCACAGGCCTCTCAGAATAAATGGATTTTCTTTTTCTATTCTAGGACGCACTGGACCTTATTTCCTTCTCATTCTCCTCTCTCTTTCAATCTCTGTCTCCATCTCTGTTCTCCCCGAGCTACAAGAACATGCTCACAGATGTTTTAACCCTGACTCTCGGCTCTATTATCTCGCAGAGGACCATTAATAGACTTTAATTTAATTTAATAATACTTTATTACAGTAGACTATTAAAAGGAGCCGAACTAATCAAAGTGAATATCCCATTCGTACAACTTAAATTAAGTAAAATGGAACACAAGAAAATGAGAAGAGCGATAAACAAAATAACAGTCAAGGTAAGATTAATATATATATATATCAGGTACTGCTGTCCCTTTTCTGTCACAACCACGATTGTTCCCTGACCACCTGGTTAGTATTGTAACCATGATGACAAACATTAATGTACAGTAGTTACTTTAACCCAAACAAAGATGTTACTAAGACATGCAGCAAAGAGAAGGGAGTTGTTATATATATTCAAAATATATTATTTTTGAGGCATTTATGTAAGCAGCATTTTACTCTTGTCCAGGTAGAGCTAATTTTGACTACTTAATATACTGTTATGTGGTTTAATTTATAAACATGGCTAATCGCTTAAAATGTATCTTATTTTTCATGTTAAATCTTGACCTGAAAAGTAACTAACAAATAACTACCAATTAAGCTAAATGTAGTGGAATAGAAGTGTGAAGTTACATATATGGAAATGTAATTAGCTACATTCCACCATTGCTTTTCACACGTAAAAAAAACCCCAAAACATTTAAGACTTTGGTAATTATTCTACTTTCTTTTTCTTAACTTTTTCATTACTTTATATTATATAATAAATATACAAAGGTCAATAAGATGGTAAACTGCAGGAGTCATAAAGAGAAATGTCGGTACAACCATCCACTTAAAGTGATCAATTTCACCCATACAGACACTATAAGCATTTTACTATATTTCATGAAGAATTTAATGTGTTTTGTTTCAATTAAACATACTAATGTTAGCTCATTAGCTATATAACCAGCAACAAAGTTAGCAAGCTTACTAACTTATCTGCTTAAAACAGTAAAAGTAAGAATATACAGTTAGAAAATGTTGGTTGCTGTTGAAGTCATAATTCTGCCGGATAATAACTTCTAAAGAATACTGTCTATATAATGTCAAAACACAGAAGTACTGCTGAGTTTCATTTTTATCAGCTAGTTAATTCCTGAGTCCTTTGAGCAAATTAAAAACACATTCCATGGTGTGCTGTCTCAAACTTAGCACAACAAACAAGTTCAAACTGCAGCCAAGAAAAGAAACCATCCTTAAGCTTTAAGTCTTAACCAAAAGAAACATAAATGCACTCACCTCTTAATATGGAAAGCACTTTTTGAGTATATCAAAGCCCACAAGGTTGCTTATATTATCAAGCTTACATTAGCCGAACGGGATTAGCTTTGCTGTGTTTTGTGTTCATTACTCGTTCCTGCGCTTTGTTCTGGAAGGAATAAAGTCTGCACACTTGATAAGCATGAGTCACTGCTGCCTCCAGCTTTTTACTTTAATTAATTTGAAAAGGTTGCATGTTGCAGCTTTACTGTAAGTAGTCCTCTTTCTTCTTTAAATAATGCTCCTCTATCAAAAGTCTTTTTAGGTAACACAAAGCTGCTGAGCTGATGTTTATGTAAGCTTTGTCATTTAGCATTCACACTGTTTCTTACTCAGGAGAAAATCCTGCCCTTGAATTTGACTTCTCACACTGTGTAGGCGCTTTCACTCTCGAGCCTGGAATCAAATCTACAGAGAGAGAGCGAGACTTGACATTGTCCAGAGAGGGTCCATCTCCGAGCGATTTCCATGGTGATAACTGCATTATGTCACATCGAACAGCAGCGAGGAGAGCTGTGAGGAGGAGGAAGAGATTCAGTTTCAGCACAACATGCACATGAGAGACAAGTAAAGGCTCGTATGGAAAATATGGAGTATAAAAATCCACACGATAGACCTATGTCAATTAACTTATTAGCATATTGTAACTCATACATACTCACACATACACCTAAAGATAATGAACAAGTGTTGCAGACATATCAAACAATTATAGATTTTACAGAAAGTTTACAGATAGATAGATAGAATTCAGCAACAAAGACTGATCAGTGTATGACAGACAGTAAAACAAGGCTGCATTCACTACCACATCAAATATATTCCTCCCAGTGCTGCCCTCTCTTGATTTCCCCAAAGTGGAATTCACTTGTTATAGGCCCTGTGTCATCCATTACAATCACAGAACCTGGAGGGTCTGGAGAGCCAAAGTCATGACGCCATGTCTGAGCTGGCGTCTGTTCCACAGGCTCCTGTAACCAACATGTCCTCATACCTAAATGATGGAAAAGGTTGTTTGCCAATGACTCCCTAAACAACATGTGACAGTTCTATTTAATGTGAGACGGTTGCAGTTTTAAACACAGGCTTAACATTGTGAAATTGAGCTACTTGGTTAGGTTGAGAAAAATATCATGGTTTGGTTTAAAAAAATAATATTTTTTTGTTAGGTACATGACATAGTTATGTACATGGTGTAATACATGATGTTGTGATGTATCAACAAAGTTACATGTAAGGCTTAAAAAACGTTTTTGTTTCACGTTGGTACACATACAGTGGTCTCCTGAGTCAAAACCATGTGTTTTTTTGACCCACCGTAACTTCCCGGCCTCCTCCCTACACAGACATTGTCTCTTTTGACACTCTGTTGACTTCCTCCTTTGCACCCGTCATAATTTCAACAGCAACTAGAGCTCACAGCATCACAACAAAAACAAACAATAATCGTTATAAGCTGCTTGCACTGACAACCTTTACAGAAGAGGCCAGTCTGTATGGAACTCTGTGTATTCTCTCTTTTTTGGTCTATTCACTCTTGACACATGGAAAAAATAATTTAAATCTATGTTTCTAATTCTTTCTTTTCTTTTCTTTTTAGCATTACTCACTTTAATTTGCAGCTGCATGCACATTTAAAACTCAGTGAATGCAAAGTCCCCACAAAGCTTATGACAAACTGCAAAAAAAAAAAAAAATCTTTACTGTATGGCTTTTGGTTACAATAATCATCTGCTTATAGAGATCAATTTGACTTATATACTGTAACTCACATGATAATCAGTCGGAGCAGCACCCATACTTTCTGCTGTCCAAAGACGTCTGTCTTGCCGTAGCTGCAGATATGACTGATCTAACCGTAGTCCTTTCACTTGCCTCTTTATTGAGTCCTGACTTTTAGCCTGCTAAAGTCTAAGAATAGACACCATTCTTACCTAAACATATAAAGGGAGTCACACAACACACTGTTGAGGCTGGACTTTTTTTTTTTTTTTTACTGTTGCTTCATGCTTCAAATGTCAGTGGGATTTTGAAAGAGGTTTTCAAGTTTTAAGTGGAAACATTATACTCAAACATCTCCACAGTTCGTCCCACCAGGAGCAAATCTGTGTCTGTCCACTTGCATCTTATCACTGACTCTGCATGCAATTGCACCAGCTTTAAAACGTGTTTTACATTCAGTTTATACTACTTTTACTTCAATTCAGATTTGTCTCTCCCCTTACTGTCCATGCTGCTGTCTGTCAGCTGCTGTGCTCTCTGGTTTGTCAAAGAGCAAACACACTAAACTGGAGAAACTACGAGAACAACAAGAAAAGTAATTCCAATCTACCAGCTCAGACAGAAGTGTTGAACTATTTGAATCTCACTCGAGGTGAGACAACTGATTAATTCCGCCCTCTCTTGTTGAAGCTGTGCTGTTCTCTGAAATCATCCGGTTCTCTGTGGCATATGGCTTCACAGGTTTCACAAACAATCATGTTCAGTTTGATTGTTTGCTTTAAACCTGCCAGGAGTAGCAGATGGGCAGGGATAACTGATTTCAAGATAGACTGCTTGAACTTTCACGATGCCTTGGGAAAATTCAAGCAATCCCAGAAAAGTAACCGAGAAAATGTTTTTTACACGCCGTGCATGTGGATAAAGTGAGAGTCTCAGTGGTGTCAGTCCCACCGGTGCAGTCAGTGAAGTTAAATCATCAGTCTGCATTCGATACAAGTTCAGAGTGATTGTGGGATATAATTAATGGTGATGGGGATGTACACTGTTATCCTAGCAGAAGGAAGAAAAAACAAGGGAACAGGTGCAAATGATCCATTTGTTTGGCAAAAGTGGGACGTGAGTTTTACTTTCAGGAGAAGACACCTTCAACTGCAGCCTGTTCTCCCCTCAAAAACATTAATATAGGTAGTGTGTACAGGCAGCCAAAAACGAGCTATATTGACGTATTACACCGTGCACTGCAATGCATCCGCCACCATCTTGCTGACGTCATCGTGATTGACGGCGAAGTGAAAAATCTCCACCCTTGGTAGGAGGTTGGTGGGGTGGTGTATGGGTCGAACAAACGGCAGACTTTCACCCATAGAGAATGGGGTTCTGTCCAGTGTGAAATCAAACGTACACATTTTTTTTAAAACACATTTTTATCATCTAAATCATTGTTTACTTAAGTTACATTGTTTACGTAAGTTATGTGAATCATGTTTTTGAATGTAACTTGAGTTTTTTTCGTAACTTGCGGTAGTCAAGTGACCCTTGTAACTACTTCACTTCCGGCATTTACGTACATTTATTTACTGTTTAAACTGTCTTTTATAATGCCTTAGCAGGAAGTTTTTTGCCCTAAACCTAGGTCAGTGGTTTTATAACATAAATCCACAGAAACTGCTGCCTTTTTTCCAACCCAGACCTTACATGTATGAGAAACGGGAGGTGCAATACGTACATATGTGTCATAATGGGTGGTACTGACACATAACCTATTCTTTCGTTCAGGTTGGAGAACTTGTTGGCAATCTGAAAATGCATGCATGTCACTGTCAGTCATACACTTCACTAGCTTGCTCAATGATACTGACCTCTTTTTCACTTAAAGTAGGATTAAAATAAATGAACGTTGTATTTTGTTCAGGCTGTTCTCATCCACTGTTCTGCTAAAAGTAATGCACTATAATTCAAAGCTAACCCACATAATCGTGTGCAAAGAAGAGCAGCTTATTATGGCCTATATGGCCCAGTGGCCTTTGTAACTATGACAGGAATGAAGTAGGTGAGGTGGCATGGTATAATGACGGAGAAAGTCCGTCTATTTTTCTAAATCTGACCCAGTGATTTTGTCGCCTACACCAAACCAAGTAGTTCTGTGTGGAAATAATAACCAGGTATTAATTATTTCATGGTAGATAGAACACTCATATTTCATTCATGAGGATATGTTGTATTGTTGGTGCAGCTGCCACAAAAACAACTGGATCCAGCACTGTTTTTCACAGAGCTATGAAAACAGGACACACACTGCACAACAAAGATTTTCTGCCTGTTAATCATTATGAAAAAGTAGATCGATTAATGGCTACAGCAACATGGCCAGCGCTTTTTGGAGTCATTTAGCCCTTTGTTTTCATTCATATCAAGCTCTGATAAATTCACTGTGCACTACCTGCACAGCTCCAACTGCAGACAGACACAGTGAGTGACTAGTTGATGAATGTATGACTATTTCCTTAGAATGTGGAGACCAAAACAGAGCAATAAAGAGTGGGTATTGGACTAAGATTTACCAGGTGGACCGGGAAATTACTCAAAAGTTGTGCTTATGTTGCACATTGTCTTCTGGAGGTATAAAGAACTATTCAATAACAAATTAACGAAACTATATCAATGTTGCGTACATCTTGTCCTACTGTCCCCATGTGGCAAAAAGAAAACAAAATACTGCTCTAAAGATCAGTATACACTCAATGACTTCATGTTTAGTTACTCATTAAAAATGGAGAATCATGGTGTAAAAATGTGATAAAATTGTGGTTGACAGCATTGGAAATCATAAATGACAGATACAGGAGATTTATGAATGAAAAGTGTCGACGGGGGAAAGGAGCAAAGAGAGTGGGAACAAGGAAGTTTCAAAGCAAATGATCCTGAAAGCCTCATTAGAGCACATCATTAGCTCCCTGCCATGCTGGTATATAAAGGTATTTCATGAATGTTAATGAGATTGTTTCAGGAGTTTAACAGAGAGTGTAGTAAAAATGACATTTTGAGTTCTCTTTATGGACTATCTTACTGTATATATGTATAGAAGAAACTTTGAGCCACTGGTATTGTGTTCAGCATGTGTTTAAATTAATCAAAAAGGCTAGAGCTATTAGACCGCTTTTTGCTGAAATTGTCAAATTAGAAAACAAACAATATCTGCAAAAACACAGTAAACACAGTCACAAGCTGCTTCAGTAACTTATAATCTCAATGCACCCTTGAGATCTTATTTTGGATAAAACTGTTCTGTTTTTTCTGGCTCAAAATACAGGAGTTTCTCTCACCTTCCTCACTGGACCTCGTACATTTTCTGACATTCCTCATTATTTTTTTATTCTCAACTCTGTCAAATAGTGAGCCTTATTATTTTTTTTAACTCTAACACATAAAACTGCATCTTACAAGGTGGTGGAAGCATTACTTGTATTGATGTGAGCATTTCTTCCAGAGGAGAGCTTATTGAGTAAAGTGGAAAGAGGAAATAAAGGACAAGAGAACAGGCCAGTAGTTCCTTGTTTTTCTGCCTAATTGGTCAACAAATTAAGTGGATGGAAAGTTTTGTAATTGCTGCTGCAGAGACAAAGGAAAGGCAGGTAACTGGGCTCTGGGCTCACTCCGTGTGTGAAACTGCAAACACCATGCATCACTTTACCACACCACAAACAGAATAGTTTGTAGCAAAATGGTCACCCTTTATAGTCACATTTTTCTACAACTGGGTACAAAAAAGATGAAACACGGTTATCGTTTGACTGGAGAAGTATTTTGTAATGGCATTTAGTTTGAGTCCTCAAAGGTATCAAGTACTGATAGCCAGCCCAAGTAAAATTGTATGGTTTTTGGTAAAAATAAGTGCATTTGTGTGTATTCCAGTATTAGAAGAAGAGTGGACAGCCCTCTGGCATAAACATGGTGCAGGGTGTTTCTGTTAATCAGCTTTGTCTGTATTCCCTGGAGAAATAAAAAAATAAATAAAAAGATCCTTTTCTTCCTCAGGGAGTGGACAGGTGATCATCGCCTGCTGCCATTTTTCACTGACGTACAAACCAGACACACCTCGGGCCTCGTAGAGTCAATTTTCTTTCTCTGAAGAGAAATTAATCACTTCTTGGTGTGAACGCCTACTGTATGCTTGTGTGTGTGTGTGTGTGTGTGAATTCATAATAGCCTGTGTGCACACTTTCATAACACAAGGGTGTGTCTCTAATACATGTAAATGTGTGTGTGTGTGTGTGTGTGTGTGTGTGTGTGTGTGTGTGTGTGTGTGTGTGTGTGTGCGTGTGTGTGTGTTGGACGAGTTAATATTCAGGTTGTGGAACGAATGCTAATTTAATCAATATGCTGTAAATCCGACTGGGTGCTTACTCATGCTGGTCTGAGAGTCCCAGCGGGGGGAAAAAACACTGAAGCAGTGCGTTCACCATCACACACACACACACACATCTGCAAAGTTCAGCCGCTACCAGATCTATATATAGGTCTTCCCGTCTTCTATATCTGTTGTCTCTCTGGTTCAGGTCATTTGTGTGTGTGTGTGTGTGTGTGTGGATCTGAAAAGGTTTCCTGGCAGCAGCTCTCCTCAGTCACCTCAGACTCAGACGGACTAAAGCCTCATTCAGACAGGATTTATTTCTCCAGGGGAGGTTGTGATTTAATATTGCATGTGCTGATCACTGATTTTAATCCTGTCCGGAGCACATGTGTGTGTGATACTCTCACCTTGTTCCAGGAGTGATTAGACCTCAAAATATGCTAAATATATACAGTATTTTTTTCTGGGTCCCTCCCGAAGTATCAGCTGTGATTTTGCATTTTGTAGCCTTCTTACCAAAAATCACTGCTGTTTGTGGTGCATTTTTGCATGGCAGCCATTGTTTTCCATAATGCAGTAAACGCATGAAACCTGACAGTGTAAGTTGTGTAATCCAAACGTGCATTCTTTGTTCGTCAGAGCTGCATTTTCATTGTTCATCACTGTGATGGACGACAGAGGCCAAACACATTTCAAGAGTCTGGTAATTCAAGACAAAATGGAAACCTATAGCTCAAACCTGTGACTTATTCATGAATGTAATAACTATTCAGCCTGAAAATGTTAAACTGTCAGTAACCACACATAATCTTACCAAGTACTTGTCTCATTTCTAGTCAAAATATGATATATATTATACTTAACCTCCTATTTGAGACATCTTAACAAGTCCATTTTTACTTGTTTTATTGACATGGTTTTTTAACTTCTTACCAGAAGTAAACACCTGATTTACACCTTATATTTACTTATTTTTAGCGTTAAATAATACTTACATGAAGCATGTGACTGTACTGTAGCTTCTACCAAAATGACAAAAACATCTGATCCATGTGGAGTTCCTCTTCTGCAATGGTTTAATGGCACCACCAACTGCAGTTCTCAAATCCTAACGTTTACATAACTTTTGAGAATGGAAACGACATGTACGAGCGAGTTAAAATAAGTACTTCAGTATGTAACTCTGTGACCTAGTTATACATGTGATGTATTGCGAGATGCGGTTAAATACTAACCAAGTTACACATGTAAGTTTAAATAACTCAACATTGTGAAATGAACAGTGGTTTCATACTACATTCTACTGTTTTTGGGGGTGAGAAAAGGAACTTTGCCTAAAATTTTTCCTTAAAATGTTTGGATGAAAACCTCACTAGTGTTTCTTACTGAACAATTGCCTGCAAGCACCAAATATCTGGATACTTCTTGCACATCTTTATACTGTAAATAAAACAAAATGAATAACTAAACGTACACAATGCCCTACAGAACAGAATAAACAGCATAGAGTCACAACACAGGTTGCTTTCTTAACTGATTTGCAAAATGAGTTAATAGAAACTTATGATCAACTGAGCCAATACATCTTCCAGCAATTATATAAATTGAGGTGAAGACAGACCCATGGAACTGTCTCACTGAACAGAAACCGTTCTTCATAAATATGGCAAAAGGTCGCATTAACCTGTAGAGGGTCGGTGACCTGTGTCTGACTATCTGACGCTGTTATTAGAGGCTCATTAAAATCAGATTTGTGTAAGAATTAATGTGAACTTGTTGAACTGTAACAGCATGAAGCAGCAGCTCAGCCGTATGGTTTATAATTAAATACTCCAACTGCAGAAACACACGCATTCACTCCTGGACACACAGATGCAGGCTGTAGGGTCAGGGGTAATGGTGTCACCTCTGTGTGTGTGTCCAGGTGATGCACTAAAGTGTGTGTTGGTGGAGCCTGCTGTCACCTCATTACAGGACACCGCCGGCCACCGCTCACGCTGACATCCAGGGGCCGTATTCACACAGTATTTTATTTTACCACCAGGAGTTCTTCTAAATGGCACGAAAAAGTTCTTAGCTCAGAGTTTTTCCTCTTAAGACCCATTCACAAAGCTGCTGGGAGCAACTTTTACTGAGGAGTGGAGGAAACTATTAAAGACAGAGCAATAAAAAAAATAGTTTTTCTATGTTTTTATCCTTCTGCTCTCTAAAATGTGTCAAAGGGATTTAAATATCAGTGCCACTCTTTTCACTTCCTGTAAAAAGTTAAATATGACACTCATTGGCATTTACACTGCGTATTCAATCAAATGTGACTGTAGAAAATCCAACTCCCTTACAATGTTGAGAATTAATGCATTCATATTTGTGGTGAACAGTGAACTAAATGCATAATTTTGCATCTAATGAACGTGAACGTTAACTTTTGCAACAGTTAATAATGCTAATGATGTGATTCTCGGAGTTTGTTCTCCTGTCGAATAATGTTTTTCTCTTATTGTTTCCTCCTGTTAAAACGATGGCCAGTGTTGCAGTTTAACGAGTGACCCTGTTAACTGGTGACTCAGTGATAGCAACTGTTAAAAAAACAAGAACAAAACATGTAAATGTCCTTGTAAAAGTCTTACATTTTACATTAATCAATTTGAAATGCATACTCCAAAGCCAACCATAAATGTAAGTTATTGAAAGCAACTGCCGACCCTTTTGGGCTTAAAGTAGCCAGTTAACAGGGTCACTCAATCTTACATCTTTATGCAAATTATACCTGCTGGGTCTGAAAAAACAAGTCAGAAAATCTGCAGCCACATCGACAAAAAATTTGAAGCAACGCATCAAGTTTTTGCATTAAAAAAAAATTAAAAAAAGTCATAGTTCTTATTTTGGGACTGTGAACTCATTTGAATCTGTGTGTACTGTATTTTGAGGTATAGCTCTCGTGATGAGTGAACATGCACAACACTGCCCCATTGCATGGTTAAAAGCATACTTGATCTTGTTTGTGTTTTGGGACAAAGTAGCTAGCAATATGATTTCAGAAGAAAGAAAAACAAGGAAAACTAGCCGGCTTCCCAGAACAGCAGCCCAGTTGAACCCCAGCTCGCTGACGACCGCCACAGAGGAGGACTCGTCACATTAATCAATCTAATTTGGTCAAATAGGATCCAGTCTGAATGTGTGTGAATTTTGGTGTGCAGACAAAATGAAATGTACTGCAGCTGTTCATCATGATGATATCTCTTTCAGATCAAGTTTTTTTTTTTTTAATAAATAGATAAAGCGTCAGGTTTAGGTAGGTTTTTATACGGGCCAATTCGCAACTGGTCCACAATTTTGGACCAAAAAAGACCTTGTGGGCATTTCCCAAAGTGTTGTGGATGCTCAGCAGACTGCCCAGTCACACCAGAAAGCAACAAAGGGAAATTCATTCATGCACTGCAGTAACTAGTGAGAAACATATCTGGCTCTTTAGCTGCTAAATGTTCCACTTTCATCAACATCTACTAGAAAACTTGTCTGTTTTTTGCTGAACTATGTGATGCTACAGGATTAAAGGGTGATACCAGTGATGAGAACTAATTATACAGTCAATGTATCATACAAGGGACAAAATGTTATGCTACTCTGTCATTTGACATAAAAATCTACATTTCTGTAGCTTTAAATGTGTGAAATTCTCATCAAACCCTTTTGGGATTTTCATAATGGCATGAGATGCTGTGTAAGCTCTGGTTTAGTGTGCTGTTGATAGTACATACATGTTCCCGACATGCAAACATGTGTATGTGCGTGACCAAAAGTGTAGGTTAGCATGTTAATGACTGTGCGGCTCGTGTTACTAGGCAGGATACACAGTGATTCCATTATCATTGATTAGGTGACAGCGAGTGTGTGCCAAATGCATGTCGGTGTGACATACACTGTAAAAGGATTAGAAATATAGGAGCCAAGAAGAGTGTGTGCGTGTGTGTGTGTGTGTGTGTGTGTGTGTTGTGTGTGGTGACAGAACATTAGTCAGAGTGCTTGTCCTATCAGACGGGGTATTACTGTACTCACTATGGAGGTCAATGGAACGATGAGTCTGTGTGTGTGTGTTTGAGAGAGAATAAGTGCCTTGCTGTCATCTTTGACACTCATATGATCATCTCCTCACATTAAAGGTGCTGGCAAATGTGACCATGTCTAGTGGCAGCTGGAAACTCGCTATAACAACACTGACACACAATATTCCTCACTGGGGATTTCACAGATATTAATGTTACTACGCACTCAATTCTACCAACACTTCTGTATCTTAAAGCATCTGATGATTTTACCCTTCGCCAACAACAAAAGAGCCCAAAAACAAACAAACATTCATCAAAAACATGCAAAACATGAAGACAGATTCACCGATCAGTGTTTGGATCCCCTGAACTTTGTATTACTACCATTGATTGCAGAATACATTTACAGGATACCATGTTGCCTTCATGCTTATTGCCTATTATTGTGCTGTCGCAATGATCAGAAAAATGAGTACCCGAATGGGAAAATTAACGCCTGTTCAAGTTGAAGCACAACCATGGCGGACAAAAGTAAATGTTGCGTTGACGGTAAGAAACTTTTTTTAAATTAATTTTTCTATTGTATATACATTTTTTGTTTCAATTCTGGTTTAATAAGGGTTAAATAAAGTAATAATACATCTTGACTTCAACTAATCTTTATCGTGTAAAATAGTTTAATAAAAGTTTAAAATATCTGCCACATTTAATTCAGTTACCTTTGGCCTTTTTCATATACTAATATGCAAATATATTGAAATATGAAGTGGCCGTGCTTGTTTTGTGAATAAATATTGTTTATTAAAAGCACAATCTGTATTTTTTTATATTTTCCCACAAACATTTTAGCCACAATTAACATAACTGAAGAGTTCGATTGAACATGTTCTGTGCATAATGTTGATTTAAAATACTGTATGTGTTCACATTCTGGTATACATATGGAAAGCACCACCAACATTAATTATGACTTTTATGCATATAAGTCTGTATTTAAAGACCTGTCAATCAATGTGGAAATGATGGCAGGCTGCTCCTGTGATTTTCAATGACAAGGCAGCAACGCTGGTCATTGATCACATAAAAGGTTTGACTCCTGAAAAACATTTTCATAAACCCTGAGCACAGAACTGATCCTAACTCTAAGATTCACTACTGATGGGCTCTGCAGTGGTCAGCTCAGCTGCTACCCACTGCTAACCAGCTACCTCATGCTGAGAGTATTCACACACACACACACACACACACACACACACACACACACGCACACACACACACACACACACACACGCACACACACACGCACACACACACACACACACACACACACACACTAGCCAGTCAGCTCTGGACTCTGAGCTGAAGCCACATTGCCCCCTGCTGGTTGACAGAAGAACATCAACTCTCAGTTTCAGAACAACTATTTAGATACTTTACTAAAGTAACAGTAGCTATTCACATGTATTTTTTTTGTTTGTTTTTCAAGTGCAGTATCCTCTTCTAAAATGTTGTGAAGTTTAAGTAAAAATGTGCAATAAATATAATGAAATACTATACCATGAGGACCAGTTCAGTTCAGTTTAAGTACAGTGATTGAGTGAATGCTAGTTCTTTACACTGTTTCTTGATTTCTTGTTATTTTATCCTTTTTTTGTATGTCTGCTTCATTGAAGGGAAAATTCTGCTGATGGGGATGTGGTGGCTGTGCCTACATGTACCAGGATGCATTGCACGTGAGAAGCACACATAATATTCTTACAAAATGTCAAGAAACTAAATATTTGTGCACCTAAATGTAATAAAACAACCATTCAAGTACAAGTTTCTCTCTTTCACCTAACTAAAACTACTTTAATTAACTTGTTAACTCAGTTACTCTGCAAAACAAACTTAATTTTTGGGCAGAAACAGAATAAAACTCACCAAAATCATTTTTGGTAGTCGTTCCACAGTTCCAACATCTACCAACTCTGGTTTGGTCGAAATAAATCCTTAATTCTCAGAGTGAGATGTGAAAATATACTGGTTCCATGTGCCGTTTTTCTGTTGTCTCTGTTCCTGCCAGCTGCTCATTAATCAGCTGTCTGTAGAGCTCGTTAGTGGATCTCTCTCTTCCATCAGAGGCAGACCAATAAATAAATAAAAAATGCAATGACAGAATTGTTCAAAAATCACCCTGATGGTTTTGTCTTTTCCAGTTTATCTTCGGGATTCTGAAAATGGTCTTGAGTACACCTCTTTCCATGTGAGAAGTAAAACTTTTATGCACAGTAACACACATTCTCCATCTGTGACAGCCTCCAACAAGAACTGCTCACACTGACATTAATTGCAGCAGACTTGTGACACAGTCGTCTGTGTTTGCTCTCTGCAGTCCTGGTTCTGGAGGGTCCCTGATGGTCATATCCTCTCTCCTGCAGCATCAGCCTCTCTCCTGCTGAACACAGCTGAACATCCCGGTCAGACAAAACGCTGGAAAATGTAAATACAGTCTCGACCATCTCGTCTTCCTTGGCCCTTCCTTGGCCCTTGCTGCACCCTTTCACCAAATTTTATGAAAATCAGCCCAGTTGGTTTCTGTAATACGGCAAAACAACAACAACAACAACAACAACAACAACAACAACAACAACAACAACAACAACAACAACAACAACAACAACAACAACAACAGTAATATAAAACCAGGAAACCAAACTGCAAACAAAAACTTAATGGTGAAGGTAAAAAAAATAAATTTAATAATTCCCTGTTTGCTGGTTTTATGGGGAGTCAGAGCAGCAGCAGATCCCAGTCTCTCCAAAAGTCTGATGTGTCTTCAGATTCAGTTCTTTAGGATGAATTGACAAGCGGGTAAAAAAGCAACTTTGTGATGACAAATAAGGACAAATTAAAAATTCAGAAGGTGTACATTGTCTGATTTTTTTTACCCAAACAACAATAATAACTAGAGGAGTGAGAACATGGCCAAGGCTTTGCAGACAATTGAACATCACGTCCATATATTAATACTAAATATGTTATTCTCAAACCATAACCATTTATCTGCTACTACAGCAGTCTCCACTCTACTAGTTTCAGGCTATTCGAGTTCATCACAAAGAGGGTAGATGAGGTCAGACAGGCCTTTCCTTAAACTGTTCCCACAAAGTTGAAAGACAACTACTTCCCTTCCCCAGAAGACAGAAGTGGATGAAGGGACTGGAGACTGGAGACTGAGCCACATCCAGTCAGGATGGCTCCACAGGCTCCAACTCGACTGGTATTGATTATTCATTTCTCATTGACTTGTACACAAGAGAGTGAAACTGCAGAGGAAGGGAGAGAGAAAGAAAGCTTATATCCGTTTTGTCTGATAACATCTGAACTCTGGTCCTGACGCCAGTCAATCAGAGCACTGATTTACAAAAGTCTTTATTTATGAATCTTGTAATTTGGATTATTTATCATCATCCTAAATCTAAAATCCACCAGCTCTTAGCTCTGTTATCTACGAGTACCCAGTCAGTAGCCAGCTTTATAGATTATATTTTAGTTACTAGGATCATTTCTAGTTAGAGTCACTATTTTTATGGTATTACACCTTTTTTAACGACTGTTTGTGATGATGCCAACATGTTGAAGTACAAAGTTTTCCTATAGAATGTATAAAGATGGACGACATGACAGCTCACAACTGAGGCCAAAACTGCTGCCATACAGGTCACAAATCCTGTCCCCTCCATGTTAGTGGATGGGAAATGAGCCAAACAAAAAACTCAAAGTAGAGGTCAAATACATTTCTCCCAAAGATGGTTCAAGACTGATTTTAAGTAGTTATTTGATCCTATGAAACAGGCCCTAATGTCACAATTCACAGCTGTAGCTGCTCGTGATTGGTTGTTTTTTTTTTTTTTTAATTTAGGTTTAATCACTGATCTAGGTTAAGTGCAAAAATGTTCCTGGTAAGGTAAAAGACAGTTTAAAAGTTAAAAAATGTTTGTAAATAGTGGAAGTGAAGCCAATGAAAGTCCAATGTTTGTTCGATCCATCCATCCTCCCGGAGTGCAAATGTATATTCTGCATCATCGTCATTCATAATTATTACGCCCCGCTAGAGGGCGGTGGAGGACAACTAAACTATGGGTCGTATTTTACTTTGCGTACGAATAACCTATGGGGTGAATTTGACAGTCAACAGTAAAGGGAAAGTTAATCCTAAACGTAAGTGTCAAAATCTCATAGTTATACAACAGCTGAGACATTTTACTCAAAAACAAAAACATGGTGCAAGAGAAAAACTCACCAAAGTCATTAGAATTCATCCTGTAATAAACGTGATTGTCTCATCTCATGACAAGTTGTGCCAAATGGTCGGACTGCAGAGCTGAGCTGCTAGCGCAGCTAAAAACAGAATTGTACCCTTTGTCCCAGACCCAGAAACAAAAGGTTCAACTTTGTATCTTATTTTCTGAGAGTGCTGACGGAGCTGGGAGCCTTCCCAGGCCTGGTCCCACTGACGTAAAGCTTAAAGATAATTTGACTCTGTGGCTCGTCTGTAACTGAGTGAAGATTCATTTGGGAGGAGGAGAGCGAGCGAGTGTTTTAGTTTTGGAGACAGGAAGAAAACACTTCTGTGAGTCTGACGGTTAGAGATAGAGTGTGTATTGTAGGCCCCAGAGGGTAAAGTGGAAATGACTTTGTCTTTGACAGCAAAGTGCTGTTGAACAGCCCGAGGCTTCTTCCTTTTCCCGTCTGTCTCTCTGCTGCTCGGTGCCCTCTCTCTCTTTCATTCATCTTCTGTTTCGGTTCAGTTATGTTACACATGAGAGGAAAATAAGAAAACAGTATGATTAAGAAAACTGGCAGAGCAATAAACAGGAAGAGATGCAAGAAAAAACCCATAATGGTGCAGAAATGCTTCAGTGCTTTCAGATCAAATGTCTTTTCAGAATTAGAGAGGTTTGGATTGATTTTAGTCTGTGGTCACTGGTTGTTTGGGCAGCTTCCAGTTTGAGACAGTCCTGATTAAATGAAGAATTAAAAATGCAAGTACATGGCAGTCACATTTAAATCCAACTAATACTAAAGTAAAAGCCACAGTATGTCATTTAGTGGACTATATTTCACTGTGAGGTCTAAACTACATGTTGAAATATTGCAATTTAAATGCAAAAAAAAATATCTTCCATTTACACATGTAAACACCAAGCAAACCGTGTTTAAAGGGGCACTCCTTATACACATAAAGGTCAGTTTATGCAAATATACAATTACAGGTGCTTTGAGTTATGCTGGATTCATGTGATGCATCTTTTGTTTCTGGAATGTGTCACCTGAAAACTGTTATGCAACACAAGTACGAGCTGCAGTTTGAGTGTTGCTGCTAGATGCACTAAGACACAAAGCAAAATAACGCCGACCCCCTTCTGTTGGAGTTCACTTCTGCTCAAAATAACCACAGCTGACGGGTAGCAGCAGCCTCAGGTAGCTGACTGATGAGCAGACAGAGGCAGCGCTGGGCAAGGTGAGTGGTGTTGATAAAAACATTTAATTGCGAAATACTGGACTGTATTAAAGTACATTATTGAGGTTCTTGTACTTTACTTCAGTATTCCCACATATGTAACTTCATACTTTGCTTCGACCACATTTTTAGGCAAATATTGTACTTTTTACATTTAGCTGCCAGCTTAAGTTACTTTTCAGGTTGAGATTTAAATGAAAAACATAAATTAAAAGTTATTACTTTTTTTTAAAAAATAAGCCTCATAACAGTATATCAAAATACCAATACCAATCTTTGCTAAATAAAAACGCTACGTAAATACATCAACAAATAATCTAATAATATATTTAGAATGTATAAAACAATCTGAGTTGGTTCATTCTGTATAATCAGCACTTTTACTTTTGATACTGTACTTTTACTTTAGTAAGTTTTGAATGTAGGACTTTTACTTGTAGTGGAGTCATTTTCACAGTGTGGTATTTTACTTAAGGAAAGGATCTGAATACTTCGTCGATCGCTGTGGGAGCGTTAGAGGAACATACTGGCAGCTTAAAAACTGCTCTCCGAATCTCCACTTCTCTCCTTCACACCCCAAACTCTCTCCGTCTCTCGCTCACTAATTACTACAACCTGTCAGCCTCCCCCGGTTGCTGTGGCGACCGGGCGGTTGTCATGGCAACCCCAGTGGTCTGTCTGGCTCGGTGAGGGTGTTATCAGGCGGAGAGGTGAGATAAGAGAGTTCATTTTTCTTTTTAGTAGATAAAAGAGTAGCTGGTCTCTGTCAGTGAAACAGTGAAACCACAGGAAGATGACACATGAAAGCAGACTAATGAGAATATTTCTATTAATACTGATTTTCACTTTTTATGCAACAATCAACTCTAAGCAGTATGGGTGAATTAATATATTGATAATTTGAGTATCATATCTTTTGAAATACTCTTAAAAAAAGCTCTCATTTTTTTTTATTAATAGTTAACATCTAAAGTTTAACAGAATATGGACAAAAAGTAACACTATGATATTAAATGATAGCAGAACATATACATGACATACACATACATGACTTTATGCAAATCCCACTATTCTAATTTGTATAAAAAAGTATTTCTTATTTTTTATTTTAATGCATATTGTGGTGTGTTCTTTATACTATAATTTTTATATATATATTAAAAAATCTTTCTGTAGACAGCGCAGATCTTTTTAAGCAAACAGGGCTAATGCAGACAATAACAGTGTTAAATAAATGCTCATTTAAGTTAAATAATTTTGGAAAATGCATTAAAATAGTTGTATATTATGAGATACATTTTATGAGGTGCCATTTGCCCCCCTACCATCTACATATCAGCCACTAAACTCATATTGGTTGACCACCAATTGCTGCTCAACAGCACAGTGCTCAGAGACTGTGTGTAGTTTAAAATATTGAAGAAAAAAAAAAAATACTGGAATTTTATCCAGAAAGTATATGAGTTGCCCATAGGAACCTGGCCAGTGGCCCCCTGGTGACTGGATTACCGATTGAATAAAACCTCCCTTTGAAATTCAGTCCTCCAGTGTAGCTTTATTGCAATTTTTATTAACATTCCTATTAAAAAATATGTCCACATTTCTCTAAGAACAAACAAATACAAATGATGAATTCTTTAAAATAATTGACTTAAGCACTTAACATTAAAGACGTCATCTGACAAACAGCATTAAGTCACATTAAGAAACAAACTCCAAGAAGCTTAACCTGTGGATACTTGATTGTCAGTTGTCATCGACAGCCGCACTCATCCACCACCATGTCCTGGTAATGTCGCAGCACCACGTTGTCGTTGTTGTCGTAGTAGAGCATGGAGATCGGGGAGAGGCGAATGGGGACGCAGCAGGGTTGTGGCGTGCCGTGCGGGTCCAGAGAGTGCACTAGAGTCTGCAGGATGGCGTGATTGGTGCCGTTCAGACTCTCACTGAGCGGGAACGGGCACTCGCCGTGGCAATAGTTAGCCATGTAGCCCTGCGGGGCGATGATCCAGTCCTGCCAGCCCACGTCTTTAAAGTCGATGTAGAGGCGGCGGGCCTTGCACACGTTGCTGGGCGTCACGGGGAGGTGGACAGCGCTTCTTCTCTGTCTGGAGCGACACTGGTGGGGGTTGAGGGACACAGCCACCAGCGAGGCCTGGACCAGAGGCAGGCTGAAGGCTGGCTCCAAAGGGAGGGAGTTCCCAGGGTGGAAAGAGAGCAGCTCTTCTGGATCTGCGTTGAAAGGCAGCAGCTCTAACACCAAACCGTAGTTGCGTCCCGGTTTGCGCCAGCTTTCAGCCAGCGGGGTGAGGTCCATGGTGATGGAGGAGGGCTCGGGCTGCAGCTGCACCGACTGGGACAGCAGGAGTCTGCGGTTTGCCTGGGGATTGGCTCCCCTCAGTGTGGCTCGAATCACTTTATACAGAGACACGCTGAGGGCCCCGGGTGTCTGCAGGAGCTCCGCAGGTCTGAAGGGCTTCCAGTGGAACTTGATCTCCAGCTGAGCCAGAGACAGCAGCTCCACAGGCTGCAGGACAGACATGTTGAAGAAAAGCTGCTTCTCCAGACAGGCCTGACAGCTGCTGCTCCAGCCAGACAGCAGCCTGCCTGCAACACATCAGCAGGGAGAGGAGCATTTAACAGCAGGGGGTTTATTTAAGGCTTTTTTTAGTTAAGTGGAGATGGGGTGCATGATAACCTGAGTCATGGAGAGGAATAATTTATCACAGACAATGATTGTACTCACTGTACATTTTAAGCAGGTTTTACTGGAGCCCATTTGAAGTTTGAATTACTTCAAACACCTCAAATAATTTAAAATTGTTCTGCCTTGTTACTGAATAACACTGATCAATAAATAACAGTGTTTATTATCACTCAAACCCAATTCTTGATTGAAGCTGCATTTTTAAGAACAGATGTGCCAGTCTTTGCAGAAGCAAGCCACATTTTGTCTACTTTAGGGCCAGTTAACATGTTTACACTTGCAGATATATCATTATTAAAACAAAATTGATTTAAAAAAATGTCCCTTTTATTGTTATTGGCCAAATGGAAAAGAATATTAGTGCTTTGTTCTTAAATGAGAATGAGCAGTAGAGGAAGCATTCTCCTTAACTTAAGTTAAACAATACTCTGTTATATGTAGGGCTTTAAGTCCTGCATTGAAAATGGAACTTAAGCTTAATCTTATGTAAGTAAAGTATTAACTATAAAAATACTGAATGTAAATCCTCATATTAGAGAAGCCGGAACCATGAAATGTTTTTGCATTAGATAAAAAGTTATCTGTTTATCAACCAATAGAGTAATTATTTCACATGTAAATTTTCATATATTTTGTGTGCAGAGATCTTAATATGGTAACTATGAACTTTAACTAACTTTTAAGTTATTTAAAAAAAATTGTAGTGGAGTTAAAAGTGCAATATTTCTATTTCTATAAAAAGCTGCACAAGATTAAAATACTCAAGTAAAGTACAAGTAACTCAAATTTGTACCAAAGGCTACAGTAGTTAACTTTGTTACTTTTCACCATTGATGAAATTTAAATAATCTTTTATAGACTTCACAAGTAATTTACTTCTTTAATAATGTATTTAGACACTGTCTGTATCCTCATACTACATGTATGACGCTCTAATGCTGTTGCAAACATTTTTTTAAAGCTAAATTTCTTTTTTCAAAAGCAAAATTAAATATAGTTTGATGTACTAAATAATGTCTACACATTTGTCACACTATATTGAAAGAAAGAAAGAAAGAAAGAAAGAAAGAAAGAAAGAAAGATTTGACCTAGATGTTGTTGCCGTGTAAGCTCTATAAAGAAATAGGAAACCTGATTTTATCTAAATTAATTAATCACATCTATTATCTAAAGATGACTTGCATAAGAAAGCAAAGTTAATAACGTGACTTTAAGGGGTGAGGGCAAGGAGACCATTAATCTGAAGTAAAATTGGATGTGTTTCATGCATGTTCTGGCCATGCAGGAGAAACTAAACATCACATGACAACATGATTGCTGGTCTTACACATTGTTCCTTTAAAGCCAATCAACAGTGCACAGTGAACATGAAGGCCTACCTTGGTCTTGCACGTATCGGATGATGTTGCCGCGGACTCCGTACTCGGACACCGTGCAGGGGTCGCTCTCCCCGGCCTGGACGTTCTCTGACCTCCGGAACATCCTCCAGAGCGCGGAGGGGACGTGGCGCCGGGGCTGGTGGCTCCCCGCGGGCCGAGGCCGCCCGGAGAGCCCCAGAGAGTTGAGGAAGAGCCGCTCCTGACTCTTCATCTCCTCCACATGTGAGAGAGCACACACACCGAGGAAACACACCGCCAGCAGCAGCAGCAGAGAAGCCCCGTCAGGCCTCATGTTGGCTTGTCCTCAGCTCTGCAGGCTGCTCACCTGTAAACGCTCCAAACACAGAGGGGACGTTTGTTTTAACCAGTGAAACCTCCCGGTGTGCAGCTGCATCATCACGATAATGATGATAGACAGACAGGCAGAGATAAGGTGAGGGGGCGGGAAGAGCTGACATCCCAGGTCAGGTCCTCAGAAAAAATAGTTTTTTTGTTGTTGCCATTTTAACCCATAAGAACCCATGGTGACACCCGTGTAACAAACACTTTAAATCTCCTAGAATCTCCCATATTCAGCTTAATGCTTCACCTTAACTCCTTAAATCCCTAAGCGACGTATACTCAACACCCTGGTGTGGTGGTCATGTGACTTTAACAAGAAGTGACTTCTCCAAAATATGTGTGTGACTGGAAACAGAAATGTGAAAAAGTAGCCAATTTCAAAAAGCTTATTTTTTGTTATGAGGCTAAGTTTAAACCCATTTAACAATTCTAATCTGTAACTGGATGTCCTGTAACTTGTTCTGACCATATTTCCTAAACAAATTAAAGTCACAATTTTGATATATGTTATGGAGATGCAAACAAAAAGGCAAATGGTTATTTGTTTTTATTTATTACTAATTTATTATTTTGTTACTTAAAAACTAATCAGAAAAATTATTTATTGTTAAACAGCACTATTAATGTCACACTTTTGATAAATGTTATGGAGATGCAGATAAAAAGGCAAATGTGTGTCTCTGTAAGCAGAAAATGTGTCTAGTTTTTTTTATTTGTTTTTTCAAACATCAAAAATGTGTTCTATGTGGTCCACTTATAGAATAGACCCAGTTATTCTTAAAGGATAACTGGGATGTGATGTAGGCTATCCCAAAAGTTTATCTTCCATTCATTAATAATCAGTATATTTAACCATATTAATGTGAGTTTTATCACCAATCTTAAAAGAGTTTAAGATCAAAACTTAAAATTGAAAGTTGTTTATTTGGTTAAAGGACCACCCAAATAATTCAATGAAGAATATAAAAAAAATACAATTACACACCTGAAAAAACACTTGAAATACATCATACCTGGCTGTGCAATATTTATATTCATATGTTATTGTTTTTTTTTATTCTATTGTTCTTATTTATTCTATTTATTCTATTTCTATTGTTAAGACTCTACTTTTAACTTATTTTTTATTTTGTTTTATGTAGAAATTGCTTTGATTTTGAGAGCTTGTAATTCTAAAAAATACATTGTAAAAATACATTTTTGTCTGCTGAGGTTTTTGAGATGTATGCCACAAAGTCTTGAGTTACCCCAAACTGGACATGAATTCACTTTTATTGTTAGTACAAGTAAGTATCATAAGTACATTACTCAAGAACTGGACTTAAGTACAATTTTGAGGTACTTTACTTGAGTATTTCCCACATATGGAACATTATACCTATAATCCACTACATTTTAGAGGTAAGTATTGTACTTTTTACTCCACTAAATTTGCTGACAGCTTTAGTTACTTTTCAGGTTGAGATTTAACATAAAAAAATATGATACATTTAAAAATTATTACCTGTGTTTATAAGTTCAACCACAAAAAAGTATATTAAGTAGTTAAAATGAGCCCTACCTGGACAACAGTAGAATGCTGTTTGCATAAATGCATAAATAATAATACAATAATATATATGGAATATATAAAACAATCTGAGTGAGCCCATTCTGCATAATGAGCATAGTTTAGTACCTCTATTGATACTTTAAGTACATTTTGATGCTGATACTTTTGTATCATTTTTGAATGCAGGACTTTTACTTGTATTGGAGTAATTCTGCATTCTGGTATTAGAACTTTTACTTAAGTAAGAGATCTGAAAACTTCTTCCACCACTGACCAATATAATACATGGTTGTGGTTGCTCGGGATAACCCTAAGACTAAAATGTAAACAGTTTCTTTCTGTGCTTTTTTACCACATTCTTTTTTAATTAAATGTGTTTTCAACTTTCAATCAACTTGTTTATCTTGGCTATTTTATTCTAACCCTGCAAAACCATGTATTTAGCATATAAAGATATGCTAAATATAAAGTCAATAGGAAAACAGACTTTGGCCCCCCACCTAGTGGTAGAATAAAAAATGACAGTTGCAGACCCACTGCACACTATTAATTAGCAGCATCTGTCTGGTGTCGATCCACAAATAGCTAGAAATACACACACCGAAGAAAAAAAAAGCAGGACGGTAACTGATGCATAATTTTTTTCTGCAATATTTCTATCCAACCTGTGAAATCTGCAGAGTAATAGAGGCATTAATGAACAGGACTGCCAGCTTTTTAGCAACAGTGTTTATTACGCCACCTTGTGTCCATTATGGGGACTTCCTTACTTTACTTCTCAGATGTAACTGACAGCTGATCCAGAGTGTGTTCAGTTTTTTCACCGATATTTATTGATTTAACATTTTTGGCTTGTGACAACTGAAGTTTAAAGTTGATGTCTATTTTTGTAGATATGTGCAAAAAACAGAAGAAATATTGCTCCTAGGGGCAATATGCTTGAAATACCAGTGGCTACTCCTCATCTTGGACCCATACATAGCTCATATGTTCAGATCAGGTAATTCAATCAAAAGTTATGACATATTTTTGACACCACCTAAAGGCCAATTATTCATCTGAGTGCTTGATACTCAAACCAAATTTGTTCTACAGACCCTTACCTTCAATAAGTAGTGAAAACAAAACTTTTTATCTGTTTGAGTGTCCAGGCACCCACAAGAATGAAAGCAGATTAATGCACATGGAGTTGGAGTTACATCTTTAACAACAAAGTTCTTATAAATACATCAAGTCAGTTCCAATGATTTTTTAATATAGTTGGCAATCAAAGATGATTTTGATTTGAATCATTATTTACAGATCAGTATGTACAGTGGTCAAAGAGGAACAGGAGGCTGTAGTTACACTGTCTGTGTGTGTGTGTGTGTGTGTGTGTGAGTGTGAGTGTGTGTGTGTGTGTGTGGTAGGACAGGAGGAGGGAGGGGAGGGGAGTAGCTGACATTCATCCTCTCAAATAAATGAATGAATTAATCCAATAAATGTCATTCATCTACTCGACACCAAACAGTATGTGTGCATAGCTCAGACAAGGATGTGGCGACAAACACGCACCCACACACACACACACACACACACACCAACACACACACTCACTCACTCACTACCCACGCACAGAATAAATATACACACACTGTATATGAACAATCCACTGAAAAGGTAAGACAATAGATAGACAATAATGTGCACTGGCTGATCTCACCTGATATCACACACACACACAATCGTACAGACACATACACATGGAGCCTCACACATTCACACAACTACAGCTGAACAGATACACACAACACACAGTGCTAGAATCAGTCTGAAACATGTCTCATGTCGTCATCGGTTTTACATTTGAGAACTTTGTGCTGATGTTTGCAGAGAATATACGTCACTGTTTTTGTTAAAAATAAATAAATCTTACTGAAGATTGAAGATATTTTCACAATCATTAAAGACTGTCCTATCCTGCACGTAGAAAAAATAATTCTTTGCTGTTATCTTGAAATAAAACTGAAATTTAGAATTCAGTTTGTGGAATTTTTAACATGTTATCCTTGTTGAAAGAAACAGCCGCAACTTCATTTTAGAAATAAACTAGTTAATTTCTGTCCTTTTTTGTAAAACAGAAAATGCAAATAAAATGCAGTGATTACTTACTGAATAAATGTTGGATATTTAATTGATAAATCTACCTATAAGCATTTAAATTTGTTAAAACACAACAATATTAGTTTAAAATGTGGCCGAGTTTCCATTTTATCAATTTCACATGACAACATTAAAACTATCTAAATGCTGAGATTGTGATAATTTCAGGACCATTATCAGGCTGTTACAAAGTAGTTTCATCCAAGAATTAATATTGTACTTCAATATACAGCAGAGGGATCTTTTTTTTTTTATACCAGCAGGACAGGATTATGGATTTGTCTCCAAAGATGCATTTGTTAACCTTCCTCATTTTGACTTCTGTAATATTTAATCAACTTCAAAGTAGGGCTGGGAAATATATCAATATTATGTGAGATGTTAGATTTAGGATATTTTTTAATATTCTAATAAGTGCTGTCTTTTCCATGTTTTTAAGTTATTTAAATGTTCTTAATTTACCAGACTTTTAGCTGTTATAATAATCACCTTTAACTCTCTTTGTCATTATATCCACATTACTGAAGATTCTTTTTTTAAATTCTCATAAGTATTTTGTGAAAACACCAACAAAATTTAAAAAAATGTCATGATATTTAATTTTCCCTCATACTGCCCAGCCCTATTCGAATATGATAGAAGGCGAAAGTCTCAAATGTAAAAGTGATGACTCCTTGAGAGGCACAGGAACAGCTTTCACAGCTGGACACACTCCATCAGCTACTCAAGTACTAGAACTTTGACTGAGGCGTACACACATCTAGGGCTTTGGTGCATCATGGGACAATCAGGACCGTTCTGTTCTTCAGTTCCAAGGAGCACGACGGGCACCGATCTGATCGATCAGTCCATATATATATTTATATATTTATAACTATAAATCCATCCAATGAGCTATGTACAAAGTATGGCAAAGAAAAATCTTTATTTAAATTTTATCAGCAGATGTCATTGGCTCGTCACTGCGTCTAGTCCGTAATGTCTCCAGTGATGTGAACGTTTCATGCTTAGGGGTGAGTCCATGCCGGCAGCCTGCAGCCGTCTTTGACATGGACTCATGGACCCGATCTGCCCCAGAGCGAAAGCTCAGCAGAGTCTATCCAGGGCCTGGGTTCAGTTCTAGAAGAAGGGGGCGGGCAGTCCTGCCACCAGGGTCATGTAGCGTTGACCTCCATGATGTGGTCGTCGGTGGCGGGCAGCACCAGGACCTGCCGTGTGTGGCTGTGATTGAACACCTGTCCGGGGCTGAAGGGCTCCAAGCGCGGCATGGCCACGCCCTTCTGCTGCTGGTCGCCGCTGCCCACAGAGTGCACGCTGCCCCGGCTGCGGATGCTCGCCGTGTCCGCCTGGTCGTCCAGCGTCTTGTCCAGCAGAGACAGGCTGTCGTTCTCCACGCAGCTGTCTGAGGACGGCAAGGAAGAGAGAAATTACTGAACGTCCACAGCATATGAAAGAAGGTCAAGAAGATCAGCAGAAGTCTGTAATAGAGGAAATATCTGTTGTTGTTTTTAGATCTTAGGTTTAAATCTTAGATTTTTCAGTTACAACTACATTTTACTCATTAACTTCATTGCTAAAATTTGGGGCTGCATTGATGATCATTTCAATAGACAAATAGATTTGACCACAGCTGTTAATTCTATTTGAAAGCTAGAACGTGAAATTGTGAGGTCATGACTGCAACATCATCTTCCGCTTTTTCACAATACTGAAAACACGTTGCTGCTTTGTGACAGAGTGCTATTTCCAACTGTGTTTTTTCTAAGTTGTCCGAAGATAAAATTAAAGTTTGTCCTCACAGTTGCCTAAAAGATTTAACAAGGTTTATGTGTTGTTGACCTAATACTCAGCTGCCCATTATGTAGGACATCTTAGTACTCCTTAGAACTCTTCCTCAATAAGCAGCATTCTCACAGCTTTTCCTTCACTACCTGTTGGATCATCAGCTGACAGATTCAATATTTTTGCAGCTTCTTTACATAGCCTGTTCAAGGGGGGAATGGTGCACCGTTATTCCCCCTCACCGTTTCGTATAAAAAGGTACAAAAACAGAATTGGGGGTAATAGTTTTTCAGCTGCTAAGTCTGTGGTAACAGATCTGATTCCAAGTCTGTGTAAAAAGGGCAGCGGGACGTCAAGCACAGATATAAACTAGACGCCATGCTGTTGTGTTAAATGTCATACATCTCTTGCACTAAGAATAACGGCACGGTATCTAAAATTACACATTAGGGCATTATGCCACCAAAAAGGAAAAGCCTACATGATGGTGGATCTTCTTCACTGCAGTACTGCAAAGTCTAAGTATGTAATGGAATAAATGTTTACAGCCATCTGTGTGTGGGGGGAGGACTTACCAGGGTCAGGTTGTATGGCCACAGCTGCAGTGTGAGGCAGGTACTTCAGCACTTTGATTTTGGGGAAGGGCAGGTGTCCTGCAAAGAGAGGCATAACCTCGATCTGCACCTTGTGGGTGGCGTTCGCAGACACGGGCATGGACACCATCCCTGAACTCTTCCCACACACCGCCCAGTTACTGCTGCTGTCAGCCACTGTGGACACACACAAAGACAAACACAGACACATGAGCCACATTCACTGTTATAATATATTAACATACTAATTTATAAGTAAACTTCTTATGTAAATTACCTTGATTGGATTATATTCACAGGAAGAATAATACATGTGGCCCTTATAAATTAAGAAATACCTCTAAACTATAAGGGTTATTACTTTGATTTTAGAGTCCAGGAAAAGAAAAATCCTGACAATGACATACATTTAGGCCTTGACACAGGTCCATTGCTAATGTTTAAATGCTTACTTATTAACCTTGACTTAAATAGACAAGATTAGACTTAACCAATTGATAATTACCTTTAAATGCTACAATAACCACCATTCCTATGCTTTTACTTATCCGTCCTCCTGACTTACCTTCATACATGAGTTTGGTGGTCTTGAGGCCGTCCGTGTCAGTCTTGCTGTCCTCTGCTATCTCTCCCTCTGCAGGTTCAGTCAGTCGTGTTATACACACCTCGAGCCCACAGAGCAACCCGGAGCGACAGTGTTGCTCACCAGCAGGAGGCAAGATCTCAGCTCTCACACTGTAGACAGTCTGACAACAACAGACAGCAGGAATTTATGGTGGGGAAGTCTCTTATTGTGGTAGGAGAGCCTTTATTTAATCTAGAGCTCACTGCACAACGTGTACAGTACATATGTTCATACAACATTAGCTACCTATTTAAACCAGGAGCATAACAGACGGTGGTGCCTTGTCAGAAATGTTTGATTTGCTTGTCCAGATGTTTCGATTACATGTAGATATTGTGCTTCACTTATCAAACTCTTAGGAACAAAATAAATATTTAAGTGGACTTACAGTGACTCTCTCCAGCTGGAACTGGTAGTGGAACGGTTTGAAGGCAGAGACGTCTTGGTTGACTGGACAGAAGTTGGCAGAGAAAACACACTGGAGACAGGAGGGCAGGTCGTCCTTCCACCTCACCTCCCACAAGCAGAACACACTGTGCTTACTGCACAAAAGCTACACAAAAAACACACACCAGACATAAATATGAATTAACAGATGTCGTTTTGCTGTTTTTTAAAAGGGGACATATTATGCCAATTTTCAAACTTGTATTTTGGGTTTCTAGTAGAATATGTTTACATGCTTTAGTGTTCAAAAACACATTATACTTGTACATACCTATCAACGGTGCTAAAGAAACTAATTTTGGCTGCTTGTTAGCACAATTATTATTTTAGAAATTGTCATGTCTCATGATCCTGAATGACGCCTGCAACTGAAATCAACTGGTAAATAAAAAGCTGCATTATCAGGCTCAGCTCCCTCTTGATGAAAGCCTGAAACTAAAGGGAAAAGTGTGTCTTATAATGTATATATGATGATGCATGTGTCTAATTTTCTAATATTTCCCCATAATTAAAAAAGTGTACTGGACTCTATCCTGTAGTAACTGACATTTTTTTCCTGCTCACCTGTTGAGTTTTAGTGTTGAGAGACTGCAGCTCCAGCGATGCATGCTGCTTCTCCGTCAGCTTCACTTCTGCCAGCGTGAAGTTCGCATCCGACATATTCTGTACACACACCTGGATGTACTTCCTGTGGGGGTCAGGTCAAAGGTCACAGGCCAAACATGTTAGGGTGAGAAGAATGAAAAATGCTACATCAATACTGAACAAGTAAAACAAAGGTTCTTGCATTTTTAGGATTGTCTGTGAAAGAGCTCATTTCCTAAGGATTTCTATGGATAAACATTGTTGGTTTAACGATACAAAAATGGCACATAGAGGCTCACCTGTTACCAGCAGAAAGCAGTGAATGTTTGGTCTTGAAGGGGATGTAGAAGGTGAGAGCAAGCAGCGTGGAGTAGATGGACCACGGACAGTCGATAGACATCTGTTATCAGACAGCAACAAAACTTTACTATCAAATCTCTTTAAGTATCTTGTGACAAAACAGCTAAATACCCTAATTACAACAAGCAACATGTGAACATTTTCATCAAGATTAGTCTGCAGATGATTTTCTGAATGAAGAGATTAATCATTTGGTCTATGAAACATTAGAAAACTGAAAAATCTATAAAACATCATGTTTTGTCCGAATAACATTCCCAAACCCAAAATATTCAGTTTACTACAATGCAAGACCAAGAAAAGCAGCAAATTTTGACGTTTGAGAACCTCAAAATAAATATATTTGCTCTATATTTGCTTGAGAAATGACAAAAGATTAATCAAATATCAATATAGTTGCAGATTAATTTCTTTTGATTGATTTATAAATATATCAGCTAATTGTAACCACTCTAGATGACCATATGGATACTACCCAGGCCTTTAAATCATGATTTACTTATGCCTCATGAGCTGCAGCAACATAAATGTTCCTTCCATCTCCATTTCACCCACAAAAGTAATCTTAAACTCTAAAAGTACAGATTTGTTTCGGTGCCTCACCCTCTGATCGATGGCGGTCATGGGCGTGTCAGGATGACTGTAGCTGCGTGGTCGGTGGCGGACTTCCCCATTGGTCAGCCTCTCGTTGGCGGGCCGGTCCGAGCCAGACGGGATGATGCACAGAACCTCGAGCTGGAACTCCAGAGTGTGGTAGGGAGGGGTGGCCGGCAAGCTGATGCTGGTCACCTTCTCAGACGACTGGATGGACAGAGTGTTTTCACCGACCAACTCTGAACACAGAGAGGGGACACAAGAGCCTTAAAGCATTTTTATAGGCACACAAATACCTGGTTGCTGTCAGCTTTCTACAGTAAACCAGTTTTTATAAGCATTACGTGTATAAGGAACATGGCTTCATGTAGGTTATTAAGAGAAAAAACAATTTAAAAAAAGGTAGATTTAGGCTGGAGGAATTGGATTTATTGGCCATGAAGATTTTAAACATGGATTTTATATGTGGTCATGTGCACAACAAACATTTCAGACAGAATGACAGCAGAAAGATTGTCAGGAAAGAAAAGTACCACAACGGATTTAAAAAAAAAAAGCTATTGAAATATTTGAATTATCTCTATTTAAATGCAAGTTGTAGATTCAAATAATGCCTTTCAAGTGGACTGACCTTCTGTGGGGTTACTGATGCGGGCGGTGCAGCTGGGGGAGGGCAGGATGGGCATGGTGTCTGTGTTGCTGAGCTGCAGAGCGTCTCCTTTCTTCACAGCGTAGTGACCCGTCAACAGAGTGAACTTCACCATCTGAGGCAGACCAGCCAACAGAGGCTCTGAAAGCACAAACACAACTACAGTGAGACCGAACGCCCACACACATACATATGCTGCACTGTGGTTTATAGACAATCATCAGTGTGATGTGGTGGTAATCAGAGCAGTAGAAACACATGTCTGATGCAGGCTTAGGTGAAACCTTCATGTGATTTATGAAAAGACACAAGTAGGATTTTTTCTGTTGCGGTTTGGAAAACAGCATTCAAAGTTGGCTCCTTTTCCCAGACTAAACAAAAATGAAGTGCTTGTCAGCAGGTAGAAGCCAACAACAGATTCGGTTTGGCGTTTCGCCTTGCTAAATTTGCATTTTTTAGGAGCTTTAAGAACGATTTTCATAGCTTCCTCCCTGGATGCATACTTACGACCTTACACCTGGTTGCTACGTTCTTATAAGAGTGCAGCCATCACCCTGCAGGCTGTGGCTGGGGGCTACACATACAGTAATTTTGAGCACATTATAGGCAGACCCAGCTCTTCAGACAGCACCTTCTCTCCTAGCACCACACGACAACTCTACTCCTTAAAGAATCGCCACTAGCACTTATTGCTGCACTAATGGCTCTTATTGCACTATACCTTGATTGTTTCCCTTTTTTTCCTGTAAGTCTCTTTGGACAAAAGCGTCTGCTAAATGACTAGATGTAAATGTAATGTGATGTAATGCCCAGTATGACTTGTTATTAAAATAAAAGGCCTAACATTTATTTTTCATTTTAAATCAACTGTGAAATATAAATCGACTGATTGTATGCACTAATTAGTAAACACGTCACATCATTTTAATCTCATAGCTTTTGAAAGTGACAAACATTTATATGACCGGTGATTCAGCCCTGCATAATTATGTAAATGCATAACACAAGCAACAGGCTTGTACAGAAACAGTGAAATTATATGATGTAATGAGTTGCTGGTTATATATTGGAGCACATTTCTAAATTGTCTAATTGTCAAGAGAAATCCATGTACTTGAGTAAAAACAAAGCTTTCATGAAATTAACTTTATGATATACAAGCAAACAAAACTGCAACTATTACCACAAGTTCAGATATTAAGCATTCATGTCAAAGTGCTTAAATCGTAAAAAAAATCATTCAGACCTGAGAGAGGCTCCACAGTGAGTTGGGGCTCCTGAGAATAAACTTCATACTGGACTGATGGGTAGATATGAGGCAGCACAAACTGCACCTGACCCACCGTGGCGTACAGCTGACGCAGTGTGTAAGTGCCTGGCTGTCCACTCTACGGAGAGAATCAGAGAAAAGACAAGAGCGATAGAGCAAAAAGATTGAAAGTAAGAAAATAAGAGGGAAGTTTTATTGAACAGAACGGCAAAGGTTGAGAGAAAGGGCAAAACACTCATCAAAAAACAAACGGACTAGTTCACCATTTCAAAAGGTCGTTTTTTTTTTCATTTGTGGCAGAAGCAAAGTGTCTCTTACTGGTGCTGTGAATACGATGCTGTTATTCCCAGGCTGTAGCGTTACATCCTGAACTTTAAGCATCTGTGCTCCTTCCTTCACGGTAACAGCAGGAGGGCTGACGCAGTTGGGCGTGTCCGGCGGTGAGTTGCTGTCATGACGGCGCATGATCAGATGAGTGTTTTTACACACCACTCCTGTAGAGTTGAGAGAATTGTCCGACGGACTCCTGTCCTGAATCTCCTCTAGCTCTAAAGGGGGACCAGCAGCCGAGGAGGAGGGGGGACCCGCCGACGAGCTACCCTGATTAAACTCTACTGTCCCTGGGTTTGTTTGTCTCTGAGCTCCCTTAGACCTTCCGTTCGTCCCTCCACGCTCCAGGTCAAAGTGAATGCTAGCAGCCAGTTGCTGTATGTGCACTGACACTGGCATCAAACATCGCAGCGTGAGCTCCACTTGCAGGACGGCTCCAGAGTGCACTGAGGCTGTGGCTGGACGGAAGTGTAGCCGTGTGAGCTGAGAAAAAACAGCCATGCTGAGGGTCACTTTGGGAGCTGGGGAGAAAGAAAATTACATTTGGTGTTAATGCAGTACAGTTTTTTGCAGTTTACGACCTCAAGAAGATTACGTTGGATGTTTGCAGCTGAGGAATGAGTATTTAAGTGATAATGCATGATCAAGTGTGCTGATATAAGAAAACTGGACATGGCTGGAGCGAAAGACACAAACTGAGGGCTGTATTTTCAAAATCTGACATTTTTTATTTCCTTTTCAAGAAAACAGATTTAACTGGTAACATAACACGAAGGATATGTAGGTATTGTTGCTATAGCAACCTGCAGTTTAACTTACCTCACACATTAGTTTAGAAATGTGGTTAAACAGACAGAAATTACCCCAATATAGAAATATTATTTGGTTAGGTTTGCTTCATATGACGTGTTTATTGTTGAATGAAAGCAAAATAGACCCTTTTCTATTGAGGTTGTCTAAAAGCCTAGTGGGAAATCTCAGGAATCAACTCAAGTAAAAATAGATGTGGTAGTTTAAGTGGTAAGTTTAGTTGTTTTTTTCGCTTTAATAATGAACATGATCACTCACACTGGTCTTCAGACTTGCCGGCAAAGCTGAGAATTTCTTGACAAAAGTGCTTTCTCTCCTCCGTGGTCAGATTCACGTCACCAGCCAACAAGGCACTGGTTTGCAAGTAGCTGCAGCGGGTTGTAAAGGAGGCAAACACACTACAGTGTAGAGGTGCCAGGGCACCACGTCCATCAGGTCAACACAAGAACTCTTTAACCTTCAAATACCCGAACAGACAAGGTCACAAATGTGCCAGCCTACTTGTGACTAAAAAGATGGCCTTTAATTAAGTGTTATGGCTATTCCTGGTGTTGGTGTTTTAAAGGATACTCTTCAGTTCTGCCCAGCAGTTTCTGACACTCGGCAATCTGTTTCCTGGTGTGAGTGACAGGGAGGCTCCATCCCTCTGATACATACGACTTCAGAGCTTCCTGTAAGAAGGTTTCTGCCCGCTCAGGATCACCTTTCCTCCTAATAAATACACACAAACACAGAAATACATCACCTTCTTTCTCATAGCTATAATAAATAATAACACATAGATTACTGACAGAATGTGTGCGCATCCACCGTCTTTATAATGCCACTCAGAAGTGAAATAAACTCTAATTTAAAGAGCAAACTATTTTTTTTTTATCTTTGTAAAGGCATTAGGGATGGGTGAATAATTACAATTATTTTAAACAATATGATTGAGATAAAGCAATTATTGGACCCTATTATGTTTGACAATGATGCTCTCATTTTGTCTCGTGTTAAAAATCCAGCACATCGTTGCCTTTATAGCAGTCGGCTCTAGCCAATTTTCAGAGTTACTGACTGGAATATGTTGAACATGAATGCAGAATGATGAATTATTGACCAGTTATTAGGGCCCGAGCACTGACTCAGTCAGTGAGGGACCTATTGTATCCACAAGGATTCTTTTTCTTATTTTATCACTTTGGAGGAAAAAATGAGGTGCTTGGGCTACTCAAAAACAAATTAAATTTGGCACAGTTGTCGGGCTTGGCGGAAATTGTGATCTGATATGGGTTTCAGGAATGGGCGTGGCAAATTGGCTCTGAAGCGCCCCCTACATTTTTTCCTGAGCTCAACTGGCCAGCTCCCCGACACGCGTTGGGTGCGAGGGCCCGTTCACTACCTCTTGCAGCCCGAGTTGGCTGATTTTTTTCTTGACCATTTACTGTAAATCACATTTGGGTTAATGGAGTGATTATTCTTTTAATCTACACTTAATCAAAACACAGCAAAAAGAACCGTCACTGCATGATGTGTTTGAAATGCTTCACATGTATTTTAAAACCCCATCACAGCCATCAGACCACATTAGTGTTTTCATTTACTCTTTCTAAGTAAAGCTCTGCTCAGGAGTGTGTGGGTGTTTACAAGCAGCAACTGACTGACAGTTCTGGAGAGGAGGCCTGATCAGCCAGAATAACTTAAAACAAGCGTGTGGATGTTTTTTTAAACCCACGTGTATCCAAAGCGAACTAGCAGGTTTTCTTACATGTAGAATTCAGCGAGGCTTTTCCCCACCAGTCGGGCAGACCTCAGACGGCCGATGGCCCTGTACATCTCCATAGCAGCATGAGAGAGTTCCTGATGCAAGATGTGGCCAACAAGGTGTTAGAGGAGAGAAGGAGAGAGGAAAAATTTAATCAAATGTTTCCACTGGGGTTTCCAGTCGATTACATCAGAAAAAAAAATTTATTTAAGTTTTGGGACAGGAATTCAGAGAATGTGTGTTAACTTCCTGCTTTGTCAACTACTGAAATATGACACCAAGCTGTGGCAAGACATTAACTTACAAGATAGTGCCTTTCAAAAGCCTCCACGGACGACAAGGCTTCTTTCAGCTTTTTGTAAGGGCTCTGCAAACTGCTGACTGTGGAGGAAGACAAAGGAAGATCAAAACAAGGCACAGAGAGTTTATCTCGCTGCCTTTCAAATCTGAGTCTTTATTACACCTTTCTGTCAGTGAAAAGGAAATTCCAACCCTGAAGGCCAAGCTGACATAAAAGCACATGTGCCAAGATAGACCAACAGAGGCCTGGCTTAAAAGCTGCACTTGCACTTCACACAGCAGACTACAGCTGAGGGCACAGACACACTGCAGCTGTATGTAATTGTAATCCAAAAAACACTGCAGGAAAAACAAAACAGAGCAGCTACAGAACAATAATGAAACTTTTATTCGTAATAAAAACCCTACAAAGTACAAATTAAGATTATAAAGTAAATGTAAGTAAGTTGGAAATAGTGCTGGACAGTTTTCTTATGCTGTTAATTTCAGTCACTGGTTGTCTGCTTGAGAACGAAAAACAGAAAAAGCGAACAGAAAAATAAGGAGAAAGTGGACTAAATGGGTGAAATTACAGATCAATCAGGCTGGATAGCCAGTAAAAAAATCTGCTGCTGATGGGCCAATCACATTGCAAAAACGACAGACGACGACACAGCTTAAAGATGCCTGACTGTTAACTTGTGTGTCAGGGCCCTCAATCACAATCTGTCATTAGTTAGAGGGTCAGAAATGCCTGCAAAAGTGAAATTAGCTCCTCATTATCACCTACCAAAGTTTAATTTCAGTTGGGAAAACTCACCGGTTTCGGGCCTCTCATCCCCCAGTCCGGCCAGCAGATCCACAGTCCTGTTCAGGTCCTCAGATGTGGGTCCCTTCTCTGACACCAGGCCACAGAGTTCCCCCAAAGACTTCAGCTGAAAATGGCCAACAGGAACAAGAATTTATAATTTTATTAACAGATATAGACTGCTCCCTATTTAAACCAATCAGTAACAGAATAGGCAAATAAAGTCCTCTTTTTAACTGTAAACCTGCTATATGATGAACAGAGTCCTTGTCCACTTGAGGTTACAAAAGTGTTTAAAGTCAAAGCTACAGGATTCAGTAACGTTTGTTACCTTGTCAGTCGCGTACGCCCACAGCCCGACTGTATGGGAGCAGTTTGCAGCTAACTGGGCCTGATCACAACAGCCCTCGATTCTGTGCAGAACCTCCAAGCAGCTGAGAAACACCCAGCAGTCAAGTGCCCCCTCCAGCACAGACACCTACACAACAACAGAAACAACAAGCAGCATTATGACGAGTGGCACATTCAGTTCAGACGAATTTCAATGCATGATTGTTTAGGAAGATTTAGGCTGTAGAGTCTATATTTCAATCCAAAAATTACCCATTTTTATTGAGCTTTTTTCTCCAATTAACTAAACTAAGTATAGTTTGAAGAGCTCACAGTTTGGTATTCAACATGCAAAAAATTACAGGTAGATTTAGGATTAAATACATTACAAAATGTCAGTGTTAACCTCCAGCAGGCGTAGCTCCTGGACACAGTTGTGCAGCAGCTCCAGGGCTCTTTGTGTGACCTCCCAGGGCCTCAGGAGGAAGATGAGTAAGGTGCACTGGCGGGAGAAAAGGTAGCTCCTCAGATCCAACAGGCTGGCCTCCCCGCGCTGGATCCCATCCCTCTTCTCCATGTCGATGGGCCGCCGAAGCAGCAAGCCATTCCAGCTGCGCACTGGGGCACAGAACGAGCCGAGCCAGTTCGCTGTATCTGTGGAGAGAAACAGAGTAGTCAGCCCAAAACCAAAACTAAAATCTTTAATCTTGGAAACAAAAAATGCATTCACACGAATGACTTACCCCCAGCTCCAAAGTTAAGGACATACTGGGTAAAAAGAGCATCTAGTTCATCATACTGGACCAAGGCATCTTCAAACTGCTGCAGCATCTCAAAAACAAAGGCCAGCTCCTCCTGCAAACACACAGCACACACACATGAGACAGGCACCGTAATCCTTTTAGTCCAGTCAGTTTCAGTCATGACATACTTCTCTATTTGTGGTGCCTGTTGTTCTTTTTTTGTTTACCTGGACCATAAAGTATTCACAGAAGCTCCATCCAGGCTGTGTGCGTTTCTCTCGGAGCGTACGCATGTCATCTTCGAAGCGTCCCAGATTCTTGGTGAAGGACATGAGGAGGAGAGTTCGCAGCTTGAGCAGCAAGGAATTCCAGGATTCCTGAGAACGGGATGAGTCCTTCAGAGGATCTGACAGCACGACACACCTGCGTCAAAGGGAAATAACCTTTAAATACTCAGGGAAGGTTGAATCAACATGGTTCCTCATACTCAGCGTGTATTGATTATGTTTCCTGCTGTGAGAACATATTAAAAGACTCATTCTCAACGTCTCCTGCTGAGGAGTGTCCTCACCGGTCATTCTGCTTGTTGCAAAAGTCACTGCGAATTTTGTCCACGATGGATGACCGAGGCAGGATGTTGGTCTTGTTCTTCTTCTTCGTATCATTGGTCTCCACCACGATGATGACCCAGTCCGCTGAGCCATGAGTCCGCAAGCTATTCTGCCAGCGCATCATGTCCTCCTTCACCGTGGTCTTATAAACCTCTGTGTCCTGCACGTGAAGTAAAATAATATAAGTCATATAAAAAAAAACATTCTTTACAGCAGGAAGTTGACAGACATTATCCTCTCACTCGAACTGCCTCACATGAACTCCATAAAAAAATATGTTTTCACATGAAAAACAGGGTAATACTTTTAGTAGATGTTGTAGTTGATGTACCTGATTGAACTGAAAGATCTAAAATGGAGGAAGAATGATGAATATATATTGAGAATACTTTTGGTAGCCTGCAGGAAATCTATAACCAGGAAATGAATATTTTTTTAATTTACTTTATTTCATTTTTTGTGTCAATATTGTTTAAGTTGTTTTGTTCATTATGCGTCTAAAATTCGATAAAAACATATTTACAAAGAAAAACTGGGATGTGACTGGGATTTAGACAGTGAAGCTGCAGCTCTACTCAGTTCCAACCGGTTTGCTTTAAATTGGCTGGAACTGAGTAGACGTGGGATATAATATGATAATTCAGTTATTATGTAACAGTGTCCAGTGGCAGAGAGAGGAACTGGAGCCCTGGTGTGTCACAAGATCTTGGAAGTGAACTAGTTACAGTTTGTCGGATCATTTCCGAGTTGTGAACCTTGTGACCAGCCGAATGATGCTGCACGTGCAATTACTTGTTAATAGAAATTACATAGTAGCCATCAACAACTTGGGTATTTTTCCTTTGAATACCTTGTGCAACTGTTCCACTTGATTGATTTTTGTGTAACCTAACTTTGTTGAAGGCTGTTCACACCCATAAAAAAGACCCACACATCTGACTGACCTGGCTGCCTCTGTCAGCTGAATGTTTTTACTGCTTCCTTCCTTGGTTGCTTCACTTTGCATTCACAAGTTAAACATGTTTGTGCAGAAGTTGCATGGGAATTTCTTCTTTATTTTAGCAGTCAACTCATTTTCTGTATTTTACTTTATTTACATAAAAATACAGATGTGACTAGTTGGTGCAGCGTGGCGTTATAGCCTGCCCACATCACAGCTCAGTTTGTTTACCGCACAGCCCACCTGTCTCACCATCTGCAATACAGTCAGCCTTTGTGCATACAAATTGCTGATTTTTGTAGCAAAATAAGGGGGAAGCTGCAGTCCTAATTTTCTGCCACATTCAGCCTGCGTCTATGGTGCGGTGTGTGTGGGCATGTGTAGTGTTTAACTGTGATTGACTACCTATAGGCACAGGGAGTATGTGTTTGTGTTTTGGGGTTTGGGATTTTAAAAATAATGCGTTTGTGCACAGATCAGACAGATTAGATTGCTCACTTATCTGCACTAAAATACTTTTCCTTTTTTGTGTGTTTTGGCTTTGTAAACTGGTGCATACTGAATATAAAAATATGGAAAAACTGAGGTAACTGTTTGTCAGGAAAGTGGTGATTACCGCTGACACAGTCTCAAATATTTAACAGTGTAAATTTCTCAAAGACAGCCTTCACTGAAGGTCTATTGTACTAAATTGTAACACTGCACAGGTGATAGTGTTACTGTGTCAACACTGCATACACATACGCAGACTCAGTCCTCCCACAGTGGAGGCATAGTCCTTAGGAAATGTCATGAGTCACGCGCTGATGACAGCACTTCCTTAAACTAACCAGCTGCTCAGTCAGCAGCAGAGGCAGCAAGACCTGCTTCCCTTCTTGTTTTTCTCCTGACTGCTTTCCCTAAGAAGTCTTGGAAACAACATGTCAAGTTCAGTTTAGGCTATTGACTGCAGACTCTTAAAGTGTATCAAGTAAAGTCATGTGCAGATACATTTGACGACATATTCTTCTTCCATCCATGCAAAGCTGATCTTAATCACTCCACAAACCTTTTGATTTTCAGGGTGTGGAAAGGGAAACTCTTTTCAAAACCTGTTGACCTTCAAAAACATGGAGTCATCCAAACTGATCTTAACTGAGTGAACTTGCATATCTTATATATCTCACACTATGAGTTTGCATATCTTGCATACAGAGCCGTCTGTGACCTACTTTTTCCCAGATAAGATGCCCACCATCTATTCTTAGAGGTTAGACTTGCAGACTCCTATCCTCCAGAACACATGGCATAAACATTTATCAAGAATTGGTGAGCTCCTATACAAAACAATTTAGATAACAATGTTGTAAAGCCGTTTGTGTTGCAGACACGGCACTCTATAAATAATCAGTTTGAACATGAAGGTAACTGATCTCACAATAAAAGCCCTCACTGATGTGTCTTTATATTTATGGTGTCAGACAGCTCAATAATAACTGCCATAAAACAGTAATTTAATCCTCTCACTGCTGAAGCATATTTTTTATTAGCCTTAGCTGACAGGAAGCTGTTACGACCACAAATCAAGCTATTATTTGTGCGCACAACAACAGAAAACTATCACAATAACATCATCTACACTGAGTGTTCGACTAAATTGAAACACAAAAGACTTCACAGAGATTTATTACGTTAAAGCATTGAGGCTTTGCACGAAATCTGCCAACAGGATACAGTAGAATTGAACAGAATTTATTAGAACAGTCCTACTGGAGAAGGAAGTGTCTAAAACAAGCCTCCTTTCTATCTCAGTGTAGTCTGATAATGCACAATGAAATAATGAATGTTTCCCAGTATTGTTGTGTTAAATCACAGAGAGATTGAATGATTCAGGTTGTTGTACAGTGTGTGCGTGCGTGTCTGAAGCTACTCACACAGCAGTCGGTCCAATAGATGTGGAGGAAAGGGAAGGTGAGGAGAGCCTTGTTGCCCTCCTTGGGGAGGAGCTCCTCTTTAAACTGGACAAAATTAGCTTCAAGGTGGATCATTTTTGGTGCACGGCCGTAAGTCCTGTAAAGGAAGGAAAGCAGAGTTTTACAGGATCAATTACATGCTGTTTACAATGAATATTGTGTTTGTGTGCTGTGAAAATAGGGCCAATAGGGTTTTGTTCCTCAACACTATTTTTTACATTGAGGCCCATTAACACGGTCAAACCTGAACGCTGACCTCTGTATATGTCACTTAACTTTCTCAGAAGCTTAGTTTAGAAGTGTTTAACCATTTGAACGCCAGGCAGTTTCAAGGCATTTTACTCACTGTGGCCTCATTTCCAAATGCAATATATCCTCCACTTCTATGGAAAAAACTCAAACACGCGTAGGGAGGCCCCAATCATTTATTTTTGTGCAATATAACACAGTTATAATGCCATTAATCATACAAAAAGAAAACGAAATAATTTTAAAAGAAATCAGAAAAAAGGGACTTTATATTTGCATCTTTTTTCCAAGCGCCCACAAGTTTAAAAAAAAAATGCATGTCCCTCTACGTACAACCTCTCGCTTTTTCTTTTCTAACCCGTGTAAATAGCCTGCAGTTCATTTGAAGTTTCATTACATTTCTTGTCATGTGACTGTCTCAGCCGAGTCATTTATGGCTTTCTAACTGCACTGACAATCACAGTATTTAATGTTTTTGACTGGATCTGGTTCATGTAAAATTTTTTTTTTTTTTTTTTTTTTTTAGAAGAAATATCGATCATGGGACAATAATTTCTCTTTTACAGTTTCTGGCCATGTTTAATTTTGAAACTGCCAATTTTATAGGGATAATAGGTGAAACAAACCTCTGCGCTTTATGGGGTTCAGAGGGTTAAGTGTTTAAAAGAAAATCAGTTTATTTTTCAGTTTTTTTGGGGTTGTTTTTTTTTCAAATACTGTGCTCAATAAAACCTCACCTGAAGAGAGAACAATGCCTATATTTACTTTGGTGTGTCCAGAAAACTATGATCATAAGTCCCTGCATGTATAATATTATGATAGAGATGTTTGATGTCTGATGTTGTATTCTGAGATTTCTTGGGGCATATTTTTCATCCTTCCCTAGAACCCCTGAAGCTGTGTTCAATCACTGCTGTTAATCTCTTCAAATACCACCACCACCTCCACCACGAACAACAACAACAACAACCTGATCTCACTTACCAAAACTCTGATACTCATCTCTGATATCCTTCAATGCCCCATTCAAGTTTCTTACTGCACTAACAAGCAATAACCTCAAGTGGCATATCAACACAGACATGATATTAAAAAGCCCAAACACTTTACTCATTTCAGCTCATAAAAGTCAAGGTGAGACAATTTCTACTCCTCCGCTTCCACTCAGCCATAGTAGAAAGCACTGTTACATCACAGGAGTGTATTATTGTAGTCTGGACTGCCTGACCTGCATTAAACCCCTGCACATTATTCATGAGTCATACAAAAACACCAGCACTCTCATCCCCTTGTTAAACATCTCTGTCAGAAAGTAAAAACAATAATAAAGCCAGTGAGCCTCTGCTCTGCAAACCCTGTGAGGACGTCATGATTTCCTGCTCACAGCCACCACTATTCTAAGATTATTATATTTATGTACATCCTGCACTCACTGCTTCATATCATGTCTTTTACTGTGAGTGTTTCATGTGTGTGATGATTTCTGGTCATTATTGCTGTGTATGAAAATAACAATGCTTGGTGTACTGATGTTAAATGTTACACTACCTATATTAAAAGCATACATGGAGTGGACAAATATATAAGATGATCCAATCAGCTACATCCTCTCAGAGACAGTGGCAATAAAAACCAAAAGCTCAGTATGTATATGAATAACTATGATTTTTGTACTCACCTCCTCCACTCCATTGGCTCCCTGGGAAGTTGTTGGGCCAATGAAGTATAGAGAGACGTAAACAAGCCCTGGTCTCCAGCACCTGAGATTAAAGACAAGGAACAAAGCATTTAAAAATAAGTTATAAGAAATAATAAATCAAATGGCAAAAAAACCCTGAAATCTACCCAGTCTTATGACATCATAAAACAGGGAGGATTTTTTTGGAGCAAAATTAAGTTGATATATAATTGAAAAGCTCATTTGCAATAATAATAATAATAATAATAATAGTAATAATAATAATAATGTAAATTCTGCATATGCAATTATTGGGGATAAAGGAGAAAAATGCCCCAAGAAATCTCAGAATAAAAGATTTTGATAAAATAATATATGCATGTTTTATTTATTTACCAGTTAATATTCAAATCCTAAATTAAGCCATCATTTTATTTATTTTTTTATTCAATCAATGTATTCCCATTTCCGTGTCCTACATGCTCTGTTTACATATAAATGCACTAATAATAAGACGCTTTTGTAGGACTCTTGTTGGCACAAGTTGGTGATTACTGCATGCATTTTAATCAGGGTTTATTTCCCTTTAATAAAACAGCTAGTTTTTCATTATGATTTTCTTTTTTTAAAGTGCTACATAAATTTGGTTAATGCGCTGATTTTTCAGACAGCTGTATATAAATATTCTTTTAACTTCTTATACTGACATAAATACAAATAATATACTTAAAAACTGAGGTACAACATGAAAATGGCACAAACACTAAAGAGAATATTAAACTGACTGGAATAATTAAACATTGAGGAGCAACATGCAGAACAGACGTCAGAAGTCTTGTTTTGCTCTCCTCCTTTTTTCACACCCAACACAAGAACAGTGAGCCTGGAAGAAATGACGGGATTGTGAGGCATTACAGGGGGGAACTGTTTCAGGTAGTGTATCTGTTGTGCAGCCTTCTCAAGAACAAACTGATGTAAATGATTACTCCACAAACAACTGATGGCAGGGTAGTCGATATGCATTCATACAGCACAAACCAGGAAACACATCCAGCAAACAATATGAGGTTGAAATCTGATTTTCCTTTCTAAGAATGTAGTAAGGAATGTTGAGGTTTTGCCAGGACAGTCTGACTGGCTGCTCTCTCTTCCCAAGCCCAGAGTCCATCAGACCGTGAAGAGGTCAACATCATGTCGTGCTCTCTGTCTGTCTTCATCTACTCTCTCCAGTTTAACAACCCCATGGCTCTACAGTAAACTTCTTCTACCACTGATGGAGGTCTAGTTCAGGATTTTCTCTCAAACTTTGTTAACTGGGAACTGACTTGTAGGCAATTTTGTAAAATGAATGCCAAAGCAACAATGAAGTGCAGCAACACAAAAATCCTAATTTTCTGCAGCCTGGTGTGTTCATGTGTTCAAGCCAGGAAGAAATCCTTTAAAAATAGGTGAACCCATCACAGGAGTCACAGGACTCTTATTTATTATCTTATTTCATGGCCGCAATTCATCACCAAAAGTTAAACTATCCCCAACTTTCAGTTTGGAAGCACTGAAAGCTGGACACATTTAAAGGAACCATTTCAATCAAGTGAAAAGACATAACACTCTTACAAGACACGGATATAATATTTCTCTGAGATTTTTCTGTATAACTGATTATTTATTCACTACTTAAACTGTCTTTTCTGCTGTTAAAAGCTTTGGACATCATCTCTGTATTGCATTTGATTCATATGTCTGTGCACATTTGCTGCTGTATACTTGAAACTTATATTGTGCTTCAGGGAGCTTTACGTTGAAACTTTGTGGCTGACCTGACAAACATAGTTTTCTTCACAAATGTTTAAAACAATTGAGTTGTCATAGTTTATCCAAGAGGGCTTGACAATCTGCACAGCTTACAACACGCTCTATCCTTAGACGTTGTTTCATCACTATGTCATAGAAGAGCAAAGACTTTTAGCCTATCATATAATGAAGCCTTGCAAGAACATAAATTGCACACTACAAACTTCCACACCTCACATCATCTTATACTTCTCAACATGGAGAGCGGACATTGAGTAGTGCAAAAGATTTGTTGTGGCGCTGCAAGTCAAGTTAATTGCATTTTAAAGGTGCTGATGTTAAACTTCAATTTGAGGGGTTTTACATTGCACTGCATCAGCTGGAGAGTTTGTGTGAATAAGTCACAGTCTTGTCTAACATTTGGCTCCTAAGCTGTGCAGTTCAAAATAAACACCAGGCCTGTGGGCCAGGCCTTCACCACAGGGAGAATCCCCAGTCCAGCCCTATTATAAAGAGACTTCAATGTCACCACCAGTGTCACACTGCAGAGAAGCTCAAACTGTCATTCATTCATGGTAGCTGTGCATCTTTTGATACAGAGTGACTCATTGGGCCTGAGGTAATTGTTCAAGCTACACTGGAACTGGGCCACAGCCAATGAACCACGTAAAAAGCCCTTTTTAAAAATACCCCCTAAGAAAGACTATTAGTCCTACACTATCCATCCATCCAGTGTTAATGTAAACACCTTGAAGCATCCTGCAAGAGGAACTTTAGCACTTACACCTCAGTGAGTTCTATTTGAAGCGAGCGTGCTGGATTTGGGCCAAAACAATTTCCCTGTGCTGACAGTTTGACTACATTGTAAATCAATTAGCCTTGCTGCCCACTGCCTTACACCTGGACTAATACAAGATAGCACTGATGTGGCTTTTTGCTGCGTGGCATATGACGCAACTGTTGATGAGAATAATCTGCATGTCCAATTAACACAGGAAGAAAATATGTCACTTTTACAGTTCATGGCTGCCAGCAAACACAAACAATTTGGTGACCTTTTCTTAATGTAATTTCAGAATTAACCAGTGCGTCATGCATCTATGTGTGTTGTATAAATCTTTCCTGGGTATTAAACCTTCAGTATAGTGTGGATAAAACTGAACTTTGAATGTTCACAAAGGCTATCAAAAACCATTATCATATACAACCCAGTGAAGCAAACACCAGTATAATCCCTGTGAACATGTGAGTCCATTTTTGCAAACGGTGTCAAATAATAGTGAAAGTACAACACTGTTCAGCTTACAGGGCACACCAGTAAAAGCAGAAGGATCACAGGCTTGCATAATCATAACTAACATGCAAGCCTTTTATTCCTAAAACTGTAAATTAATGTTTTTGCACATGATACTTTTTCTTTGATAAAACCGCCCTCTGTGTGAGACACACAGTATAGTCCGCAGGTAATTTAAATTAATGATTAACAACATGCCAATACATTATTTACATATTCCGACTAGCAGGTGCCCTTTTCTACCTCAGCCCTAGATTGAGTCTCCCATGTTATTATTTTTGTATGAATCATTTTAATAATTACACTGAAATCTTACAAATTCACCACAGTTTGAAAAACCTGGCAAACCTTACTATATGTAGGTTATTTAAGACTTCAACCCTAATCATTTTAAAAATAAATATTTGTTCAATGATATGGCTTTCTTTTTTCATAAACTCTTAAAATCACAGGCTCTGTGTGGAATATGGATGTGCTAAATTACCAAAGTTTGTTATGCAATGTGCATGGTTTACATGCAGTTCATTTGACTACGTTGTCTATGTCTGAATCTAATCATTAATACTAACGCATCAAATGTAACCAGGCTGATTTCAGACTCGTACACATGACTTAGGACACCTGATAACCCCTCAGGAAACCAACGTGCTCCCTGGATTCAAATTAGGGCAACCTGTAATTTAGATTGTAGATGCACATAGAAACCTCAGTAGTTAACCTGTGCTTTCCTTCCACCTTCCCAGTGCCTCCTGTCCTGGGGCACCTTTCAACCACTGTGTACCAAAAATGGAGCAGCTCTGCGGTGTGCAATGAAGCTGGCACCCACCACCAGAGCCGGCTCCCAAAATAACCCCTCCGAGAAGCACCCATAAGATTCCAGAGGGATTTATGAATGGCCAACATCGTGTGTCGACTACAGTCTGAATGACTAGCGGGGGGTAACTGTGGCTGTCCGTTAGGGAACAAGGTGATATCCTTCCGAAAAACCTGCAGCAACCAGCCGTGACGTTATATCGTTAGCTGGGCCTGTTAATCAATGTAGCTACCAGCTAGCTGAGAGAGCTACCGTCCCCTATGCGAACATTTCAGCAAAGACAGCAGTGCAGTGTGAAAGTGTGAAGCTATTATAGCAGTGACAAGTACAAACTAAGCCACACGTCGCCACACACACACACGTCTACAAGCTGGTTATTATACCTGCTAGCTTAGCTAAAACGAGCTAATGACTATAGCTAGCAGGCTAACTGTCAAGACCAGAAAAATGACTGAACGTCTCCTTTTAATAAACACTCACATGTCACAATCGGCTTGTTTTCCATAGTATAGATGATCGGCTTTTCCTCTTGACACTCCATATGTGTTAGCGGTGGTACTCCATTAAAATTATATACAAACCGAGCTTTATTATTAGTAAATGCTTATGTATGCAGTTGTGTTGAATCGATGGGGCCTGTGTCCCCTCTGCACTTCCGGGAAGTGCGTAAACTGTGCGTCATTAAAGGGCCGACCTGCGCTTTCTTATGAAATCTATTACAGGTGTGTTTTTCTGTTTTTCTGAGTGCAACGAGGCAAATTAAACCAGACAATTAAATTAATGTAATATAACAATAACATGACATAAAAACATTAACAATAATCATAAACCTCCCAAATCTTATCTTAGAATAACTAAAACGCTTTTTTTTAACATCATTGAAACAGCAGAAAATTTGAAATGTAAAAAGTGTCCCAAATTAATATACATGCAAAAAACAATCATACGATTTGTTCATTCAAATAATTCCAAAAACAATTTGATTTGATTGAATTAAGAATAAAGAAATAAATAATTAAAAACAAATCAAACATTTAAATGAAAAATCGTAATACTATTTGAGATGAACAGTTCAACTATTTTGCATGATACACATTTATCTAGTGACAGATACAATGCTGCCATCTAGGGGTACAACGTTGTACTGCAGAAAGTGTCGAGATGTTGAGGTTTTAATTTTTTTATTAATATAAAACAGACAAACATCTACAGACAAAATACATACTTTTATATTTTTTTAAATAGTTTTCTTTTTCATTTATTTTGCCTTTTCATTCATTTTTTTCTGTTCCTCCTCTTTCTGCTCATTTTCTATATTTTCTGAGCCTTCATCAGTCTTTTCATTTTCTTCTTTAGATCCTCTCTCTCCACTTTTCTCATCTTCAGGTTCAATCTCAGCTCCATCTCCTTTACCAGGCCGGTCATCTCCTGTCTTGTCTTTGTTTTTCTCCCCATCATCTTCTTTTTTCTTTTCTCGGTCGTCTGGGTCTTTCTGCCCAGATTTATCTCCCCCCATCATCCTTTCAATGTCTTCCTTTGTACTTTTAGTGCTCTCTCCATCTCCCTCTTTGGTCACATCATTACCATCTTCTCCCTGTCCTTGTTTTTTTACCTTTCCATCTGAGCCCTCCTCTTCCTCTCCCTCTGCCTCTTCTCTCTCCCATCCAACCTCTCCTCCCACCCCTTCACCTCTTCCCTCACCTATTTCTCCTTCCTCCCCATCATCTGGCAGCTGAGTCTCCAGTGCTGCCACCTCACACTCCAGCTGCTCCACCCTGGCCTGCATCTTGCGGTTGCTCGACTCTAATTCCACCATTAGACGAGCTAGCTTCGTTTGCAGGACTTCCAAGTTGCTCTCCAGCCTCTGTATCTTGGTTTCGACTTTCTCTGCCTCCCCCTCCTCTGCCTCCCCACTTTCCTCCAACATGCCCATCTTAGTGAGGATCTGTCTGCCTTTCTCCTCCAGGTGACGTTTGGCGGCAGGGAACTCTGACAGCACATCTGTCAGGTCTTCTTTGGACAAGCTGAACAGGTCGGAGTAGCCAATGCTTCGGATGTTGGCAGTTCGGCGATTGCCTGACTTGTTACCTGAAGAAACAGATTGTAATTCCTTTAAGGAGAAAATGAAACATTCATGTTTGCTGAAAACAATACACTGAAACTCTCCAAGTGAATAATGTAATAAATAAATAAAAGATATCACCATGATTATTAACATGTAAATTATTTATATGAAAAAACAACAATCTTCTGTATTAAACATTTTCTGAAAGTTTATATTATCTGTTGGTACCTTTTCATGAATTTAGAAATCTACAGATGCAAATATATTAAGTGCAGTGAAATAAACACCCACATTTATGTAATGCCCCCAGGTGACTGTTTGGCAAAAATGCATGTTTGTAATGCAGACTGTATGTTTTGAAAAAGTGGCTTCAGTATTGACAGGTGCTTGTAAGTAAAATTTAAATGAAATATTGTAATACATTCTTTATAAACATGTGTAAAGTACTTGACATACCTTTAATATTGAGGATACTAATTTCCCCAAAGAAATTTGATTCAGTCAGCACAGCAAACTGTGTGACCCCGTCATCTGCCACAACTGCAAGTTTCCCCTCTTTGATTATGTACATTTCATGGCCTACATCTCCTTTTCTGCAGACGTACTCTCCTGGACTGAACACCTGCGAGACAATAGGCATGAGAAACGTTTTTTACCCATAAAGAATTATTTTCTGAAAGCATTTCAGATTTATTGGATATTAACCTAGGCAAAGAAACCGAGTTTAATTGATTTGAAGTTTCAATGTATCCTCATATCATTAAGATTAAGATATTCCATTATTGGTCCCACAATGGGGACGTTTTCAACCTCTTCATTTAACCCATCCTTTACACACCAGTGAACACACATCATGCTAGGAGGAGTGGGCAGCACATTACTAAGTACATGGCTGTATACCCTCGCCACTGCAGCCCCTTGTATTTCTTGAATGCAGTGCTATTTTTGATCTGAATGCATACAACAACCCCAATGTCTGCCTTAACTCCTGTCCCAAAAGGATGCAGAAAAATGAGTTCATGCTTTTGTTACTTCAAGGTTAGATAACTGTAATTCCTTACTGTCAGGCTGCTCCAATAAGTCCCTTAAAACTCTTCAGTTAGTCCAGAATGCTGCGGCTTGTGTACTGACAAGAACCAAGAAAAGAGATCATATTTCTCCTGTTCTAGCACTGGCTCCCTGTAAAATCCAGAATTGAGTTTAAAATCCTTCTTCTTACTTACAAAGCTCTAAATGGTCAGGCACCGTCATATCTTAAAGACCTCATAATGCCATATTACCCTTCTTGAGCACTATGCTCGCAAAATTCTAGGTTACTTGTGGTTCTGAAAGTCCTTAAAAGTAGATTGGGAGCCAGAGCCTTCAGTTATCAAGCTTCTATCCTGTGGAATCACCTCCCAGTCTCAGTACGGGAGGCAGACACCCTCGCTATATTTAAGAGTAAACTTAAAACTTTCCTCTTTGACAAAGCCTATAGTTAGGGCTGGGCTTCTGATGTTTTTGCTAACTTGTCATGTTTTAGCTAAGAATGCCGTGTGAAACCATGCAGAACCAACGGCACTGAGTGTGTATTAACGGTGCCAGTGAGGCTCGACATGCCTTAGTCGTTGGGGAGGGCCGCTTGGTTCTAATGTTTTAGCTAAGAATGCCATGTGGAACCAACGACACTGAGCGCACATTAATGGCGCCAGTGAGGCTCGACACAGCCTTAGTCGTTGGGGAGGGCCGCTTGGTGCTTGCAGTGGTGTGTACAAGGGTGATTCCACTCCCTTGGATTATGGCACAACGGATAGTAACATCTTGTCCTGTGTATTAACGTATGTATTCCCAGGGCACTCGCACTTTTCTTTGCTCTCTCTTTCACAGGGTGTCGAGCTGTTGTCCTGCTCGGCATCACTCCTGCTGGTCTCACTGCCATGGATCTGGTTCGGCCCCAGATGGGAATGTTCCTCTCCTGGTCCACTCACCATCACTACTGGCCAATGGTGGCGCTTCATCACCTGCTGCTGTGCCCCTCCCAGAACTCCTGCTCCTCTCTGTCTCTCAACCGTCTCTCTATCCTCCCTCCCTCTCCCCCTTCAACCTCTATCTACTCTATTCTACTCTGTTGATTTGCCCTGTACAACGACATCTATTGCATGTCTGTCCGTCCTGGGAGATGGATCCCTCCTCTGTCGCTCTCCCTGAGGTTTCTTCTTTTTCCCCTGCTAAAAGGGTTTTTTTTTTGAGGAGTTTTTCCCTGGCCGCTGTGAGGGTCTAAGGACAGAGGGTGTCGTACCATGTACAGTCTGTAAAGCCCTTTGAGGCAAATCTGTGATTTGTGATTTTGGGCTATATAAATAAAATTGACTTCACTTGACTTGACTTAAGCCACCTGGACCCTTTAACAGCCATCCCTTTTCCCTCCTGACCTGAGGTGTTAGTTTAAGCACCAGCTCCTCCAGCAGACTTTTCTCACAGCTCTGGAAGATGGTGACTTTGGAGAGTGTGGGAAGGTGAACGCTGACAGCAATCTCTGTCCTCAAGTGTAAGGGCAGCTGCTGCAGGATTTCATTCTCTCTCATGATCTTCTTGTTGATGTGAAGATGCTGGTACCAGTTGTCGATTCGCTGACGAAGCTCCTTGCTAATATGATGGCTGCGCAGGTAAGCCTTCACCTGAAACATTAATATATTACATTAACATATTACCTGAACAACATATATTACAAAAACTGTCAGGAGGAAAACTCCTTCCTGAAACAAGGGTCGATCAACTTACCAGCTCGTGGTTAGGGAAAAAGACATTATCACGATCTCTTAGGCTTGTGATGACATTGCCAACATTGCCAACAATCGATGCAAAGACCAGCACAGCAATGAGCAGGTCTGTAATCATAAACAAGTACTGCTCTTCTCTTCTTGGCAGCGGGGTGTCTCCTACAGTGGTGAAAATCTGTGCGGAGAACCAGAAGGAGTGAAAGTACTGTCGACGCATGGAGGCGTACTCTGGGAGGGAGATGTTGGGGTAAACCCAATGATCGGTTCCAAAGCCAATGTAGTTGGACAGTGAAAAGTAGAGACAGGCGTTCCAGTGGATCAACACAAAGATGTAGATCATGAGCTTGGAGATGCGGAAGGTGTTGGGGTAGGAGGTTCTCGTCTCCATGCGGTCCAGGGCCTCGCTGAGTCGGGGTATTCGCAGAAGGCGGTTGACCCGCACCAGCGGCGTTTGGATGCCAATGACAAAGTAGAGAAGGTCGGTGGGCAGCAAGGAAACTAAGTCACGTAAAAATTGTTTAGAGTGCAGGTAGCGCTTCTTCAGCTGAGCTAGGTCCCTGATCAGGATACCCTGCTCCAAGTGACCTGGAGAGGGAAGAACAAGGTTTGTTAAAGGCCAGAATACACTTCATACAGCAGTGCAATAATCTAGTCAAACTAACTATTCAAGACTGTCCTCCCCCAAACAACATAACCTTAAGTTCTTGGTACAAACAGATTATTATCACCTATATTTATGTTTATTGTTAGCTGGTTGAGGTGGGTCAATGGGTCTAACATGTACAGGACTTTTAACATGGATGCATTATAAGAACTGGCTGCTTGTCTGGCACATACACCAAAACAGGTTACTAGCCTCATGGTTTCCTTCTGCTTTGTGCAGACCGGTGAATATGTACAGTAGTGTTTCTCCCATTTGCCATGCCCGCAAGTTCATACCATGTGTTAACTTCGAAATATCTTCTGCCCACATTTTAGACTCAAAGAATAATAATTTTAAATTCATGTAGGACAGAAAAAGTATCCTAGAAAAGGTGACATGAGGTTATGAAAATCATCAATTCTAGTAGACTATCAGACTTTCTTGCCAGAAAGCTGTAAGTACATTACTTAAATATTTTCTGTAGAGTAAGTTCTTCATTACTTTTTATCTGCGTGTTCCTTTAAATTTTATATGATGTGTATATACGTGTTACAAATAAATGTTAATTTCAGAGTTTCAACAATAAAAAATATTTACCTGTGTGAACAGTGATGATCATGTCAGCTACATACATGAGGTCTGCCACATAGTCCAGTGTAAGCCACACAGGGAGGTAGCTCAGTGCAATTGTATCAAAGCATGTCCTGAGAAAACATTACCAATAAGACATTGGATGTCAAATGATTACAGGTTGTATGCTAAGATGCAGGGATAGTATTTATATTCATCATGATCCATGTTTTTACCTCAAAATGATGATCACCCAGTTGTAGACGATGGGAAGGATCATGACCTGTAGCCAGACGTAATAAAACTGATCTGCCGGATCTAACACCCACTCTTTCCAGCTGAGAGGGAAATGATGATGAAGAGAAGGGAGAGGGAAATATGAATGATCAGTCACCATGATGTCGGATGATGAGACATTTGGAGGATTATCAGATAGATTTTGGTTTATGGTTGTTACATCTAAATTTAAAAAATGCTGTCAAAATCTGTCAAAGCATGATGTCTTAAATACTTTTTTATAACATAGTTATATTTGAACATCTTAATGTCATTTTAAACTGTGATTTGGTAGGTGCTTTATAAAATCCCTGAACAAAATAAGATGCAAAAACAAGAATATGCAATCACAAAAAAATGTTTTAGTTCTTCACCAACACAGTGTTGAAGTCTGAATAAATATTCTCACATAATTAGGATTAATTAATTACTTACTTAAGTTTCAGCTTCAGATCCAGTTTAGGTTTATGTTTCGCTTCATCCTTGATTCCATCTTCTCCTTCCACAGACACCTTCTGCCCCCGTTGCCACCTGAGCAGTCTCTGCCAATGGTTACTTCTAATACTAACATCCTCTGTTTTATCCATTGTCCAAAATGAAGCCTTAGATGAACACAAGATTAAATACTTTTCTGAGCATGGCCTTTGCTCTTGGTCTTTTTCCCTCCTGCATGAGTGTTGCACGTCCTTGCACAACAGCCCTTGCTGACTTGCATCAGGGTTGTAAGTGGTTCACCTAACAACAAAACAGGTGTGGCTGAGCACTGCCTGGTGATGCAGGTCTCCATGGGAGAAAGCCACAACAGATATAATGTGTCCTCTGGGAATTCTTCCTTCGCCTAGAAAACCAAAGTGGTCTTGCTTTGCACATCTCTGTGAGAGACAACAAACAATAACAAAGGATGGCTATTGACATAGTAATAACACTATGTATGAAATATGTAACTTAAGATAAATAAATGACTTAGGCAATTGTTTTGAACATGCCTTTGTGACTTAAGCAATATATGTATATATATAACACTTTATTTTGAAGAGGTCTACATAAGAGTCACACAAGCCGGTCAGAAACGTCAGAAACATGACATGACAAGTATCATGAGCATTAATGTTAATTCAAAGTGTCATTAATGTTCATGACACATCCCATGTCATGTTTATGACACGCTCATGTCACTCTTATGTAGACACCTTAGAGTAAAGTGTTACCAAATTAGTGTCAACAATAAAACACTGATAAACTAAACTGATATCTAAACAATCTCCCTCTAGCTCTTCTTTGCTGGGTTCTTATCTGATGCCTATGAATGTGACAAAATCAAAGAAGTGATGATCTTAAAGGGGTAAAATCACATGATCTGATCAACTGAGGGTGTAGGCGATTTTACCATAGCTGGCCTGCATCTCATTTGCCTCATCATGTCCTCATGAGATGATTTAAGCAAAAAACAAACAATTTTGACAACAATTGACTTAGGCGATTATTTTAACAGTGTGACCATGTGCATCTATCAATGTTCGTCGAAGTGGGTCATAGCGTTTGCACCTTCATTTTGGCACTTTAAACTCTTCATAAAGCAAAAAAGAGCAGAGAGGAGCAGAGAGGGGGAGAGGGGAGCAAAGAGGGGCAATGAGGAGCAGCGAAGAGCAAAGAGGAGGAGAGGGGAGCAAAGAGGAGCAAAGAGGAGCAATCAGGAGCAGCGAGGAGCAGCGTCGCTGTGGGTGTGAGTCAGAGAAGTCGTGTGGGAGGAGTTAAAGTAAGATGGCTGCGGGAAAGGGAAGAGTGTTTGAGAAATCATCAAATGGGATGTTTATCTGTCTCTAACAGGATGCGCAGCAGCCCGAATGAAGGAGTGGTTATTTTGTTAGCTTGCCCGGCTCAACATGGTCTAGCTCGCCAGTTGTCTCCAGGTTATCTGCTCGCTGTTCAGCCGTTTACTGCTCTGACATTGTGGAATTCATTAGCGGCTAGCCGTTAGCAGCCGACCAGCGCTAACTCACTAGCAATCAGCTAGCAGGTTACCGTTGAAATCAGGACCTCACAACAACAGTTGAGACTCCTACAAATATCAAAAGGTGAGCAACTATTTTATTCCCTTCTCTTTCAGCGCACAAACGCTTGATGAATTAAAAGCGTAAGTGGTTGACATTTCAAGCAAGCTAATTATTTTTGCAACTAGCCCTGCTATCATCTCGGTATTGAAATGCATTGGTTGTTGTTTTTCCGGCGGAGCCGAACGTAAGCCGCTTGGGTTGGCTAATATGAGATCTGGCGCAGGATGATGACTACGGGATCAGGTATAAAGCCCAAATGCTCTTAAGATAGCGTTACTCAACCAGTTTGAAAAGCAAGGTCGTCCTGTTTGATGGTTGAGTGCTAAGAACAGGCTGTCAGACTGGAGGGGACACATGACCCAGAGCACTGCAGTGATTGATGGCTGACTTGGTATGATACAATCTGTGAATGCATAATCAATTTAGTGGGTACTGTTTTTCTTTAAACTTGGCTTTGGCAGTCATCTGTACCCTCAACAGTGGCAAAAGCACTTCATCCTTCAATAATCTGCAGTCTAAACTCTACTAAAATTGAGTAGATCTGTTTTTTGACAAAAGACAAACTGCTGAAGTTTCACTCTAATCAAGTGCTCAACACTTTGACAGATTATGGTAATGTTAGACGTATGGATTCACTCAAGTGTAGACGTATTGAATATCAATACTCTGAGTATTGACTGAAATGTGTCTGTAGTATTGAAAACTTTCAAGTACTTGAGGCAACAAATGCTGATGGTCAGACGTTTTTCTAAATTTAGTCTTTGATCACATGTTTCCCCCATTTTCAAATCATAATTTTGCTGTTTTGTTTTGACGAGCACAATCCAAAGTCCTTTCCCCCAACTTTTGATAGACCGAAAATGAATCGGCAACACATTTGACAAAACACTGTTTTTAGCTTCTCCAAAATTACCTTTTGTTGGGTTTCTTCTCATATTAATTGATAATGAAAGGAATTGTCAGTTACTGCATTTTTCTACAGATAGAGTTGTTATACAGCTGCTGAGTTATAAGATAAAAATGGCAAACTGATGCAAGTAAAGTCATTTCTTGTACTTGTGAACATTCACTGACGTACCTCATTGAAAATACCCACCCAAATAGAGAATGACAATATATATTTTTAAAAGTGTTTAGAGTGTAGTGTAGCTGTCTGTTTTATAGTGTAGTGCCTGATCAGTTCACTTTTAAGGCTGAAAACTTGTCTCTCAGAATACGTTTGGATTATGCTGTGTACCATATCAAAAAGCAAGAGAGTTTTTGAAGGTAGGTTGAGAAGCTGGTTTTCATCATAGTGAGGGGTTAGGGTTGCAGAGCTGAGGTATTTGTTGGTACAAGAGATCAGTAAGTTGGCGGCAGGAAATTATTGCATTTACAAGGAGCACACAGGCACAGCCACATTTTCTGGTGTGTTTTTAGATCAGCTTACAGACTTAGAAGTGCACATTAAGTGCAACTTCACTAATCACATCTGTGTTTGCATTGGCAGACGCAGTGAGCATGCACAGTGGCAGCTGCAACAGATATGAGTTGATACAGACAGTAAAAAAAGACGGGGCAGAAGTAAAATTGTGAGGGACAGAGACCTTGGAGCTCTGCCTGTTTTCACACCTGTGCACACCTGGACAATTCCTGCAGAAAGCAGGCGTGGCTGTCAGTTTTTTCCACTGTGGGAAGTCACAAAAACTTCTACTTTACATTGTCTGTCTGAACTTGTGAGAGAGTCTTGGCCGTCAGCCACTGAGGTGTGTTTAGAACAGTCGAAGCGAGCTGTGGTATAAGTGTGTTTAATCACTAACCTTTGCCTCTCTTGTCTTTATGAAAGCAACCTCCCCTTAGTGGAATCTGTAGGTGTACTTTGAACTCATTTTATGAGTGTTTTTTATGTCACTCTGTGTGTGTGTGACATGGAAATAAAAAACATTTTGAATTTCCTTATGTGGGTCAGAAAGTTTCGTCTTTAATGCTGAGGCAGTCTGGCTGACGTGCTATTAAGGTAATTGCATTTACGGTTATCATCGTAAAATAGCATTAATAGTAATTTTGCTGTAGATGTCTCTGCTTTGATTCTTTCTTAGTTGAGTTTCTTTCTGCTTTTGCATCTTGGTAATGGATTCATTAAATGCAATTTACAGAAAACATTAGATCCTGAGTATCATATACTTTGACTCACCTGCTGCGAACTAGAACTGAATTATTAAATTGGACGTTACATTTTACCTGCCTTTTTCAGTGCTGCGTCAATACTCAATACTAGCTGCTGAGGAATTCAATAAAGAAAGTATGCAGCGTTATTGATTCATTCGTCATCAAGTCTGTTACTCGTGTCCAGCCTAAGTTCAAGTCATATGACTTCATACTCGTATACTGTTGAGCATGTGGCCATAAATGGAAAAAGAAAATCTGTTTGAATGGTATTTATCTATACTTTATTAATAGCAGTGTGATATTGAACTCTGATATTGAATTAACATATTGAATCAGAAATCTTATGAATGATCTTTCACTCAAATGATGCAATGTATTACAGTAATATCAGGTTTCTCCTGCAGAAATCTATCTGTACTAACCAAAGGAGTATTTGTTGGCCTTAAAGGTGGGTCGCAGATGTTGGGTCACAATACTATAAAAAGGCATCAAACATTAAAACCACTCCTGCAGCATAATCCACTTCTCCACTGTTGATCCATCTGTTCAGTCCTTTTTCAAATAATCCTCACAATAAATCACCAAATACACTACTTCCGGCAGATATTTTTGGAGCTATTAGGATGTGATAGCGGGAGGAATGTATTTAGCCATATCATGGAAAAACTATGAATCATAAACCATTACAGTATTAGAGTATTTGATACTCGATTTGACAGCATATTTCCATGATTAAGTAATTTGGTTAATGCAGAAAGTCGACAGTAACGCTTAAATCCATGTTAACAAGAGACACTCCTTTCTATTAATGAATTGTGAGAGCACTGAAATAAGAGATTTGTGATGCCTTGTCATCAGTATGACTGCAAATGTGTTACTGATAAAATTGAGTCTTGTGGCCCAAACTGAAACCTTTCATCAGTTCAATGTGGCTCTTTTATCTTTGCTCCCTTGCAATAACATGCAAAGCTGATCAACCAGATGTTAACGGAATTAAAGAGAACACACTTTGCATAGAAAGTAGCTCTGGCCATGTGAATTAATATTCTAAAAAAAAAAAAAGGATGAAGATCTGCTCTGCGAAGCCCATTTTGTGCTTTTACTTGTTATCAGCATTTGTTGGGGCAGTGGAACCTTTAAATTGTGCAGAAATGCTTTGTCTAACCTCCCTTATTTTTTGGCCAGTTTGTTGAAGAAAGGTTGTTTGAAGCAGGAGCTGCAATTTTGAGTGGGCGGAAATATTTTTCTATCCAAATATTGAAGTTACTATGGTTGTTTGGCAAAAATCGTTTAAGGAAATCTTGCATTCATTTTGGATTTTTTAAATCTTTAATTATTATCTGTGGTTAACTTTGACGCAAGGAGGATGCTTGACATTTGCCGTCAATAATACAGGACTGACAGTTATTTCCATGTTGAGTCGAAGGTGGACTGGATGTAGCTCTTTCACAGACGGACTGAATGGTTTCCCTGGTAACAACATACTGTAGAGGCTGACTTGTGTGTTTGTTTAGGAAAAACAGACGTTCCTTACCACAAATGATATGATTGGTGTTTTGTATGCATTTTGCACTTGCTGTCACTTCCATATGTCTGGCTGTATGAAACCATTTTATGCTTTGATGCAACTGTATGAGCAGGACTGCTTTTTGGAAAGACTAGATTCAAATTTTCTTTGCATCTATGGGATTAAGTATCTTGGTTTTATAGACATATACTTGATGTTAAATTCACTGGATTAGACAAAACGGATATCTGGATATTTTACCTACAAAATGTTCCCTGTAAAGTTTTGAGAAAATGTTTTCACAGTGTATAGTTTGCAGACATGTATCTTATAATTTCAGGCTGACACACTGAACTAGCTCAGACTAATCCAGATTCTGATCAGTTTTAGCCTTACCATTCCCTAACCCTGTTACCAACTGTAAGCTCAAAATGCACCGCAGCTACCATAAATATAAAGGCTGGCTGTTACTTTACATTTTCAGAGCCACATTAATGACAATACAGATAAGTATTAAAGTAATAAATACTTGGAAAAGGCACAATACATATTTATATTTTGCAAGTTTTAAGAAGGTTTGTATTATTGTTGTTGTGTACACTTTAAATGCTGATATGTTTTGTGTTTGTTTCCCCAACAGAGTGGCCGTCCTGACTGGCTATGGAGTGGTGTTGGCTTCAGACTGGATGACAGTGTCTACAGGGCGGACAGGGTCACACAGATTCTAAAGCAGCAGAACGCTCTTACTAGATGTGCACTGACTGGAAGTGACAGCGCGTTTGCAGCAGACCTCCTTCCCCTCTTTATCTCTCTTCGGATACGCTTTCCCCTCCCCTTCTCCCCCTCTTCTCCCCATCTCCCTCCTCCTCCTCCTTTCCACATCTTTTCCTTTTCTTCCCTTAATTTCTTTTTGGCTTCTGTTGCTTTTATATTCTGCCCTTTTCTTTCTCCTTTTTACTGGTACTCCTTCTCTTGTCTTTGAGTTCTTGTAACCTTTGACCTGCCTCTCACTGGGTCCAGTATGAGCTGGCTGAGCAGGTTGAACCCGCGGGGCCCTGGGAGTCGGTCCGGCAGGAGCGCCGTCCCCTCCAGCCCCTGCACTGCTGACCCAGAGACCTGCCTCATGGTTTTTGAGAACCACTGGAGACAGGTGAACTGGAGACACACCTATTTTCTTAAATTCTGATGAAATTACATATTCTGCTTGGATCATAACATATTGTGCTTTCTGGTCTCAACCTTTCATCTTTTTACAAGTACCACAGGTCCATCAGAAGAGTTTTAAAACATCAGTCAGCAGTTACCATCTTATCCAAACTACATATTTAAAACTGCTTAAGTAGTTTAGTGGTTTCCCTCGAGTGAATTGAGTGATTTTTTTCCTTAGTGTTGGAAGTAATGACCAAAAGAACAAAATTAAGACACAGGTTATAACGAAGCAGAATAACCGTTTCACCCAGAGATTTTTTCATTCTGAAAGGCTACCTCCCTTGTCTGAGTTGTCCACTTCTCACTCCTCCCTCTCTGAGTCATAAGTCAGTCACATCTGAAGACAAGATACACACATTTAAGATTCAGCGTGACTTACATTTTCCGTGGATATCATGATGTCTTGACAAAGAAATGTCTAAAAATCCACCTAGAATCATAGAAAAGAGGTGCTCCTCCTGAACTTGCATGAATCATCAAGTTTTCTTTTAAATAATCCAGTGATATTTGGTGATTAATGATTAATGGTGCCAAAATGTAAACAAAATATAAGTGGGCTCATGTTCACTCACTGACATTTGTCAGAGGTGGCCCACTAAACTTTGTTAGTTGCCAACCTAAACAAGTTTAAGCAGGGATTTTCAATTATTTTCTCGTTTTGTCTAATCGTTCATCTATTTAATATAAGAAAACATTGAAAAATGTCCCCAAGCTCCGAGTAAATGGCTGCTCTCTCGAAAGATATTCAGTTAACAATTAGGTCAAACATAAAATGGCAGAAAATCCGCACTGAGCTTAGCAAATGTGTAACATGTCAGTTTTAAAAAAGAATGTATAAAATTCAGAATTTAGAGTTAATATTTACGGGTTAACAGGGACGGGTTAAGATAGAACCCAAAAAACAACATTTTCATTGAAGCTGTTGAGTCGAAGCTGTTAATGTTTATGTTCACTTTTGCCGTTTTTTTTTTTTTTTCAAATAAAAGTGAGACCAGTGAGAGTTTTAAGGCTCATTCTTTGTCTTAGTGAATGATTATGTATCTAGACACTAAGTGTGGATGTTCACACATTGACTTGGCTCTGTCAGTGCTGATGAGAGTGGTCAGTCCACTTAAACTGTGTGACTGGCATCTATCCAATCACTGACTGAACGTTTTATAGGTTACAGAGCCTTGCCACTGCCTGACTGTTGAATTTTCTCAGAGGCAATATTAGACATCTGAGCAATACTTATTGGCTTGTTATGGGAGGCTCATGGAGAGTATGCGTGCATGCATGTGTGCGTGCGTGTGAGCTTTGCAAGTGTACTCTTTTCATGCCTTACATTTTGCATGGAAGCTTTTAAGTACAAATTCATTATAGAAGAAGCAGAAAGTAGTCTGGATATGTTGCAACTGAATTGGAACATCAGACATACTGCTACATGATTCCTAGTACTGTACCTAACATGCATGTCAGGGGTGGAGGGAAACTGGTGCACCCTGTTTTGAAATGTCAATTCTCCATTTTTTTCATAGTTTGTAAGAGACTGGTAGATAGATGTATGTTGAGGATTCATTAAGATGTAAGTGGGTATGAGAAAATAACAAATTTAACAAGTGGTTTAGTGGTAGTGGTGTGTTTTACAAATACATATGTGTTGTGTAACATACACCACATTGGTTCTAGCCTCCAGCTCACACATTAACCAACCACAAACTTGACACTGCTTAAGCACAAAGAAGTACATTTCTTATCCGTCTGAGCTGCTTGCAGCTCTGCAAATCATCATTGCTATAGTCACGCTGACTGGTAGACCTCATGATAAATGTTGCAAAACCTCTCATTTCTCAGTTTGTTCTTTTAAACTATGGTCACAAAATTTTGCAAAGTTTTATCCGTAGGAAAAAAAGTGTTTTGTAGAAATTGAAAGTAAGCCTCCATAAATAAAATACATTTCTTGTTATATTTTTGATAGTAGAAAATGCAGCCAGCATATTTTTGAACACATCAAAGGGGGCAAAAGATTTTTTACGACTTCAGTCTATACAGTCCTATCTTTCACCCGTGACAAAAGGCAAAGCACAGTCGTTACTGATGACATTCATTAGGTCTACATTCTAATAAAGAGTCCCAGTATGCAATGACATTTGCTGTTTACAAAATACCTCCCAAACAGTTATTAGTGTACTCTTCAGTGAGCAGTGAGATTTCGGACACTTATGAATCATTTTCGTCATCACTGACATCTTTAGTGTTGCTATATATATATATATATATATATATATATATATATATATATATATATATATAATTATGAATGCTCCACATTGCATTATGGGGCTGTTAGCTGAAAGTTTTACATACCATGCACATTGATCTCTTTTCCTTCCACTCTTTGGATTTGCAAGGCCACTACACAGAGTATAGATGTCACACTCAGACACTTGAGACTTCAATAGAATTGCAGATAGTAAATATAGTGGTTTGGACACAGCCACAGATGATGCTGTAAAACTAAAGCAGCTAGTTGGAATTCAGTGATCATTACTGTCTTTATTTACATCTCCACTTTTCCTCCTGTGATGTCAAAATGTCCAGATTAAAGAACTTAACCAGTTCGACCCAGCTGCCGTGTGCAGTCTGAATTTCCAACTTGTTCAGAACTGCATTGAAATATGTTTGAGATCAGACTTTTGTTATTTGTTAACTCCTCGTACAAGGACAGCAAAGTTACACATTACACTAAAACACTGTACCTTTTTTTTTTAGGTATCTTGGGTGTTGGAGCAGCAGGAACCCTCTTCCTCCAGCGATGATCTGACCGCAGTGAGGAATCACACCGACCAGATGTTGTGTCTGCTTGCAGAGGAGCGGCCTGCTGAGAGCCCAGAGGGAAGCGTCGGTGTGGCACCTATGGGCCCCATACTGGAGCTGGTGGTCACTGAGAATATTCTAGAGCACCTGGTTCAGTGGCACCTCCGCCGCGGCCTGGACCCCGACAGCCAGGGGGCGCTGCTTAAGCTGTTTGAGATGCTCATCGGTCAGTCCCAGCAGCCTCTGCTGCAGCACACAGCCGTCCTCCACCCCCTGCTGAGGCTGCTGGGAGCCTGCGCTGATCCAGAACTCGGTTGTCCTCCAGCCCTTGAAAACAGCCTGGTACTCCTGCTCAACCAGGTACATTCACCTACAGTCTATATATGAACTTCTCTAATGTGCACAGAGGTGTCTTCTAGACGAGACATGATATTGGGTTCACAAGAACGAGACGAGATGAGATTTTGACAAAATGACAAAATATATGACTGGACCAACAGACTTTTATTTAACAGAGTTGCACATGCATTTTGAAATGTTTTATTATAACTCTTTACATGCATAATGTAAGCATGCACTTTTAATAAACTTCCACAAATTGAAACTAAAACTAAAATGTATAAATGTTAAAATAAGATAAATAAAAAAATAAAATCCCCCAGAGGGATTAAATATCGTCAATTTTAATCTTGCGAGATCTCGTGTCACAAGATCTAGTCACACCCTAGTATCTTCATAAAAAGTTGTTCATTGTTGGCCTTCTAGCTAAGTTTACCTTGCTAATTCAACTGCAATTTGTATGCATATAAATGTTAAAAGGAAAGAAAATGTAAAATTTGGATGAAATGGTGGATTAGTTGTGAATTTTATATGGGCTCTGCACTAAAATCTCATGAACTGAATAATAGAATAATTCTTATTCACTGCACTGTTTAACAGACTTTCCTTTTTAGTTAGTGTTGCGTAAAGATGACTGTCGCTGTCCCAGACCAAAAAATCTATCTGTTTTTAAAGTAATTTTTATGAGGATGAAAGTAGTCACTGGATCAGAAAAAAAACTATTGGAATGATTAAACACCACACACTACGGTTTTATCTCACTGACAAATCCATCTCACACAGACTGAAATAGACACAGCAACTTGGAATCATCAGATGTGACAGCCAAATAACTATAAATTATTAGGTGTCCAACTAAAAAAACGCAATAAAAACTTCCGCCCTGCTCAAAACTATAAAACATTGAAAGAGTTTGAGGATTTTAACCCTTTAAATGCCAGTTTGATTGCATGATGTCACTGATGTTTTTTTTATATATATAAAAATGTTTTTTTTCATAGTATATATAATATATATGGCCTTTGTTTTATTTAAGACCAGCATTTAAAAAAAAGTCTTTGATCTAACTTTTAGAAATCCGGCAGGAGAAAGTATTGAAAAATGTAACTATACTCTCTCCTGTGTTTTGGACTTGAGTACAGTTCTGTTTTTGATTGTAAATATCTGTAAATCCCCATCAGATCTGTGTGTCCATGGCCCGGCAGCCGGTTGTTCTAGAGATGTTGTTCCGAGCAGCACCGGCTCAGCAGGGCTCCACCAACCTGCTCATCTTCTCCCTCCTCGTGCCGTTTATCCACCGGGACGGAGCCATCGGACAGCAGGCCAGAGATGCACTGCTACTCGTCATGGCGACCTCAGCCAACCACGAGGCCGTGGCACGTTACATTGCTGAAAACTCTTACTTCTGCCCGGTGAGTGAGGGTGCTCATGTAAAATATGTTGTTATGGAACGTGTCACGCTACCTCAGGCTTTAGTAGAGGATGTGGTTACAGAAGGTGCATCTTTTTTATCTACTCTATCTCCGTTGATGCAGCTTCTCTTCCTTTCCTGAGGTTTCTTACATATTTTTTAATGTTCGTGGTCTTTGGGGGCAGTTTGTCACTTTTCCTCTAAGAGATCTTGAGCAATGAACTGTTTTTGTGTGGACGACTGTTTACAAATTGTGAATAATATTACCCTACAAAGACTGCACTGGACCATAATTATTTCCAAGAACTAAGTTGTATACTTTGTATTACAAGTTTTCTGTTTTTCATTTTATGTGTACAGATAAATATATTCCTTAAAGACAATAAGGAAATGTGATAGAGGTGCAAACACACTGCAGAGAGGCTTGTTCAGGATATTCTCCAGTCTATGTTTTAATCTATTAGGAAAAGGAGAAACATTAGAAATATGGTAAAGAAAGACAAGATAATATTGCACAAATTTGCCAACATCCTTATTTACAAGTACACAAAGTGTTTAACAACAAAGGTAATGGCAAATTATTAATAGGCAGGTTACACAGCTAATCCATCAGGACCAGTTTCTAAATGTATTAAAGTAAAGTTAAATGATATATTATTGCTGCTTGATTTTTTTAATGTGGTTTGGATAATTTGGCATGCTTTGGAAAGCTGAAGCTACAGGGGGAAAATCAAGCATAATCAAAAGCTCTTCAAAGCCAGCATGGTAGAGTGTCTTTAATCAAACATTCATTCATTAATTAACTTGTTGAATTGTTAATAGATCACAAAGTAGGGCAGATATCCAATTATTTGGGTTTGACAGTTTATTAATTATCAAGTTTTCCGTTTACGAAGTAAAACATCCCACTAAGGGAAACATTTTAAAATGTAAATCAATGTAAAAATATTATGTCAAACTCAACTCTATTATTTATAGCTTAGCTCTTGCAGAAAAGGGCCATCAGACATTTATACACATGAATATGAATATGACTCTTTAGTGATGTGATAGTTGGGGACAGCTTATAATGTAGAATACTGGCTTAGTGTCAACACTCCTTTAAGGGCTATGTGTGTGTGTGGGTGCGTGTGCTGTGTAATTGTAATGCATCAGTGATGGTGTGTGATAATGGAAGCGGAAGGATGTGACTTTGCACTCTGATGGACATTCATCCTAATCTACATCCTATCAGCTCTGCCACAAGTTAGAGGGCTTCCTGTAGACGTCTTAAAAAATAACCAGCTCATCCAACATCACATGTCTTCAATGTTTAAAACAAACGGATAAATTGAAAATCCTTTGTATCACACGTCTCCTTAATACTGCTTTATACACATCAAACCAAACCAAACCAACCACCAATGATAGTTAACCAAAATTAACGATACAGATACAAAACAAAAAATGTCTTTCATTAATTAGTGATCTTGATTTTAATTAATGAAATTTTATTTTTAGAGAAAACACTGAAACCACTTATCTGTTGTGGTATTCATTTAGTCTGTAAATGATCAGAAAGAAGCCTGGTTGCTTTGTGTTGTTGTAGTTTCTTCCAGCTGCCACTAGGTGTTACTAAAGAGCCATTTTATGCTGATTGCACTCAAATATATTTCTACTAAATAAGACTGTACTTACTGTCTGGAAATAATTTTGATAGTGGCTCTGTGTGAGGTTACGGTTTGTTTGTGCATAATTTTACACCATCACCATTGCTCACCATTTTAGCTCCAAAACTGCACTGGGAGAGTGAATGGTGTAGCGTGATGATTATGTCTGTTCACCAGATTTAAATGCTGTGGTCAGTACTGTTATCTTTTCCTCTGCCTGTTCACTCTGGTGTTAAAGAGCTGGCTCAGCTATTTTCTGCTCGTCCTCGTTCCAGCAGTCTGACCTACTTACAGGATACAAGGACCAGTGGAGGTGGCATCAAGGACCGCATGCTCCTCTCTGCCTGAGTCGCATTATTTTCTGCCACTTGGTTACAGTTGTCATAGACCCTGCTACAAATAGCAAACACCCCCCTTATTTTATCACAAACACACTCCTCTTTTCCCCTCCTTCAATCTCGGTACAAGCTCTTTTTTGATGAGTTTTGATCAATGAATTATTTGCATTTCCTTAGTTGAATTCACAGGTTTAAGTTTCCCCAATATACATTTCCGCTGTTCCAGCAAGCAAATGTCACCTGCTGTTGTCATAACATTAAGTTACATAAGGGCATTTGTACATACTTGGTGGTGATTCCGCTTATTAAACTCCTGCTGCAGGTAAAAGAGCTGTTGTAGATATCCATAGGTTCATCAGTGGTGTTATGAAAACAAAATGTGTTTCAGCCAAGAGAACACTGCCATGTGCTATGTACATTATAAATATGCCTCTCTGTGATTAAAACAGAGAGAGTAAGGCAGTGGTATTGTCTGTTTTCAGGCAGGACTTATTATAGGGCTACAACATACTATTACATTAACCTGCTTATTATTTTCTTGATTAATTTATTTATCATTTAGTGTATAAAATGTCACAAAATGGTAAGAAATTATCACTCTCAATTACTGAAAGCCCACTGTGACATCTTGAAAAAACCCCAAAATATTTAGCTCGAAAAATTATTTCAGTGATTGTCTGGTCAAATTCTGTGGTGGTGTCTGTATCTGCAGAGATTCTGTCTTCTGCTTATATTTACTCGTATTTTCATTTTGCTGTGTTCAGGAGATTTATAGGCATCACCCTTTGGGTAGGAAGTATAAAAATAGCATAAACAGTGCAAAAAACACTAATACAGTGAGGTAAAAGCTCAGACAAGGCTTGTTCTAAAAGAAGGAAATATGGGATTTGCTTTCACCTTTGTTGAGCCAAGGAGGGGCTAAGTTTGAATTTTGTGTTTACAAACAGCAAGTGACAATTGCTGCATAGTATGAATATATTACATTGACCTGATTTTTTTCAATTTAATTTTTTTTGTTTTTGTTTCCATTGTTAAAAATCAAGTATCTTTTGTGAAAATCTGTAGAAACAACCCACAACACACATATTTTTACCTGAGGGCTCTCCGACACCTCAGTCACCTTCTGACCCACAGCTGTCTTACCTCTAGCCTCTCTGTCTCTCTATCAGGTGTTGGCTACGGGCCTCAGTGCTCTCTACTCCTCCCTGCCCAGAAAGATTGAGGTGCGAGGAGACGACTGGCATGCCCTGCGGCGGGAGGACTGGATGGTTGTGTCATCGCTTGTGTTGTTCATGAACTCTCTGGAGTTCTGCAACGCTGTGGTGCAGGTCGCTCATCCCTTGGTCCGCTCCCAGCTCCTGGACTACCTCCATAACGGCTTCCTTGTACCTGTCATGGGCCCTGCACTGCACAAGGTAGGAAAGGGGAGGGAGATGGAAGGAGGATCATGGTTACTTGTAAGTAAAATCTTATGTATGGTGGACCACACAGATGAAAATTGACCCTTTTTATGGCTTTATTTATCATGTATTTTAAGTGAATTAGCAGGACAGCTGTGTGAACTTTTTGCTGGCCTTTCTTTAGCAGATGAGTCAGAGCGTGAGTCAAAGCAAACTATGACTTTATAATTTTTTTTTAAATTGTCTCATTGCTGGTTTTAAATCTAAGCCTTCATCTTATTAGTCGTGTTGCCCTCTTTGATACAAATTTGTGTGTGTGTGTGTGTTTGTAGTCGTCGGTGGACGAGATGATTGCCAGCACCGCCTACCTGGACCTTTTCCTGCGCAGTGTGTCGGAGACATCCCTCCTTAAAACCTTCCTGCGCTTCATCCTGCTGCATCGCCACGACAACGACACAATCCTGGAAACACTGCTCACACGCATAAGCAGCAATTCAAGGGTATAAATATATATATGTGTGTGTGTGTGTGTGATAGAGCCTTGAGGCCCTTATATGAACTCAGTTGTGTGGGTGCTGCGTGGGCTGAGAACAAGAATTGATTGAAAGTGAATTCGGCAGAATACTGAAGTATCTGTTTTTCAGAACAAACATAAAGAGTATGTGTCATAAAGCCTGCCACGTCTATCGGCTGTTTTATTCCACATTGTTTGTATTTGGTAAAAAAAATTCCACAGCAGAACGTGAAAATAATCTTAAACTTTGTTTTTGTTTTAGAGGGCATCAATGGGAAGAAGAAAAACTTTTGATTTTGACTGCTTCAGTTTTATTTTGTAGTTCTGTTCACTCCCATGATAACATTTTTATTTGACTGAATGTACGTCTCAGAAAATTGTTGAAATTACCTGGAAAATATAAAAAATACAAAATGAAGACCCCCAAATTAACATATTTTTGACCATATCATATGCAAATTGGCATTAATATACATTATCTCTACAGATAATAACCATGTTCTAACTACTCAACTGTGTGTTGCAGCTCTGCATGGTATCATTGAGCCTCTTTAGGACTCTTCTGTCACTGAACTGTGAAGACGTCATGCTGCAGCTCGTTCTCAGGTAAGTCTGCACATATCACAACACTTTGGAAGCAAAGTGTTATAATGTTTTATTTAATGTGCAAAACATATGGTTGTACATCTTTTTTCTCCACACTGTTCAGATTACTGAAGATAAATTTATGTGTCACAAAGTCTCTCTGTCTCTCATTTTAGTATTTCTGTCCCTTCAGCATCTATTTTTATTTGTACTACCTGGCCCTTTAACGAACACTTATTTTACTGAGAAATACATTTGCATATTGGCAAAGCAACACACTGTCACTGAGATGTTTGTCCTTCTTTCAGAATGTAAAAAATTAAACAAAACTGCACATGTGGTTGCATTTGACTTTAGACTTCTAGATATTTTATCACCAGGATGATTGAGAATCTTTATATATATTATATTTTAACCAGGTTATAGTCTCATTGACATTAAAATCTGGGCGGGGCTAAGAAGCGAGCATGAACATTGTTACAAAATAGAAACAGACAATATGACTTAAATTCCCCAACAAGAATAAGATTATACAATTCAAGTTCCTTCTGTAAAACAGAAAAATCATGTTAACCAGCTTTCACAGCAAGATATCAATGCAAACATTTCCAAAGAAAATGTGGGGTCGAAAATGCCTAAATTGACAAATGGTTTGTGCATATGTTTGTGTTGTGCTGCCAGGTATCTACTGCCCTGTACACATGTAATGCTGAGTCAGCGTCGTGCTATCAGGGAGACTGACCTGTACGGAAAGTCTGCAAATAAGTTCCTGTCGCTGATCCCCGAGTGCTGCCGGATGAATGCATCATCCTCTGCTGAGCGGGACGAGGACAGTGCATTCTGGGGCAAAGGTGAGCAACACACACCTGTGTGAAAAGGATGGCAAATTAAGTAATTCAAGTTTATTAATATTAATTTAAGTGCAGGACCAAATTTCTACACATAATTATGTCAAATCAAGACATAAATCTTTATATGATGTGAATTTGTCAGTGGTTAGACTCTTAACTGTTTGCATCTGTTTTGTGTCCTCCTGCAGTATTGAACAGTCCCACCACAGAGTCTCCAGCTCCTCCCAGACCCAGCACTCCATCCCGCTTAGCCTTTTTCATCCGCCAATCGAGCAGTGGGGGTGGATCAGGAGGAGGGGGTCCCTCTACCCCCACCAGCATGGAGCCGCTGCAGTCGGGTCCTTCCAGTTCCCACCCTCTGTCCCCTGACAGCCCGATGCACCAGCAGCAGACTAACACAGAGTGTCTGGACTGGGATTCGGGTTACCTGGAGTACCTCAAAGACGCCCGGCGGGGCATCGAGATTTGCTCCTGGGCCTGCCGAAACTGGTCGGCGCCCTATGATGGAGAAAACCCCTCCCCGAACTCGGCACCTCCACCCCCGCCTCCCCCTACCTCCAACCCCTCCATGGCTATGTTCCCTGAGCACTTTTCTTTGCAGCAGGGAGGAAGCAGTAACACCCCTCCAGGCCAGCAGAGGGCGGCCATTGTAGCTGCAGCACGATCCGAGTGGAGCAGCTCAGAGCGGGACAGTGGCGAGTGGGACGTTACGATCGGCAAAAACAACTGCATCAGCCTTACACCGCGGTCGAAGAAACGCAGCCTGCAGAGAGAGGAGCTCCTGCCAAAGCCTGTACCTCAACTGGTCCCCTCTTCTTCCTCTTTGTCTTCAGCCACCCCTTTGTCAACTTCCCACCCCACGTCGTCCCCAGCGCCTCATAATCCCACCTCTGCCATCGCTGTTAGCTACCAGGCCATGTATAACGGAACCACGGGGCAGGGGGACGGGTGCTCAGACAATCGCGACAGAGGACTGGAGGTAAAGAAGGTGAAGAGAGACTTAGGGGAGCAGCAGCAGTATTTGGATGAAAATGCAAATCAAAATGGATCTCTTGTCACCTGCCCCTCCCAAAGCTGCACCGCTCTCCCACAGTCCATTTTTAGCAACAGTGAAATGAGTGATGCAGAATCACTTTGCACTAACCAGATTGCCTCTCAGAGCCCCGTCACCCAGCCGACATCTGACACCAAACTGCTGACCAGTGACACCTCAAACACACACAGTGCATCCTCAGATCTTCCAGAAGCCAACCAGACGCAACAATCTGTAGAGAGTCTTATCAAGGAGCTGCTAGAGCAGGCGCCAGGAGAGCCACAGCTCCCCGGAGACTCCAACGGTCAGGGCATCAGCATAGAGGCCTTCACGCAGGAGCTGAGGGAGCTGGAGGACCGGGTGAAGGAGCGCAGCCGAGCAGCTTGTCAGCAGGAGGAAACTGCCAGAGAGTCCCTGTCCTCTGAGCGGCAGGAGGAGGAGCAACAGCCGTCCTCGGCCCTCGAGGTGAAGCCGACGGGTGACACAAAGGGAGACGGCCCTGTGATCGGCCTCTGCAGTCCTGCTAGACCACTCAATCAGCCTGCCTCTCAGCCGTACACAGGTGAGACTCGAGTTAATGTTTACCTGTTACTGCATGTGTTATTTTGACCTATTTACAGCAGTGTTAAAGATTGATGACTTAATTGTTTTTATTTTTATGCCTCTGGTAAAGTTGTTCCATCTTTCCTTTTATTAATCCATCAGTCTTCTCCTCTGCAGGTCCGTTCATGGTGGTTCTGTTTGCCAAGCTGGAGAACATGCTCCAGAACTCGCTGTACGTCAACATCCTGCTCACGGGCATCGTGGCCCAGCTGGCCTGCTATCCTCAGCCGCTCCTACGCTCCTTCCTGCTCAACACCAACATGGTCTTCCAGCCCAGCGTCAAGTCACTGATCCAGGTATATTGTGATATAATAGTTTGAGGACACTCTCCATGCTCTCTATTGAACTTAACTACAGTACATTTCCAAACCTTGTTCTTGTCACAAACTGGAGAAAAGTTTCTGTATTTTTACTTGAAGTGATGACAGATTTTAGTGTCCTGCTTGTAGGCATATTTGTCCACTTCCAGCCCACCTCACGTCTGTGCTATGCTCTGTTCCAAAAGCATCAGGCCCACAATGCATTTGCATAGTTTAATTTCCATACTCCATTTCTGTCCATATCCGAAGATACTGTCAATGGATGACTAATACTGCATTGGACAGTAAAAAAAAAATCACTCTAGTTTGGGTACTGTGATGAGTCTTGAGTAAAATTTCCTGACCAAATAGTGTAATCAAGTAAAACAATGCAGGTTCTTATGAAAATTAATCAAAACTTTTTTTCCCTCACCTCACCTCAGGTTCTCGGTTCTGTGAAGAACCGTATCGAGGCGTTTGCAGCCTCTCACGAAGACTTCCCGGCCATGCTGAAGAAAGCCCAGCAGTACCTGGTGGCCCGAGGCAAAGTGGACTGGGCTGACTGTCCTGCGGGAGTTCCTACCCTGAGGCGCTCTGATTCCCTAGGTGAGCATGGAAACAGGAAGGCTGCATATAAAACAGTGTGTATGTGTGTGTGTTTTGCATTTTTCTGGTATGTACAGACTGCCTTTTCATGACTTCCCTATCCTATAAATGTGAGATTGCTAAGCTGCTGTCTTTACCTCCACACAAAAAAACTTGCGTAAGTTATTTCTATATAATTAAAGTTGAAATATTTTCTTTAACCCTTGTGCACCCCTTCAGAAAATGTTAATGTATTATTCTTGGTGCAAAAAATGTTCACTTCTTAAAAAGTGCTATAAAATATTGTATATATTTTTTTCACTTTCAGAGCATTAAATATTTTGACTAACATTAGTCCTGATCATAACTATAAAATTGACATGTATTTCTTAAATTTTTTTAACCCTTTAATGCCCTTTTTAGGAATGTTAACCCACATGTTTTAAATGATAAAAACACAAAATATGAAACAATTTGCGTCTGTGTCAGTGACAGGGTTAAGTGGAGCTAGAGCTGCAGATCATTTTCATATGTACTTTGCATGAATACTTGCTGCATTTGGCATTTTGCCTCTTGCCAGTAGCGGGCCCTTGAAGAGGTGCAAGCAATGCACATTTTGCACACAACAGCGAAAGGTCTGAACCCAGTGGTCAGGACCAGTGGTCAGGACCCAGTGTGGGGTCTTTTTCTCTGTTTCTTGGCCTTGGACTTGTGTCATCAGTGTGGCTGCTGCTGGTGTACATGGTGTGCTGTCTCTTCAGGCCATCATTGAGGCATCTAGGGATTGGGATTGAAAAGGAGGGGGAGGCGGGTGCTCCACAAATCCTTCAAACCCTGGATGGCAGCCATCCCTTCTCTCTGTTGATGCGCTGGGCTCAGATCACTGACTCTCGGACGGTATACTGAACTAATCTTTTTTCAAGTCATTTTGTTCATTTTAACTAGTGCAGCGCGGTAGCCCTCTTGAGACCAATGTAAGAAAAGAGCGTGGTTCTCAATCACTGAAGGCAACACTGTTGCTTCAGTTGACAAAGTATAATACACAAATGTCACAACCAATTCAAACCATGTGAAAACCAGGTATTGTACAGTACTAGGACCACTGGGATGCTTGTCGGCGCAGCATTGTTATGTATTGTGAACAAATCATTTAGATCCTCTACAGTGACTAGGTAGCTGTCACGTGACAAATGAATGAGATTCAAACTTGAAGACGCATAGTTGAGTCGCAAACTAATCATTTTTGTTTCCTGTCCTGACTGAGCTGATGCTGCTGTCAGGGGACGTGGGAACGTACTGCGTGAAAATGACCAAATTACTCACTGAGACTTCTCATTACTCCCCAGTTATATTAAAAATTAGTTCAAAGTGAATGAAACATTCATGAATGACACACAACTACAGTCTCTTCAGGGGTGGGAGCCCACATCAGCAACGGCCTCCTCCTCCTCCATGTCTTCCCTTGAGCTGGAGCTGGAAGATTCATCTTGTTCAAATTGTCTCCTCACTGCCTGTGTCAGTCCTGCTGATCATCCCCTCCGCATCTTCAGAGGACTGCAGGACAGCAGTCCTAGCCTCCTCCAGAGAAAAGAGTCTCCTCATTTTTGCTGAAGACATGGCAGGCCAAGCAAGCTACATGCACTTATAGGTTTGCAGCAACAGCACCTGAGTAAACATGCTGCACTGAAATCCAAAACAAAAGTTGCTTCTGTAGCAGAGTGCTTCTTTGATCTAATAAGTACTGTGTGGGTGGGGTCTGTGGGCATTGGGACGGGGATGTGCAAAATGTGCAAACTAATTTGATCTCAAGTTTCTCTCATCATAAATCCGTAGTAAACCCACTGTTTTCTTGTTCCAGTGAAAAGTCGTAAGCCATCTCTCGGAGACCTGATCCTTCGCCACACCAACAGCCCGACCCGTGCTCGACACGCCGCCCAGCTGGCCCTCGCACACGTGCGGGACGGTGGCCAATCCCTGCACAGCGCTCTGTTCAGAGGCGGTGGAGGCGGAGGGGGATCCGGCCTGGAGAAGCAAGCCGAGGCACTACGGGTGAAGAACGCCGTCTACTGCGCCGTTATCTTCTGTGAGTTCCTCAAGGAGCTGGCTGCCCTGGCTCAGGAGCATGCTGTCTCTCTGCCTTTTCCTCACAGCCAGGAGGCAGAGGAATAGACAGTGAACTCCTCAAATCTAGCTCTAAGCCTCCATTTCTTTTTGATTAGGCTATAAAAAGAGTTATATAGGATTCTCCCGTCACCAGAAGACTTTTCTGCCACTGAAGTGGGTTGTCTGCAACGATACAGACAAAAAGCAGGATGAAAACAGAGGCATTTTTGTACCAAAATCGTTAAAAGATACCTATATGACTGGAAGAATTTTCCTTATCTGTAAACTTACAATATTGTGCATATCATGTATTATATTTACATTCTATACACAGAAAATCTCAGTAAATTCTTGAGAATAGGAGCTTGTACATACACATACCATACCATGGTATAATGTGACACAGTAAAGCCACAGATAAAAGAAATAGGTGCACATATTGGTGCTAGTCTCTTTATGTTTTAAGGTGAAAGGGTGCTTTCAGGCAGCACAGAGGAGAAGCAGGTTTTGTCCTCAACACAGTTATAACAAACACCAAAAATAGTTGGGCAGGAAAACATTGGAAGTGTAGGCTCGTCAATCAACGACAAAGTCATCAAATCGGCTTTTGCCATCTCTGTACGACATCTTTTCTTTCTTCCTATATCAAGGACTGGCCGATAGAGAGAGCTCACAGAGCAACAGTAAGTGTTCCTCAGAGCATCTCAATTGTCCATTTTGTTTTTTTAAAAGCTGCAAAGACTAGCCATCTATGAACGAGATGAGAACTGGAACACACGGGAGGGAAGAGTGCCACTTTCTCTCCTGTGAATCAGCACGGCCAACACAACTGTACTGGAAACCTTTGGGTAATGAAAACCATTTTTTAAACATTTTGTTTAAAATGTTTGTCTTTTGCATTTGCACCATTTTCTAGACATATCAGCAGCAATTGTGTGGGAGCAGGTGTGTCTGTCGTTGTGTGTGAGATTTATTTTAACAAATGACTCCTTTCTAAAAGGTGACGCCAACTCTTCAGGCAGTAAGCCATTCACCTGTTGCCATAAAAGAGGCTGTGGGATTGATGAGGCAGCACTGCTTTACAATTCATACCTTTTATGTGTCATTTAGTCTTTTTAAAAGACCTAACAGTCTGCCAGAAAAAGCCGAGAAGGGAAGGATTTTTTTTCTAGGGTGCGTTGGCATGATTTCCATTTACTGACATTTAAAAAAAAAAGGTCCTCATGAGGCATTAACTGACTTTTCTTTAAACATTTCTTTGTTTGTGAGCTAAAATGAAGCTTGTAAGAAGCAATCTCAGTTGCAATTTATCCGTTTTTGTTTGTTAGCCTCAAAATATTGTCTTTTGGATGAGACAGGCCAAACTGAACATACATCTTGAAACTTAACATGCTGCTATTTTTTAACACTAACACCCTTTTTTTAGTGTAACTGCTACTCTTCATTTCATTGTGAGGTACCAAGTATAAATGTGCATGTGAGGATGTGCCAGAGTCTGTGCCAGTGTTGTGATTGGCATTTAATTTATTTTCTTGTGTCTGAATGAAGTCGCAGCCACACAGTGTTAAAAGCATTTGCCAAGACGAAATTCTCTTTCAATATTTTTCTCTTTTCCTCAACCTCCAGTAACCTTTAAGGCTTTAAATTGTTGTGTGCCAGTAGTTTTTTGTAAGAAGATGGTAATTCTTATTTTACAGGTCTGGAATTTCTTAATAATTTTCTTAATAATGTAAAACTCTTGATAATTTGTAAACTTGGTTCAGAATGTTTTTATGAAGTAAAGGGCCTGTAAAATAAGCATTATCTGTATGACTGCTTTGTGAAGTTCATCTAACTATGAATGAGCTTTTTATGAATTAATTTGGTTTTCTGCACATACTAGCCACTCTCAACTTTTAGCAGTAGAGAAGCTGCTAAAAGTGCCTGCCATCCTGCAAAGTCTTAATCTTAAAAAATAAAAAAAACAGACATCACTTTTGTCAAAGCCATATCCATGGTTGTCATGTTTGTAAATGTTAGTACTTCATTACTGCTGTAACTCACTTTTCTATGGAATTTCTAGACACATTTCGTAAAAAACACCCCACAGTTTTAATACCGTTAAGAGTTTCTGCATGCCAATTAAGGCCAGGTTATAAGGAAATAAAAATTAAGTAGTGTAGAGTAAGTTTTCTTTGGTTTGTGCGATAGTGCAGAGCTTAAATTAGCTTCACAGCAGTAGGTTTTAGTGGTTAGTGCGTCATCCCGGTGCCTGAGATCAGCGATGGCAAAGAACACATTTCACGCTGAATGTTTGCTCACGGTTAATTAAATTGGTAGAGAAATCACTTTGTATTTTACCCACTGCCATCCGTCCACCCATCTGTTCACCTAGCCAGGATTAATGTTTCCCTCCCACAGAGAGAAAGGCCGGAGAGTCACGTTCCTTGACAGGTTCCTCCTTTTACACTCAAGATTGTGTTTTATAACTACATTTTTTACAAACTGTTCTGATCTCGCTACTATTACTTCCTTGGTCACATTTAAAATAGTTTCAGTCAGCTATCTGTACTTCTGTCATATTTCTGTGGACACCAAAGACAATCTCTTTCTGACAATACTAAAACTCCCACTGTAACTCTTTAAGCAGGCAGTTTCCCTGCATACAAATTGAAATTTGTAATCTTGTAGCACTTTTTTAGTGTTAAAAGTGCTTTCTAATAACCCCATAAAAATGTTCCAATGCCTAACACAATACACTTACTGTAAAAGTTAAATACAGGGAAAATGTTTAAAGCATTATGATACAATTGTAAAAATTATTGGTGCAACAACATTGTCAGAAGAACCAATGCCCTAACCCGTTAAAAAAAAAAAAAAAAAAAAAAAAAAGACCAAAGCTGTAATAAAGTTGATTTATTCCTAAAAAGGAGATATTTACCAGGTGAAGCTTATTGGACATGGCTGGTGTGTTTTGAAACAAAAAAAGGGAGCTGCTCACTATATCTAAGGTGCAAAACTTAAATTTTTGGCATTGGTCTTATGTGACTGAATCTTCCATTTTATTTTATTTCAGATTGTAGTCCATATAAACCTCACCACACTTCCTGCAGTCATTTTCACTGCTTATTGTTTGTATTCTTTTTTCCAATATGTACTTATATTTGATTTTGATGAATACAAAGACGGACTTAGATGCGGCAAAGTTTACCATTGGGGTGTTTTTTTGTTTTTTTACTAGGCGTTATTTCCTACCAGGGAGTTGGACTGGAGTTGTCAGATGACAGACTGTAAGCAGAGCTTAATTTAGTGCAGCACTCATAGTGAAATAAAACAGGGGGTTTGACAAATATCACTGAGGCTGTGTGGTTACTGGGATGGATTACCTCGCTTTATGGAAGTTGTTTTGTTTTTTTTACACTCCAAGAATGAATGGCAGCAAAAAGCTTCCTCTGCTGGTAGAAAAGTGAGCCCTCCAACTGTTCAGGCTTCAAGGGGGATCATTGACAGGGGGACAGCCTGTTAAAATCACAGAAACACAAATACGGATTTAAATTTACATTTGGGAAAGGGATTTGAGTTTTTGAATATGCAGTAATGTCTAACTGCAGTTCTTTAAATGGCCACCATAAACTCATATTACTGTAATCAGGTAACAAGAGAAACCTAAATGAATTACCTCTTTTGAAAATATTTAAACAGTAAAAGTCTTATGTTTGTGTTAAATCTCAGCTCTACTCAAGACTCCAACTTCTTTTATTTGCTTGATCAAATTTTGATTGTGTGAACTGACAAAGATGGTGGGGAGTGCTGAACCCAAAGCTAAGCTCCAGAAAATGTTGTCATGTAAGATTGTTTTTTTTTCTGCTAACTGTGTTTTAGATGTATTTGAACACTACATTTGATCTGTCAATGAGTTTAAAATAGATTTTTTTATTCAGATCCTTCAAATTCAGTTGTTTCGTTGTGATTAAATTCAGAGAATGTTGTGGTTTTTACAATCATGAGTAAATGCAAACACAGCGTGCAAAGCAAGCCAAAGTTTTCAACTAACTTTTATTTGAATTGGACTCTTTTGTTTCAGGGTGGGTACTGATTGGCTGTTCCATTGCTCCCCAACAAGGTTTTCACTTTAATTTTGCAACATGTTTCAGTTACAAATGCAAAAACGATGACAGTTTATTCCTGCAAGTGATTCTAACAGAAAAGGTTTTGACTATTTAAGTGAAAATATATACAGTTCATCTGAAAGGACTCGGTTGCCACTTAGACTCTGTTTTCACAGCTGATTTCTTAAAACGTACATGTTTGAAATTGATTTTTCTTGTGTTGACATATTGCTTATCACGGGATGTACAGTATCTTCTCACTTTTCTTTGAAAAGCTTCGACTTTTCCCCCTGAAGGATTTCTCCCCTGTGATCTATGCAAAAAATGCTCTGGTGTCCCCAGTTTAAGGCTGAAAGATGGTGATGATGATGACTGATTTAAATGTGTAAATACTGTAAAAAGCAATGGGTCAAAAATGCAGAGGTATGTGAAATAACCAACAGAACAGAATGAAAATAATGCTAAAAATAATGTAATGATGAATGTTGTCAGAAATATTTTTCTATATTTTGAAATCATTAGAAAAAAAGGACAAAATACAGTGGGAAAAAGCTGTCAGAAGAACACTACAAAGGGAATGTTTTTATTAATTTATAAATTCTTTGCCTAGCAATATCGCATTTGTCCTGGTGTCCTTTCTTTGTGGTCTTGTGATTGTATGAACTTAAATCCATTTAAACATGTCTAACAATGATAAAACAGTGGTTCAAAAACATTTTGTGCAATAAGTAATATCCACTTTGTAAACTCTTATCACAGATTATGTATAGCTTCATAGAAACTGGACAAAAAAGAAGAGCCTTAAACCTGCATTCTTTCTAATGGCCAGCAGGGGACGACTCCACTGGACTCAAAAAGAACTCAGATTGTACATAAAAAGACTAACTCTCATTTCTTGCCAAAGTATCTAACGAGTTTATGGCCTCAAAGACTAGTTTCAGCCCGTCTTCAATACAAACTGTTGTATGTAAATTATGGCCTCATTTAGAGTAAATAGATGCTAAAGCAGGGTATGCTTTATACCGTTAATACCATCCTGTCAATCGGGATAGAGACGTAGCAATGTGTATCCATGGCACTCTGTACTTTTAAAAAGCTGTGAACTTGTTGATTCAATTATGGGATCTAACCTAATTAGCAGCAACGTTGTACGACGTTGCTAGGAGCCAGGTGCAGTCAGGCTGCCAGTATAGCGTGGTTAGTGTCCTCTGGTTCTCAGTCAGATCCAACTTTATGTCTGAATATAGCCACTTCTTGCTCCAAGAAAACAACATCTGGAGGGCCAAAATGCTAAAGCTTCAGAGCAGTAGTCCATAAACCAATGAATGACAACTGTAACGTAACAAAGCACATTTACTCAAGCACTGTACCGAAGTTACATTTTGGGGTACTTTGAGTATTTTCCATATATGTAACACTGTACTTTAAAATTAAGATTTTTATGAATTAGACCACAAAACAGTATAAGTAGTTAAAATAACTCCTAAGTTGACAACAGTAAAATGCTTACATAAGTAAATTAAATCCAATAATATATTTGCAGTATATGTTTCTGCATGATGAGTAATTTTACTGCTGATAATTGAAGTACATTTTGATGCTGATACTTTGGTACTTTTACTAAAGTAAAGTTTTCAATGCAGGACTTTTACTTGTAGTGGAGTAATTTCACAGTTTTGTATTAGTGCTTTTACTTAAGTAAAGGATTTGATTACTTTTCCACCACTGGTGACTACATCCACTTCGTTTATACAGTGTGTGGTAGAGCTTTACTGTGGACAGAAGCTCAACCAAAGAGGGATTTCCCTTCTTGATTTGTTTAATTTGAATGACTTTGCGAGGCCTAAGAGTGAGTTCCAGTATCAACATAATAATAATCCTCATAACCAAATTAAATGTGACATTTCTTTTCAACGTTGTAAAATGGTCGCAGTTTAAGTTGTGTCACAGGACACAAACGATCTCCTGGAGGAAGATCCTGTTTATTTGACCCATTCAACCACCCCAACCTGCTCCATACACAGACTTTATTCCCTTGTATACTACGTCACCTGACTTCTTCCATTGATCCTGTCATAATTACTACACCCACTAGAGTTTGTGACTTAACAAAAACAATAAAAATAACTATGGATCGCAAGAACATTACATTACATTACATGTCATTTAGCAGACGCTTTTGTCCGAAGCGACTTACAATAAGTGCATTCAACCTGATGGTACTAGACATAGACCACAGGAATCAAGTAAGTACATAACTTTAAGAGCTAACTGTCATTGCTACAGGAGTGCTATATGCTAAAGAAGAAAAGAATAGAAAAGAAGAAGAAGAAGAAGAAGAGCAATTTTTTTTTTTTTTTTTTTTTTTTTTTTAAATATATATATGTGTTAGGTGACCATGGCTTAACCGAGGTATTGTTGGAAGAGATAGGTCTTCAGCCTGCGGCGGAAGATGTACAGGCTGTCTGAGGTCCTGATGTCGGTGGGGAGCTCGTTCCACCATTTGGGAGCCAAGATAGAGAAAAGTCTGGAAGAGGTTTTGAGGCGAGTTGACCCACGGAGGGTGGGAGTCGCCAGCTGTTTGGCTGATGCAGAGCGGAGAGGACGGGCAGGGGTGTCGAGTTTGACAAGGTCCTGGATGTACTGTAAGTAGGACCTGAACCATTAGCAGCAGAGTACGCCAGAGCTAGAGTCTTGAAGCGTATCCGAGCAGCCACAGGTAGCCAGTGCAGGGAGCGGAGGAGGGGTGTTGTGTGTACAGAACCTGCTTGCACATACAACCTATACAGCAGTTTTATGGGTGGAGATCTGCCAGTATTTAATATGAAGAAACTAGAAAATAAATGTCAAAGAAACATACATTAATGTGTCTAATATAAGTATCTGTTTGGATCCACTGTGTTTAAAGCATTGAAAACACTTCAAACTTATATGTTCACATGCTCACTGCACAAACTCAAAGCAATGTTCATTTATTATTAATACGCTTGAGGGTGGGGGTGGGACCTGCAAGTAAACATGCTGAGTATCTCAATTTCAGGTTTTTGTAGTATCATGTTTAAACATTTACACATCATGGATTCAGAATGTCAGTAGCCCAGGTATGAGGAACTGGTCTGCTCTAGTAGAAATAAAGACACTGTCTGTGCTATATAACACAATAACCAGGTTTCTGATGTTTGTCTGCCATGTAAGCAGCAAATCTTCAACTACAGCTGTGTAGAAGATAAATACAGTGTATAATAATAACCACTAATTGATGACGTTTTTGCACCGGTAATGCGTGGGGTAAATTAAGAACTCACGTCACTCTCGTTCTCATCTCTGGTTACTGGTGAAGAGACGGAGAGAAAAACAGAAGAGTGATGAGCGCAGCAGTGTCCAGGCAACCGTCAACCAAAGTGGGTTTATCCTCAACTGCTGAGAGGAAGTTATGCACAGAAATGACGAGACATGTTGGATGTTGAGGAGTCAAAGACATACCTGCACTGATACAAATGTCATGAGAAATCCGGATAATGCTTACAGCTTAATCTGTTAAAGTGGAGTAGTCAATTAGAAATAATCTGCAGCTATATTATCATCAGTAGTTTAAAAGGCAACTTTAAAAAGAAATTCCAGCTTCATAATTTTCTGCGTTTCCTTGTTTTATGATATTATATATTTAATATGTTTTAATTGTACTGTCGGTCTGAAAAAACAAGCAATTTGATAAAAAATATGATAATTACTACATGAATTAATAATAATAATCATTAGCTGCAGCCTTTATAATGTAAGAACAATGGGCCTCATTCACGAACCGTTCTTAAGAACAAATTTGTTCTTAAGTCCTTACGACGATTTTACAAAGATTGTGGCATTCATGAATTTTTTTCTTATCCAGGATTTTTCTTGGGTAAGAACAAATCCTAAGAACACTCAGGAGTACTCTTAAGCACATTTCAGTGCTGACATGTTGGCATGGTTGTGTTGCCTTCTTTTGTTAAGTTCAATAAAATACATTACAGTGAAATTTCCGTCATATTTATGTATTTATTTATTCATTTCATTTTTTTTTTCATTTTAATTAAATTAAATGTGCCAACGCTTTAACATGAATCAAGTAAATTGGAAATCATGCCGTCCATTAGTGATACCACCCTATTTATTGGTGGCATTTCTCCATCCATGGCCTACAAAACAATGGCATATATATTGCTGCTGCAGGAGGGCTCTGTCTGTTCTGGTTCTGTTGCAAGTTGGCTCTGCGGGACTTCATCTGTGATAAAAAATTTTTTTAAAAATAAAATCAAGCCAAGCTTGCATCCCCTCAGTCCAATACTACATAAATACTACATGTGTTATTCCAGAAAATAAATTGTTTGTGTTGTTGCAACCTGCACTAAGGCTGCTAAATTTAATTTTCCAATGGATTTACGCTTTGCTTTAGGCATTCTGTTGCCGTTTCCTCTTTGAGGCATCTACACACAGCCCTGCAGTCCTTTTTATGGGCCCTTTTATGGGCATTAATGGGCGGTTACCTATGCTAATCCTATGTTAATTAGACTCACCTGGCACACCCGCTCAATTTACGACACGGCTGCGAACAATTCAGCGGCTTAAGAACACGTTGATGAATCTGACGTAGGGTCTTCTTAGAAATCTTCTTAAGAAGGACTTAAGAAAGAATCTAAGAAGATTCTTAAGAAGATATTGGTGAATGAGGCCCAATGTATACAGGAATATTACAATTAAGACTAAAAATAAAATTATTGTAAATAATTATAAAAGAAACATCCGCAGCAAGACACCTTGAACTGTTAATAATAATAATTAAGCAGCTAATTAACAAAAAATTAATCAGCAACCATTTTGGTATTAGTTAAGTGATGAGTTATTTTTTTTTTAAATAATTTAATTATACTTATTACAATTTAATTATACTGTTTTTATATATACTTTTTTATTTGCTCACATCTTATGGATGAAGCATGAAAGACATTCTACAGAAGACGGAAGCTGCCAAAATGATAAATAAATGACTAGATAAATGAAATGGCATTCAATTAATTGAAAATTAAAAATGTGTCATGAATTGGTATTTCTGTTTTAATTCGCTTTTTATCCAATTTTATTTTTTAATTATCCCTATTTATTTTTTTTATTACTTTCCTATTTTTATTAATGATTGAATTAATTTATTTTTGCATTTATTTTTAATTATTTTTTTCTCAAATGTATTTACTTTTATTCATATCCTTTGTTTTTTATATTCTGTCTTCTGTCCTCCATACTAGTCACCAGAACATCACAGCTGAGATCATATTAAAGTTTTAAAGTTCATTCAGAGAGAACCGACTAAAACCCTGAACTAAATGTGTGCCAAACACTAAAATACCATGCCAAGCGACCCTAGAAATCGATGTTTGCAGATGGCCAAGTAAAGCCCTACAATCAACCGTGACAGGAACACTTCCACACAATTTCATCATGCAGCACTTTGACACAAAAGCTGAGGTGTTTGTGTTATTTATAAGTTTGCTCCACACTCTGAATCTTCTTAAACACAACAGGATTCCAAGAAACCCATAAAGTCCAAAGCTTCAAGAGCAAGAAAAATATCACTTGTGGATGCACACTGAGTTTGCATACAGAGGAAACTGGAGTCGGCTTGGCAGTCTCCAAGCAACAGCCAACAAGAGCGCAGAGGGAGGGCCACAGGCTGACGGATAAAGTGAGGGAAGTGGGGAGACGTGGTGAAGGAGAGCAGAGCATGGGGTCGTAGCAGCGCTGGCACCTGAGTGCAGGTAAGACACAGTGATAGATTTGTGTTTTTATCATTCCACAAAACCATTTAAATGGTCTGTAATATAAAGGAAAATTTGATTTAGTAAGCCTTGATTTCATCTCTTTTTTTTTTTAAATGCAAACATAAAAGATGCTTTTTTTATTTTTAAACAAATATTACAGTATCTTTTGAGCATTTCTGAAGTTCAGTCTTATTTTCATGAGACAGACTGTCTTAAGTTTGCTCATTGATTTCCAAGCGTGCCTCAGTTATCAGAGAGCACTCACAAGATGAGCAACCGGACCTCCTCATCTATAATGCAGGTCGGTAACATGAGTGGAAACCTGCTCCGTGACACGGGGATGGGACTGGCACAGTGCCTGAGACACACCTGTCACATGCCTCCGACATAAATAACTTCACTATCCATTCTATAAATACAGGAAGCCAAATCACAATGAAAATGAACCAATCATCTGCAAGTAAAAACGACAAAAATGTTCTCTGTATCAGAACTACAACATCCCTGAGAAAAGTGAAAATTCTGGTGATCCAATTTCTTATTCTGAGCTAAACGGTTTTATTTCTTGTGTTGAACTAAAGTTACAGTATGCGATTCTAGAGACTCCCTGGTCTTTAAATACAGAAACTTTGGGCTGGTGTACCATCTGTATTTGAGGACCTGGGAATGAGACTCAACAATCAACTATCTTTTCCCAGAAGCACCTCTAAGAACAAGTGGAAAAAGGTTTTAAGCAAAAAAGCTTTGCCAGGATCATTATTTTAGTTTTGTGAGCTGAACAGGTGAACATTTTTTTTCTTTCTTTTTACATTTTTGGGGTGTGTTTTAGTTTAGTGATTGTATAGCAACTCTAACAGCCTTCAGTGCGGATTAAAATACATTTCTAGCCAAATTGAAAACATAAAAGTAATGCTACATAATTTGTTAAAACCCAATATATTTACCTTGTGTTTAAATGGCATGGAGAAATTAAAACTCACCTGGGAGAAAACGAGAACACCAAGTCCTATTTACAACATAGCAGAGCCCCTTGTGGTCTAAATGAGTATTACGACACAGACATCACTAAAAATGATCCTGATAAAAACAAAAAACAGCTGCCATACATTTTTTTCATCCATTTTCAGAGGAAAAAAATACAAAATTATCCTTAAAATTTTTATTTTTTTGAAGACATTTAGAAAGATTTTCTTGGCAAAACCTTTTTTTTCCAACAGTTTAGATCAAACTTAGATAATGGATCTGCAGAATTTTACCTCTGTTGCATCAGGGCTTCTGTCAGCAGCTCAGAAGAGGAATAGAGGATGAAGAATAGAAGAATTACTAATTAATAATATGTTGAGTAACTTACACCATCAAGTAGACTTTACAGTCAGCTCCTTAAACTATTCATAACCCTGATACAAATGCCACACTAATTCAAATGTAATCATTAAATATTAACCATCACACACATATAAACATTTATTAGATTTATAAAATGTGGGGTCAATAGAAGTGCAAAACATAAAACCAAAGAAAACATTATGGTGCCTTAACATTTAGATTGGGGTTAAGGTTGGATTAAGAGGGAAAATATGAATTTTGAATTATTATTTCATGAAGGGGCAAGCATACAGAACCCCTGAGAAGGGGGAAGCAGGAAACAATGCAATCAAGCCGATTGTGTTGCTGCTGGTTGCTCACATCATTTTCAGGACACAGTGTTACAGCTCGATTGCATGTTTTCTTTAAATCCATAATTTATGGCATTTTAAAATATAAAGAAAATAATGGCATCTTCCTTCCTTTTCTTCTCTAGCATCCTCCTCCCGCTAGGCTCCTGAATGTCACTTTGAGCTGGTTATAACTCAAAAATAGTAAGCACTGCTGCATACTAACTTTACACTCTTTACACTTCACTGACTCCACAATCAGCATTAGCAGTGACTGTATTATATCTTTAGTTTGTTATTTAGTTTTCAGTACTGTTGTTGAAACTGTATGTTGAAATCACTTATTGAGCTTAAACATAAGCCCTCAGCAGAGGGAAATCAATACTTTTGTAAGGAAGTGTGTGTGATAATTGAAAAAATTTGTATCAAAAGTTGCCACTGCATACTCAAATAGATGTTTTGCAATTTGAGTCATACTTTTGTTAATTTCAAAGCTGCATTTATTACTGATGAAGTCGTCTTATAACATTTATTGAAGTAGATTGTTTTTTCCCTATTTTGGAAATTATTTTCAAGATTATCCAGAAGTAGCAAAAAAGGGTACCAAAATGGGTTCCGGAGAAAAAGATCCACCCTCCCACAGATCATAGCAATAAGGTGAATTATTGAGGAACTCAAGGTCTCAAAGAGGAGAGGCACCATCATATTTGTAGACTTCTCAAAGGCTTTTGACAGTGTGAACAGAGCAGCCATGATGCACATCCTCCATAATTATGGAATCCCTGAGCGGATCGTTAAAGCGATAGCCATATGTATGAAAACCCCACCAGCTTCTTTAAGAGCCACGATGGCCCAACAAAAGAATTCTCAACTACAGCAGGAATTCTCCAAGGTGACAGGCTTGCACCTTTCTTGTTCGACTATGCTCAGCGGCAATCAACATCAGAGACCACGGCCTCATGGTTGGAAGAAGATCTTGTTGCACAGCGAGAAATATCTGACCGGCCTCTTTCAGGGCCTGTGTTGAAAGCATCCTGCTATATGGTGCTGAGACCTGGACTATGAAGAAGGAACTACAAGACCGGCTTGATGGCACATATACAAGACTCCTCATGTGTGTCAGAAACATCTCCTGGAAAACTCATCCAACCAAAGAGCAGATCTATGGTGAACTGCCGCCTATAACAACAACTGTAGCACGTCGAAGAGCGATCTCTGCTGGTCACTGCTATCGTGCCAAGGACCAAGTAATATCCGACATCCTGCTATGGCGGCGCCTCATACACATCCTGAAACAATCTCCAGGGACACAGGACTTACATTCCAGGAACTGGGAGAAGCAATGGCCGACAGGACCCGATGGAAAGACGTGGCATCTAGGATCTCGACAACAGTCGAAGGATGATGATGAGCAAAAAAGCCTCATAGTATTCATGCACAGGATTAGCAACCTTACCCATTCCTTTACATGAAAAACAGTCTGGGGCCATAAACTTCCTAATGTATTCCTGATAACAATGCAATTTTGTGGATGGCTTCCTGGGGTTCCAGTATTACCACAATACATCACACGGAGGACAGACATCTTTCACTGCTGTCTCTCTACATCACTTTGTTCTTCTCATGAATAAAATATCAAAGCAGGGTCTGTTTGCAGAACTGGGGAGCTGAGCAGTATTGTTGTATTGACACTTGGGCTGTCTCTTTACCTCCCACTCTCGCCCTTACTCTGGATGCTTTTGGCTGTCTGACTCGAATTGAAATGCTAATAGATTTCTCTGTGTAAAACTTTCTTCTTCCTCCATGCTAGTTCTCTCTGCCTGCAGATTTTTCTCTCTTACGGCCTTCCGTGACAGCAGTATCACCTTTCCAAAAGCATCTGTTCACTCGGCAGCATGGAAATGGCTCTAATAAAACATCTATCTGGTGCACAGAGTTAATAAGTGGTTGCTCAGTCACCTTTGACAGGCCGAAGTAGTGTGTCAGATTCAGTCTGCATTCTTTGATTATGTGTCTATCACACATTGCACTACCAAGAACATCAAGTCTTATTTTAGTCATTTTTATTGTTGTACAAAATTTTAATTTAGGAGGTAACTTCCACAATTGTTAGCACAGGTACAGGCTCAATATACTGCCACATTGCTAAAACTAACATCCTCATGATTTATTTACATGGCTTTTTTTCAGCCAACACGATAATTTCCTGCTGCTCATGGCCGACACAGATAACTGATCATTATACATTTTAATATTTTGAAAATAGTGCATAAAGGCTCAGATATAGTGACATAATGTATGGAAGATTCATACTGCATTGGTCTGAAACAACTTAAATAAATTTACTACACATTTACTACACTTACAGCCAAAACAAAGTTTTAGAGGAATGCATCTCCCATGCTTCCATGCTATGGTTCATTAGGCATCCGTTATGTTCATGATTTTTGTTGATTTTTTTTGTTTATCTTCCCTTTCCCCTTCTTGTGTCTTTCTGTAGAACTCCAATTGAATTCATCAGATTCATCCATCCATCCATCCATCATGTTTGTGGGAACACCTCTGGGTAGCAATTCCTCCTCCCCTATTCTAACTCTCAGCCCCAGTCCTGATCGTCACTCAGACGGTCCTCCCCCTGCTCTCCTGCCTCAGTCCCCTCCTTGCTGGGCAGCACAGGCCCGGTGTGACCTTGCCCAGGCAGAGGCAGAGCTGCGCTGCCTACAAGAGCGACATGCAACCGAGACTGAATCTGTAAAGCGGGGTTTAGAACGGGCCATTCTGGGAGCACGTAGAGAGGAGCGACGCCTGCTAGAGAGGGTGGAGCAGGACCATCGGGATACTCAGCAGCATCTGGAGCAGGTCAAGAGGGAGAATATGGCGGCAGCCCGGGTCAGCCAGTCCCTGTTGGAGCAAAGACTCTGTAAACTGACTCAACTTCAGCAGTGGATTCAAGAGGCTGGTCAGCAGTCGGGTATGGAGGAGAAAGGGCCAAACCAGCTGCTGAAGGACATCACTGAGTTCCTACAACCCTGGGAAGTCTCAGTTTCCCTAAAGAAAGTGAACTTCAAACCCAGCCCCCAACCCAATGCGGTCACCTTCGGAGATATTCGTGTGCAAGAACAAAGCCTATGCCTGCATGTTGGAGGTTGTGGGCCACAGGGGCAAATGTGTGCTCTCCATTTACATGAGATGCAGTGTGAAGACACAAACCATCAAGGTGCTGGAGGAGAGAAAAGCCCCCTGGGACAGGGATGGACCTCACCAACCGGCAGAGTTGTCAGAAAGATCAGCCTCTCTACCCGGAGTGATCTGGAATCAGAGGAGGACCAAAACATCTCCTCAACAAAGATAAGTCGTTGGCTTCCAAAGTGTGAGCAGCCTGACTGGGAGTCCTCCCATGATGATGAAATGGAGTCAGCCTCCTTTCAGCAACAAGGGGAGGACATATTTCTGGCTGTCCCTACTGTCCTTAAAAACATGGATACTGAAGGCAAAGAACAGGTTTACAAGATGAGCAGTAATGGTAATCACTACTCTCCCAAGAATCAGAGGAATGCGATTAGTTTGGCCTCTGGTAGAAACTTGTCCCCGTCACCTGAAAGAAGACGTGAGCATGCAAAGCTGAGTCACTGCTTGAGTTTAGACAGCCAGGGTGGAGATAAAGGAAAAGTGAGTCAAGATTCCAATAGTAGACTTTCAAGGTATGGCGTCAGTTCTCTAACATCTCCCAGGATGACTCCAAGAGAGCCTCTGACCAGCCAAAGTTGCCTAGACCTCACCTCCAGGGGTCGACCCCATTCTTGCCTCAGCCAGTCATCTGATGAACACTCTCTAGGGACCCATGGTGACTCTGGTCGAGCACCATCCCCTACAGACAGCCTCGACTCCAGCTACACTTTCATCGTTAGCCCCCCTCATGACTACAGCATGAACAGAGGCTCTTTGAACTACAATTGCCGTCTGTCAAAATCTGCAGTGGACTTGACACACAAGACTCGCCCAATGATCAGCGGTGGGAGGAATGAGGAGGTAGGGATATGGGGCGTGAAGTGTAGCAACTTAAAATCCATGTCAAGCACAACCTCGCCACCTCTCAGTAGGGGGGCTAGAGACTCTGACATGAGACAGACATTATCATACCCTACATATAGAGGTCACAATATTCTGCAACAGCCACAGAAAAAAGTCCCAGTGGCTGGCTCAAAACAACCCCTTGTGGCTCGGTCTTTATCTATGTCCGTCATAGATGGTTCGCCTCAGGAGCTAAAGAGAGGCAAAAGAGAGAGGGGAGAACCAGCCCTGGTGGAGTTGGAAGAGGAGGGAGATGTATCCATGATAGCATTTAGCCCTAGAGGAGTCGATCTGATCAGGCAGTTTGGGAAGCAAGGTTCGGGGCGGTCTGATCTTACCCTGCCAAGTGGTATCCATGCCACACCGCAGGGCCAACTCTATATAGTGGACTGCGGAAATGCCCGTGTTCAGGTATGTGTTGTTTTGAATATCTTTTTGCAACATATCATAATGTACTTTCGCAAACTTAAAACTGAATCTCACTTTGAAACAGGTGACTGACCCTCGAGGCAATGTCCTCCAGCAAGTGACCTCCCCAACTTCCGATAGCTCTGCCAGACGATGTCGGAACTACTTTGACATCGCTGTGAACGCTAAAGGTTTGATTGCACTAAGCTGTGCAGCAGAGCGAGCCCTGCTGGTGTTCAGCCGGCATGGTCGCCTGCTCCAGACCTTTGGAGGATCAGGGCTGGGCTCTGCAAAAGATGAACTTGAGGCTCCCAGGGGTGTGACTGTGACCAGGCTGGATGAGTTCTTGGTAGCTGATATCCGCAAAGGTACCCTCATTGCCCTAAAGCTTGACCCAAAGACAGGCTCCCGTCTTGAGCGCACAGTAGTGACCGGATTCCACAGGCCCTACTTAGTGGCAGCCTGCTTGAGCTCAGGCATGATAGCTGTGTCTGAAAGGGGCAATGAGACAGGTCGTGTGCCTTGCATCAAAGTGCTCGAGCCAGGCTGGAACACAGTGAGAGTTCTGGGTGTTTGTGCCGGTATGGGACCCATCCTGGCCTGCCCCTGGGGCATCTCCATAGATACAGATGGTACTGTGCTGGTGGCGGACTGGGGGGAGCAGCACAGAGTCCTGTTATACCCAGCACACAGAGTGGGGTGGCCAATAGTGACCCAGGGCTTGAGTAGTCCACGTGGACTGACCCTGCTACCTGAGGGTCAGTTAGCTGTGTCTGACAGCATGCACCATTGCATTAAAATATACCAGTATAAAGCGATCGAGGACTAGAAAGAGTTAGCTGAACCAACCAGGTTTGGGTACAGAACTGGACTTTTAAGGGTACCAACCGAAATACATCGTATTCGGTACGGAATAATTGGAAACAAAAACTATGGGGGAACTTATCTACTACATTTATTTTGTTATTATAAAGAGAGAAAAGTACCAAAGAAAGGTACTGAAAGATACCGAATTCCAGGTACCAATATCGTTTCATATGTGAACAGTACCCAATCCTAGAGGCAATCAATCAAGCTAAAAGTCTTGTGTGTTTTCATTCTTAATAAATCTAATTCGGGTAATTCTGCTGCAGAACTGCAACTCCAATCAGTTGCAGCTCCTGTGCTGAAACTTTAAATTTCACTTTTGAAACCCGGCTGCACTCAGACTGACAAATGATGTATTGGTGTTTGGTCTCGCTGTATCTTAACAGCAGAGTCAGATGCCCACCTGGATTTGTAAGCCAAAGGCTCTCCATTTAACATGAAGGCAAAAGCTGAAGTTATGAATATGCTATAAAGACAAACATATTCTCTGCTTCACTGAGCAAACACAGTGCTCAGTGTAGCATACGTTTACTCTCAACAGTCTCCTTTTGAGGGTCAAATAGAACTGCTGATTGCTTTCGCAATTTAGATAATAAATTAGAATTTAATTGTCTGCATATATCCATGTGTGCTGTCCGTAATTTTCTGCATGTCCCCATCACAAGTCTGCAGAGATTATTATAGACAAATCAACTCTGAAAAGTATAAACCAGGCATGGATTTAATAAATTAAATGATCCAAGACAAATATGAACTTACTATATACTTTTCCAGTGTGGCATTTTTATTTTGATGTGTTCAAACAAGAGGTATTTCAATATTTCAATCTTGTTGTGATTTTCTTCAATAATTCCAGCAAATTCTACAATTTTCCATGCTGTCACTGATCTTTACTGACAACTACATGAGCTTGGCGGCTTTTTATTCAGTCCTCCCACTCCCTTCTTTCACCAGCAGTGTCTGTCATGTATATCCTCCACTCTCTGATGGATTCTGTATTTAACATGTGGATACATTGATGGCAGAAAGTGCAGGGTGGGTGAATCATCAGCCGAGAAATCAGACTGTCATCCAGATTATTTTCTGTGAAATGTGTCCATTTATAGCAGATCAGCAGACCATTGCTTATTTGGGATGCTGTAAAGTTATTAAGTACATCACACAAGTATGGTATATTTGCAGGAATAGGTATTTAAAAGGCTATTTTATTTTTGGGATACTTTGTTTTCACTCCACTACAACTCAGAGGACATTTTGTACCATTTACTCCTCTACATTTATTTGACAGCTATGGTTACTCATTTCTTTTTAGATTAAAGGTTTTCATTTAGTATGAGACAGTTAAAAACTGTACTTGAATAATGTACTTCTGACATTATTTAATCAGTTGCAGAAATGCTTTTTGTCAGTTTTGTAGTCCTCTGGAGAAGCAAGTAATCCTTCAACAGATCTAAAAGTGTAACAAAACTTAAGATGTGTTTTTTTATCCCCCCCCTCCAGACAACAAGAATATGAGATGTCTCTGCAGTTTAAATCCCCTGGCAGTGTCGTGGAAATTCAGACATAGCTCAAATACTGCTTAGATGTTTCGTGCATCAATATTTTAACACTGTGACAGAGACCATTTTTTTTAAACTTTGGTTCTTTTTTACTGTTGGTACTTTTTACTTTTTCTAAAGCAAAATTTTTAATACAAGCCCTTTACATATAATGGACTTTTGGGGGAATTTTATTTCTATTGTGTTATTGCAACTTTTACTACAGTGACAGATCAGAGTGCTTCCCTAACAACTGGGTTTATCATTTTTGTTTTATGACTATAAAAGGAAGAGAGATTATATTATAGATTCATCATATATTCATCCCCTGGAAAATATTCTGTTGTGATGACAGTAAAAAAAAAAGAAATGTTGCTTGGGATTGTGTGAAATTTTCTCCTGTGGACTGTTTTGCTTCATATGAAAAAAAATAAATAAATAAATCTTGGTATTAACATTAAATACTGAACTTTTTGTGAATGTAGACACTGCAGTACTGACATCTTGCATCTACAAATTATTTAATCACATTAGCAAAGTTTGCCATTAACAATCACTTGTCAGTTATGTCTTGCACTATTGGGAAATCACGAGTTAAATTCTGCAGCACACCAACCACAATTAGAATTTGAATGCAGATGAAAAATTAATAACCACAAAATGAACTTCCACACAGAAAGAACTGAAGGAGGAATCTCTTGGGTCTAACACCCACTCACATCTGTTGCCAAGTGAACAGTAACATAGGCCTTTGTTTGCATTTTAAGTCAATTTCCTGCACATCTGAGAGGTTAATTTCAACCTCTCTACACTTCAAACAATTTCAGTTCTTTTTCATCATGCATACAGGGGATTTTATGGTAACAAGGTATGTCGTCTCTTCGTCGTCTCAACAAAGCAGTTAAACTAGTTTTTATAATTGCTATTAGAGCTGCAAAACAACATTATATAATAATCATTTGGTAAATTTAAAGCTTTTTTTGTTGCTCCACACACCTTTAGATTCCTGAAAGATGCTTCAATATTCCCATACATATCTAAAACCCTGAATCCAAAAAAAGTTGGGAAACATATTTATACAACAGAGTGCAATAATTCGCCAATCTATTTTTAAATATATTGATTGAAAAAATAAAAAGGAGAGCCTTATAGATAAATCGATATATTATTGCCCTATAATGACCTATAAAAGGCATATCTGTATTCATCAGTATCAGTGTATTTTTAACCAAAATGCTCAGATATGAAAACTTTTTTTTACAAAATAAATAAAGCAATGCCTGGGGTGATTTAGAAATGGCATTAGCTATTTATTTATTTGTATTAATTATTTATTTAAATAGTCAGCAATTGAGACAGAACACACAGTATTTATATGTATTTAGTTGTTTTATTTCTTATTTATTCTTTTTTTCTCGGTTATCATTTCTAGAAATGGTTGACACAATCCAATATAAAATGTAATAAAAACTCCTTATTAAACACTCTGTGGTTGACTGTAGCTAAAGTTGTGTTTAGTTTACACAAGTAGTCGACAAATTACTTATACAAAAAGAATATATTTCACAGAGCTCAAAATTCAAAAATGTACACTGAGTTAAATAAAACTGTAGAGACTGGGTTGCCACTGGGCTAATTACTGAACCTTAGTATGATCCTGGAGCTAAGTCCATTTTTAAAGGGTGCAAGTGGAAATATTAAACCTAACATATAAGCGGTTAACCCCAAAAGTCACCTTGTAGTTTCAAACTCTGAAGACAAACAATTCACCCGGTTCTCTATTTTCAGAGGAATACTAGCCTGGGTATAGGGCATAGACTGTATATGGTATAGGGGGAATACTGCGCCATCCCTGGGTGCTGGGTATTTCCTGGCAACTAAACACTAAACGGCTCCACGAACTGTGGCTCTGTGTATTTGCTGAACTTGCTGTATACCTCACGCCCCCAAAACACTTAGTTGGCATAACTTTTTGAGGATAAGCAACCCATAACAATGTGAAGTAGCAAACATGAGCCACATAACATAGCATGCTAATGTTTGTTGTTGATGTAATCTCTGCAAAAAGCTCTCATAAACAGTATGCAAACATCCAACCGTTATCTAAGTTGGTGTGCCAATTTATATAAATTAAATGCACAACTTTTCCATGCTGTCTTTAGAAGAAAAAAACCCTCACCTGAGTTAGGTTGTGCAGGTGGAGGCGTCAGTGCAGGATGTAGGGTGCAGGTCAAAACCTTTTAAACTTACATTTATTGGGGAGGAAACACAAGATAGAATACACTCTGTTGCATTTTACTGCCACTGCCACCAGGTGTTACTAAAGAGTGTCAGAAAGTGAACTTTCCTGTCCCCGGGTCATCAGGTTCACCTGTTTCCTATCAGCTGCTTCCTATCCCAGGAACTATCCTGTTCCACCATTGTTCTCCAGGCAGACAGACTTCTTGTTTCCGAGCCAGCTGGTCATCCTGTCATTCAGCTTTCCTGTTCCTCAGGCAGATAACCCTTTCTCCAGGTTCACTGGCCCTCTATTATTTATCTCACTTGCCCAATTCTGCAGGCAGCTCTTGTATTTTATTTACAGTAGATATTTTGTATGCTTGCGCACTAAGAAACTGTCTAAATTATGGATTTTAATGCTACAGGCAAAAACAACAAAAAGGGTTTTTATGCACTGGTGAATTTTGAGCTATTTTGCGTTCATAACATGCTCTTTCAGACTTATGGACAGAAAACATCCAAAATACACATTTTATTGTTTATTTTACTACACTATGTCTATTTGGGTCATGAATTTACATATGTAATTATAACATTTTAGAAAACTAGTAATGCAAAAAAAAATTATCTTAATGCAGGCAATCAACTGGGGTGAGGTTTTATGGAAATTTTTTAATAATATATTCCTTTTTTTTTTACCCTATTCACCTTTATTGCTCTTTCGAATGGTTGAAGTTTTACAATAAAGGACTGTTATCGAAAAAATTTATTTTTCCCATATTCTGAGCCAGAAACGAGCCATGTCTGTGGCCCTTTTTTCATTCTTTGGCTGTAATATGTCAACAAAATAAAACATGAACCTTGCTTTATTCAATATTCAGACTTCCTTTCTGTAAATGAATGCAAATTTGCAAACATAATGCATCATTTGCATATTTAAAAATACAATTTCAGCAAAAACTTCTGACATAAAAACATAATTTTACTGTAAGTAAGCACCTGTAGAGGTTTCATGTTGATATCTATTAGTTGATATCTATTAATGCAAACAGTGCATTGAAGGCTTTTTATATATTTATATATTTCCCATCATCCGTGTCTATTATGTGTAAAGGTGTTCACATAGGAGCTTTGCGTGAGATGTCTTCAAACCAAAGTAAATACACTAAACAAGTATACTTAACACTTCAGTCTGTGTGTCCGTTAGGAGCAAGCACAGTTAAATGTATTTATATAAGAACATCATAACCTGGTGCTAAATTTATTCATTGATGTTAATTTAACACTGGAGCTGTGGAGGAAGAATTATGGAAATGACTGGGCTCCTACACATATAACACCAACGCAGAATTACCAGATTATTTGCATACTGACATGCGTTTATATAGGATGAAAGGTTCATAGGTTCAGATTGTCATAGTGTCATGGAAAAAGCAATTTTGCTGTATTATCAGGTCACGCTGGTGTATTTCTGAGTCTGTCCAGCTGTGAGCACTGGATGTTTACCTTCAGAAACCTGTAAATCAGGTTAAATGTTACACATTTCCAAGCTTTTATTACCATATATGTACTGTGATGTTTCTGACAGAGATTAAAGAGGGGCAGGGTGGCTTCTCAGCTCGTCCTCATTAAAGCTGTCAGCATGGCTTGTGACTGGCCTACGCATACAAACAAAGCATGTACACAGTGTAGTTTCTTCGCCAGTCACCTTGGAGACAGTGTTGATGGGAATTAAAAAAGTACAGTACGCTACACTCTGCAGGATGCTGACTGTACTGTTTCTTCACTAATTAGTGATTACAGAGTGTTTTTTCTCTCCATCTCGTTGGCCTTCCTTCTATAGCAAGGTGACATTTTCCAGATTTTTTTTCTCTTCACAGTAGAATAAAAAGGTGAAAATTAGCTTTCAGTCTTCACTGACATGGTTGAGAAATCAGTGTATCAAAGAGAAACATTCTCCCTCCAACTCTATGTAAATGCTCATTTTGTGCTGATTTGTCTAACAATATTTGCAATACAATACCTAAACTACCTGCATTTGCATGTAAACAAATCAACTGAAAATGAGTCAGATTAAGTGGGGAAAAACCCTGGCATATTTGGTAAATATCCTACCACATATCTGGGTTATCTTTTGTTATCTCATGTAGCTTTCTCAGTTGTTTCTTTAGTCTTCCTGAATGTTTCCGTGGGTGTTTCTATCCATATTCAAAGCTAAACTGGTATCTAATACTGTACTGGAAATAAATAAATAACTCCTTAGCAGAAAAACAATAACGAAATGTTTGCAGACTGAATATCAACAAAAAACAACTCAGTTAAAATAACAAATATACACATTGAACTTTGAATAAGGACACATGCTGGTGAAATAATCCCTCTGACTAAATGCAGTGAATTATAAGTAGTAAAGAACACAGCTAGAGGCTTTGCAGAGGGGCGGCGTGGGCTCTCTATACTGAAGCACAAAGGAAGTCTCAAAGTTGGAAGTGAAAAATAAGATTTAACCTTCACAAAAAATATCTGGTCATGACTTCACCGCAAAAATTATCATTTGTATATCAAGTACTGCATCTTACCTGCATGAATTCTTGAAGAAAACTATCTGTCATTCCTCCACGGTCAAAACAAAGATTTTAAAAAATGAATAAAAGTCTTGATAAATTGACATAAATGGGGTTTTCTTCAATAATTACTGTTAACAAAATATTAAATAATTCATATATAAATCATAATTTTTGGGCTCAAGTATTCCTTAAAATTAAATTGGTGAAAAAAAGCTATATTTTTTTGTTTTTTAGGCGATGACATTGCAGTCATGACACAATGCTTAGGTGCAAAGTTTTAGTTTTTCTCAGTTGCTTTGGCACATTTCTGGGATCATCCTTTTGCAAAACAGTAAGTGCACTCAAAACAATTATTACAAACAACAAAAGACAATAATGTACCTGCTCAGTACTTAATCTCTCAAAGGTTAATATTCTAGTCAGTGCCAGATTCTCATCCACTTCACAGCAGATGTCTTCTCTTGCAAAGCAGCCTAAATCTTCTTCTTCCTGACTGTTTACTGTGTTTATTCCCTTGTTCTTCTTCCATTTTCTGAAATTGTAACACTGTGTTGTGCTTTTGTCTTTATCTGCTTGCCAATTGAAGGTTCACTTGATGCTCCTCCGAGCTATTTTAGTGAAGTGGTTGATCATTGGTTTCCTTCATTAGTGAAGGAGACCAATGACCATCAAGTAATCATGACTGGACACAGTTATAAAAATGATGATTGGGTCCAGAGAGGAGAAAAAAATATGAGAGGAGGATTATTTTATTGAGCAAAAAGTTGAAATGACGAGAATAAAGTCAACTTTTTGTGTTTGGTAACGCTGGAAAGATATTCACAGATTGGTTGTTCCCATGTCAGTAACATTGTTTTCCATCTGAACAGTTAGGTAGACTGTAAGCTACAACCTGATTCTCATCAATGTCATAAAATGAGCAATAACTACAATATTTAAGGGTGTAGTAGGACTTAAATCCCCCCCACACATAAATGAGCTTTTCTCCGTAGAAGGCTACTACGACTATTGTTTTGGGAAAATCAGGTTGTAACTTGCAGTCTACTGTTCTGAACCCAAAAAGTTAGCAACAGGTCACAGATGTAGGAAACAATTGTACCAAATCCTTTGCCAAATCTTTTGTTCAAATAGTCAGAAATCGCTTTTATGTTGTGCACAAGTGCCTCAAAGACATGAAGGTCGACCTAGCAGTTTCAATCATTTCAATTCAAATCTTAGAAATGTATCAAAGCCCCGGACCTTCATCAGAGTAAATATCATGCCGGTGCCTTTCTAATGAGAGCGCACATTGAAAAGGCAGTTCTGAAAAAGGATTTCACATATTGCAAAAAAATGGAGGTTAAATCACAATTGGATCTCTCTGCTGAGTCTTCCGTGCTCCAGTTTCAAAACAGCGCTTAGTTTTACAGTCCCAGGTGGCGGCATCAACCCACTGCCAGACTTTTACTACATCTACTACTACAGACGCTACAGCTACTAAATCAGACGCTTTCAGTGACATAAAATAGTACAGTGCATGAAATACAATATGATACACAAATCAAGCAGAAAGGGAAGAGGTAGACGGTTTTACGTCACTTTAATGAATGAATGTAATTAAATATGAATCCAATGCAAAAAAGGAAAAAGAACTAGAAATTTCTTTAGGCCACACACAAGTTTGAGAATTAACAATCCTCCCACATCCACCCTCAGTTTTTATGGTCCAATTTTCACTTTCCTTCCTGCTTGCTCACAGACACACACTGCGAGCGAGCCAAGTTGGTTCAGTACTTTTGGCTGTCTTTTATAGTTTGTATCATAAACCCCACGCTGGGTCAGGCTTTGGTAAGCTTGCCTTTTTCTGCAAACTGTTTTTTGGTCATCAGCGAAGGATCTATGGAGGGTGTAGGCCGGTTTATAGTAAATATCAAAGGCTTTAATAAAGATCAAGGCCACAAACTTAAAGCTCTTAAACAAGGTTGTTCACTGCTTAAAACAGGATCTTTACCAGCAGAAAATCATTTCAAACAAGTAAGGTCCACATTGAACATGAACGTTATGCTTTACACTTCAAATGAAAAAGCATGATCTTGTCTGTGAGAGCCCTGCTCGAAACACACACACAACAGCCGGCGGAAAGGCAGGAATGTAAGCTTTGATGTCATTCAGTTTGTTCTTTCTCCGGTTTTCTGAAGGGAGGTGGAGAGAGAGATCACTTCCTCTCTCTTATAAACCCAGAAAGTCAATGTACACAGTGAAAACTGCCTTCTCTTTGAACTGCACAAATGTCTGACTCAACCTAAAACAAAGATGTCTTTAGAATTTAAATGTCTGCGAATGTCTTAAATGTACACCAGCGGACAAAAAAGGTTTTGATACCAAACTGGGGCTGCAACAAAAGAATATTTCCATTATCAAATGATATGTCAATTATCAAAGTACCAAACTGAATAAACTGGAGATGCTGGAAAGGATTTGGCAGTTTGCTTCATAAATTACTTTAAATTTACACAAATTTTAACAAATTCAAGCGCTTGTGAATAAAGTTGAGCGATCACTAACTTTAGTCACACACTGGCGCACCAGTCACAGGGGTGTTTCTCTCTTGTATAAGGCTGCACTGGTGGGACCCTCAAACTGCAGTTTGATGGCCTGTTTCAGATTAAGCTGCGGGTCTGTGGTTGTCATAACATCCTCCGGCAAGGCACTACAAGGCGGGACGGGGCTAAACGTGTAGCAAGCAGGTGATGAAAAGTTTTTCTGGGGTTGGGAATCCCAGGTGTCCCCTTGAAGTGGACTTTGCAGCCTATACGGGTAGCCCAGAGGAGGACTTTCTCTGTTTTTAGCACCTATTGAAGGGCTGTCCTGCCCAGGCATTATCCCGAGGGAAGCCATGACTGAGTGCCATTTGCCACCCGTGTAAGTAGTCCTGTCTGCTTTTATTAAGTTTGAGTTCTGTTTGTTCATTTTGTCGCGATATTCGAGTCCGGACGACAAGCCTTTCTGAGGCAGTTCGCAGTTGTGCACCATTGCAGCAACCGTGCAAACAGTGGGAGGTGGGCTGCCTTTAGGGTGCCTCTGGCTGCTTCCATGGAGGCTGCCCATGCCTGGGCCCCCCGGTGGGGGGAGAGTGGAGGGACGACTACGACTTCGGGGCAGTGAGTGCTGTTGGATCTGCTGAATGAAGCTGAGGCTGTCAGCTGGGACGGTCTGCACTGTGGCCAGCGAGTGGCAGGTGGATGAGGTTTGGGAGCTCTGCATGGAGTGGAATCGTTCTGCAGTGGAGCCAGGAGAAGATACAGAAGAGGAGGAGGTAGCAGAAGTGACTTCACCTCCGTTACTCTCCAAGATGCCTGAAGAGAGGATCTTGTTGGGTTTGGCAGGGGAGACGGTACTAGATTTAGGCAGCAGGCCTACATATGGCTTGGCTCCGTAGCTCTCCAAGAGCCGGACGATGTTAAAGTGCCCATGTTTTCCAGCCACTTTGATGGGACTGCGGCCGTATTTATCAATGTGATTGGGATTCGCACCTCTTTCCAGAAGCATTGCAACAATATTTGCGTGTCCCACCTGGGCGGCGATGCTCAAAGCCGTCGCCCTCTGGTGACAAGCGAGGTCTATACTGATACCACTGGTTTCAAGAAGATGCCGTCCTACTTCAGCATGTCCTGTCCAAGCCACTGAATGCATTGGCGGTCTTCCTTCTGCATCCTGTGCATTGGGATTTGCCCCGTGCCGTAACAGAAGGTCTACCATCTCCACACAACCCTGCCAGGAAGCCACATGAAGCGCTGTTCGGCCCTCAGAGTCTCGGGACTCCAGGGGCACCCCGCCTTTCTCTATGAGGAGAGTAACCTTTTCAAGTCGATTCTCTAGCACCAAGAGGTAGAGCAGAGGCCTTCCCTCTGCGTCCCGGACATCGGTATCAGCCCCTCGCCTCATGAGTAGCTCTGCAACCTCAGCATGGCCCTCCAGGAGGGCGGCAGTCAGGGCAGAGTGTCCATCGTATGCTCTGTGATCAATGGGAGAACGTCTGTCCAACAACAGCCTGACCGTGCTCCAGTGACCTTCCTGCGCTGCCAATATAAGAGGCGTGCGACCTTCAATGTCCATCTCTCCGACACGCGCCATGCTGCCTCGCTCAGTCAGAGCAGCACACACACTGCGATGGCCTTCACAGGCAGCAGCGTGCAGCGGAGTCCAACCGAGGTCGTCTTTGTGGTTCTCGTCCAGGCCTCGGTCCAGCAGGGCACGGACAACCTCCACGCTGCCTCTTGCTGCGGCTAGGCAGAGGGCCGTCCTGCCTTCGCAATCAATGGCGTCCACAGCTGCTCCCCAGAAAAGCAGTCGCGACACCGTCTTCATGTGGCCCATTGCTGCAGCTGCCAGCAGAGGAGTGACAGCTGCTGCAGCAGGGACGTTACCATTAGGACCAGCAGTCTCATCTACGTCAGCACCAGCTTCCAACAGAAGCTCAACTACATCGTCATGGCCCTCATAGGCTGCAAGAAGCAAAGGCGTCATTCCATCGTGGTCTCTGTGTCCTGGATCAGCTCCACGCTCCAGTAACAGACTCGCTACTTCACCATAACCTTTAACCCCTGCTGCTGTGGGGACACAGAGGGCAGCGACTGACAGAGCAGAGCGCCCATCTCCATCAGCCAAGTTCACTTCTGCATTGTGGTCCAGCAATACCTCCACAATTTCATGATGTCCCATATAGGCGGCCGCAATAAGTGGCGTGCGGCCCTTGCTGTCAGCTTTGTCAACTCGTGCCCCGTAGTCCAACAGGGTCAGGACAATTTCCTCGTGCCCTCCCCACGCAGCAGCTCTTAAAGCAGTCCGGCCCTCAGCATCACATCCATCCACATCTGCGCCTGCATCCAGCAGAAGCCGGACAGCCTCACTGTGTCCTCCCCAGGCTGCAGAGCGGAGCGCCGTCCAGCCTTCGTTGTCAACGTGCTCCATCAGCTGCACTGCAGTTTCCGGCTCCTGGTACTTGGCCCATTCCAGGAGCATGGACAACACTTTGACATGACCCTGCCTGGAAGCCAGAGTCAGTGGTGTTTGACCCTGTTGATCTTTGACCAGTGGATCAGATCCGTGTGTCAGGAGAAGTTTGACTACATTTGTAGACCCATCATGGGCCGCACTGGCAAGCAAGGTCTGTCCATCTATAGAGCCAGGCTGGTTTACAGAAACCCCACTGCTGAGCAACTTCTTTATGGACACCTCCCTTTCAAAGGACTTTCGTAAACTAGGTCCCTCCTCGCCTGTACAATGCACTCCAACACTCTGGTCTGCAAAACAGGCTGCAGAAACAAGCCCAGTCCTCAATAACAGCTGAAGGACTTGCTGGCTGACTAGAACAGGAGGCTGGGGTGTGGATGTGGCAAGGGCACTACTGTCTCTAGGAGGAAAAGCGGGCACACCTGTCCACAGCATCCACAGTGCCAATAACGAGGGGTTATCTTTATGTTGACTTGAGGAAACTAAATGTGTTGCTAACTGGCAAGTGTCCTCAATGTCCAGGTGGGATCCCTGCAGAGTCAGAGCCATGGCGAGCATGCTGTGCCCCTCTGTTCTGCTACAGAGATACTTCTGTGTGCAATACTTAACATCGGTCAGCCACTCAGCAAAGCTGGCATGAAAAAGTAGTTTGGTACCTCCAGGGCCGTCGATCAGGAGAGGTGCAAGGGTTTGGAGCTTGTTCTGGAAGTCCTGCAGGCTGAGTAAGTTGTCATGTGTCCAGGCAGCAGTGAACAGCTGCTGGGGCGTGAGGGGCTTCGGAGCAGCCAAGAGGACATTGATGAGAGGCCTGACATAGACAAACAGTCCCCGGGGGAACAGTCTCTGGCACAACCACAGGTAGAGGCCATTTAAGGTTCCGGGGATGTCCCGGATCTCCCGGAGCCCTACCAGTGCAGCAGCCACACCATCCAGCACACGCTCGAGGAACAGAAAGCAGCCGCTGCTCTTAATGTGTAGCAGGTTCAGCATGTCAGCCGTGTCAGGGGTGAGCTGACGGCGAAGTGTCGCGTCTCCGTCCAGTCGACACAGGATGTACTGCTGCACGTCATGGACTGGAGGGGGCTTGCGGAGATCATCCAGACAGAGCCGGCGAAAACCTGAAATACATAATGAAAGTGAAGTTTTTTAAACCTTGATATAGTTTTGCCTCTTAGTCTGGACTCCATCAGCCCAACAATAAGTTATTTAGGTTCTCCTCTCTATGTGTCTTAAACTGATTATCATCATAAGGTCAGTTCTTGTCTTTCTTCTACCTTTCCATCCATTTCTCCATCTCTCTGGTAAAGGTATTGACAACCTAGTGGTATTTTCTTGCTCTTCTCTTTATTGAATCAACACACGTTCTAGTGTTTTTTTTCTATTATTCACACAATGGGTAAATTTCCAGTGTAGCAAAATGTACAGCAAAAATAGAAAGAGCATCAATAAAATAATTAATAGAAACAAGAAATATTAACAAGAAATATAAAAGTATTAAAAATTTAAGCAAGAAGAAAAATAAAATTTGGAACAGTGTATAAAATACCAAAAATTCACTGTAGTATTCCTTAATCTCTTGAAATGTGGTATTTTTACAAGTGTGTATAATTGAGAAGACCTGAGTGAGTGAACTGTGACTTTTTTTTTTATCTGAAAAGAGGAGATACATTCTGTATGGTCATCAGATTCCTCTGCTACAAAGCAACACCTGCATCCTTCATTTAAAATGTATTAATAAAATGAAACTGGAGCACATAACCAGAACTCTTAATCTAGATTCTGCTTTTAAACAAAAACCTTATTACCTTATTGAATAACTTGTATTTTTATTTGCAGTAACGCAGTCATTGGATGCATTGTTAATGTGGATGTTAATACCTGATGATAATGGGAGATGATGGACAACTGGCTGCTGAATTACTTGTAAGATGTCTAACTAACTAAGAAAGAAGAAGAAGAAAAAAAGAAAACTATAAGTAGTTTTCTCAAACGCTAATTTCACACCCACTGTGTGACTGGGTAGTAATTTTGAAAATTGCTATTTGTTTATTGTAGGTCAATCAATAGTCATTAAATGTGGCTCGTTCAGTCACTCAAAGAGTAATTTCACTCCCCATGGCTGCACAATATCCACCACAGGCTCACCTGAGGGAAATCACGTTCCTGTCTGACCTCACAGGCTCATATTTACAACATAATAACATCTTAAAGTTATTCTCTCTTCATACCTGAGAACATCTTGCACACTGCCTTGTTGTGGCGGCGGACGGAGCAGACGAGCAGCAGCCAGCCGGGCAGCAGGTGTTGATTAGCGGCCAGCAGCTCAGCAATGGAGCCGCTCTTCCCACCTCCTTCGCCTGTACCGTACCCGACGTCCAGGGAGTCCACCAGCAGCAGCAGAGTCTGGGCAGGAGGTGGACGGTCTAACAGGGGTCCCAACACTGCTCTGAGGAACACACAAAGGAAGAGATTAGATTTTCTTTTATTGAGTGCAGTTCAAACCTTTTAAACTCAGTGACACCACTCCATCACTATGCAGACAGCTATTTTTTTCCATGACTTAAGGCAATTTAATTTTGTTTTACCTTTGTCTGTCTTTTCATTCATATCAAAAACATTCAGAGCATACCTCTCAGGCTTATAGACACACAGTCAGTTCAAAACATTGCAGAGCAAAAAACACGGTATGTCAGGAATGGGATATAAAACAGTAAAAGATTGCAAAACTTGGCAAAAACCCTGAATCAGAGTGTCTGTCCTTAAAATAACGCCGTCAGCACCCACACCCTGCTGTGATCTGATATTGACTCAGGTTAATGGAACTCCTTAAAAATGTCTTGCTGTGCCCTGAACACACACACACATGCACACGCACACCTGTATTGTGCACCTCTTCTTTTATATTCTGTTATATTAATTTCGTCATACTTAGGACACAATTTTGCTAACATGCCTGAGCTCGGATTTAATTTCTTCTCGCCTACACTTCTGTGAAACCTTTTAGTCTTGACCATAAAAGCAATTATAATCATTTCAGCAAAATTCCTTCAAGCAGAGATGCAGCCCAAAGTGGTTAACAAACCTTAAAAGGTTGAAAATCAGAAGGGCACTTGAGGAGCGCAGACCCTGCCGAGGCCATGTTCTATCTCACAATGTTTAAAATAGAGAATAATATTTTGTATTTCTACCTTTTCATTTGGACTGTAGATTCTAATGCTTCACCTTTCTACCAAGTTTCATGAAAATCAAGCCAGTAGTTTTTTTGTAATCTTGTAGACAAACAAACAAACCAAAGCGCAAAACATAACCTCATGGAGGAGGCAACAATATTATAACCAAACACAAAAACAAATTTCCTGGGTCCCTGGGAGCACAGAGATCAAAAGTTTTTTGGACCTCTATGCTTTTATTCCAAAATCTAGACTTGAGACCTGAGGCAAATAGTTTATCAAAGGAGAAATAAAATCCTTCAGTTATTGTGATGTACTAGAGCAACTGAAGCATGAAACCTTCATAATGAAACTGCAAGTTGTATGTGGGAAGTGAAGCCTCCTGAGAACAAAGTTGTTGCTTGAAGATGATTACAGTGGCTGCACCAAAATCATGTCTGAGCCAAGGACCAAAAAACAACTCCATTTTCTGACACCTATGATAGTGTTATGTTATGGTACAGTAACTGTATAGTAATACTAGTTATTATAGGAACCCATGTTCACCCTGTCCTAACAAAGCCAGGCAGTGGCAGACCTGTGATTACACTGTGCTGACAGAGGGCTGGATGGCACTTTTTACTGCATTACTGGATCATCTTCCAGCAGCGTCAGACATGATGCTGCTTGACTATTTTTAGTGCTGCCTCCTCTCAGTCGATTAACTGGTTGTTTTGGTCTAAGTAGACAAAGATTTATGTTGTCCATCAGTCTTTTTTCATGCTGAATTACTTATTTCAAAGAAACTAATGAGCTTATCTCTGGTAAACACATGATTTAACACGGTTTTATTTGGAAAACTCTTCTCAGTGTTCATCGACTAAGAATTTCTTTAGTCAAGGACTGCACTAAACTTTTAATAGACAGATCAAATATACAAAGTAGACTCCGGCACACTGTCTAACTTGCAAGGCACATCATTTTTATTGTACTGTTTCAGGCGCTAGACCTTCATCATCATGAAGGTCTTCTTTGTATTTTGGATCCACTCACACTCTCCTACGCACTGGTCTGTGAAAGAGATGTGCAAAGTTTTTCCTGTTTCTACAGACAGACCAAATACATTTTTTTAAAGTGTTGCATCTTTGGCCATGCTTGCAGCATGGCTCTAGGGATGGCAATACCAGACTTCCAGTCAGTCCACCACTTTCCTCCAGAAATCTCAGCAATTATTAGATGGATTGCCATGAAATTTTATATTAACATTCATGTTCCTCAGAGGATGAATCCTAAAGACTTTTGGTGATCCCCTCACTTTTCCTCTAGCGCCACCATGAGGTCGCCAAAATTACTATCTAATTAGCAAATATTAGCATCCTAACATGCTGAACAACAGTGAATAAGGTTTACGTTAAACTTGTTTTACATCAGCAGGTTAGTATTCTAGCTGTGAGCATGTTTATCTAATCACTGTCATACAGCCTCACAGAGTCGCTAGCAGGTTCACCTGGTCAGACATGGACTTACTGATCTATCCCTGAATTGCTGTGTCTATAAAGAAGTTGTCTTTAAACAAAACAGCTGTACAACACTGTATATATAGCAGCATACTGAATCTCCATTGTAAACATTTCAGAAATAATAACCTGGATATATTTTAACTAGGTCTGATTTAATTCTAAGCGGAGATTTGCACAGAGCTGTACATAAAGACAGGGGTCTTGTTTTAAAGCTGACTAACAGTGATTAACTTGTGGTAGCAGTCTGGAATGAGTGGGTCACACAGAGGCTAAAGTCAGGTCAATTATCCTGCAACAAACACAGGGTGTGTGTGTTTGTGTGTGCTGTCATTAGTGTTAATGTCTATATTTACCAGTGACCAGAAAGTCCGGTCACCTTTAGTCACCAAATGTATGTTTTCAGCCTCAAATGGCCAACAGTCTGTGGGTGTGTTTCTGGTGCCTGATAATTGCAAAGTGAGCAATGTTTCCAGTCTTGTAAAAAGCAAAATATTCTGTAATCAGGAAGGAAGCAGCTCCAGAAGTGTTTATCAAACACCAGGAAGAGATCATTCAACCTGTAAACGGGGTCGTTGCGGCAGAGATGCATGAAAATTTCAGTTTACTTGGCAATTTATCAGAGAGAAGCTTGTGAAGTTGAATTAGTGACTAAAAGCGAGGTCGTTAACTGAACATGTTCATGTCAAGAACAAAGTATCAGTATCAGGATTAACATATGCGTAGGGAGTGGGGTGTGAAATTTTCAACATCACAGAAATTAGTCATCCATAATAATTACATTTTGGCAAAAAGTGCGTCCAACAAATCTGCTCTGTTTGAGCTGCGGTCATGAAACTGTGCATTCGATTAGTGAGGATTCTCTGATTCTGAAACTATAAATCAATACATTTGTCTTCATATAATGGACATATAAACCAGCATCATTTATTGGTTGCAATATGTGAATTAATTCAGGGTTTAGCTATTCAGCAGAGGAGGTTCAGTCGCCCACAACCTGACATCTCAACCCGTCATAAATAAGTTAGAAGATAAGAAATCCGCCTCAACAGTAACGAGACTAATATATGGCATTTGCTGTGTGGAATCGCGTTTCCCCGTGAGGTTAAAGGGGAAGAAAAGCAGTGGTGACCTCTGTTATTTATTTCTGGCGGTAATCACCTGAATTTTTTCAACAACCTCTTCAAGGCTGCAGCTAAAGCTTATTTTCACCATCAATTACTCATTCAATCAATAACAAATGGTATAAAAGTGAATACATGTCCATCACAAGTACCTAGATCCTGAGGAGGCGTCTTCAATTGTTAAATTTATAGCAGTATTTTTTTTTTTTTGGTGGATTTTCTGAGTTGGAGAGAAACCAAAAACATTTACTACTACTATTCTACTACATTGTACTTTACTGCTTCCTACATCTATTTTAACACATTTAATAGGAGAATATTGCAGTTTTTACTTACTTTTACAACATTGGTTGTAAATATAAAATATATATATAATTATGATGTTGAATTATAAGTGAAGACTTTATTGATCCTAGCAGGAAATTCACAAATTACTCAGCAGATAAGGTATACAAGGTTTTTCAAATTGCCCCAACCAGCTGCAATATTAAAGTGATGGACACATTCATGAATCAATAATCTATCAAAATGTATAATAAAGTAAAAAAATATGAATTATTCTGAAATGTATTATTCATGAGCACTTTTACTTTTTATACTTTAAGTATATTTTGAAGCTCATACTATTATCTCAATCATTACTTTTTTTTAATGTGGGGCTTTTATTTTGAAAGTGCACTTTACTCTACACTATCTTATTGCTACTTTTACTGAATAAAAAATCTGATTACTTCTTCCACCAGTATTAATTTGGCTTTTTATTATATACATTTTGTATAAAAATTGTTTATTACATTTATTTTAAAATAGAATATAGTTACTCTTATTTTGTACTTTACATCCTGTTACTTGCCTTAAATTACACTCCACCCCTGACTATGGGGTGAACAGTAATTTGGCCACACCAAGAATTTTGTGAGAGAAGTTTAGGTCAATCGTCTCTTTGTCATTATTTATTTACAGACAAGCCTTAATGTGTGTGAATCATCATTACGTTCAGACATTTCTTTACGCGGCAGTCTTGACTTTTATCACAGAGCATATCCTGTCATTAAAAGCAGATTTAAACCCTGCCCTGGGTTCCAACAAGCTTATCACAGTAATGTTTGCTTTAGTCATCTGATTAAAGTGCTGCTCCCTCACCGGGCACACGTTCAGGTCTGCGGAGGAGGAAGTGTAATGATCCTTTTATTGTTGCTTAAGGTGTTTCCGCTGCATTCAGCCCTCACAGTCCTGGATGCAGGTCCGTGGGTGACTTTTGACCCCAAGCTTCAATTCAGCTTGTGGAGGTCAGCGTGTCATAATCAAAACCAGATTTCCTTGAAGGCAAACATATTACGGCTGTACATCACTGCTCTGACTTTTTGACCTGCTCACAGACTACAATCATATCTTCTTCTTCTAATTAAAATTTAAAAAGTGCTCGGCCCTTTACTATAATTAAGCGCCATAATTACATTTCCTGATTAGATTTTGTTCTCTGGAACAAACTGCCTGATGGCCACGCTGAAGAGCAAATTGAAAACTATTTTTTTCAGGCTTAGTTATTGTACTACACACTAATGTGTCTATATTTTATGTCTGTGGGGTTCTTTAATGATGTTTTTATTCTTCCTTCCTTGTTATTGTGGCTATTGTTCTTATCTGTTACATTTCACTTATTAAAATACAAAATGTGTTTAATTCACTCTACAATACATGAGAAACGCATTTCTCAAAGACCCTTTTTTTTTAAAGTGCAATAATTTTTACTTTACAATTCAGCAAATAAATCAAAATGTCATACACATTTTAGGATTGTCTCCTTTTCTCTGCTTTATATTGTCACTATGATTACTTTAATAGCATTAGCATAAAGAATAAAAAAGAAGATAACTTTTATTTCTAATGAATATTTAGACATTAGAACTGGAATATTCTTAATCAATGGAAAAAAATAATAGTGAGACAAAACCACACAACTGGAAACAATAATTAAGATAGACTCTCAGGCTCTATTGAGAAAAATAAATAAATATGACATTTATTGAAACAAACATGGATGTTAAAAAAATTGATGGACAATTCACGTTCGGATCTTTTTTTATTGATTACCTCTTGCTGCATGCATGTGATTTGAAGATAAAACATGTTAAGTTAACTTGTAATGAAATGTACCGTATAATGTCTTACTACTGAACTGAGTTCAGGAGCAAAGATCCTAAACTAGCATCCCCCTGGATTACTTATTTAATATACAAAATGTGCTTTGTTTACTCAAAGAATAATTCTTCATTTTTGAAAAGCACAACAATTTGTGCTCTCACAGTGCCCGATAATTGTTAATCTCCAGTTCAGCAAATAAACCAAAGATGGTAAACATTTGCTTAGGTTTCACTGCTTTATATTGTTATATATTTAATATTTTATTAATATACTGTTGGTCTCATAAAATAAGCAACTGAAGACGTCTCCTTAGGATCTAGGTACCTGTGATGGACATTTATTCACTTTCTTCTGATTACCTCTTGCTGCATGCATGTGATTTGAATATAAAACATGTGAAGTTTACTTGTAATGAAATGTAGCGTATAATGCCTTACGACTGAGCTAAAAATCAGTTAGAAAACTGGCTTTATTTTCAGTCTGTAGTGACCTGTTTGGTCTTAAAACTCCTTTAACAGCAACACTACACTGCTAACATGAACACATTTTACATTTAAGCCTTTACTAAAGAAGTTGATTAAGCCTTCAGCTGCCGGAGAAAAGCTCTCCATCTGTCAGATAAACTTCTGGTTTAACTAAGTGCATTTCACCCAAGTACATTTCATTTAAACTTTGCATGACCAGGAGTGCTTCATTTAAACAAACAAACAAAAAACACCCCAAAAATCTATTTTTCAAAAAGGGCTCTGGGTTACAAAAGGCAGCAGAAACAATGAGCTGCAGAGTAAATAAAATACCACAAAAATCAAAGTTTGTGGTTTAAAAGCAAAGTGGGTCAATCCCGGAATAATTTAGCAGCTAGACGCTGCCGTGTAATTAATATAAATGTGGATATATGTGTGTATTTATGTATATAAATATGACGGAGGATTTGGTAACCATGGTAACATTTATGCATGCATGCATGCCAGCAGGAAGCAGTTTGTTGAGTTTGTGTCCTCCTGCCTGTATTTTGACAGTTTCTCATTTAAAAGTGAGCGAATTGTAGCAACCACACAGCAACCATACTGCTAATGACATCACAGCTCACACATTTTTCCCTGTTTCTAAATTTTTATCTTATTTATGTGATATAAAGTCAGCTTGTGACACCAATACTGATAATTCCTACTGAAATAAAGCAGTTGCATTAATGAGTGTCAGTTCATATGACATACATACACTCACCGGCCACTTTGGTGGACTTCAAAGCGAGCAGAATTGGGAAGAAAGGTGATTTAAGTGACTTTCAACGTGGCATGGTTGTTGCTCTGAGTATTTCACAAACTGCAACCATCTCTTGGTTTTACAGAGAATGGTCGAAAAAGAGAAAATATCCAGTGAGCAGCAGTTCTCTGGGAGAAAATGCCTTGTTGATGGCTGAGGACAGAGCAGAATGGCCAGATGGAAATGATAGAAAGGCAACAGTAACTCAAATAACCACTTGTTACAATTAATGTCTGCAGAATGTCTTTCTATTCTTTGTTACTTTATACTTCTACTAAATTTCAGGGGTATATTTAAAAATACATTTTACTCTGCTACATTTCTTTGACACCACTGAGTGCTTATGCTTGCATGATATGATAAGCACTATGCCACTAATCTACCCAGTCGGGCTGCAACAAACTATTATCTTCACTGTCAATTGCTGTTGATTATTTTTCAACTTAATTGATTTGTTGTTTGGTCTAAAATGCCAGAAAATGGTTTACACTGTTTTTTGATATTGTTTTTATTATGCAAAGTGCCATTGAGACCCTTTTAATGTGCTATACAAACACAATTATTACCCTATTATTAATTTTGTTAAATGTATTTTTAAATGGTAATCAGTGTTTCTCAAAGCCCAATATGTCGTCCTCAAATGTCTTGTTTTGTCTATAAATAAAAATATTAGTTACAAGTCATAGAGGAGCAAAGCAACTAGAAAATATTCACCTTTAAGAAGCTATAATGAGAGAATTATGACTTTTTATGAAAGGAATTAATCAAACTTATTAATCGATTTGCTCTCATAATGTAATAAAGACAAATTATAATATTCCATCATCATTTTACACTGTAAAAGGAGACATTCTGCATAATGTGTCTTTTACTACAATTCGCTGATATACTTTCACTTGTAATGGAGCACTTTAGACCACAATATTCCTACTGTTTTGACACAAAAAGTATCACTTTGAGAAACCTCTGTCCTCAAACACACCAGACCTCAGAAGCAACAATGGATAATTTCTAGACCAAGTGAACCTAACGACAAGTGTGAAACAAACACTATCAACTATCAAACAACAACACATCCAGTTGATTCTGCAGCTTTGATTCACAGACGTTTCAGACAGACGGAGCAGCAGTACATTAAAGTTCAGCCAACAGTTTATAACCCGCAGACTACAGCTTGTTTGAAGCATACGTCCCATGTGTTGGCCTTTCACTGCCAATTTCAGCCCGTGTTTCAACAGTTTGTCAACGGCTGTTCTCACATGGCGATGTTTTTGCCCGAAGCCACTTTCTCTCACAAGAGCTCCAAACACAAACAGCGTCTGGCTGCAAGCCAGTGTGAGGGCAGTGAGGAATCCAGCCTGGGCACTTCACACCAAACACAGCAGGAGTGTAAAAGGGCTCGGACACGTCGCAAAGCAAACAGCACCAATCGGCGAGGTCACCCTCCTCTTCCTCGCTGACTGGTGCTGAGACGGTCACTGGGGTATCGGAGGCATTTTTCACCTCTTTGTTCTTTTTTCCCCCTCTCTGAAAGGAAGTTGTGTCGTAAATAACACTGTAGCATTCATTCACACTGGAGGCCCATTGTGTGTGCACTGAATGGGCCACATTATGAGAGCAGAAATAAATATAAGACGAGGGAGAATAGCTGCTGCCGTCTTTTTCCTGTGACTGTCATGGCCTCTTTGCTTTGGCGATGGCCACATGGTTCTAACATTAACAGGCTCTGCTGCTAACTGTTGTGTCTGTTGACAGTGTAAACACCTGCAGAAAACCACCTCTGTTTATACAAGAGAAGGTGGAGCCTCAAAAGCTTTCATGGATCCCTTTCCCACAACATGAACAAGAATTGCCATCGCGTTCAACTTTCACTCTCTCATTTCTCTCGGCTGAGTGGGAAGCTTTTTATGTTTTATTACAGTGTTGCTGTGTGACGCTGCAGCAGGAGCTGATAATCCAGAATCATTATTAATCAACTCACAGTGGAATCAGAATTTTAAGTTTAAACTATCTTGTCTGATTTAGCAATGCCAGATAGACTGTGACAAAAGTGACAAAACCTGTTTTTTTTGTTGTCATTCACATGTATAACAAGCAAAGAGTGCCACATGCTTCCCTGTATGGAGTATCACTTGAAATGATTTTGCACACATATTTGGATTATAGTATGTGTAATGATAGGTGATACAAAATCCTCTGCAACATTCTACAATAATGATTGACAAACTTTTTTTGGATAAACTAACCTCACAGAAATGTGTCTTTTTGTGTGTGTTTCGTTAATGGATCAAATACTTAAAAAACAGAAAAACCAATGTATGACATCGCTTTGATTCTCAAATCATATGAGTCATACTGCTATTATCGTAAAAGCACTGTTGCTTATTGATTTGCAATATTGCCCACACTGGTCTAATGCAGATTATACAGATAATATCAATACCCTGGTAGAAGAAGCAGTGTTTTTCTCTATGTCTAACCAGGGAATGTTTACGTCTTTCAATGAAAAATGCATGTGCAATTTTACATCATTTTGGACCATTATTATTACTACCATATCTGTGGACAAAAAAACTTGGAAAGCTGGAGCAGATAATAAACACCTAAAAAACTTGCAAAGGACGAAAACTAAAAAAAAAATGGGATCTTAGAAAAGTAATTTAGTTAGTGTTGATGCTCTCCACATTGATTTTACATTCATTTGGCTTCCCAAATACACTTGGGTGCTGCACCTAGGCTTTATAATAGTAGGGATACCCTTGGTAAGGCAAATCTAGGACAGTATTTAGTCTCATGGTATAAACTCATATTAAGGGCTCAACAATAAGGATTGCCTGATTGCCGGGGTTAAGTGAAATGCCACTTCTGGCTAGTAAATCTAGCAATCTCTTGTCTGATCGAGAAAGTGGTAAAAAATAATGAAACATCGTTTTTCCCTGAACTGGAGAACAGTCTTCCATCTCACTTCCATTCATTCACTTACTTAAAGATTAAATTATAAATAACTTTAGTATTTGTTGTTATTTGATAACCGCTAAAAAAAAAAATTAAAAATCGCATAGGTGGAAGTAAACATTAACTTTTGGCAAGCAGATTTCAGACCCAAAAAACTCCCCAAACATTAACATTGAACCCTGATAGTACCCAACTGTGGTGACCATGGATCCTTATTGTGATTCTGATTGGATCCAACAGCCCTGGTTGAAACATCAGCAATAAGCAAATCAAATTCATATGATCCATGTTGTATCTCATTAAGATAATCAAGATTTTATGTTGCAAAACCAAGAATGGCTCCCTCATGAAACAACAGACCAGATTACTTTCTCATGGCTAAAATAACGACAAACACTGAATGTTTTTGGACGCCACAACCGAATGATAAAACTGACCGTTTACAAAACAAAAAGGAATTTGTGTCCCAGGTTTCCACAGTCTGTTTTTTTTAAATCAGTGAACCACTTGTTTCCACTTTGACACGTGTCAGATGTAACCAAGTTCAGCTGCTCCTGCTTTCACCAACAATAAAACCGCCATTTACAGAAAGTGATACCGCACATAAATTCTGCTGCTCGGAATGAGCCAAGCTCTCTTGAACATGCACATACATGCTGAGCGCCTGGATGGGTTTTTGTTGTTGTCACCTTTTTTTTTTTTTACCTCTCTCTCTCTCATTTGGCAACCTTGTAATTTCCCTAAAATCTGCTTCAATAAAAAAAAAAGAAAAAAGAAAAACTGAAGTAAAGTTTTGAAAAGATGTGTTTCAAACCTCTTGAAGGTGTCATCAGGGTCTTTTTGACAGGTGAGAGGCTCCAGAGCGGGGGACACAGACGGGCTGCTGATGATCTCTTCGTACCCGGGAGAGAGAAGAGGCGAGGCCCTCAGCTGCTCCACCAGGCCCAGGACGAACCTCCACAGCACCGTGCTCCTCTGGTCCTCCCTCTGGCAGAAGTGGGAGGCCAGGCAGCGCGGTGCCAGCTCCACCGCCAGCCCTGCCTTCGATGTGGGCCACACTACCTCCGTGCACAGGGCGGTCTTCCCGGCGCCGGGGCCTCCCATCACCAGCAGCCCTGGCGGCTGGCCCGGCACAGAGCGGGTGTCCAGGCAGCGCCGCAGCTTGTCCAGGGCCCATTCCCGGCAGTAGAAACGCCGGCCCTGGAGCAAGCTGGAGCTGCAACCGAATCCACTGCTACTCATTTGTTCCTGGGACTTTTACTTCCAGGCGACAACTCACTGCTCTGAACCCCACGTCCCATGCTCTTCATGTAATCCTTGAGACTTTTAGTTTAGAGCTGCAGCTGGGGACACCTCTGCTTTGTGACAGAGCTTCCTCACACTGACAGTTCCTGAAAGTGTTGCATCAGGTGATTATTATCAGCGGCTGTCCTTCCCCTGCAGGTGTAAGGCTGACAGGAACAGGAGTCAGAAAAAGGTTATGTCAGCTACTGGTTCACCTCCTCATTTTCTGTCTTCAGATTTCTCAGGATCTTCTTGTTGCGTGGTTTGGAACACCAAAGCGAAGAAGAAGATCTGTGGTTACCACCCTTCATCGTGCCTCCTCTGGAGATCATGGAAAAAGGGGAAAGAAAATGAGTCAAGAGAGGATCTGACAGCGTGTTTTCACAGATATAATGACACAGTATCTCACCCCTCCCCTAACTGAGCCGCTCTCCGTCTTCCAATTACAGCCACAGTTTCTGTCCTTCTCTGACAATTTTAGGCATCGATCCCAAACAGCAGCAGCTGTAGCATGAAATTCCCTTTTCCTTTCTCACGCCCTGAGCTCTTTACAACCCTGCGTTCATGCCTCACACCTCCCTCTCTCCATCTATCCGTCTCATGCTCTCCGGTTTTTCCTGTTTGGGTTTTTTTTTTGTCTCCTCCCTCCCTCTGTGTTTCTCGGCATGTCAAGACATGCACAGGAGAGCAGGGAGAGGGGAGGAGAGAGGGAGGACTCATGTGGCTGTGAGCGATTCAGCAGTTGACAGGTGGGAGGGGTTACCTGGGGTCAAGGTTCAGTCACAGGGCAACACTACACCTGGAGCTCTAGCTTTAGATGATTCATCCATGTGAAGCCACAGCATGCTCAAGTCATGAAAAATTGCTTTTTAATCATCTGAGATGCTGTTGTTATCACAGCATGACTATTTCAATTTCATTCTGATTTACTTTTAGATAATTAGTTAATGTAATGTCAAGAGCTGAAACAATTAATTAACCAACAAAGACTTTAACAATGTTTTCCCCACGTTCCCCCACGTTCCTGGAAGACTTGCACATATTTATGCAATTTCACATAATTTGTTACCATCTTTATTTCTGTGAACAAGAAGTTGGAGAAGCTAGAGCAAATAATATATATACACAACACACAAAAAGCTGAAAGAAAAAAAACTTGCCAAAGAAGTCCAGTAGGGACCAACTGCAACTATACGACCTGGGGAAAGCCATGAAGTTACTTTTATGTTTTCCGCATTGATTTTTGATTTTTTTTTTCATTTTGCTTAGATGGTGCCCAGAGACATTTAATTAATATACTTTGGATAATCAATTATTATTTTATACAATCATTTATTAATTTAAAAAAACAGTTTCTCAAAAATAGATATTTTTCTATGATTTATATTATTGTTAATTGACTATCTTTGAGTTTTGTACCATTAGTCAGAAAAAAACAAATTTAAAAATATCCTCTTGGCAGTTGTGATGATCTTTTTTCATCATTTTCAGATATTCAACCGACTAAAAGATAAATAAAAATATAAATAAGTTATTTTTAAAATGTGGCTTAAATTAAGATATATCACGATTATCTGCATTATTTTAAATATTAATACATTTTTGCTGCTTTTTTTTGCAATTTTTCTTGATTGAAAGCCACCTTTCATTTATATTTAACTAAATGAAATATGTGAAATATTGTTTTTCACCTTATTCAGATGTTTCTGCATACATTTTCTAAAATGTTTTCTCAATTTTCTCTGTTACTATTGAAACTTTAAAAAGCCAATCAAGCCATATTAATCCCACTGTGACATTTTGCTTTAAAAGAAAATAATACAAGTCAATAAATCTCAGTCTTTAGAAAGCTGCTGACGAATCGGAAAACTTACAGTATAAATTGCACAATTACTGTAAAGAAATTAAACAGCAGGAGAGAAAAAATACTTTCAAGGAATTACAGTAATCATGCAATTTTCTGGTTTTACAAGCTGCCACGTTTTCCTCCCCGACTGTATAATCAGCTGTGAGCAATTTCCACCATGTGTTTATTTTAACACACAATGTGTCCACACTTAAAGTAAATTAAATCAGGTTCAGACTGCATGCTACCATTTGATGAAATGGATGAAAAAAGCCATGCAAAAAAACCTTGAAGGAATCCAGACGGGGAATGTCAAAGACCTCTGTGACAAAGTTAACACAGTGATGATGAGAGTGCTTCAAATTTTTCAAGCCAATGCCTAATCAAACAGCAGCTGCACTAAACTGAATATGTCATATTTAAACTGTCAGCTAACAAGTGAGGAAATTGAGCTCAGTGGTGTGCATATCATCTGCGGTATGATATCCTGGTGACAGAATGATTCAGAGGAACCAAAGGAAGCTTAATTTCCTCCTACAGGTGGATGACACATGTTGAACGCTTAAAGCTAACAAGTGCCAAATACTGAAAATGAACTGAAAAATGAGGAGATGTGTCGTTTTAAAGCAGGACACTGAAGGGCTGACACCAAACATTGAAGTTGTCGACATTCTTGTGATTACTCGTGGTATTTACAAAGCCCTCTGAACCTGGCGTGGAGCCTGTAAAGATGCTGCTGCAGCAAACCGCAGCCTGGAGCAGCATCTTTACAGCACTACACAGACATGCTGTCTGCGCAGAAGACAGATCAAGTCGTTTTAATTTATATACCTCCAAAGAAGCCCCGTACTCCTTCTTTAATTTGGAGGTAATAGCTTTTAAATAGCCTCATAAGATTCTGCTTTCTTGGACAATAACTTATTTAGACGTCTTCGGGCTACTTTGTGTCTGTTTCCATCTAACTCTGATTTCAGATAGAATTAAATTTTGAATGCAATGACGTACTGCTGCATGTAATCATGGATCTCTACTTTCATTCAGCCACCCTGCTGCTCAGGCAGTACTTTTTCCGTCTGACCCAGATTTTGTCCAGACACATTTACTCACTCCGATGAGAAATCTGGTAATGGGTGGCTGAGACACAGGCAGGAGACATCTTGTTGGAGATATAATGTTTCTCTACCACGCTACCCCACTTAGTGAAAGGACAAAAGTTTCAGTAGGTCTACTAACACATATAAAGTTAACTTGACTGACTATCGATATATTTTGTTGTTAAATCCGTACAAAAACCGAAGTACAGAAGTATCAAAATAAGACATCAGGCACATACAGATGAAGCTTTGAGAAAATAAAACTAAAAGCAATACCACACACCTAAGGAGGACAAAAATGATGTTACCAGCTAGCATTCTTTTATGAATGTTATTGTATTGTAATAAGTTTCATGCCTGTCCCAGTGTGTAAGTGTATATAATGTAAAATTTCACTGCTTCGCAACTTGTGTACTATTGGGTTCATACTATGTCTTTGGACACACTAAAAAAATCTTTTAAAAAAGATTTTAGCGTACTAAATAGCATGTTAGCATAACATTTTTGCAATGCAGCCAAGGAGTTCTGTGACAGTGCGCCTCCTATAGAGTGCAGACCAGATATTACTGCAAAGGTGTTGTTGACTACCCCAATGATATGATGCAATAGATAGTGTAACGATCATTACCAAAGAGCTTCTGAGAACAGCTAGCATTAGCCAAACTGTGTTAAAACCATATATGGGGCTGTGTAAATATCTAATGTTTGCAAAAGAAAAAATAAACGAATTATTGTTGACGTTCAAAATACTTAAACATGAGTGGCAGGAAACGCAACCACACCCACTTAGGAGACAGGAAGTGTGTACAATTTCTGCCAAAAGTGCCATCTTTCAGCATTTTTGGTACTACTTGGACTAAAAACGCAAACCAGAACACTTCAGAAACCAAAATATGGTGCCATTGTAACTCAATTTATCCATATGCTGATATCTGTTCATAGAGATAAGCACGAGTTTGTCAAAAGTTAAAACACACACGAACACACACACACACACACACACACACACACACACACACACACACACACACACACACAACCAGCTTTAAAGCTCACTGATAAACACACTACATTTAATCCCTCTCATAAGCAAATAGAAATGTAAAAAACGATAATTTGTGGTATTAAGGATGGGTTACTTGCTATTCTATTACGTGCTAGGCTATTCCTTCAAAATAAAAGAAACAAGCAGGAGTCTAATGATGTTGCCAGGCAACCAGTGCAGACAGTACAGTACAAGCCCCCCAAAATAACACAAAATATAAGTGAATATCAGCATATTAAAGTGAATATCACCATTTTCTTTAAAAGAAAAAAGGAAAAAAAGAGAAAATTCCCTTAAATATAATATATTAAGTAGTGTTTGTAATTAAAACCTGAATAAAATGTATAAAGATCTTAAAGGGTTTATGTTTTTTGGTCTTTTTCATGTCCATTTTTAAGCGAACTCCACATGACCTATTAGCCGACTAGGTACTATTTTTAAATAAAGTCTCTCCTTACGTGGCATTTCCTTTAACATTACAGCCAATTAGGTCTCATATTTGTCTCGCTTTCCGGCTCCACAGGTGATCCTCTGCAGGCTGCCAACCCTCCACCTGCCTGCTTCAACACCAACAATAGCATCATATTTCCTTCATGCACAGTCAATAAAACCCATAATCTATCTGCTAATGTGTGTATAAACTGACCTCTGTAATGAGGCGCAGCGGTCGTCGCCATTGTAAACAAAAAAACACAAAGTGAGAACCGAAAATACTTCGCAAAAAGTCTCTAAAGTCAGAAATATCGTTTATTTCCCACTAAAAACACCGTGAGTGAATTTTAAATGCAGAAAACTTACCTGACAGACACGCTCCCCATCTCTGTCTCCTCCTCTTTACCGACACCGGATTTTAATCACGTGCATCCACTCCCACAATCCTCCACAGCCCCACGTTAAAGGTGAAGTTATTGTTTTAATAAATGTCCTGAATGTCGGTTTTCTGTCGCTCCTTAGTCTCTCTCAGGGGAGCTGCTCTCTCTGCTTCCCTTCAACACTCTCTGAAAGGATGTTCGAGAGGGAGAGAAAAAAATTAAAGGAGTGTTACAAGGACATCCTCTGCAAGGCTGCTTTCACACACACACACACACACACACACACACGATATCGTCACACTGTTAAAATAATCGCCTAAGTCATTTTTTGTCAAAATTCTTTTTTTGTTTTTTTGCATCTCCTCATAACGCCGGCCAACAATAATAAAAAATAAAATCGCCTACATCCTCAGTTGATCAGATCATGTGATTTTACTCCTTTAAGATCATCACTTCTTTGATTTTGCCACATTCATAGGCATCGGATAAGAACCCAGCAAAGAAGAGCTAGAGGGAGCTTGTTTAGTTATCAGTTTAGTTTATCAGTGTTTTATTGTTGACACTAATATTGGTAACACTTTACTCTAAGGTGTCTACATAAGAGTGACATGAGCGTGTCATGAACATGAACATTAATGCTCATGATACTTGTCATGTCATGTTTCTGACAGGCTTGTGTGACTCTTATGTAGACACCTTCAAAATAAAGTGTTACCATATCTTGCTTAAGTCACAAAGGCATGTTCAAAACATTGCCTAAGTCATTTATTTCTCTTTAGTTACATAACTTACACACAGTGTTATTACTATGCCAATAGCCATCCTTTGTTACATCCTTTTGATGGATCCTTTATGTAACACTTTTGGTGAAGTTTTTTGTGTTTCCTGCGAAACTTGAAAAATAGATGAAATGTTATTTAAAAAAATACTTGATAAAGTTGATTTATGTGAGATAATAACTCAAAATATGAGTAAAACATGTGATATAAAATGTCAATATTTAAGCAAACAAACTTTTTGAGCCAATAAATCTCATAATTCTTAATTTTGCCTGATCAAGTCATGATCTTAAATGTTTGATTTTTTTTAATTTTTTTTAAATTGACTTAAGTGTCTCAAAATAAGGACTTTTTACATTGCAGGACAATTTATAACTTGTGATGGTTTTAAGAGATATCTGTCCAACCTAAATGATTTTATATCTAAAAATTTTGATTTTTTTTTTAAATCTGAATGATCACATATTATTACATTTTTAATTTAATCAAAAATATATATGTATTTTTTTTCTATTTTAGGTACTTTTATTTTATTTTTATTTATTTAAGATAAGCCACTAGTGGGTCTCTACCTCACCTGCACATGTAATTTATTTCTATTTACTTTTTAAGACTTTTCTGCTGAAAATACACATAAAGAACATAAAGAACATTTAATTTGGTTTCTTTAATAGTAATAGGCCTACATTTTAGTACATTTTTTATTTAATTATTCATTTCTTATTTAATTAGTTTGAAAGCTGACTTGGAGAGATGATGTTTTTCTGTCCAAACAACATAAACTGTGCTCTTTAAAACTCTGTTTCACCAAACTGTCCCACGATCACAGTTGAACTCACAGTGAAATGAGAAATGACCTTTTCACCCTGTGAGCCGATTCTCCACATTCTGACATATTCTCACAGACTAATAAATACCAAAAATACCACTTTTTTCTTACATAATAACTTATAAACATCCCACTAAAGGTTTTGTCGTTTACAGTATGATGTTTAACAGGATGATGTCGTTAATGTAGTTCATCTGTGCAAAGTTACATAAAGAGAGAAGACACATTCAGAAAAATATCCAGAACACTACATTTATTTGTTTTCTGACCTCCTGGATGCTGCTGTTTCACTTCGCAACTATAAAGTAAACAGTTTATTATAAGAATACGTTTTTAATAAAGATTGTTCATGATATTTCACTATGGAGGTCAGTCAGCATTCTACTATATTGACGGGGGAGACCTCTACTGGATATCTGAGAAAATTACACCTTTAAAACTGTCGAGCTGAAGATGAATCACAATCACAGTCTAACAAATTATGCATTTAACCCTCATATTGTCCTTTTGGCAGTTCGACTTATCGACGTATCCATCGTCCTGTTTAATTGTTTAAAGAGCATAAAGTAAAAAAAAAATTGTGTTACACCTTCTTAGCCAACTTAATTCAAAGTCATTACCACAAGTTTTATCCCATAAAAAAACATTGTTTTATTATCACTTTTGATTTTCTTTTTTACTTGTTTTGTTACGATTTTGACACTAAATCAGAGCAGCAGTCTTTCTTTGGTGTTCCTCAAGGTCTTTGTGTCTTATTGTGCTATTTTGGCCATTTTTAACAATCCTAGAGTTCAAAATAATGTCAAATTTTGCACCAAATATGTGTAAAAATTGGTATCAACCCAAAAATTGCTGAAACAACTAATGGGGCATAATTGAGAATGGGAATGACCTTCATGTACTCATATAATAATTCTCTAAAACTGTAACCTGTAATTGTTTTAAATGATTAATTAATTAAGTGAAACTTACTATTTTCAGCTGGCTTTGTGTCGTTGTAGTGCAGGTCTGCAGAAGAACCTGGGTCCTCACGCTCATTTGTGCTTTCCAGGTGCATTCAACATGGAAGCCAAACATAGTTCCAACAGACTCAAATTCAGCAAGTACTACCCACACTGCAATGATGGATGAAAATCTAATAGATTCCCCTTAAGCAGTTGTAATTTCTTGCACACATGAACACTTACTGCACACACTGACTAACAATATTAGTTCATGACGTTGAAAATAAACTTGTTGCATTTCTTGTATAACTTTATATTATATATCAATTCAATGTACTGAAACTATTTAAACAATCAAAGAATTATAATTAAAAAAAACATATTGTCACTCAAAACCAGTCAAAAATAAAGCAAACCAACAAGAAACTTCTCTCAGACATATAGAGGACTATCTAGGTCCGTAATGAATATGGATGATGTAGAATAAATCATATACTGTTGATGTACATGTTGCTGCTTTTGTCTCTGTAACTATTTCCTCCTGCTTCTTTTTCGGCTGATGTGTCATCGTGCCTCAATGCATTCTTTTTGTGTTGCTGAATTATTCATTAATGTCAACAAAAGCTCTCTCCATCATCTCTGATGCAGCGAGGCATCATCCGGGAGTGTAGGCGAATAAATGACAAACAGTAACCAGTTCAATACATTCCTGCTTTCGCTTAAAAAAACAAAAACTAAAGTTTTTAATGCATTATTTGATTGTAACTTCTGAAAGAGAGATTAAAGGTGACGTACTTTATGTAACAAGAGGTTCATGTCCCAGATTCAGATTCAGCCACCTGGCAGTAAAGGAAATCATTTTGCAGTCGGTTAGTTACCTACTGCTCTAGGAAATAAAGTGGGCCCGTGTATAATCCCAGGTAAGAATGTCCCACTTTATGAAAGGCTCAGTGAAACAAAATGAGAACACACAGAGATCAGGTAAAGTTAAAACTAAGTTCACATAAGTCGTTGAGTTTGGGAGCAGCCAGAACAGAACAAATGTGAAAGGGCATATGTTTGTGGAGCAAACAAAAGGCTGGATAACAACAGCTAAGACGGCAAAAAAAGGCATAAAAAGTAGTCTCTAATTACTGTACCAGAGTCAGTTATTGTACTTAGTAAAACTGACAATTTAGAAATGTTACAAGTAAAGTCTTGCATTCAAAAGTAAAAACATCAAATTATACTTAAAGTAACAAAAAGAAAGTATAATAACATAATGCTGAGTGTCCCGTTTCAGAATAATGTATAATATATTACTGGATTACAATTATTGATGCATTAATGTTGAAGCTGCTAAAGGCAAGTTTTTACAGATTTAGAAACTTGATCTGTTCACTCTGATGTTCTGGGAATGCTTGGTGACATTAAACTTATTCAAAGATCTTTTGGGGGAAAAAGCAGAATAATGATATTTACCTATCCTTAAACACAACTCGGGTTGTGTTGATTAAAAAATTAAAGTCTCTTAAGGGATCATTTCTGCTTAAAAAATGAGTTCGTGCAGGTCATTTATTGAAAAAATTTAATAGCAAAGTTAAGATTGTCTCAAATTGAAGTTTATAAAAGCAGTTGTTGATTTGAGAGAGATTTCTTTCTTTTCTTTTTTTTGATTATGGAATCGTTATGATCCATTTTTGTTTAACTGCAAGCTATAGACAATTTTCCCCCTTACCCTGCTAACCCTCTGAGCGGTGACAGGTTAATTTATCAATTAATTGGAATAAATCAATTAATTAGTTCTACAGATTGAACACTGTCTCTATTATCCAGTTCTTTTTCATTTGGGGGGATTTTTTTTCAATACCAGAACAAGCAAAAGTTGTGGCTTTTCACCAGTAGAGGGCACAAGAGGTCTACTTCAGGAACCAGCTTCATTATCACACCAGTAAAACTTTTTTCTGTCTTTTCTGAGTTGTTTTCTTCTCTCCAGCAGAGCAGAGCAGATAAGTCGGTGCAGCTGTGATACCGTTTTACTCCTCTGTGTCATACAGTGAGATTTGAGGTACCACAGGGAGCTTCGGTCTCAGAGTGAAATGTGGAAGATGCAAAGTCTTCTTCATGTGAACCCCCACAGATCGCTGCCGTTGGCAGACACCTGTAGTTTTCTTTCAGGAGAGTAGTGTCTGCAAAATGATAATAATGTAACTCTCAAAAACCTGCCAGACTATCAGACACTCCTCAAATCCACACAACTTTAGTCACACTGCTGGGTCGAAAAGCTGCTGTTTCAATCCGTCATGAGATAAAAAGAAGACGAAGCAGCTCTGCATGATTGAAGCAGGACATACAATGACATTTCCACCCTTAAATGATGCAGAAAATAAAGTGTCACTAAAATGTCTTCGGGAGGGACCCCCACATCACTCACTAATTATGTGTACCCCCAAATCTATCCAAGCAGTGTTTTATATCATGTTTGCACTTCATGCACAACTGTGCACCCAAATAATTTGCTAGAAGAATTACCTTATTATTGATAATTGTGTGTTTAAGCATTCTATTTTATTGTGTAAATAATTGCAAACTGTATTTTTCCTTATCTTTTTTTTCTTAAAAACTATATTTCTTTAGTCTACCTCTTTTTACATTATTGCACTACATTGCTCAGGAGATAATTTGCTGTTTGGTTGTTTTATGTAATGAAAAAAGATCAATGTTGGGAGGAAAAAGACGTACACCCTCAACCAAATATGTCTTTTTCTAAATAAAAATATTTGTGAGATTCAAGTGTTTTAAATCTCTGAATGTTTGCCATTAAAACAACGCTTTTTTTTCACAGCCGTTTTAAGACTGTTTTCTTCTTCTTGTTTTCCCCAGCAGCTGCGAGCTTTCAGTACACAGAGCTATTAATAAATATCCAAGCTGTTTGTCAATGCAGGGCTGGTCTGCTGCTGTTTTAATATACTATTGTTCCAGGATTGTAGTCAAAACTTGACTGGACTTTAATGCTTTTTTTCTAATTTTTGTGATGTTCGTTTGACTCATATCAAGTCTCCAGTGTCAAAAATTATTAATTTGATATGAAACAGTGGTTTAGGTTCTTTTATTTGTAATTTAGAAATTACATTTGGGCAAGTCAGGCCTAAACACAGAAGGAGAAGAAGACTGATCATTAACGACGCAGGCTCTGCAGTGATTTCGGGGTTCTCCCTCCTGTCCCCAGTGACCTGCTGTGCATCATGCAGCTCTGAACTGAGGCAATGGGATGATGTCAGCTTCATGACCAGGGCTGAAGTCTCTGATAACAGCACGCTTCATTGGATCACACAATCCCTCACTTCACCCCACTGCCTGCTGGGATGACAATGGGGCGGAGAAACACTGAGGCCCTTCAACAGCTCTGACATGATACCACAGTCCACCACAGAGGCTAACACTCCAACAACCCGCACACACATCGAGTCTGAGTAACGTGTCTAATGAGAAGAACACATCAGGCCGGTAGATTATTTTAATGTTAATTCAAACCTTTTTGGTAGTGCAGATGCCACTGCAGACTTGAAACGGCTCAATAACGCAGTGTGCGCTTAAAACATAATATTGTTAAAGCAATGTTTACTTGGTCAAATAATATGGTAGGGTTTAACACATGCAGGCAGGAATCTACAAGGACATAAGCAAGCAAAAAATGTAGGCAGATAACAGGACAAGACGTCTGCTATTATAACTGTGTTTCTATTATATTGTCCACCTTATTTATATCAATGAGGGCAGACTAAATAACAGAAACACCCCTCTGTGTAATGTAATATAGTTCAACAGCACCACAAAATACTTCCTTCAAAGTACAGTTGAATCAGCACCTCTCTAAAATACTTTCTGTTCAGCTGCATTAGTTTCTCATAAACTGAGTAAATATACTGGAGAGTTTATGAGGAAAGTATTTTGAAGAAATTGTCCATCCATTTACATGAAATTCTAAAATTGCTAAAATTTTGTAACCAAACAGAGCATGAGCATGCACGGCCATGCAGGACTTGCACATGTATCCATCAGTGTTTCCATCAACTACTTTCACTAGAATGTGTTGCATGATGACATGAAAAAGTCATATAGTAAATGAAGCACCAGTCATTGTCATACATCAAACTAAACCAGGACTTTCCCCCAGGAGACACTAGCACTCCTGGTATTTAACGTCAAAAAACTTCCAAATAAAACCTTCAACTATCTCATCAACATTTTAAGCCCTGAACTGTGCCTGCCGACGCATTAAAGCAGTATACATGGCACAGCTGATGGCTCAGACCTGCTTTAACCATTATCAGTGACTTCGACACATCTCTGTTTGCAGCTTTTGTGTGACAAAATGTTTTATGCAAAAAACAAAAACACAATGTGTATGTGGATATCCATGCTTCTTCTCTTTAGCTCTGCAGTAAGGACAAACAGCCGTTGGACTGTCCGGCTGTGGGCATGTACAGTATGCTCATGCATGCGTGTGTGTGTGTGTGTGTGTGTGTGTGTGTGTGTGTGTTTCGTTGCTGTTTGTGATGCTGCTTAATTAACTGGACTGGGAGGGTTGACGGACATCTGCTCACAGCCTGTCGTTTTGGGTAGCTTGACCCCCAGCAAGTGTGTGTGTGTGTGTGTCTGTGTGTGTGTGTGTGTGTGTGTGTGTGTGTGTGTGTGTGTGTGTGTGTGTCTGTGTGTGTCTGTGTGTGTGTGTGTGTGTGTGTGTGTGTGTGCGCGCGTGCGTGTGCGTGCGTGTCTGTGTGTGTGTGTGTGTGTGTGTGTGTGTGTGAACAAGCAGGTATGGACATTGGCCAAGACTGTGCCAGATAAACGTTGGATCTCATGACCAGATGGTGCCAGCTAGCGTCCCCTCAGTAGACTGGTGACCGCTAAAAACACTCCCTCAGATGTAACCCCGGTGCCCTGCATCAAACTGTCAGAGAGAGCAGCGAACCAGGCTGGTAAAGACACACAGAGAGGACCCACATACACATACACACACACACACACACACACACACACACACACACAACAAAATTATGTGGATAAAGCTCAGGGAAAAGGCCTTTTAGAAGTGTTGTTGAAGTATTTCAGTGCACAAAACATGGTTTGTTGATTGAAATTTGTATTAAAATATGCTGAAATGTGAAACAACAAAACACTGAACTAAACAACATACTGATTAAAATCAATATTTTTTTCCTTTACAAATTGTAAATTTGTGATCCGATTTGTGAATTAAAAGTGTCCTTCTTGTGGGTTATTGATACAGCACTAAATTCCAGTTGACTATTGGGTTTTGGTCCTAAAGTGTGCTACATGTCCATTTAGAGTGAGCAGTGATCCAGATGGTCAACGTTGTAAAATCGAAACTAAAAAAACTAACAAAACCAATTGTGTGCAAAAGTGTTGCAGACAAACCTTCAAATTGCATTGGGTTACGTGTTCCAGTCGCACTTCATTAATTTCTATGCACCTTGGGCTTGGAAACATCTATAATTAGAAATATTCATATCCACTGATAAATTTAAGGGTATTATTAAGAATGTGATGGAGTCATGTGGTTGTTTTTTTCTAGGCCACTTTTTAAATAGCTGATTTTATATTTTAATATGAATTCTGGCATATCATGTAATTTTTGAACGCTGTTACTTTGGCCAGGTCTCTCTAGTGAAAGAGATTTTTGATCTCTTCCTGCTCAATAAAGGTGAAATAAAAAATATATTTTTAAAAATGCGTGCAACTGAATAGATGCAATTATACATTGTGTGGACCAGGACATAAAGATTAAGGAAAAAGTTGGAAAAGAGGCCAAACCAGATGGAAACTACTGGATTCAGACTAAGGCTGGAGATATACTTGCTGTTAACTGTATGTTTGCCTGTGCGTTATGGCTGCCTCTCCTTACCTGCATCTGTTTGGAATGTTGGATGCTCATGTCGCCAGAAATAAAAGCTACATGTCTGCAAGATGCAATACAAACATGAACAGTAGAGACAGTGCAACAATACTCACTATTGTCATGGTGTGCCTGATTTTACGGCCTACATAACATCTACACTGGCACAACTGTCAATTTTTCTGCTGTGTACAGCAATACATTTTTGGCGTGACGCAATTTGATTATATCACGTAGAGTGTCCATGTAAAGTTAGCACTTGATCTCCTCTCTGCAGGTAAGAGTTTTATACTGCAAAGTAAAAAGGAATGACAGTAAAGTGTATATCCTTCATGTCAGCTCACTCTGAACTGGCTCAATGAATTTACCATAAATATCACAATACGGGCGCACTACATATATAGGGGCGGCTGGTTTGACTATGGAGAAGCAAATGATGGCAGGAACCAATCAGGAGGAGGATCAGTGTCCAATATGTACCTACCCTTTCCGTTTTGATGAATTGCTGGTGTATTGTGGTGAAATGCTGGCGCGTTGTGGCGAATTGCTGGCGCATTGTTGTGAAATGCTGGCGCGTTGTCGTGAAATGCTGGCGCGTTATGGCGAATTGCTGGCGCGTTGTCGTGAAATGCTGGCGCGTTGTCGTGAAATGCTGCCGCATTGTGGCGAATTGCTGGCGCGTTGTGGCGAATTGCTGGCGCGTTGTGGTGAATTGCTGGCGCGTTGTGGTGAATTGCTGGCACATTGTGGTGAATTGCTGGTGTGTTGTGTGAATTGCTGGTGTGTTTTGCACTTCAGGGCAACCATACACAAGGGTCTGATGACCTGAACAAAGGAGTTCAGAGCTGTGCCAGTTGCTATTTTGTAGGCAAGAGACAAGGTTTTGACTGGGAGCCAGTGCAGAGAGATGAGGAACGGAGTGACATGTGCTCTCCTGGGCTGGTTGAAGACCAGACGCACCGTCGTGTTCTGGATCATCTGCACAGGCTTGGTGGTGCATACAGGGAGACCTGCCAGTAGAGAGTTGCAGTAGTCTAAGCATGATATCACAAGGGGCTCTACCAGGTGTTGTGTCGATTACTCGGCCAGGTCTGATTTTCCTGATTTTGTATAGGGGGAAAAGACACAATTGGGCAATTGTGGCCACATGAACCTTAAATGTCAGTTGGTCATCAGTCATGACACCAAAGTTCTGTGCAAAGCTTGTAGCCACTAGTTGCATGGATCCAAGCTGAAGATTGATAGGCTGATATAAGGCGGGAAGCTCCGTCTTTGACAGGTTGAGCTGAAGGAGATGTATATGTTGCAATACGAGCTCAGCCTGTGAGGTCTGAATGACAGGAACAGTTGGGTATCATCTGCGTAACAATGGTATGAAAAGCCATGATTGCGGATGATTGCTCCAAGTGATATAAATTGAGAAGAGAAGGGGGCCTAGCACTGAACCTTGAGGCATCCCAGTGGATAGGTTTTGTAGTTTGGACACTTCATTGGAGGGCAGAACCTGATATACCAAATTCTGTGAGTAGAGGAGTGTAGGATTTGGTGGTTAACAGTGTTGAATGCTGCAGAGAGGTCCAGCAGCTTTGACCTGATGATTGACCAGCTGCTCTCTGCCAGGCGCAGTGATTCTGTTACGGACAGGAGTGCAGTATCAGGAAAGGAACCTGGAGACTTGGGTCAAGACTGTGCGCTCCAGTATTTTTGATAGGAATGGTAGGAGTGAGACAGGACTGTAGTTTTCCACCTGGGCCAGGTCCAACATTGTTTTTTTAAGCAGTGGAGTCACTCGTGCTTGCTTGAAGGTGGTGTGTGATGGTATTGAATCCAGTGGGCAGGTGATTGGTCGAGACTACAGGAGTTTCAAGATTTCTTGCTTGGTCAGTGGGTGTACAGAGGTGAGGGAAGCCTGGTTAGGTGGTGGCAGCAGCTGTAGTTGGTCAGGCTCAGAAAACTGGTTACTGATGGCAGAAACTTTATCTGTGAAAAAAAGACCTCTGAAAACATGCGTTTTGCACAGGCAAGTCTGTTAACAATGCAGCTAGTTGCGCACGCAAACGTATGGTTAAACAGCAAGTATATCTCCAGCCTTAGAGTATATCAACATTAAATTTGTAAGCATTGAGCATCTTTTTCTTTGCCCTCAAATAGAGGTTCTCCAAAGCCTCCAGAGTGTGTAAATCCTAAAATTCTGGCTTACAGTTTCAGTGTTTTCTGGGTAAATAGAACTTTTGCAAAACAAGCCCTCTGAGGGTCTGGTGGCTGTGTGCCAGCATGCCAGTAAAGTCAAGAAAACAACCTTTAGTCACCTCTAACTTTCTCTGTGGTTGTTTATTTTAAATACCAAAATAGCTGAATACACAGCAGAGTTTGAACCTGGTAACCTGGATTTACATTGATTTTGTCATATAGTTCTACGATTATACATAAAGGATTTTACCACTTATGACTGTTGCTTAACATGTAGTCTTTATGGGCCTGTAACACACTAGTTTGTTCTTTGTAAACTGGAATGTAAAATGTTAAGAGATTTCAAAGTTTTCATATTGTTCATGTGATTCACTCTTGATGAAGATCTCAATTGAAATCACTCAATGAAGGGCTAATGTTGACTGAAATCATTTCAAAATTGTAGTTTAAAATGACACGACACAGTTTAAGGTAGACGTAGCGCAGTTAGAAAAATTCCGAACTTAGAAAGTGGATGAACAGCAGCGATGGTCAGTGAGGCTCATTAATAATGTACATGCAAGTCCAAACACTCTTTCCCCCTTAGTCTTTCTATTCCTCTATGTCCCTGCCCATCTTCCCAAATATAATCTTTTAACTTCCTCTAACTTTTCTCTCCTTTGGCTGGTTACCTCCTGCTCTCCCCTGCTCTCCTTACCTTCCTCTCTTCCACTCCTCCCTCCTTCATCTGTCTGAGCTCTCTGGTTGGCAGTGTGCCTGGACTTTGCACTGCTGCTGTTTTGGCTGCCTCCTCCTTTCCTCCTTAAAGTTGCCACCACTTCCTCCTTTCACCTCCCCCTCTCCTGTATCTCTCTAACCATCCCCCCTCCTCCTCCTCCTTCTTGAGTCTTGTGGATTGGGTTATGCTGGGCTGTCAGTCCCAGGCTGGGCCTGCCAAGCTGCACGTCCTGGTCAGAGGGGAGGCCGGGGCAAATGGTCGGGGCGTCGTTGTGGGTCTGGCCGACCTCCCACCACTGAGCAGTGGACCCCCTCAACAGATTGAGCCTCCAGCTGGCCGGCACGGGGCCGGCCATGGCCCCATGCTGAGGGCACACATGCCACAAAGCACAAATTCCCACTTGCACACAAACATGCACACGTACACTACTGTGTGCATGTATGGAGACACATGCTTGGCTGCAGATAAAGACACAAACATTCATGAAGACACACAAACACCATTCAGCAGCATAAAGTGAAACTTAATTATTTAACTTTACACAAACTAAAGAGACTTCAACTCTTTTAAATATGAAGATGCCAGAGCTTTTCTGACTCTTAAAAATAGTCTGCTATTTTTTGTATTGCATGAAAGAAAGGCTCTCCACCATAGTTACAGGGAAGTTTGTGTGAATATTTAAGTTTGTTCTTTACTTGACTTTGACTTGTAAAAGTTTTCTTTAATTTATTATCATTCAAAAAATGCAGTGATACATTTTTTGTGGAGATGCTGTGGCTATTTGAAAAAAATGAAAAATCAACATATTTGTTCAATTTATGCATGTTTTGCATACATATTTTGTTAGAAATTATAGTTATAGAAGTTATATAGTTTTTTTATGTAGTTCTTTTCTTCCAACAATATTTACAATTGCTGTATTAGTCCACTCAGAACATGGGATTATCATATTTCACTCAGCTTCATAATAAATTAAGTCTTGAAACAAACTAAACGTGATGTGAAACAATGTTTTTTTTGTTTAAAGAAATATTGTAATATTGTAATAATTATTATTTTAGTGAATGCTTTCCAATTTATTTTCTTCTTCTTATTTTCTATTAAGATAATGTATTCAATTATTTGCTGTTCTTTAATTATTATATACTATATTCAATTAATTCTATATTTATATTTTTTGTTTTCTCACTGAAAATTATTGGTATTGATCTATACTTTTATTTGATTTTATATTATAATTTCTATTTTATTTATATTTCATAATGAAATAAGTTTGTATTATGATAAGCAAACTACATATACATACAAAATGAATCAATAAATGAAAAGAAGAAGGAAAAGAAAATTGAGGCAAAATGGGTCTGCACAAGCTTCCTGTAAATTAGTAAAAACTTTTAATTAAAAGTAAAATATTTGAGTTGAGTCATGGTAAGAGTCTGAATGATGACATCATCACCAGAGGGAGTTATTCTCTGTTTCATGGTGTGTTTTTCTAAATACAGTCATACCTCGTTATGCAGCACTGCACCTTTCTGTCCTTCCTGTCATTTACAGTCTAGTCCCAGTTTGCCTATGTTCACTACCTCTCTCTCTTTCTCTCTGCCAGGTAAAATTCTCACCCTGTCTTCATTAGCTACACTTGCAGAAGGAGGTTTCCTGCCTGCCAATGTGCTCCAGGGCCCCCAGGCACCAGCGCAGAGGCCTCCAGGGGCCAGAGGAGCCAGGCTGCACACTGTCGGTCTGCAGTCTGTTCTCCAGTTGTGACAGCGGACGCATCCTTATGATGACAATTAGTGGCTGTTAGAGAGCACAGATGAGCAGGGGAGGCAGGAGAGAGGGAGAGAAGGGAGGAAGAGGAGAAAAAGAGAGGGCCCGGGAGGGGGGAGGGGCAGGTGGTGCCAAAACCAGGACACAATTAACAAACATGGGAAAAATACCCGCTAATGAGGACGGGCAAAGCTCGGGGGACCTGGTGAAAAGAGGGGTTAGGGAGGAGAGGAGGGATTATGACTTTAACTCTATATCAGGGGAGTAGGGGGAGGAAGAGGATGGGGGGCAAAGGAGAGGAGCAGGAGTTACTTTGTGACAACATGTGTGAGGTTGAAAGACAACGAGTTCCGGAGTTCCTCGACGACTTTGCTATATTCCTGACTCATCTCTCCACACTCTCTCCGAACATACTACTCCTGGGTGATTTCAATATCCACATGGACAATATCAGCAACACTCTGACAAAGAATTTTACCTCCTGCATAGACAGCTTTGGACTCCAGCAACTCACAAACTTCCCGACACACCTAAAAGGACATACCTTGGACTTAATATGCTGTTCTGGTCTCTCCCCCATCAATTGTAAAGCTACTCCCCTCCCCTTTTCAGATCACATGCTAGTTTCCTTTAAAGTCAACCTTGCACTCTCCAAAATCCGTCTCCCACGCACTATTTCATTCCGTAACATTAAATACATTAACCTGGACACTCTCTCTTCTGGAATCGACTCCCTCCCCAATGCAGACAGTTTTTCCACCCCTGATGAGTTGGTCCTCCACTACAACAACAGTCTCCATAATCTCCTGGACTATCTCGCCCCACTCAAAACCAGATCTGTCACCTTCACCTGCTCCTCACCGTGGTTCACGCCCGCTCTCAGACAACTCAAATCCATAGGACGCCTGGAACGCCTCTACAATAAGACTGGTCTAACTGTTCACAAGGAAATCTATCATAACCACATACTCCACTACAAGAACTGCATTACCAAGGCCAAATCCACATACTACGCAGATCTAATCAGTTCCAACTATGGCAATTCAAGAGCCCTCTTTTCACTCGTCCGCAACACCACTCAACCTCCAGACTCACTACCACCACAGATGTACTCTACCGCCTCCTGCAACACTATTCTATCCTCTTTCACTACTAAAATCCACAACATCCACCAGCAACTTGCTCCCAGTGCCTCTCATAGTTCATCTCCGTTATTTCCATCTGTGCCCCCCTCCCACACTCTCTCAGCATTTACCCTCCCCCCACTCTCTGTAATTACTGATACCATCAAGAAATCAAAATCATCAACCTGCCGCTTAGACCCCCTTCCAACTACTCTTGTCAAAGCCACCATTCCCTCTCTGGCCCCCCTCATCACACACATAATCCACTCCTCTCTCACTACTGGAATTGTCCCATCACCCCTCAAAACAGCTGCTGTCACCCCAATACTAAAAAAACCTGGTGCAAATCCCAACGACCCCAACAACCTCCGTCCCATCTCCAATCTGCCATTTCTCTCAAAGATTCTGGAAAAAACTGTTGCCACTCAACTCCATTCCCACCTTTCCCGCAATGACATTTTTGAACAATTCCAGTCCGGCTTCCGACCTCTCCATAGCACTGAAACTGCACTACTCAAAATCACCAACGACCTCCTCCTCGCAGCTGATTCCGGTCTCCTCTCCATCCTCATCCTACTTGATCTGAGTGCAGCCTTCGACACCATCTCACACACCATCCTCCTTGACAGACTCCTCTCCATAGGCATCACGCACACCCCCCTCAACTGGTTCAAATCCTACCTCTCTGGCCGCACACACTTCATCCAACTCAAATCATTCACATCACAACCACTCCCAGTCACCACTGGGGTGCCCCAAGGCTCTGTCCTGGGACCCCTCTTATTCATCATCTACCTACTCCCCCTTGGTTACATTTTCCGGAAACATCACATCAACTTCCACTGCTATGCGGATGACACCCAGCTCCACATTTCCACTGAACCTGAGTCCACCTCCCCCCCCCCCCCTCCTCACTGACTGCCTCCTCGAAATACAGTCCTGGTTTACATCCAATTTCCTGAAACTGAATAGCAACAAAACAGAAATTCTACTCATTGGCACAAAAACCACCCTATCCAAATCTCCCAGTTTCACAATATCCATAGACAATTCCAACATCTCTCCATCCCCCAAGGTAAAGAGTCTGGGTGTCATCCTTGACAGCACACTCTCATACACCTCACACATCAGTCACATAACCCGCTCAGCCTACCTCCATCTCCGTAACATCAACCGCCTCCGCCCCTCACTTACACCCCACACAGCTGCCATCCTGGTTCACAGTCTCGTCACCTCCCGTCTTGACTACTGCAACTCTCTCCTGTTTGGACTTCCGCAAAAAACCCTTCACAAACTACAACTGGTACAGAACTCAGCAGCCCGCATCATCACAAGGACCCCATCCAGTCACCACATCACACCAGTCCTCCAGCAGCTCCACTGGCTCCCCATCACACACCGCATCCAGTACAAAACTCTACTGCTCACCTTCAAGGCCATTCACAACCTCGCCCCTCCATACCTCTCTGACCTCCTCCAAATTGCCACACCCGCCCGCCCACTCAGATCTTCTTCCTCCACCCACCTCTCCGTCCCCCCTGCCCGTCTGGTTACCATGGGGAGCAGAGCTTTCAGTCGCTCTGCTCCCTTGCTCTGGAATTCCCTTCCCCCTTCCCTTCGCAACATCACATCTCTCAATCAATTCAAATCACAACTCAAGACCTACCTGTTCAGACTCGCTCACTCCATTTGATCCTCCGCACAAACTCCCCTCCTTAATTGTAATGTATTTGTAAATATTCTGATTTGTTTAGATTGTATATGTATGATGTTCTGCTTGTGTTTTTGTTTTGTTTTTTTTCCATGTTGTAAGGCGACCTTGAGTGCCTTGAAAGGCGCCCTATTAAATAAAATGAATTATTATTATTATTATTATTAACGAAAGGACAGAAGAGTCTTCTTCTTGGGTCAGATCTGCCCTGTGCCAGTTTCAGGACCTGATCTGGGAATTTAAGTAAAAGAGGAGACTGAGTAGAAGTAATTTCAGAAAGTCCCCAGTAAAGACATCTATTTACAGTTTAGTTGGTTATTGTGACGAGAGCAAAATAAGTAACATAGGTGATGTTATGGTCAAGAAGCCAACAAGACTTGCAACTTCAACACAAGATGCTGCTGTTTGTTTCCAGTTACCAACTAACAGTTAACATCCACGATTGTTCCAAAACCATTAGTTTCCTTAACATGGCCTTTTGTATGTCAATAATTCACCATTGTGTCCTTCAATAACCCAAAGTAAGTCCATAATGACTCAAGTATATGTGGCTGCATTTAACAACAGAAAAACTGCTTCAAAATAATCGTTTACAAACTCAGATACAACTCCTGCACTATAATCCAAATCTCATTTATCCAGCTATATGCTCAGAACTTCCCAAACACAAACTGTTGATACATAAAAGACTGAGGATGCATCTGTAAACAGAGCTGAGGTTCACTCATGGGACTAAATCTCTCAAGTTTTAATGAATCGTTAGAAGAAGAAACTCTGCAAACATTATGGCCTCAGGCAGTGTCATTACGTAGTCACCTGTTTATTAAGATGAGAGGCTCATTATTTAAATTGTCAAAGGACTGTGGAGCATTACCTCTCATACAATTAACATTCCCATAATTATACGACACTGCAAGTCAACAATCAGTGCTCCATTACGCAAAACCTTTTTTAACCCATCAAGAAATATATTCCTTTCACCAAAAATCGCTCACAAGTGACCAAACTTCCCTCATATTAAAAGATAAAGATTTTTAAACTAAGACTTTGGCCTTATATTAGTAGTTTGACCCTCATTTGTATCAGCTATGATAACGCCTGTTTTACCGTCTGTCTGTGTTTTCCAGCCTATTGGACTTCATTTTAGTAATGTCGCTATGTTTGAGAGCTCAAGCTAAACTTGGTGCATGTTGTGCATACATATTTTGTTAGAAATTATAGTTATAAAAGTTATATAGTTTTTTTATGTAGTTCTTTTTTCCCAACAATATTTACATTTGCTGTATTAGTCCACTCAGAACATGGGATTATCATATTTCACTCAGCTTCATAATAAATTAAGTCTTGAAACAAACTAAACTTGAACAATGTTTTTTTGCTGAAAGAAATATTGTAATATTGTAATAATTATTATTTTAGTGAATGTCAACTAAATGTTTTCCAATTTATTTTCTTATTATTATTTTCTATTAAAAATAATGTATTCAATTATTTTCTATTATTTAATTATTATATATTATATTCAATTAATTCTATATTTATATTTTTTTGTTTTCTCACTGAAAATTATTGGGATTGATCTATATTTTTATTTGATTTAATATTATAATTTTTATTTTATTTATATTTCATAATGAAATAAGTTTGTATTATGATAAGCAAACTACATATACATACAAAATGAATCAATAAATGAAAAGAAGAAGGAAAAGAAAATTGAGGCAAAATGGGTCTGCACAAGCTTCCTGTAAATTAGTAAAAACTTTTAATTAAAAGTAAAATATTTGAGTTGAGTCATGGTAAGAGTCTGAATGATGACATCATCACCAGAGGGAGTTATTCTCTGTTTCGTGGTGTGTTTTTCTAAATACAGTCATACCTCGTTATGCAGCACTGCACCTTTCTGTCCTTCCTATCATTTACAGTCTAGTCCCAGTTTGCCTATGTTCACTACCTCTCTCTCTTTCTCTCTGCCAGGTAAAATTCTCACCCTGTCTTCATTAGCTACACTTTCCTGCCTGCCAATGTGCTCCAGGGCCCCCAGGCACCAGCACAGAGGCCTCCAGGGGCCAGAGTATCCAGGCTGCACACTGTCGGTCTGCAGTCTGTTCTCCAGTTGTGACAGCGGACGCATCCTTATGATGACATGTCAGCTAAACTTGGTGCATTGCTTTTATTGATACAACCAAACTTTAATAATAAGATCTAGGTTGTAACAAACCAAAATTATTCTTGATGGTTGGTTAATCTTAATAAAGTTAGGCCAAGAAAAGAGAAGTTAAGTTTAAAGTACTAATTCACCCGATAAAGAGGGCCTACATATGCAACGTTTATCCCCAGCAGTGGAAGTTTAGGCCACAATTACTGGATAAAGGTAAATGTCAAATTACAGTGTAACAAAACCATAAGTAGAAAAAGTATTGCATATATATATATGTATATATATATATATATTAATATATTAAAACTATATATATATATATATATATATATATATAATACTATATATAATATAATACTATATATAATAATTTCCTGAACGGCTTGCCATAATATATATATATATATATATATATATATATATATACTATGCAGCAAGACAATACATTAAAAATTTAAACAGATAAACATTTGCTTTTTTGTAAATATGAATATGAATTCAGATTTTCTTGCATTCTGTTTTTATTTATGTTTTACAGTGTCCTACATTTTTGCAAATTGGGGTTATAAATGCTCAGCGGATTTATTTTTTCATTGAAATAGTCGCTGAAAAAAAACCAACATAAATTAAGATGCATTTTTATTTTTCCATAATACAGTAGAAACAACCCTACTGGAAACAAGGAAACAGCATGTATTTACCCCACAGGGCAAGAATTAGAAAATGTAAATAGGGTGGAAATAAATGGGTTTCACTGGGAACACTTTTATCCTTAAGAATGGTCTGTAGTGTCTGTAATTTGACAACACAGTTTATTATAGACTAGAAAAACAATAACAAAACAAAACCTCACACCTTGTGCAACATTCATTGCACAGCCAAAATACTTGAAAAATGGAAATGCCCAAAATGTCCAAAGTGCAGCCGAAATGTTAATGTGGTTAATGTAACAATGTCTGACTCTCTGACCTGGTTTGGTATCATTGAAACCTGAAAGTTCAGTTCAGTTCATTCTCTGCAGTCCCACGGCACCATCACACCGCTTCTTCTTCCCACGACCCACATCCAGTGTGTGTACGGCCCGTGCATCATCACGCACAGCATCTATTGTCTCCTGACCAACAATGCACGGGTTAATAACTGACCAACCTAGAGAGACATGTAGCTAAAATAACAATAACAAAAAACAACAACAACAACTCACAAAGCTCTCCCTCCAAAAAAAAGGATAAAAAAAAAAACTGTGACAATGATGCCATCCAGGGAGCACAAGTCCTCCATTGTTGAGGGCTGACACGCCGTATTGTGCCTGCAGACTACATTGCCTCATAGCAGCTGGGATCTGCTGGCAAGGGAAACAGGCCTGACTGTCATCAGCTGGGGGAGATACAGTGTGATGCAAGCAGCATTACATCACATATGATCCTCCAGGCGATCGCTTCTGCACCGCTCAGCGCTGTGTGGTGACCTTTGACTGGCTGTAACAGACTCTATGGGTTCATCTGAGGACTGGAAATAACAAGCATCCTCAAAACTTCAGCAAACAGTTCTGAGACTGTTAATTTAGAAACAGGATTGTACAAACTATTTATACCTTGGAGGGAACTTAAACTTTTAACACAGAGGTTAACCAAGAGTTTTCCCTGAAATCTTAGTTAAAGAAAGTTAAAGAAATCTGAGCTATTTCAATTCAGGGATTAAGCTTTATATTGAGGGTATGTGGTTAACACAAGTTTTAGAGAATTTCATGTTTTTTATTTTTCAAATTTCTTCAATTTCTTCCAAAAATATGACAGTAAAAGCCTTAAAAGTCTTTAAAAAGGTGGTTGCTAACAAACTATTAAATAAGCTACAGTTTCACAGGATTTGTCGTCATGAAACTCTGATTTTGTTTGATTATAGCCCAATGTTAACATTTTACTTCTGCTGATTGCATTACGCTGAAAGAATCATAAAAGTTTTGTTCAATTTTGGTCAGATTTTAGTTAGTTTTCCCTCATATGAGTTAAACGTCTCAGGCTAGACCATAGTGTGTTTTTTAGACAATGTGTAAAAATAGCACTTGACTTGTTAGCTTCATGTGATAAGCTGAGAATTATTTATACATTTATGAGAATAAACTGATTAAACGATTAAAGAAGTTTTGACCTTCTCTTTTACCAACTAAACATTCTGCAAATTACCAAAGTGATCAGGCACAGTCTTTTAAAAAAAATCACATTGAAAATAACTTATCAAATAATCTTAAGATTTTTCCTCATACACAAGTCTATGACAGTAAGGTCACATTTCACTGTATCTGTGTGTGTGTGTGTGTGTGTGTGTGTGTGTGTGTGTGTGTGTAGAAATGCCCCCATAGCTGCTTGTATTCATAACAAGCCTTGTAAAAATACACAAAATCAACAGAATTGAATGTCTACAAGTCTAGATGCAATTAAAGTAATGTCTCCCAATTATCTGTATGCAAACAAAATTAGCTGCAGGGCTGTTCTGTCAGTTTTGAACTGATAAAAATGTTGACCTAAACACACACAAACATGCACACATGCACACAGACAAACACACACTTTTCTCAGGGATGTCCTAATTGCCTATAAATGTCAGTGTGAGTCGGGGTGCGATTGTCTTCTGGTAAATTAACTGGTGGGACTGGCACCTCCTCATTAGACAAGAGAGACACGACACACAGTGGGAGAACAACACTGGTCAACACTGTGTGTGCAGCTACTGGCTGCAACCCTGAACTCCCCGGGGATTTTATCAAAGGGAGAAAGAGGTGGTGTGTTTGGGGCTGAATGCAAGTCTGTGTGCATATGTCTGTATGTGCGTATACATTTTGTATTCATGATATTTTTTTTTTTGCTTGTGTGTGCATCTGAGTCCTCCTGAGGGAAATTAGTCGTCTCTACCCTGCTCGGCCTCCAGGTCCGTCCCTGATGTTTTCTCCCTCTGCCAGGACACTCCCACTCCCATCGGGCAACACTGCGGCTAATTGCTAAATACACTGGCTGTTGTTTCAGATGTTGGCAACAGTCTCTGTAGAAATGACTGCCGTTCGCCGGCTAATTGGGAAACAATATCCAGACACGGGTCTCTAGTTTTATGCTTTTACAGAACAAGTGCTGATCTGTTATTTACAAGTTGGCGTGATCACATGAACTGTTCTTTGTCTTAGACATAAGTGTCCAGGTTTCTGATATTGATATCATAGGAAACTAGAAGGAACAAATTTGTACAATGCCGTGATATTTTGTCAATACACCAGGTGAAATAATCTGCCAAAGTTAGACTATATCAGCAAAGACATGTTGATTTTATACAGTGATTTTTCTGATCTCTGACCTCAAAATATCTGAAATAAAACAGGCTCTGTGGGTACCTGCAAGTGTCCTCTATACACAAAGGCCTACTTTTTGCTGATAACATGCAATGTGAGGCAAAATGTGTTGTAAAAATGTGTTATTTCGGCCTATTGTGTTCTAATATTTATGGATATTGGGGTCCCTTAGCAGTATTACTGTTTTTTTTTTTCAGACAATGTGAAATAAACTGATTCTAAAAGTTCTGACCTCCTCTTTCACAACATTCTGCATATTACCAAAATGATCAAGCAAAGACTTAAAAATGTTACAGAAATTAACTTACATGCCTACTTTATGTAAATAACAAGTAGTTTGAGGCTAAATGTGTTGTAAAATGTGTTATTTTCACCTATTGTGCTTAAAGATTTCTGCATATTGGGTCCCAAAACAGCTTTGGAATTGCATAAATTGGATTTTCGCCATATTCTCACAATGGCAATGCTTAAATGCTGATGTTTAGCAGGCATCAATAGTCTAAAATAACTGTATTTTTCTCAAACTAGGGTGAGATGTACTGTGTGTGTGCTTGTTTAATGGTGTTTATGTTGAAACTTGACAGACAGTTGTAGACGTGGTTAGAAAGTTCCTCAAAATAAACAAAAATAGTTGCAGGTATGCAAGTAAATTCCCACAAAACGACAACCGCTTTGCTTATGCTTCCCCAGTATCCTCAGTATAAATGCTGGCTGCTAACAGACTATGGACGGTTTCTTTCTGCCCATGCACAAAACATTATTCATATCAGTGACTGAATGGATCTGTAGCTTTTCTCCTTGACCAGCATCACTCTGTGAGAGCTCACACAGAGCACAGCGCCGCTCTTCACAGCGCTCTGTGAACTTTAGTCAGTTGTTTCTATCCAAAGGTGTAAAAAGGAGAGCTGTTAGGAGATTTATTCATTCCTCTGCAGCAGCGAGCAGCTGAGTGCCTGCAGCTTTCAGAACCCCGGAGAGAGAAAGAAAGGGAGACAGAAAGAGAGCAGCAGAATAATGAAAATACAGAGGTGAACAGAGACAAAAGGACGTGTGATATGTTACATTGTTGTGTCTGCCGACATGTTTTTAATTAAGTGCATTGCAATGCTTTCATGAACTGAAGCATTGGAAAATCAACAGAGTGGGTTTGTTGTTCAAATGCGTAAAACAGCTTATATAAATATTTCATGCACCAAGGTTAGCAGGGATAGCTGCCTCTACAAAGTGTCTCAAGATTCGTTTGAGATGCAGCTCAGCACTGTGTGTCAGGGGTCTCCTAGTCATAAATCTGCAACAAACCTTGTGAACATTGTGCTTGGAGAATATTAAAGCAACTTTTTTTTTGGTTTATGCTATCTGTTACAAAACTTTGGGACTGAATTTATCCATTTCTGACCACTGGAGAACTGTTAAAACTGTTTAAAAATCCTCAAAAAAATAACAACAATAATACAATAATACAATACAACAGTAAGACACCAAGACCTTGAGGAACACATTGAGAAATACAAGTTGTAATTTGGTATCAAACACTTTTGACATTTTGCAGATTTCTGTGAGCTTTTTTCTGCAGTTTGATATTAACTGTTTCTGTTCTGGAAACTGCTGAGAAACCCCCTTTTTGCCAATTGGATATAAGAAAGCTGGACATCCTCTGAATGCTCTAGGTTTCTAGTTTATGGTTGTAACGTTTCAATGCTGTCATTGAATCCACAATAGTCTTAGCTTTCCAGTGATATCCAATTTATGCAATTCTAAGACTTTTTTGAGTAAAATACATTTTTTATACTGCAAGCAGAAAAGTGCATGGTTTTGCACAAATACATGACTTTGGTTGTCTAGTTTGAGCCCACAACAGTCTCTTAAAGAAACAAAGTTGGCTGAGATGGCTGGCTATCCCCTGGTTCTTAGAGGATTAAGTAGAATATGTTAGTCTGCATCACCTACAACTTTCCATGATGTAGTTTAAGGGCAGTGCTAGATCTCTATTTTCACTGCTGAAGCTTTAGATCATTCTATTCTATTTTCTTTTACGGCCTTGTAGCAGCAAATAAACTGCCTCAACATGATATTATACCTACTGTATTTTGGCAGGAATGGTACAATTCACTGCCAATTAAAAAGGCCAGAAATGCAAATTCGATTTTTAATAGTTTTCAGCATCATTTTGGTTATTTTGATAAAAGCCACCAAAGAGAAGATTTGTTTACAATCTAGTGCTAATTTAACTTAATTTCTCAGTTGAAAATGTGTTCTCTGTCATTTCTATATAAAACAAACAGGCATTGAAACAGTCGCTGGTCCTTGAAACGTCTGAGTGAGTGCGAGAATAGAAGGTTTTCAGGCTCAGCAGCATGTATGAGCCATCTGTTAGACAGTGAATGTGTCTCTGCTTCCTTCACTGTGACAGCACTCACTGTGATTTACACTGTTACCGCCAACTGTCTCTCATACCGCACACAGGGACATCTCTGTATACAGTACGCTGATGGTACACAGATTATAGTGCTCAGCCTGGCGCTCATAGTCCAAGACAGAAAGAAAGAAAAAAGGAGGACAGAAGCAAAAGAAAGAGACAGAAAGAAAGAAGTGACACCATTCAGACCATCACATGAGTGTCTCCTCTGTGGGTTTGGATGCAGGTGTGTGTTTCGTATCCGAGGCTGTGTTGTCTTTGTCTTTGTGTGACACTCTGAATAAGGACAAAACACACACGTGCACCCACGCACACATCCTTGTACTTCTATCTTTGTGAGGACATGCATTGACATAATGCATTCCCTAGTCCCTTACCCTAACTTCAACCTAAACCTAATTCAAATTTTAACGTTAATCGACCGATTCAAATGTTAAAAGATTATTGAATGGGCATGTAGGGGTTTGCTGGCAGGTATAGAAGGTTATTATTAGCCCATTCAATGGTCGCTCGCTGAAAACAAAGTAATTACGTTTAGTTACAAGGCTGCAGCTTTCTTACGATTACGGTACAAAACCACTTCTTTAAGGGTAGGGCAAAAAACATCCAACTTTTGTTTTGACATGGATATGAAACCCCGGTCTCCTGGGTAAAAGTCCTGGGTTTGTTTGACCTATCTACCTCCTCTCCCAGGAGATGGACCAATTTGAGTTGTGACTGAGGACAATTTGACTGGTTCTTATTTTCCTCAAAGGCTTGTTTGAGAGTTAAGACTTGGTTTTAAGGTTAAGGTAAATGCATACTCTGCAAGAACAGAGAAATTTGTTCTCTCTCCCAAAAAAAATGACGTCATTCTCTTCTCGCAGCCCTGGTGTGGGAGTTCCTGCAGCTTGTTCTCAACACATCATTGGGGCAGAACTTTTTTCTCATGTGGTGTCCGACAACTATTGTGAGATTGATTGGAAATTTGAAGAGGGAATGTGACATGTGCCAGCAGTTCTGCACTTGAGTTTATCAGTAAATATAAAATGTCCTGGCCAGAACTAACTTTGTTTTTGTTCTTTCCATTTAAAAAAATAAACAAAGTATCTATTAGTCTTTAAGGCATTCAAATGCTATCAGACAGCTTCTCAACCTGCCAGCAGGTGTAGCAAACACCTACTTGCCCATTCCTATGGGTTGATAACCAATGATAACGGCCATTCAATCGTGTGATAGCATTCAAAACTGGTGCCTTAACCTTGAAACCAAGTCTTAATCCTTAAAGCAAGCAAGAAAGTGAGGACCAGCAAAATTGCTCGTCACAAAGCCCACACACACACAAACACAATGTGATGCCTCAGACAGAGATGAAGGATGTGTCTGAAGGCTGCAGACTTTCTTTCTTTATCCTTTCTCTGTTTCTCTCTCACTCTCTCTCTCTCTCTCTCTCTCTCTCTCTCTGTCTCTCTCTCTCTCTCTCTCTCACACACACACACACACACACACACACATACACACACACACACACACACACACAGAAGCATCTCTCTTTTGCAGCAGCCTTTCAATACTCAACTGTCAATGGGACTGTATGGTGACCCGATCTTATTCTGCTTGTACACACACGCCTGCACACACAAACACACACATCCTTTGTCTCTACTCCATATATAGTCTCTTTAGATTTAAAGCTCTGTATGTGTGTATGTGTGTGTATGTGTGCATTAACATGTTCATGTGTGTTAGTAGGCGAGCACAGGGATGCCCCCTGACAGTGCTTTAGTTGAACTCATGTCTTTGTTTGAATCATTTAACGTCTTTGTCTGTTTGACCCTTCCATCGCGCTTCTGCATCAGGTCATTTTTTGTTTTATGGAAGATTTTTTTTGTTTATAAAATAGAAAATTGTGATTTTCAAATTGCTTGTCTTGTCCAGAAACAGTCAAAACTGAAAATATATTCAAATTACAATAATATAATATAAAGAAATCCTCACAATTAAAGAGGTAAAAATAACAAAAAATGTATTAAAAATTGAAGCATAATGACTAATCAGCCATCCGAATGATCTGTCTGTCAACTGCCTAGTGTTATTTCATGAAAACAAGCCATTTAATGCAAATTACAAGTAATTTAGTCTAATTTAAAGATATGAAAAGTGAGCTGCTATATTTAATATGTAAATCACACGAGAGGACAGACATTTCTGCTCTGTGTGTGTTTGCACATGTATGACAGTGGGGTGGCTGTGTGTTTTGGGGGGGTTGGCAGCAGTGTGTGTGTGAGTGTGTGTGTAGCACAATGTTTGTACTGTGGGGGTATGCAGACAGATGGCCGGGACACTTGTACGTCTGTGGTTGAACAGTCCCACCATTGTCTGTGTCACAGAGAGAGCGGATTGTTGTGGCGGCCCGTCACACTGTAGTGTCTGTAAATCTCACATGTTCTGAGCACCAAAACTCACTCTGACTCCCACACTGATGCTGCTGCCTCCGGATCAATCCTGCCAACCCAGATGAGATGTGGCATCAGGCAAGATTTATTTTCCAAACCTGACCTTTATCTTTAATTTAACAACACTATTTTTTTTATATACGTTTGTATTGACCTTCAACCCAAGGTTATAACCTTAATTATCAATAGACTACTAAGATTTTATTTGCAATTTAACATGGAGCAAGTAATGCTAGTAGTCAGTCAGAACAGGTTATGACGTTGTGAAATTATAAAGAATAGGTTTTACATTGTATGAAACTCCATGGCCAAACATGTGGATACCTGAGCAAACTATGTCAACAACATCACACTTAACCATTCAACAAAGACAAAATCCCATTAAATTAATTGTAAAAAATATTTTTAATTTTGCAAAACAACTTGGTATGCTGTGTAAAAACAAAAAAAGAATTTAAGCTGCAAGATGTAATTTACTCACAGGAACACGTTGCTCGGTGTAGATACCAACAGCGTTTCTCTCCTCCATTTCTTTCCATCATCAACCATGCTCAAAATAAACCACTAATTATGCTTTCTACCTGTTGTGGAAGGCCCAGATACAGAAGAAAACCAAACACCATTGTGTTTCATAACATCATACAGAGGTGAAAACAGCTACGTGAAATTCACTTTTGACCGGGAACTTGTCTGGGAAATGTGTCTCGTTGACTGTCATTAAGGCGCTATTACTTCTATTTTACTGTGATTTGATCACAATAAATCGATCAAAAGTATGCAAAAGTAACTACAACATGATGCCGATTTGTAAATCAGAATTCATTCTTTGTCAGGTCTGTCCACAAGACAACAAGCGAACAACTTTTAAAATGCTTGTTTTCTGCATGTAGTTTGGATTGATCAGGGCTATGAAGGAGAATCTCAACAATTTGTGTTTCCTCTTGTCAATGCATTGACTTTGTGTGTAATTGTTTTTTGTGATTAGGCCATAAGAAAAAAAAGACCTATTACTAAAAACAACTTTTCTAATTTGCACCTCTACAACAAGCACCATTCTCCTATGGTTTGGACTAAATTATAAACATGCTTTCAGCATGCATTCATGTTAAACATATTCCAAAAGTTGGACAATTTTTTACTAGTGGAATATTGCCATGTCCTCTGTTGCCACATTCTTCTATCTCCACCTCTATGCTGATGATGCCCAGATATACCTTTCTACATAGACCTTCTCTGCTGACACCACCTGCTACACCCTTCCACATGCCTGACATCAAAACTGGGTCCATTTTAAGCCCTCCTTCCAAGCCCATGGTTAACACCAGTTAACCCCACCCACTCTTTCTCCACCAGATCACCAAAATAGCCTTCTCCCCCTGTGTGTGTTGACCCAATGTGTCATTCACTGCTGCAGAATCATTTATCTTATTTCACAACATTCAGACTTGATTACTGCAGTAACAGTATATTCTGGGAACACCATTAAAGTCCTGAACAAAAATCTCAAAACTGGTCTGGCCATTTGTTTGCAGGTATCCACTGAAGAGACCCCAGTTCTCCAAGACCTTCACTGATTTACAAATTCAACTGTAAAATACTTCTCATGACCAACAAGACCCTCTGATATCTGTAAGCAGCATCCCCAGCTCTCTGATCCCTCCATCAGTCCAAACTAAAATATAGCACAATAAAAATGACGTAATATTGTGGATATTAAAAAAATATGTGAACATGCAAATATATTTGATTGTAGCTCAATGGCTTTATCATTATACTAAATTTACCTCTTGACAGATTTACCAAAATCTAATTCTTCACAGGGAAGCATCCCATACAGATAAACATGTCATTTATGGTTCAGAGAGTAAAAAAATGTTCTAGTCTCCTGTATGTTTGTTTGCAGTGAAAGTGACACCTCATTCTAAAAGTGTACAGATGGGATCCAACACAAAAGAACTTTGAAGCAATTATCATAATCTCTCTCTTTCTCTCCCTTTCGTTTCTCCTCATGATTAAACATGGGAGAGTTAAATCAGACGATTAGCATGCTGTCAGGGAGAAGTCTAACTGCTGTTGTGTTTCACAGTGTGAGAGACAAAGCGCTGGCCTGCACACCGACAAGCCTCCCCGGCCAGCTACAGTAAACTGGTAAACACACGTCTGTTTGGCTCAGCGGGGGATGACAAACACCCGCCGAGGAGGCAGAGATGAGAGGGCTGGAGGAACTGAGGAGAAAGCCCGTTTTGACTCTTTGGCTTCTGTGTCTCTTGGCGCCTAATGTCCAGAAATCTGGGGCCAAACAAGTCATTCTGAAAGGTCCCGGCACGACTGCCAAAAGCAGAACAGATGCAGACAGAAGGAAGAGGGAGGAGGAGGGTAAAGGGAAGTTTATTTTACAGAGGGAGAATGGAGAGTGGACTCACCTTCAGTTTGTCTTTTTAATTTTTAAAGGCTGGTGGCAGGGAGGGAGGGAGTGGACACAGAAGAGAAGGTGCTGATGAAAGACTATATTCTAGGGCTCTTATCCAGCAGATGTCTTAACAAATTTGTTATTTTTTGCATGAAATTATTTGTCTTTAAGTGGTAAAGATTGACTAGGATTACATGAGAAAGAGATAGTCGATGCAGAGGTGTCTTAGGTGGTGGAGGTGTAAGGAATGGATGGGCAACCTATCTTTATAAAAATGTTTCATATGATATCTTAAATAATAACGTATGTGCCTTATGCATTATCCTGTGAATGTTTAGTAACATGAGCGATCACTGCACCAGGACAAGCCTGCAGTGCAGAACCTGTTTGGTCAACAAATTACCTGGTTAGGTTTAGGAAAAGATCATGGTTCAACTTTACATAACTATCTTTGCAACCTCAGTTAGTTAAATATGGAAGTAAAATAACCAGGGACTTTAACAGTGGCCTCCTGGATAAAATCTTTGACCAATTGATCCACCCTAGATGAACTTTGTCGTTCTTTATACTTTATTCCTCCCTATAGAGGCAATCCCGCAGGTCCTGGCTCAAGGCTCATACTTCTGTGGGTTAGGCAAGCAAAAGTTATAGGGGCACACCACAAAGTGTATCCCCTCTCTATAATGCATAGTGTCTCAATCAGCATAATTTAGCTAATCTTAATGGTTGAAATAGCAAACAATGAGATGCAAAATTTTTTAGTGTCATACCTAATATACAGGATTTGTCACTTACTGTTTGTAAACACAACATTCAAACTTGTCCCCTCCTCTTTGGCTCAACTTAAGTGAAAGCAAAGCCCAGATTCACTCATGTTTTGGATCATGCTTTGTCTGCCAGAAATTTCGCCTCGCTATATATATTTGCAGGTTTTTTTGCATGACTTACAGATTTTACTTTTGTCCCAATGAACACCTTGCAACTTTTAGTTCTTGCACCATTTGGTTGTAAAGTGTCTCTGCTTTGCTGTGTACTAACTTACTTACATGTACTCCTATTTATCACGCCCTCACTCAGTGACATTTAGAGGTCAGTGTGAGGTGATGTCTGTCCTCTGATAGACGTCTCCCTAAAGCTCCCATTGAGGCTGATCGGCCTGGCCGCGAGCCTGTAGCGCCACGCTTTAACCGTGCCATGTAACCATGCCGACAGGATTGGGCCGGGGTCCAGGAAGACAGTCAGCTCTGGAAGCTGTCAGCAGCAGCTCCGTTTGACAGCATGCAAATGTATGCAAATGAAGAGGTCCAGCCATGACACCTGCACACAGGAGGAATGGACCATGCCCTTCCCAACAGAGGACTCAGGTTGGTGGGTACACTGCCCAGCACACTCACATTTATATATGCAAACACACACACACACACACACACACACACACACACACACACACACACACACACCTTCAGTACCCATTAGTTGCTGCCATTACAGGGAGTTTGGTATATTTCACTCACATTTGGAATTATTGTATTATTAATTATATATTGCAACGGATCTTAAAACACTTTACAGAATTAACTTTTTTGTCAAAATCCCCCACTACCTCTATGTTTTCTGAATGTATACAGCCTTTCTGTACATCTACACCATATCTAAAGGTTTCCAAATCATTCAGAGCCATAGTGCTTCCTATTTAATGAATATCTCCTTCACTTCACTGAAAAACTAAAACAAAAATAGCAGAAGTAGGATTAGTCACTTTCTTATACCATTGCAAAAAAGTTTTATCCACCAAATCACATCAGAAAATGACACAGCAAGATTAATGTAGACATCTTTGGGGAAAATAGGTGGTGCTAGAAGCTTTACAGGTAAAGCCGTTCCTACTGTTGGTTGTTGGTAGCTTGGTTTATAAGAAAATAGGGTAATAGAGAAAGGAGATGTTAAGTTTGTATTCAAATATGGATAGAAAGTTTGTTAAAAGTTTTTGATTAAGATACTGGAGACCAATGCCTATATCTATATCTAACAAAGACAATCTTTCCCTGATCTAAAGCAAGTAGTTTCACTTCATTAAAGTTCATTGTTACATTTCATCCGCCTAAAAATGTTCAGTATTTTGTCGTATTAGAAGACACTCCAAGGAGTTGGCTATTCATTTTCTTTTCACTAAGTAGGCTACAATGTGTTTAAAGCCTATGACAGGTAACTTGAATTATAGATTCACTTGGCAAACCAAGGTAGCAATCCTCCTTAACTTAATGTCCTCCCCATCAGATCCACCCTCTCATCCAAATATGGTCACTTCTGGATGGAGATTCAAAATGCCAGACTCAAATGTTCAAAACTACAGTCCATGAACCACAGGGAAAACCTGACTTGACTTATTACCTCAAAAAACATTCTCATAATGCTCTCAATCGTTAGTTTCAGGTCTTCAGTATGACATGAGGTTTATTTTGTAAATTATGGTCTGATTTAGAGTAAAAATGGACAATAACGCAGGGTATACTTTAAGGTGGGGCTACCACATGACTGACAAGTTGCTGCCACTTCATCCAAGTTGACTGGAAAAAGGTCTTGTTCAGTGTTCGCTTGGACTTAAAGAGTGGGCTGTTCATTTAGGAGAACGATTGTCCTTTGATACGTAGCATCATTCTGAATCCTGAGCCGTTCTGTGCGTGTACCAGTTGCAAAAATACAATATGGCGCCTTTTATTATAAAGTCTATGGTCCGCTCTTCTCTAAGTGTACTGCGTTGATGACACTGTGTAGACCGTTATTTAAATATCACTGAGAAAACTCCAGTTCTAAAACAAACGTGCTGTTTATCAGTGTTCAAGTGCATCCAGGTGAGTTTCCCCGTCATTTCTGACCTCTATAAGGCAGCACAGCCAACACACGTTCTCCACCTTTTAACTTACGGTGGAGCTTTTTCCAGGCATCAAAGTAAAGTCACTTGGGTTTATTGTTCAATGGGTCAAAATCATGTACCGGTGTGATAAAAATGCACAACACTGCTTGGCCTCTCCTCGTTCCTCTGAAGTGTTTTGACTCCTGCGTTGACCCTGCCGGCTGGTTTTGGCATTCCAGCAGGCTGGAGGAGAGGAGGAGTGAGCTGTGGACCCCAGAAACCCCAGCACACACACACACACACACACACACAAACACACACACACACACACACACACACACACACACACACACACACGCAAACACACACACACACACACACACACACACACACACACAGATTGTCCTTGGGTTAAGGTGTTCAGGGTTTCTGCTGGTCAGCAGAAAGAGAGCGGCTGTGTGATGGCACAAGTGTGTCTGTGTGTGTGTGTGTGTGTGTGTGTGTGTGTGTGTGTGTGTGTGTGTGCGTTTGGGGAGATTGTAGCTGTCAGAGCAGCCCTGTGTGTGTGTGCATGTGTGTGTGTGTGTGTTTTAAAAGTAAGGGGAGGTGGGGCAGCCTCTGTGAGGGAGCTGAAGTCTAGTGGCTCTGGTCCAGACCTTGTACCACGTAAACTGACTACACACCCAACCCTTCAAAAACTCATATTTACACACACACACACACACACACACACACACACACACACACACACACACACACACACAAACAAAGACTCTCCCCTCTGCCCTTGGCTGTCTGTTTTGGTGTGTGTGTGAGCAGATGGACAGGTTCATGGACCCTGAGGGAAGAGAAGAGTGTGTTTCTCCGGCCGTCACAAAATACAAACAGTACACACAAGAAGAAACGATTAAAGAATAATACCACGATTAAAACAATGGACGCAGGATTGTTACTTTCTCCTATACGGTTACTTATCAGATTAAGTTCTTGCTAGAACTGGTCTTATTTGCAGGAAGATGAATGTGTGTTAAATGACACCATAATCAAATCAATAAAATCTTTTTAGATATTTGTGAAATATTAATATATTCCCAATAGAGCTTCGGTAGTGAATTGACTAATCAATAGGTCGATTGAGAGAAAAATAATCAGTAACTATTTTAATAATCAATTAATCAGTAAAGTAAGTTTTCATGCAAAAAAGACAAAGAAAATGCTGTTTTTAGACACAGTCATATATGGGCATTTTCAGATTTTTATCATATTAAGTTGAATATATTTGGGTTTTAGACTGACAAAACAAGACATTTAAGACTTTGGACTTTAATAGATTTTTCCTCCGTTTTCTGATATTTCACACACAAAATATTAATTGATTAAACATAAAAAATAATCAGCAGAGTAATCAATGATGAAAATAATCATTTGTTTCAGCCCTAATTCCAACGAGCCACCAACTTGTTTTTGTACATTTTCAAATTGAAAACATATCATAAAGAATTATGGCATTTTGTTTTATTTAGGTTTCAGACAGCCACCACTCTCTGTGTTGTAGTCTAAATATTTAAGAAATACCATTCAGCCTGAGAGGATTATTATAATACAGCAAAATAAACTTAATAAAAAGACATTCTGTTTTCTCTACATCGTGCTGATAGCAAAAACAAACAGTACATATTTAATCAGAATAAATCAGACGAGGCATTTCAGTCCTTTGCTGTTCTCTAACCACCTATAGCTGTATGTTTATACTGAAGCATGATGAAAAACATTAAAAAACCAAAACGCTGTAGCACACAGTATAGTTAAAGGACAGTAGTCATGTAGAGTCCATATGTAAAGAGGTTATAATGTGGTAAACTGCTGGAGAAATTCATTAAAATGCAAAATCTAACAGGCAGATGAATTATAGCTGCAACAACAAGCTTTAGGACACTTTGTTTATATTATGAGACAATAAGTTTAAACTCATATTACATTTTTTAATAATCAGTGTGTCATTTTAGCATTAAGCTGATTTGGGATCACACTACTAACATGCTTGTCAATGTAAAAAGAAAAAAGTGAAATGAGAATCCTCCTCTGCATCTCTCTCCCTCTCCTCTGTCCTGATGATTGATGACTCCACACATACTCAGTGTTTGCCTTCTTCAGACCACTCTCCACTCGCGTATGGAGAAGATATTTATGGGTTTGCTAAGCACTTAAAACTGAGGAGTCTCTCTTGTCTATTAACGCTCCAAATCCCAGTAATAAATGTAGGCTTTCTATATTTAAAGCTTTTGAATAAATGGCAGTCTAATTCAAATTAAAATCACAATTTTAATATTTTTCTGAATGTTTTGTACCTACGATGATACTGTATGTATGTATATGTGATGTATTTTTGTGTGTGTACGAACTGATTGAATTATGTGTTTTGGGATTTAAAAGGCATCTTAGATTCACACAAAATGAGTTTTAATGAGACGAAAAAAACTTTGCAGCAAGATAAGATGAAATTTGAAGCATATTTTCATTTAAATAACAAATATTAGATTAAATTGACGTTAGATATTTCTTAAATTTTATTCCCCCTCGTCCTAATCTGGGCCATGCTCACTCATGCAGCAGTAACGGTGAAAAACTAACCCGTCTCTGGGAGCACAATGGCGGGTGCCCCCCTGCCCCTCAGACTCCCCACATAGACGGCGCTGTCTGACAAGCCCGCCTGCCAAACAACTCAATTAAGCAGAAAAGGAGGCAAGAAAGAGGAGCCCAAACAGAGGAGCGACAGAAAGGAAGGGAAGAAAGAAGACAGGAAAACAGAGGAGGGAGAGGGCTGGTGGCTGTCAGGCCGCGGCGACACCCAGCCGACGTTTGGCGAGAAGCGACAGAAACACAAAACAAGAAGAAAAGAAAACTGATCTGTGATGTGTTAACTGGAATTCCTGCTTCCAAGGCCACTGAAGGTTCAGAGGGCAAACTGAGGGCCAGGGGTTCATTACCACAGCGACACACACTCACACACACACATTTATAACAGCCTAACCAGAGTTTTCACACAATTTTAACCTGCAGATGTGACTTTACACAGCTACAAAGACTGCTCTGGAGTTCTATGTCTTTTCATTTTTCTTCACTTTACAGGTATCCTCTTGGTACCATTATTTGCGTTACGGTATCAAGTTTTGATTATCAGAAAGGAATTTAATTTGGGTACAAGCATGCACACCATGGTCCAAGGAAATTGCTTCCCACAACTAGGAAAAAGCCTCTTATAAAGAGTATAAGAACTTGACAGATATGGAATAAGATTGATAACATTTAAAAAATATTTATATCTCTGTCTGTTTTCAAAAAGAGCATAAATCAGCAATTTCTATTAAAATATGTTAAAGATTTAAAGATTTAAAACCCTAAATGACTGGGGGATCTAGTTACTCAACCCTGAAGTCCATTTAAACTGTTTTTAAACTGTTTACCATTACCATATGTCGCTATTTTTGTATTTTACCTATTTAACCAACACTTGGTTAATCCATGTTGCAAGCAGTGAGCTCTTAGGGTCTTTGATTAGTCTTGAATGTTACTTTATAATACATGCACTATTTTCTTCAGATAGCATATCAGGGTCTCCATTACATCTCCATTGATTGTTACGATTGCACTTGTATTCTAACTGAAATAAACCTGCCACATATGTCATGTCCCAAACTCTTTGTGTACTGCCACATAATTGGATACTTTCAAATATAACAAACATTACAACCCTATGAACAGAAAGTGCAACACTATTTACATATGGAGCCCCTTTTTTTAATGTAACTAGACTGTGATGCTCCAAAGACTGGCTCGGGGAAAATGAGGTTTACAGTGTCCAAGCAAAGATTTTAGTCTGATATAGTAGCCGGTTAAAAAATAAGTAATCTAATGTACTCTTTTCTCTGCCACTATACATTGCAATGAGTGACAATCAGAAAGAATATTTAGTGGTGCTGCAGTGCAGACATTAAACTGCACTGACACCTGAATTATCATTAAGCAATAATAATGGATACATCTGAGGAAAACAAGAGCAGACATGACAATTATGGTGAAGGGGGACACAGACAGAAGATTAATTAATGCTTTTGTTATCATGTTTAATAGCACCTGAAATTTTTGATTTTTTCAGAGCACTACAATGAATTCTGCAATGGTGTCAAGTAAAGTGATACATTTTGGAGTTGCAAATTCAAACCAGCCCTGAACAGAGCAAAGAGGAACAATTTATATTTTTAGTAGAAACTTGTTTGTTTGTCTAAAAATCTGAATCATACTCTTCCAAAGATGTTTACTTACTTTTAGCAACTATTAACTTTCTATTTTACCTACATAATTTAAGAAATAAATGCTTAAAACATAAGTGAATAGAAGAAAAAAGTTTTTTGATTTATTTTCCTTTTATCTTGTTTTTTTTCCTTCTTTTTATCAAGCTCAGGGATTATCAATCAATCTCTTATTAGGTTGTTTCAATAGAAAACCCCAAAAGTTTTTTTAAATATTTGTTAGAATGTATGTATTTTCATTGTGCAGTCAAGGGAAAGTCTATCAAAATTGTGTTATTTATTCGGGTTTTGCTAATAAACTCTTTAAATACATTTATCATTGATGGATAAGAGGGAAACCAGAGCTTTGTTTTCTATTATTATTGCCATAGTGTCTCAGTATTTTACTGATTATTTCACCACCTGCAGTATTGACACACAAAAACAATTATTCAACAACTATTCAACTTAAAATCATCCTTATATCGCCCCAAAAGCAAATAATTTGCAAAGCTTTAGAGATAATTTAAGATTTTGTAAAGACAATGAATGTCCTGTGACCACACACCATCTCAGCGCGTCTTTTAGCCGCTCGATTGGGGTAATGAGGTGACGGTTGATGGTGGCCTGTAAAGTTGTAATGAGGACCACGGTGTGAATAGGACAGAGGGCAGGAATGGGTGGGAGAGAACACGATGCTTAATGAGCGGGCCGGCGGGCTCGGCAGTAACCCTGTTGTATCGGCTCAGTCTGAGAAAGAAGGGGTGACAGAGGGGATCGGGAATTTCAGGGTGGGACAGCACAGGAGGGCCTGATGTTATTTAGGGAGGGAATGAATAAAAGCTGGGTTAGAAAGTAAATGGGGGTCCCGACCAGCCCCTGTGCTCTGCTCATTGTGGAGATGAAATTTATGGCTCAGGACTTCCTAAGCCAAGGACTCCCCACGTTGACTGGTTAAGTGCTATGAAACAGTACGACAAAGGCCGGAGGCAAACAACACTCTGAGATGAGAGGCTGCAGGAGAGGGGACAGTGAAAGACAATGTGTACGCTCCACATTAGAGACACATGTTGGAGTGCCAAGTGACAACAACATGCTTCAGCTGAAATCCAACTTATTTTATGAATCATGTGTAGCAGCTTTTCGCAAAATTAGTGCCTGCAAATGTTTGTAAGTCTAAAAACACCAATTTTGTGAAGGCAGTGAAAGCTCAACCCAGCTGCTGGTTCTGTTGATAATTTACTGAATGGTATAAAACTGACTTATATCTGACAGGAAATAGATGAAAAATAAAGATGAGGAGGAAAGAATGCTTAAAAATTAACCGGAGTGGTGTTTTCTTTGCAGAGTACTTTGGTTGTCATAAACAGAGCGATTTATCGTGTTTATGCAATGGAAAGAAAGGAAGGTTGATATTAAAACAATTCTGCAAATCTAGTTACGTTCATTTACAAGGTTCATTTTCCTTTTTACAAAACACAATGTGTAAGGTTAGGCAACTGAAACACTTAGCTATGTTTATTCGCATATATTTTATATTTAGAGAAGCAGGTGGAGCACCTCTACTCGCACATTCTTATGGGCTGATAACATTCGAAACAAGAGCCTTAACACCATCCAAAGTGTGATGAGGGAGCAATGCTGAGATATTTCAACACATGTTAGCTTTAAAGTTTTGGTATCATTTTGTAAAAAAAAAAACGTTGTAGAATATCAGAGCAGTTTCTTGCCTACAACCTTGTCATCTACCTTTAACTCTCTACCACCTGTGCTCTCTGACTGACTGACTGACTGACTGACTGACTGACAAGTGCTCTTACATCACTTCTTCCTCTTTTTTCCCCACTTTTTAGGAGGTGGAAACTTACCACAACCCAGACTGAGTTTGCTGATAAGCTGGTTAGCTTTTAAGGAAATAAACATTCTGATGTTGTTGTGTGTTGTTCCTACATCACCTTTTATTTTTATGGACTATGACCTCAACAGCTATGAATAAAATGTGTTTTTGTCATTGTTTGAATTATTAAGACTGAGAAAAGTGTAAATATCTATATACTGTTAACAATGTGTTAAGTTCAGGGTCTCCTGTGACATTGAAGATCATAGACCTAGTTTTAGATCAATACATAAATAATTCTCTGAGAGGCATATAAGTAAAAAATTTTGATACATGACTTTCCATTTAAGACCTAAAAGGAGGAAACTTTTAAGAGCTTGTTATTGGTGAATTTAGGTCAAACTTACTTCATATTATGTGACATCATTTTGTAAACTCATACCTGTTAATGTCTGCATTTATTGTTTTAACTCATGTGATCCTGTTGGTCAGGTTGGTAAAATATTTTTAACTGGTTAAAAATAACAAAGAGTAAGATTTCGAGAAAACTGTCACACAGGTTTGGGATGTGCCTTTTAACAAGAGTAAGAAGCTTTTAGTGCTAAGTCTGCTTTTCTGTTCATTGTGAACATTGAGCAGTGTGTGTGTGTGTGTGTGTGTGTGTGTGTGTGTGTGTGTGTGTGTGTGTATTGTCTTAGAAACCCTCCTCGCCCCATTGAACAACAGTGATGAAATGGAGATGAGTTAAAGTGCTAACACAAAGACTGACCAGACCCCTGCGTCGCTGCAACAATGAAACCACCAAACTCGAGAAAGTGAGAGCCTCTTGGAGGAACCGAGAGAAAGGGCAGAGAATGAGAGGGGGGAGAAATTAAGGAGGCAGAGAGAAAAAAAGAAGAGAAGAAGGCCTGAACCATCCTGAGAGCAGGAGGAAATGGATGGTGGGCAATAGGTGGCAGAATGGAGAGCAACCCGGAGAAAATAGCAAGGTAGCTAATCCCTGCGGAGATAAAGCAGCTATATGTAAATGAAAGACGTGAAGTTTGGCCATCTTGCTTTGATCTATGAATCAGACTCTCCCTCCCTTCCTCCCCCTCCTCTCCTCCTTCACTCTCACCCTCTTCTCCTTCCTCCTTTTTCCTTGTAAGAAAATCAAGCCTTATTTAGCTTAATCTCACTTAATGGCATACAGCTCCTCTTTTGTCCTCGCTGATGCTAATAGATTCCTGTCCTTTCACTCGCCACTATTCACATATCTACCCTCCATAATCCTCTTATTCCGGGGTAGCAATTATTTTGAGCATTTTATCAGCATTATGATTATGATTATTTTCATTATTATTATTCATGCAGACCGTGCTAAGGGCCAGGTTGTGGCTGAGAATATGCTCCCTCCTACCAGCGCCTCTTATTCTCGCTCAGAATGAGGCTGCCTGCTTTCTTCCAGAGGGGTGGCGAGTTTTCGGGAGTGAACCCCATTCACCGAGACACATTTTCTGGGCGTTTGAACATATTGTGGAGTGAGTGTAATGAGTAGCACCAAATCACCCATCCCGGCTGCTTAACACAGAGAAACATCAAGAATTTGAGGATGGAGGAGAGAGAGGGGGCTAATAATCAAAAGGCCTCCTTTCTGCGGAGCAGTAATTACACGGGTGGGTTTTGATCTTTTGCTTGTTGGGGTGATGAATAGGGGAAGAGATGAGGACTGTTTCACTATTTTGGGGCGGTGTGGTGGGTGGAAGAAGCTTTTTCAGCTCAGCATCTCAGACCCAACAAACGTGTTACAGCGAAACAAGAAGTTTGTCACCTAACAAGTGAAGCACTGAGGTACAACACAGTGCTGAACAGATAAGAGAGGGGTCAAAAGTTTTTTAGTTTATGCAAATGTGGGCAAAATTTGCCAGAAAGTTTTTTTTTATTGAAAACTGACAATCAACAGAAATGACTTCATATCTATGGGAGGAGTGTACTGGTGCCCAGATTACATTTTTTTATCAAGATAATGAGTAACTGAACATACATATTGCACATATCTGGAAACTCAAAACATGTCGATACGAAACGTTTTTGTAAAATGTTCACTGACAACATTTTTTCTTTGTTTTCTGCCAAAATAAACCACTCACAGGCCTTGGTTTACTCTCTGAGACCTGGTGGATCGCCTGCGACATTACAGAGGCTGCAGCAAGCTTGGTTTTAGTCCTCGATAAGATTTGAATGGTATTTATTATAATATTGGTGCAATGTCATGCTGGCGAGAGAAAGGGGTAAATAATATTTAGGTGCAATTTTGTAACCTCTGACCTCAAGATATCTGAATGAAAGTTGGTTCTATGGGTACTCATGAGTTTTCCCTTTACAGCCAGGCCCACTGTGTGCTAATTCCATGCAGTTGGAAGTAAAAAATATGCAGAATTAATGTTATTTTTTGCCTATTGCATATGAATATTTCTGCATGAATTGGGTATCACTGGTAAACTGAGACTCTTGTGGATTCAATAAGCTGAAATATATTTATTTGTGATGTTGTGTGCCCCATACATTAGCATTTCATTGTCGTGAGAAAATTTTTGTAACTCAACCTCACTGTATAAGAATGACCTGTTGTGACCTCTAGGATAATCACAGCCTCATGAAACTTTACAATCACAAACTAGAAACTTCAGGCATTCAGAGGACTTATGGTTGTCCAACTCTGGTGGTAACGTCCTGCTGTTTTGACGTCCACCATCCACTTCTTTTGGTACAGAAGATAAATGTAGAGCTTCATATAAGTCATAGTTGCCTATGGCCATAATCAAAGCGACAATTAAGTCAGAACGAACAATTATTGGAAAAAATAATTAGTATTATATAAATATTTTATTCATAAGAGACAGTGGAGAAGATCATAACTGTTGGGATTCCTCTTTTATATAAAAACAAATAAGTGTGAAATGACATCACTTTGTGTACTCATAACTGTCTGAGAAAATAGCAGATTGCTTAATTTCACCATGCTTGCTTGAGAGTAAGTTAGAGTACAGATAAATGAGTCTGTCTGCTGAGTGGAAGGACATCTGACTTTTTATAAAAACAACCCTGCCAACTTCAAATCAGTAAGCAGAGCCCAGACAAAACACAAATACAAAATCTCTCATGTGAAATCAACAAAACTAACAATTGTGACTGTCTTTCATCCAGCAAACTGAAACACTGCAATCAAACACACACAGTCATTAAAGCTCACTCACTCAAGAATCATTATAGTTGTCTATTGTTTCTTTGTTTGTTAACAAAGAGAAGTAATAAAATGCAACTTATCTCAGCAACAAAAATGGCATTATTATATCTACTTCATAGATAAACTGGCTTACCAAATACAGAAAAAAAAGCTCAAATAATAATTGTGAGTTATTGCAGTAAATTATAATAAAGATGTTAAAAATGTTAGAAAAATAACAATTCATATATATATATATATATATATATATTTTAAAAAATTGCATACATGTAACAGTCATCAAGTCCGTTCTCAACCTTCAACTTCAAGGTATTACTTTGGGAATCTTGGAGCTGGAGTGGAGTGGCTAAATCTGGGCAGTCTGCAGACTCCACACTGGCACAGGGGCCCCCCTGAGGCCCCTGCAGAGCTCCACTGCACAGGAGCCAGCGAGGCGTCCATGGGGCCCGGAGACAACAGGGAACATTTAGCAGCAGAGGACGATGAAGTGGAAGAAGAGGAGGAAGCTGCCGAGGTTAGGAGGGACTCCTGGGTGAGGAGGAGCTGACTGGGGCCGGAGATGAGGGGCCACCCTCCAGCGAGCAGCAGCCGAGGGACTGGTCCTGTGTTCACCCCCATCCCGACGCTTACCTCCCCCAGCAGCCGCCGCATCTCCTGCAGAGACGAGCCCAGAAGGAGGATGTAGTTCCTGGCTAGGACCAGGGTGGAGATCTTGGAGAGCCTGCGGCCTGGAGGAGCTCCGGGCTGGTGGGACTGAGAGGAGGAGGCAGAGGATGGAGAGGAGGCATAAGGCACCATGACCTCCCTCAGGGCGTCCATGGCAATGTTCAAGTCCTGCATCCGCTTCCTCTCCCTGCTGTTGATCTTCCGTCTGAGCTCCTGCTGCTCCTCGGGGCTCAGCTCCCTCTGAGGTTTGGTTGGTCTTTGGCCGCTCTGGAGGCCAAGCATGGGTGCAGGATTTAGGCGGGAGCTCAGGTTAAACCCTGGAGGACAGTGGGGTAAGTCCTGGACAGAGCCGGGGCCACAGAGAGGTAGAGACTGCTCCTGGGCCCTGATCACTGGGTTTGACAGCACATTCATAGTCTGTTTAGAGTTGTAGTTCTTCTTAGAAAATGTCTTCAGTGTGAGGGACAAACCCAAAATAGTCTTCTGCTTCTTCTTCTTCTGTTTCTTAAAAAAGTCCACAAAGTGGAAAAATCAAGCCTTCATTCCCTCCACCTGTTGAACGCCCCTTTGCTTGCAGAAAACAGCTGCCATCCAGCACAATGACGAGTCACCAAACGTTTTTTACTTTTGGCTTCAGAGGTTTTCTGGCTGCACAAGTGTGTAAAGGAGAGCTTGCTAAAGTGGCAGCTCAGTTTTATCTCATTTCCACAGCTGCGTGTGGTGAGAATGACAGCTCACACAGTGGAAAAGTGAGCTAAATGCTCCCCTCACATACCCCCACCTCAGCTCCTCCCCGACACATGATGTGCTCTTTAGAAACACACATATGCGTGTCTGACTTTTGCAGCTAAATGAGACAGAATTGGTAGACAGTGACAACACCAGCAGAATTCTGTTAGTGGTAGGGACGATTTAAGGATTTAAGGGATTATTAAATTGATCCTGGATATAATTTTCTTTGAAGAGAAACCCGAGCACAAGAACACTACACAGCATAAAACACAAACACAATTAATTACTGAAGTTGAAAGGTAAGTCAAAAGATCAGTGTTTGCGTCCCATAGTGATTTTGTGTCACATCTTTATGTCTGGAAAAAACATTTTTTCAAGTGTAACCCTGTTAATGTCAGCTGATTCTAAACAAGTGGTTTTGGTGCCCAGGGGTAGAATATGACACATTCACTCAAGTACTTAAGTACAATTTTGATGTACTTGTACTTTACTTGAGTATTTCCATTTAATGTAACTTTATACTTCTACTTACTATTTAGGGGCAGATATTGTACTTTTCACTCCACTACATTTAGCTGCCAGCTTTAGTTACTTTTCAGGTTAAGATTGAACATGATAAATACGATCAATTTAAAATGATTACTCATATTTATAAATTAAATCACATAAAAGTATATTAAGCTTTATTTGCCCTACTTGGACAACAGTAAAATGCTGCTTACATAAATGCATCAAAAATAATAATACAATAATATATTTGGAATATACAAATATACAATACAACAATCTGAGTGGGCCCATTCTTTATAACAAGCACTTTTACATTTTGATGCTGATACTTTTGTACTTTTACTTCAGTAAAATGAATGCAGGACTTGTACTTGTAGTGGAGTAATTTCACAGTGTGTTATTAGTACTTTTACTTAAGTAAGGATCTGAATACTTCTTTCAATACTACATGTTTAGCAACGGTAGTCCCATGTCACAGTAAGTAGCGGTACAAACAGTCAAAGTCATTTTTTGGTTAAAAAATGTAAATATTAAAAGTTATCTGTGGTTTGCAGAAATGTACAATCCGACTTTTATTCTGCCGACTGGGTTGAACAGAATGCAATCATTAAATATCAACTATACAAAGACATTTTATGTTCAAACTGATAAACTAAAGGGACTCCGACAAAGTTTTTACATGACTAGATCATTTTCATTGTGTTGCCTTTTTGTACAACCACATTTATGCAAAACTAATATCAGTTCCATCTGCCTCAGCTATACTTTTTCTCTAGTGCCAATTAACTCCCTTAAATAAGATTGTAAATGTGATGAATGTTATTATAAGTATATTGTGAGTATGAAATTAATGCTGATGTTAGCACACTGCTGTACCTAAACGCCACCACTGTAGCTGTAGACTTAGCACCTGACAAGAAAACGACTTTTTCTTTGTGTGAAGTTAATTGAAAGCATACACAAAAAAGCATGACATTGTGGGCTTAATGGAATGCACCTCTTGCCTTGCAACAACTTGGAAGCCATTAAAATCATCAGTACTTTGTTATGTGACTGAGGGCAGGTATTAGCAGTATTAGCGTGGCTTTTAATCGTGTCAGAGAACAGTTTTGGCAAACAGTGAATGGATACATCATTGTGTGCCGGGAGTTAATTGATGGTTTTGAGGTGGGGGTTATTGTTGCTCAGTTCTGAGTGGCTATGCTAACCAAACTGGCTGGCAGAAAGCTGGGCACAGTTCCAGACAGGCAGACAACAGGCCAATTGACTCCAACCACAGGTGAAGCTGGCTTGGGGCACTGAGCAAGGCTGGAAACCTCAAATGTGCCATTCATGAGCCACAAAAAGACCTCAGCATCACTCCGTTGCACAGGGGGGCCTGGCCGTCCTGCTCCTTTGCACTCCTTCCCCCCTCCTCCTTGTAAAGCCCATCTGAGCGGGAGAAAAGGAAGGCAGGGGGAAGAGGGGAAGGACAGCACCGTTACAAACAGAAAGCAAGTTGTTTACGATGAAAGCAGAAGGAGATGCAGAGGAGGAAGACCCTTTCTTTTCTCCCCAGCCGCTCTTCACTTGTCGTTCAACAAGTGAAAGATGTGTGTGGAGGCGCTTCCCTTCCCTGCCAGTGGTCCGGTGGCGTCCGGCTGGTGCTGTGATTGAAGCTGAATGGACGGCTGCAGACGGACAGGAAAGGGAGGGCCTCATGAAAAGAGCCAGGCGGATGGCCCTCGCACCTGCAGGAGAACAGAGTGCAGGCAGCCAGGATGAATGTGTGCACGTGTGTGTGTTTGTGTGCGTGCCTGTGAGCTCAATTTGATGTCTAGTGCCTGTCTAACAATGAGGGGTAATAAACTGAGTAGTGAAAGAAAACAAGTCGCAATGGTTTCAACTGTATTTTGGGATCTGGTTTCGATGTCAAGAGAGAAAAAAGGACACCTGCAAGGAGCCACACATACAGAAGTCAGAAAAGAGGAGAAAGAAAGAAGCTGGTGTCTAGCAGAAAAGTGCACCTCCCCCACTTTTTTTAATCCACCACTTACAAGGGAAAGAAAAGTGAGCTTGATTTGGGGCTGCAGCCCAGCATATCCGCCTCCCAGCTTCCAGGCTCCTTTTGATGAGGCTGGACCAGGGCAGGAGCACCGGTGGCTTCAGGGCAGGGGGAAGACTAGTGTCTTTATGGTGGAAGGAGTACTATCCATCTGGGCAAGGCCGTCCAATGGTGGGTCTGCACCTGGGAGCTAAATGCCTCGTCTGTGTGCAGCCATTTCCTGCGGCTGACAGACAGGAAGACACCTCAGCCAAACTCCTGGGTCAATTTATCCCCCAATACAGGATGAAAAATACACCCAGAGTGACACCACTGAAAAAATGGTTTGAATTTGTTCCCTTTTTTTGGCATTTATCAAAGGATCTGAAATGAACAAAAGTTTTTTGTTGGTTTGTTTTCTCTTTTTTTTTAAAACGTATTTCTTTTCTTCCTTGTGTGGTTTCTTAGTATTGTTTGTATCTATGGTTGAAAGCCATATATCTTTAGTATGGATAAAGCATATCATCTCCGACAGACTACTTTGTTCACATTTAAGACCATATTGCGTTTAAGGACCTCTTGTAGTTGCTGTGATCCACAAATTTTGATAAAATTATTTCACTGACAAAACTAGAAAGTCAGTCAGAGAGCGCAGACGTCCAACAAGACATGCCCTATCTCGCAGTATTAATGTTCCAATTTTTTTCCAGTTGGAAACCAATTTTTACAATTACTTCAACATCTACATCCTTCCACCAAGTTTTGTGAAAATTGGGCCATCTGATTTTGCAAAGTCCTGCTGACACACAGAAAAAGGAGGAAAAATATGACCTCCTTGGCAGAAGTAATCACAAAGAAACTTTTCTGCAATTGGTATTGTCTTTGTCGTGGCTCCAAAAAATGAAAAGTTTGGTCTAATTTTGCACTGGGCATCCAACTAACTTCATATTAGTATAACAAATGACATAGTTTGCGCAGGGAGGAGATCAAGCATCCATAAGTGAATGACAAGGGGTTGGATCAATCCTTTTTCTTTTCTTTTTATCAACGGAGCCTATGAATTCCAACTGATTTTAACCACTTTTTTGGGCCAGTATAAGTTAATAGTAATTAAGATAATTGGCCCACCATTTTATCCTTAAAATAAGAACAGGAGCAAAAATTAAAGTCTGATAATTCACTAGGTTCAGTCTAAATAAATTCAAAATAAAACTAAACATAAACTAAATTGTTGTTCTGGAGAGTATCTGCACTGCAAATTGTAAAGATGTAGTATGTACTGGTGAAATATTTATACTTTATTTTGCATCATTTATATTGGTGTATTTTTTAAATAATATATTTAAATTAATATGATCTTTTAGTATTAAGAATAACTGATAAATGCATGTTATTTTAATGAAACTGAAACCTGAGTTTGGACCACCGGAGCAGAGCAGACGTTTCCTTGTTCAAACACACACCAAACACCCTCTATTGGCTCTTTAATTGAGTACAAATTGGCGTAATTATAAATCCACCTCACTGGATATAAAGAGAGAGTTTCACAAATGAAGTCAAGCCACAGGCTGGCCACGACACAATCTTCACTTAATGGAGTCAATTTACATCAGGTGTCTGATTGAGCTCTTTTGTGTGCCACTTGATGGTGTGCTGATGTGTTCCCTGCCTCGCTGGGAGGACTTATGCTGTGAATGTCTGAAGAAGGCTCCACAAAATTGGGATGATTACACAGCTATTTTCTGTGTCCTCATCTGTTTTTCACTGACTGTCTCGCTTGTTGCTCAAAGCTGCTGAATTAAACAAAAAAACATTTCTCTGATTGGCAAGCATTTCTTTAAGTGGACGATAAGAGCTCATAGGGTCTTCTTTCTAGATGAGACTCAGGTATTTCTTACCTGGCTCTTTCTTGCATTGATGCAATATAATTTAACCTCTTTGATTTGATATCACTGAATCATTGGCGCGTATGTTAATGTAGCTTCCATTGTGTACTTTGTTTTTATGTAAACATGTTTTTATGTGTCTGTAAATAGGTTATTTTTTAATAGCAATTATGCACACACATGCAAACTAATGACAAGTTTTTGCCTTTTTGCACAACAAAAAGTTGACAACAAAGGATTTTCTATTCTATTTTATTCTTACTCTGCATAGATCTGAAAACAAATATTTTTGGGGGTGGGTTTGAATGGGTTTTGGTGAAAACCAACATGAAAAAACATATCAGAAACCAGAACAAGTGGATGATGTATAAATCACAATGGAAAATGTATAAAGTCAAATAAGTGTCTTCATGTTGGTAATCGAGTGGGAAAGTTTCATGTTGACACCTATTATTTACCCTATTTTCATGTTGTCTATCCCCTTCAGATACTGATTAAAAAATGAATAAAAAGGTTTGTTTTTTGACGGAGTGGTTAACCAGATTGTTAAACGAGGAGGTGCACCTGCTATGAGCTTTACATCCCAAACTGTCGTCTGTTTACAATGTGCAGCGAGAGTCTAATGAGAAATTAACAGTTGCCAGTGACTGATTCTCTCCATGTGTCCCTTCGGGCAAACAGGTGCAGCACCAACAATGGAAATATAACAGAACAAGGAGTTTTCAGAGGGGAAAAGGCTGCTCGGCATCAAAGCACGAACGGAGGACACACTCGTCTATTCGCCCTAACTCCTGCTCTGTGAGGCCTGGCCAAAGACATGAGAAGATTACAAGCTGTTAATAAGGTGGAACCAATTGGCTGAAGGTCTGCTTTTGTCCTTCCCAGCATGCTTTGTGAGCGCTGGCCTGGGATAGTCGGCATTTGGTGCTGATCATAGTGTGGCAGGGATAATGAAGGTGGGAGGGGTGTAAGATTTTAGCCCTCGGGCCCTTTGTGAAAGAGAGCCTAAATGCTTCGCTCTCAATAGCTGCACACGCCAAGTTGGTCACGGTTGTTTAAATACAGATGGACATTTGCCACATTCATATTTCTGGTTGCTAAATGCTCCACTGACAGTTTCCTGTCTTGACTTTTATTTATTCATTTGCTATTCATTTGTGTCTAATGCATTCCTGCAACGTCCAAACCATCCAAACCTTCTTCTTACTTTTAAAAAAAGCTACTGACATTTAAAAATGTTCTTGAAAATAAAGTTTTGCATTGATTTGTTTGCAGCAGTCAAACCAAAGTAATCTAAACTTTCAGTGCGGTTATTTAAAAATACCCCAAACATAATCCAAGCCAATGATTGTCTATTGTTATAGCAGATGTTCCTCTCTGAAACAATGCCACCAGGGATTTGTCGGGTAGCTGCTAATAGGAAAGTGTTAGTTAACCCGTCCCCCACAAAGTATCCTTAAACCCCCCGATCCTATTTAACCGTGACAATGATGGATTCACAGACACTAAACTTCCACAGGAATCCTTGTCCAAAGTCAAACAGAGAGCTTCTTCTTCTTCTCACCAAGCGATGGAGGTCAGGAGCACCCCTAGTTAAAGTCTAAATGTTGAGGGGGCGGGTTGAGATGTTTCTTTTTGGGGTTTTATTAGCGGTACAAGGCCAAGGGTGGTTTTCAGAGGTTATCCCCATCTGTATGGAGGGCGGTGCAGCGAGACCAAAGTCACTGTTAAAGTGAAAGCTGATAGCAGTATGATGGATGAGGATACACGTCCCAGAAATTAGATTTCTGAAAGTGAAGCCAAGGAAAAGGGGAACAGGATTTGAATGTGTTGTTGCTAGATAAAGAGACTACAACAAAAAGTGGCTACAGGGTGGAAATGTGTGGTTCATCTTTGAAAAAAGAAAAAGACGCAAAAAAGAAAGATATTTCTTTTAACAATTAAACTTGTAATATTGGCTTGTTTTAACTTTGACAACACCTACTACATGTCTACAAACTCTGACAATCCATTCTTATTCTAAAGGAAAATCTGGTTTATTTCAATTTGGGTTTTATTGTCTTAGTTTTGGCTGTCATATCAGTAAAAATGACATTGTACATTAAATTAAGTGATATCAGTAAAAAAAAAAGAAAATAAAGAAAAACAGTTAGTCCTCAGGATCCTTTATTGACGACCAGATGAGCAGCTCTAACTGACTGCAATATATCCTTATTCTTCCTGTGAACAACAATCTGAAATACATCGCTAAATTGAAATCTTACCCACATTTGTGTGGACATGGCCTGGTTGGGATTGACCCCGGATGCCTCTCTTTGGACACGTTTCACGCTCGGCCAGGACGCCACGAGGCAGAACCAGGATACGCTGCAGGGATCACACCTCCCAGCTGACCGGTGAGGAAAAGATACTGAAAGATACGGCTGGGGATAAAAGGTGTTAATTTCTTGAATTCGCTACGCTGTGAATGAATGGATGCTAATGGCATCCATGGATAAGTGAATACTTTGGTCAAGGCAGAACACTGTGGGGTTGATAGTTTGGTGTCCATCCAATGACCAAACTCTTTCTACCACAATTTATTTTATGTTAAATTATGGCCTGTCCTAGGTATCTTTAACCTCTTAAACACCCAATTTTCACTTTAAATTTCACCTTATTTTTATTTAAATTTAAAAAACCTCACTTTTAGACAATGACAACTATTATGTTCCCTTCTAGAAAGCCCTGTGATGCTTAATAAAAACTCAAGATGTTTTTTTTTAAAAATACTATCTACTAATACTAACAATAATAACATTATATCAACATCATAACATCAAAATTCTGTCTTATATATTTGACATGTTTGGAAAATTTGGGGTATTGAGCCCTTATTATATATATTTTACTTTTGCCTTATTGCACAACCAGCACCCGTGGGCAGAGCTTCAAAGGTTAAAGTGATCAGTCCTTGTTGGGAAAGCTTTTCTCCCACTTGTTTGGTGAATAAACGTCATTTTGCATTTCAGGACATTGTTCTGATTTCAGAAAATCTTGTCCCGCCAAGCTGGCAGATGGATGCAGTGGATGTAAGATGATTCTTTCAGGCGTTGATGGACACATCTGTCAGCCTATAAACTCTGTATCACACACACACAAACACATACGCACACATACACACACAGCCCCCCTCCCTGTAAGACAGCCCAGAATCTCTCCACTATGCCTTACAACCTCCTCCTCCTCCTCCTGCAGCTCATTCACCTCCCACTGTGCTCCTGCTCCTCACTGCCTCTCTGCACATTCAAATCCCCACTAAGACCTGAGAGATCAGACTGAAGCAGCCACCACTCTCCCTTTCTATTCAGCCTCCACTCTGATTAAACTGCAGCAGGTTTATCACAGATGTTGACCAAACTCCTGACTGGCATCCCACTGAGGACTGTTAACTACTGAGAGTGTGACAGCAGGTGGAACTTTTTTCACTATTTTAATCAAATGTTTAAACACAGAAAATAAAATAATTGTAAAAAAAAAAAAAGTGGTTTACTTCTGTGCAGCTTACCCAATGGCAGCCATGTGGACTGTGGTGCTAATTTGATTCATGGAACAGAGGACCCCAGGGGAGGCAACAACTCAGAGAGGAGACATATGTTGCAGTGCAACATGATAGCAGGCTTCAGTAACTTGACAAATTGGGGTTGTAGTTATTAAATCATCTCATGGTAGTATGGCTGCACCGGACTGGTTTAACTGCAAACCCAAGAAATCCTGAAGCCCAAGTAACACGGAAAGTATTGATACTAAGAGATCCATAGTATGTGGTGGCTTTGAGAGGCTGCCCTTCAGCACTGCTGTGCTTTTAGCAAAATGCTAACATCAGCATGCTAACATGTTCACAATGACTACTGACTTTTGATTTTGATTTGATTTTTCGCAGGTATAATGCTTGGAGCACAGTTGGCAAATTTTAGCAGTCGGCTGATTTTATTGGCAGATATTGCCCTCTCACAGACATTATTATGTTATGTATTTGTGTTAGCAAATTTTTTCCTATCTCTACTGATGTAAAAACCTTTTTACAGAACATACAAAGCTGTCATGAATTTTATTTTTTTATTCTTTATTTAAATTGTCAGAAATGGACAATATTGAATATACACTGATGTTTATTTAGCTAATAATTTTATTTTTTTATTCTTAATTTAAATGTTTTGAAAGTGACTGATACTGAACATACACTGATCTTTATTTAGCTATTTATTGTATTATTAATGATTTTTTATTTATTTAAATAATCAACGATTGACTGATACTGAACATACACCAGAGTTTATTTAACTATTTATTATTTTAATTCATTTGTTTTGTTTCTAGAAGTTAACAAGGCAACAGATTACAGACTGAGAGCTGGGAAACTAGATATAAATGAACATTTCCTTGTCTTGTTAATTCTTCTCATCAGAAGCAGTTTTTGGTTCATAAATGAAGACTATTGAAAAGGGGGACATAGCCATCTTTATGCTGTGGTCAGCAAACCAAAAGAGACATCATCCATGCAATAAAAACACACACACACACACACACACACACACACACATTAAGCTGGTGAGTGTGGCATATTTGTGATGGTTCTCACAGGATACGTGATGCTTAAATGCAGGAGGGTGACAGCCAAGATGCCAAACTTCAGGCTTCAAAACTTCAGTCCACAAACATATTGGTGACTAGATCCACTATATACAGTCTATTACCCAAAACAGAAAAACTTGTGCACACAGGGCTGTCTAATCTCCTCAGCAGCTTCACAAACTCAAGGATGACAGTAATGAGAACTTATTTTGTCATTAAATCCGATGCCTATATGTTTCGCAGATTGGGGGGCAGGTGCACACGCAGCACCATGTCGCTCTGCTGAAAGGCATTTAGGAGGGCCTCATCCTGGAGTCATTCAAAGTGCTGTCCACCCATCAGACAACTGGTCCCCACTGGCCCCCAGCACACCCCTCGGAGACCTCTGTGTTTCTGCGTTGGTTGATTCATGTCCCAGTCCTGCTCTCCTCAGATTCACTTTGATGTTTAATCCCATCCTGACTGTGTCCTCCTTCAGTCCGCAGAGCCGCTCGGCCAGTCATGAATATCCAAAGGTCTGCTTACTTGACAGGATTATCCCTCTTTTCAAAGCCACTGGGGACGATTCTTCAGCCACAAAAAACACACTCAATGGATCTTCTGCTCACTCGCTTTGTTTCTCTCGCTTTCCTTTACTCTCAGTCCCTTCTGTCTTTGTCCCTTTGGGCTTTTACTAAACACATTGATCCACCCGATCGAGGCGTTCATCTGCTGCTGTTCATAGATTATTGAACAGACACAACAGCACACACAACTATTGTTGAGTTCTTAAGTATCTGGTGTTGCAGAAGTATCCTGAACAATTCATAAATGCTGATTTCTGCCCATCAGTATCTTATTGTGAATGTGACATTACATGGGGAAGTTCAGTAAAACAAAACACTCCTTAGTTGAAATGGATTCAGAGGGCAAGGAGTCTCAATTAATGAAATTCAGCTTCTGACTTTACTGCCCTGTTGCAAACTTTGGTTGTGGGCTGCATTGCAAGAAGTTCTGCATTGGTCCACTTCGCAAACCCTAATGACCCATTACCAGCAATAATCTTTATATCATTCCCAACCTGTTAGCGTGAGACCCCCAGCACTGACACAGAGCTATAATCAACAAGGATCAGAGCTGGCTGCTGTATGAGATGGTTTGGGTGCTGGGCACTGCAGGGGTGCAGAATAGCCCAGGAAACATAGATAGGTTAAAAGTAATCTATGTAGTCACCCAACATAAAACACCGGCTTCTGCCTCTGAAGGCTCTTTTTGAAAATTTAGCAATTTTGGTCATCAGTAGGGTTGGATACCGAACTCGAAACTTTTAAGGGTCTTGAGTGAATTACGTCGGTACTACAGAGTATCGATTCACAATAAATAAATTGGTACCTAAAGCGGTTGCATGTACACGTGACAGCCTTCTAATATAGCACACTATGCCCTGGAAACGGTCTGACAGGTAGTTTGAAATTACATTTTTGTTATTACTGAGAGAATTAAGTACAGAAAAAAAGGTACTGTTGGGTACAGGTTCTTAAATTCCTGGTACCAGAACGGCTATCAGTTCAGATGTGAATGGTTCCCAACCCTAGTTGTCACCTTCTAGGATTTTTGCTAACAGAGCAGATTGAGAGGCAGAGGGATATTATGTTTCATTATGTATCAGCTCCTACGAGAGCTTGATTAGCAAAGTGCATAATTCAAAATGAACAGGTGATTCCTTAGAGGATCTTTTAGTCCAACCAAAAGCTGAATGTGACTTATTTAGGGGACCAAAATGTTACACCTAACTTTTGTGAACTGTAAACACACTGTGAAAGGGACAAATTTGGAAGAAATATGCACAGGCTGCCATGGTAGCAATCTGTCAATCATACAGTAGTCATGCCCTGAAGCATATTCAATTTAACTCTAAATGGGACCATAATTTACAAAATGAACATCATACTCTATTGGGGAAGATTTTAAACTAGCGAATGAGACCGTAAACAACCACTTGTTGCTTGTCCAGTGAGTGTTTCTTAGAGTCCATCACAGTGTGTAATAATGGTGGTTACGAGTGAGCAGATGAGGCTGAGCTGGAGTAAACATCAGTCCCATGGGAAAGAGTGACCTCCGAGGTCTCATATTCACCTTAGAGCTCCATCTATGCCCTTGTAAGTGTTAAATCCTGCCATTGTCTCTGACAGCTTCTCTGTTTGTTTATCCTCTCTCTCTTATTCCTCTTTTGCAGCATCATAGACTCTGTTTCTCTTTCTGTTATTCGGCCAACCTTTGATGCATCCCCCCCGATCTTTAATCCTTTCGGCTAACACAACATGATGCGCGGAGCTGAAAGGGTGTACATCTGTGCAGTGTTTTCTGGAAGGTTTTAAATCCAGTTACAACAGTGTAAGACTGATGCTCCCCTTCTGTCCAAAGTTATGAATATTTAAACTGTTGCAGAATCAACCTCACTCTCTCAGCATCAATGGATAAGTCAGCCTGCCACCAACAGTGTATAAGGAGCTGTTTATTCAAATCCAGTCACAGGGATGTGAAGCCCAGCTGCTATTGGCCAGAGTGTTCAGGCAAAGCTGAAAAGATGCGACTCAGTTAGTTTATCTTTTAACTTTAGCGCCATGTTTATCTGTATAATGAGGAAAACTCTCTCATGGGTGTCCTGTGATTGCATCAACTTATTGAAAATGTCTTATAAGAAGACAAAAAAGTCTTAAATATGCACTTATATTAAATAAGAATGAGAGGAAATGTGATAAATGAGTGGGGAAATAAAACAACAATCTTGTAAGAGTGGATGATGGGTAAAGGAGACAAAGTGCAGGACTTTGAAACCAAATATTTGGCTTCACATCCTGTCCCTGCTGTGTGGTCAGTGTAGGGCCATTAAAGAGGGAAATTAATTATTACATGCCTCTGCAATGGAGAGTTTGTCTTTGAATGCAAAGTTCTGAGACATTGTTTCACTGATTGTGATGTTTTCCCCTTTACACCAAATAAGCTCTGGTTCTAATCAAGGATGTGTCATAATGAACGGCATTGCATGATGCACAACTTAAGTAAACATTTAGCAATTTCTTTTTACTAGAATGGAGAAGGAATGTCATGTCAGGCCACCATACTCTGCCTCTGATACCCTGATGTTCTCATTAACCAATCTTTCTCCTCATGTCTAAGCAACCAAGCCAAACCAACAAGTAATGGCAAATAGATGCAGAGTAGCGTAGGTTATTAATACAGCCTACTAGGAGGGAAAAGATCCAAGCAGTCGTAGCAATATGGCACATTATTGTTCTATTATCACAGATATTGCTTTTTGTCCAAAAACAACACAGCAGGGACCAATAATTAAGGAGACAATTGAATGTTTTCTTCCCCCAACTATTTCTTACTTGCATATTATTGCCTTCTCCATCCTCTCTTTCCAACTTGTAGAATATGACAGATCCAATGAGGTCGTCGTGATTTACAGCAGTTCAAGTAAAACCTGGAGGGGTTTCGAAAAGGGGTATTAGTTGGGGGAAAACACTCATATAACACATATAGCGGAAACGACAGAATATAGCTGCCTATAGCCGACTATGTTGCAGTTAGTTATGTTTTTTGTCCATTAAACAAACAACATCAGCCAGTTTAAATCAGAATGCACCCGTATTCACCCCACTCGTCTGCTTTGATCGGCTTTTCAGACAAATACTGCACACCTTTGTTCTCAAAATGTTGGTGGAGATATTCAGATGGAGGTTATTATTCTAATCAGCCGACATGTGACATAGAAATGGGAAACAAATCTGAATGACTTGTTGAATCATCTGATCCAGGCAGTCAACAAATATAATGACTGGGTTGTCCAATGTCACAATTGTTTGGTAGGCATTCCAGATATGGTAAATGGACCTGCACTTATATAGCGCTTTTCTAGTCGCTTTGCGACCACTCAAAGCGCTTTACACTACAGACTGCGCTCATTCACCCTTTCACACACACATTCATACTGGTGGCAGAGGCTACCCTAAACGGTCCCACCTGCCACCATTGGGAATTCATTCACACACCGATGAACGCAGCATCGGGAGCAATTTGGGGTTCAGTATCTTGCTCAAGGATACTTTGACATGTAGGCTGCGACAGTCAGGGATCGAACCACCAACCCTTCGGTTGGGCAACCCGCTCTACCAACTGAGCCACAGCCGCCCAGATAGCCACATGAATATATCTACACACTGAAAAAAAGATGATTACCATGATTTTCCATATGTCTAGGTTGCCTTTTTGCACCTCTTTGACTGCATGTTTGTGTATCTGTATATTTGTGTTCTTACTTACTAAAAAAGATGGTTTCCATTTTTACTTTGATAGTGGGACAATTGATGCTTAAGTATTTGTGCATGGAGCTATCATATAATAAATGCCCACACACTGAAAAATAACACTTAAATGGGTTCTTTAGATGTTAACAAAAAAATAGGATAAATTTAGTACAAAGGGTACAGTGAAAAATGTGAAAGGACAGGACACTTTTCATAGCCCTTAGGATCACTAACACACATATGTGTTTGCAGATAATTTAAGGGTTAATCAGTTGTATCCATTAAATGTCTTATTTTTTATAAGATCAATACCCTCAATTGGCTGTAAACTGTTGGAAGTACACTTGTATGACATTAAAGTTTCTGACTGAGTTAATAGGCTGCTGATGTGAGCATCAAACATTAAAACCTGTGAAAGTTATTTATCTTCTTCCTGCCATATTTAATAGAAATCAACAGTATTTTGAGCTTTTTAAAGTTTTATCTACATTGAGAACTTGTTTAGCTGAGGTTTGTGACCTGTTTAGTCTGTCAATACAAATTAATCCATCAGAATCTTAGAGAAATGATGTCCAATGTGCTGTAGAAGTAAATGCATTGATGAGGTAGGCCTACATAATGCACACCATAGAGTATAAGGTATGGATTTAAGAGAAAATTAATGTTTCCATTCCCCACACCTACACTTTTTAAACAATGTCTCATATCTCACCTGTAAATAGTCTGTATTGCTGCCGTATTGCACCAAATGACCTCTTCCTATCTGAAACGTCCTACAAAACACTGAAGGACTCTGAATAATTCAATTCCAGTAATGAGACAAATAAACAAATGCGTGCATGAATATTCAGAGATTTAGTTCATATCGTTCCAGCTTCAAAAGCCTTTGGAAAACATTGCAACAGCATGCACAATCTGCTATGCAGCTGCTGCCTTTTCCTAAAGTGTACCGGCCTTTACTCATCACTGGCTTTTTGTGTGCGTCCTCAGCGGCTGTTTACATGCTTATTTTGCAAAGCTGAAGTGTCCAATTGCAGCTTTTCCAGGTCGCTCTCTTGTCATACAGGTTAGAAAATAGAAATTATTGAATATCTGTTATATATCAACCTTTTCACTTATTACAACAGATGCTTTCTGCAGTTGAATGTACAGGTGCTTTATAAAAGTAGTCACTCTTTAGGTTGAAGTGTGATCTGAATATCACCCAGCAGGAGAGACGAGGGCAGATCAAGTTTCATGTGGGAATAAACGCTAGTATATAAGAAAATATTAAGATTATATAAAAACATCTTTATTTTATCCATTTAATTAAAAAAGTGGCATTTAAAAAAACTCAGTTCTTGGTTTTATTTAATAAATATGTTTTTTGTAAGTTATTTTTGTTTATTTCTGACACAGACACTGTCAGAAGGAATTTCTATGCAGCCAAGTCAATTTGATTTATCAGGCTCAAAATCTCAACAAGGTCCCATTCAGCTAAGAATCCTATTAACTATACATTTTTTTTTAATTTTAATTAATGGTTAAAAAGCAAAGATTGATGGAAGCCACTGTTTTCTTTAAGATGAAGAACGTCGCCATTGCTCAAAAGTTAAAGGTTTATAGGTTTTTTTTTAATAGATTAATAGATTCTAATTTAGAAATATTCTGAGAGTGTCTGAGCACTTTGATGTTGAAAGTGTTTCTGTTGGTGTTCAGTGTGTCTGTGATTGTTAGTTTTAGTGCTGCTTTAAAGCTCAATTAGACACAATCATGTTTTTATTGTGTAAAATAAACAGAAATTTTATTTTTTAAAAGAAGGACATCACCAAAGACTTTTTTCCTTTTCAATTAATCGTCTTTATTTTACATTTCAAACCCAACATAATCAGAGATTCATCTGAAATTCCCGTCCAACATAAGTAAATAAATATCATTTTCATTTTTTTTATTAAAAAAATAAACAAGTGGTCATTGTTTGCGTCGGTCGGACAGAGAATGACAACCTACTGGGGAAAAAATAAGGAGAGAAGCATTGAAAGACGGATAGAATAAAGCAGGTGCAACATGTCAGGGTGGGGGAGTGTTCCCACATTACCAAGACTCTAATATATGATATATCCGACTATTTAAACTGAATAATCAATCTACATATTTACACTCTATATCTGTGGTTGGATTTGTGACATTTTCCCCCTGCAGGCCCAGATTCAGTTTCATCTTTAAATAACTGTAGCAACACACAGATGCCTGGGCCTTCACACATTTCAGCATTTCAGGCAATAAGCTGAAGTTGTGTTTTATAGGAGTTCTGTGAAGAAACACCTGTTACAATTAGGTTAATAATCATAAAATGCTAAGTTAGTTGCAAAACCCCAAAGTCCCAGTGAGGAAAAAAACATTGTTCTTTACTGGCTCCGTGGACGCAACGGATTCAGCAACAAAGATAAATAAAGTGAATGTGGGGAGAGAGTCTGTGACAGCCCCAAAAGTTCGCCTCCGTTCAGTCTGGAGTCACTTGGAGTCGCTGGGCAGCCTCGGCATGGTGACGGCGCTCATGCTGGTCACATGCGGAGGCGGGACTTGGCACATGCTGCACGGACAAGGCATCCCGGTGCCAACGCCCCAGTGCTGGAAACTGCTGCCCAGCGGGCCTGCGCCTGCAGCGGGCGCTTTGAGGAGTCCGTGGTGGGGTCTGACTGATGTGACTGCAGAGATGCCGGGCGCGGACAGAGACGCGGTGGAGACGGCCGGGGGGAGCAGCGGGTGGTGCACCGCCGGGTGTGAGGCGTGTGAAACCGCCGGGTGTCCCGGCACGGGTCCCGCGTGTGTCATAGTCCCACAAGCTGCCGGGTGGAAGCCACCGTGGTGTCCGCTGCTGCCGTAGATCTCGCTGACCAGCCGCTTCATCTCCTCCAGAGAGTTGCTCAGCATCAGGATGTAGTTTCTCGCCAGCAGCAGGGTCGCGATTTTGGAGAGCTTGCGCACCGACGGTCCGTGCGCGTAGGGCATGACCTCCCGGAGCCCGTCCATGGCCACGTTGAGGTCGTGCATCCTTTTCCTCTCGCGGCTGTTGATCTTGAGGCGGATGGTCTGCAACTCGTTCTCTGACAGCAGTTTACGGTCTTTCTTGGCCAGCCGGCGGGCCAGGGACTCCTCCTCTTCGGCGGAGAGGCCGCGCAGGCCGGTGAGCTCTGACAGGGAGTCGCTCTGTGTGGAGGACACAGCGCCGGAGAAACCATGCACTGACTTCTTCAGGGTGGCAAGGAAGATGTCGTCTTCCTCGGGAGATGAAGGTCTGCTCGAAACGCGGCTCGTATCAGAGTCCATGATCTTGGTCCAGCACAGTGTTCTGATGAGAGAAACCAAAACTTCTTTAATTTACTGATCGCAAATCAACGATAATATCAACTTTTAGGAGCACGACTGCTGATAAATAACAATAATAATAATAATGATGATAATAATAATAATAATAATAATAATAATGCATTTGTATTCAGTTCGTTTAGAATAAAAAGTAGGTATGTAAACTTAATTTCACTTTTATATTTTGGCTTTAAAGACAATAATTTAATCCTAAATGCTGCAGAAATATAATAATCAAACACTTACAAGTACATTTCTTAAATATTCTCTTTACCCTTTATCTTTATATTAATATTAAACCATCAGAAAATGTATACAGATAATCAATGACTGTCTATATTTTCTACACTACTTTTTTACTTGTCTCTCTCTCTTTGCATAAATAAAGCAGCCATATAATCTGAGCAAGACGACACTTGTCAATCAGAATGTCTTTTAAACAAATAATCAAACACTTACCGAGAGTGTTTCCAAGCGCGATGGAGAGAAAAACTTAAACGTCAAATCCACTTGTTACTCCAAATCGCATCTGACAGTCCATTTGGCACGCCTGCGTGAGACCTCGCGCTTTTATAGCGCGCAGAGGCCGGGTCACCGGGACAACGCAGCTTCTGTCCTGGCTGCCTCCCTGCGACCAATCAGCTCCGTGCAGGGAGGAGGAGGTGGAGGGAGGACGGAGGGTCGTCCAGCCTGATGTAATTACCAACTCACAGCATTAAGTGAAATCAGACACACTCCCTCCTACATATGGCCCCTTCTTGTGAAAATGTTGGCCCGTGTGTGGATGGATTTTATTATAATAACACTGATAATAAGCCACATTCTGCCTGCTGTAAGTAAATGTGTCTGCATTGTTCAGAATCCGGAAACAGTCATAAATAAATTTATTTTCAACAACTTAGAAATTATATAAAATAATTTGTGCCAAAACTGCGACTAAATAATTTGTGTTTAAAGTGTATTTTTTTCAACACCCTATAATTTACAATTTGTTAAAAAAAATGCACATTTTTAAAAATGAAAATTCGCCCCTCGTCTCTTTTTGTTTTTTTAAATTATTATTATTATTATTATTATTAGACCGTCCGAGCTGCAGCCTATCCGGCCATAAATGAACAGTAATAACGGGTCATAGCCTAATAAGCAGCGCAATATGTTTTCTACTTGCAGTTTAGCAGTTAATATGGTGTTTTCCGTTGTTACCCTCTGTCGACCAGCAGCTGCCGTTAAAGTGCATCTTTAACGTTAATTAATGAAGTGTGCAAAATTGTTTCTAACGGTTATGATCCGTCACATTTCAATTAGGCCTAGTGCGCAGTGAGCGATAGCAGTGTGTGCGGCCTGCTGCTGGCGCTCCGACGGCCTCCGGCTGACAGCAGGGCCCGAGCCGGTGATTTGCTCTCGGACTTAACTCAAACTGACAGCAGCTTTGTCCGCACATATGAGTTGTGTTGTGCAGTCAGACTCAATCAGCGCTAATTGCCTCAACAAGTTGATGTGTTTTTATAAGACTGGGCTCGGAATATGTTCTCTGTCCTATTTCGATATATTTATACATATATTTTAAAAATGATTGAGATAACGCTAATAACGATAGGTTAGTTTATTCTACATATAGGCTGTGTCCAAGCTATAGGATGATTTTAAAAGGAATTTAATGTAGAATTGCCAAGTTCAACAGAAAACGTCTTATTTGCTGCCTAGTTTAAAAATACACACAGAAACATCTATAAAAAACAATATTAATGTTAAATAGTATTTTTTTTAATATATAGGCCTAATTATAGGCTAGACATAGCCTACGTATAAAATAATATTTTTATTTTAGGCTACTTTTAAATTAAAATGTCCTTGAGAAAATGTAAATGTACTTCTTATTATATTTTTATCCTAGCTTCTGTAAAATATTATCTTTTTTTATTATTTTATTTTATCTCTTGTCTTTCTGCCGGACAATTTATTTATGTATTTACTTATTTAGATTCCTGGTAGGATCTAGCCAACTTGCGCATTGATTTAGAACATTCGTTTAACCGGAACTATGTTCTATTTCAACGGACACCTGCCAGCCAATCAGAAACGAATATTTATCCGCGACCATAACCGTCAGTCAGGTGTCACAAAATCAAGGTCGTTATACATACACGCACACGCACACACACACACTCCTTATCTTTAGTCTGTGTCCGCTTGTTTTCTCCGTCCTCGGTCCGCTGCCTGTTTACACCCGTTAAATCAGATTATGGTAATGAAGGCGGTTAAAGTGGCATTTTAAATCAGGAGGTTTGTATCTGTGCCACCACTTGCTTCATTAGACATTCCCACACTCTCACTGCTGCAGCAGACATACAGGCTTTTCTATTTCCTAATGGGGACCCCTCACATCTCATGCAACATTATTTTTAGAGGCCAGTCACCACAATTAACTCATAAATTGATTGACATCCATAAGAAATTAGCATATACGTTTTAAAGTAGACCCCTCACTGGGTGTTACAGAAATATAAGTTAATCTCCTGATTTTAAACCACAAAAATAAAAAACTTTTTCTCAGCCTTTTATGGCCCAACATAGACATGCTTGTGATTTAAATGCATGAAAGAAACTAATAATAATAAAATATATAATTATTAATAATTATTATAAATATAATAATTATTAGTATCTGAAAATGTAATTCTAAACCTATTACATAAATATTAATATATGATATTACTTAAAATATTAAGTAATATCATTCAAGCCCACATTTGGGTTCCTGGGTTATGAACTTAGCCTACGATGACCATAATTTATGCAGAACATACATTTTTCTTTACACATTGTAGTGAATTTTTGGTACCAAAAGAGACAAAGAGCGACTTTTCTTTAAATTTCCTGAAAACTGTAAGTCAAGCATGTTGTTAATATGGGTAAACACCATTTTTGTATTTTTTTTATATCCGCTCTGATTAAATAGCATTGCAGAGAGTGTATTTTATCCCTCCATCCAGCAGTTTGCAGTATATTTACATCCTGCCTCTACTCTTCTGGTTTTAGGCTTTCTAACAGATTTTGGAACCAGAGCTTCAAGCCACAAGAGCTTGATGTTGGGTGATGAGGCCTGCATGGCTCACAACTCCTTGTGTTCATAAATGTGTTGGATGGGGTTGGGGTCAGGGCTCTGTGCAGGCCAGGTAAGTTCTTCCACACCAAAGTGGGAGCCATGTCATGTTGAAAACAGGAAAGCGTAAAAAAATCAAATTGTTGAAAATATTACTGTATACTGAGGAGTTCAAGTTTTAGTGGAACCAAGGAGCTCAACCCAAACAGCCCTAAACCAAAAGGACACAGAAGTATGTGGACAGGGGTGTTTTTTAACATTTCCTATTCCCCTCCAACTTTGACTCTCACCAGCTCCACTCCTCACTTTCTCCTTCTTTCTCCCACTCTCTCTGTCCATCAGTCTGGGTGGCAGTAGGCCCGGTGCCGTGGTGAATACCAATAGTGAGGAGGAGCATATGTGAGCCATACTTAATCCTGCTAATCTGCCTCCAAAATAAAAAAGAAAGGGAACAAAAAAAGCAGAAAAGAGAGGAGGGTGGAAAAACACGAGAGAAGGTTTCTCTTTCTGTCTGGGGAGCTGACCGGCTGAGGCCAAATGAACTGAAAGACATGAATAATGTCCTGGCTCTCCCCCTCGATCCCTTTCTCTGTGAAATCTTGGAACGAAATGAAGCAAAATTCTCGCTTTTGTTGAAATCTGTGAGGAACGTGAGATGCCGCCTGCCACCACCACTGCTGTTACTGTGCGCGTTTGTGTGTGTAACGCCGTTGTCTCCTTGTTAGATTCACACGCGGCTCTCCTGCACTAACGGTCTACTGTACATTTACTGGTGGAGTGAAGTGCCAGTACAGGAAACGTAGATGTGAATGTTCTCTGTGATCCTTTCACATTATGTTTCACCTAAAACACATTTTGCAAATGCAGAACAAGTGTGGAATAAGTAGGAGATAGTGTGTGTTTGTTTCTAGATGACAATGTCTGCATGCTTTATTTATGAAGTCTACAAATCGAGATGTGCCTCAGGTTTCAAGTTCAAATACAGGAAAAGATACAAAGACCAACACACTATGGGAGGAAAATCTATAAAGTAGGCCAGTTTCTAAAGAGAACATCTGCAAAATGTGAACAAACAGAAAAAATGAAAGTGATTGATGATATATAATTGGGGAAAATCAGACAAAAGCCGTCATCATAGGGACACTATCAATCACTCAATGAGAAGGACAAAGGAGTAATGCAATAATGACCTCAATCATCAGAAGAAGTAATATTTATCACAATAAACATGACTAAAGTCTAAAAGAACAAACTAAGGGAAACCAGAGATAAAAGGTGTCTATCTGCCCCCTCCTGGTGGACCCCCATCTGTCTGTCTAGTCTTCAACATGTGAAACAGATAATCAATTGGATTAAGATCATGTAACTATTTGTCTCTAAAAACTACTTGACAGTCATGTCTGTATGTTCAGAATCATGATGAAGGGTAGCTCACCTGTCAAATCCGCTCCATTTTCTGTATGTTCCTGCCCTTCTTCATTCCATCTTTCCAGTCCAGCTATGCAATCAAATAAAGACAAAAGCAAAAACAAAAAATCTGCCTCATGCAAAAAAAACTTACTTCTTCCTTTGTGTTTTCCCAACATATTCTAATGAATGACTTCATGAGATCCTACAAAATGTGACGTTACAAGCGTTGTTTTTAACACATGACTGACAACTCTTGACACAACAGCTGTGTTGTATCCTACATCACAATCTCTGTTTTAAACACCATGATTACTTATTTAAACAGGTTGTTAATGCTGTGAATCAGTTTGGCTAAGGCACAAAATCACTATCCTAATCAATAACCTAAAGAGACCAAAATCTTTTTTTTTTGTACCAGGCTGTAAACATGTTTATTTCTGATGTAAAGTTGGGCATATTAACAAAGGATTCTATGGGGATTTACTCATGTTTGGAGCCTCAAGAGGCCATTCAAAGAACTGCAGTGTGTTTGCTTCATCTTTCAACCCAGAGATTACCACTTGATTATAATCCATCATGAAGTGATGGTAAATATCTGCACAAAATTTTAAGGCAATCCATTCCAATAGTTGTTGACATTTCACAACCAAAAACCACAAACATGAACCTCATGGTGGCACTGAAGACATGTCAGAAGATCATCAAAGTCTGTTATCCTATCATGGCCATGAATTAATTCATGACAAGAATCCATCTAATAGTTGTTAAAATAATTTAAACAGCTTGGTGGTTAAAAGAAGCCATAAATTGTCCTTTAACTAAAGACATTTGGAGCTGTACTTAACATGAGATCATAGGGAAGTTCTTCCAAAGAATCTCACTGCAAGTCTCAACCTTGCTCCCTCTGTACAGATCTGTTCAGGTACATGTGGGGTGAAGAGGTCACTAATGCAGGCAGGCAGAGGCCCTCTAACACATGATGAACCATGTGGATCCTGGCTGCAGAGGGAGTCTTCACGCCTATGTGTCTCAGGGGCTGGACAGTGTTAGGTAATGCTTGCCGGGGGCTTTATCTCTACAACAGCTATTAGGAGGTAATTAAGTCCTAACACTGCAGAGCCTCCCATGGTTACTATAACATAACTGCAAATGGGAAGCTTACAAGCTCCTTTAGACGGCATGACAAATTGAATGGAACTCATTGGGCTTCGGCTATTATTCCAGCGGCCCCATCTGGCTGGGAAAAGATAAAGGGGATTTGCTGGAGGTTGTGAGGGGTTGAGCCTCCATGCTCGGTGTGTGTGAGTGTGTGTGTGTGTGAGGGATAAGGAACGAGAGAGGGGGGTCCCGGTCCAGAGTAGGGAGTGTTTTGAGGGTTCCAGGGGGATTTTTTTCCCTTCTCTTTGGTCTGAGCTTCAATTCAACAGGCAGCCTGAGATTTGCTTTGGCCAAATGTTACAAATGTTTCGACAACCTGGTCTCTGATCCTCAGGGGTCACCCAGGAGGGCACGGGGGTACAACGGCTTTACGCCCAGAGATTTAACAAAGCAGCATGGGGATGAATATATTCACACTTGTATTCACTCACAGGGCCTCCAGATGCTTGTTTTAGGGAGATGGAGGACTAGACTTAGCCGCACACTGCCCAAAGCAGGCCAGCTGGCGGTTTGTGTCCATAGTGCGTCCGTGATCAAACTTGTGTGGACAAAAAGTGTCACGTTCACTCAAGTGATGCTGTCAATAGTCGTCAGGGGAAAAGATGGTGAAATATTTAAAGACAGTGTAGAGAGAGAGAGAGAGAGAGATAATTACATTTAAAATGCAAAATTTCATCTTATTTCTATTGTTTAACACACAATTTTAACAATTGAGTTACATTTAAGAATCCACAAACCATTGTCGCTCACAGTGTGAGTGGACTAATCCTGCCAAGCATATAATCTGATTTTGCCAGTGGTTATTTCAAGACATTTTTGTGTCACAAAATAAGCAGCACAGACTGAAAGATGAAAGATTGTGTAGATATAGTGACATGTGACGAGGATCATGAGTCAGTTTATATTATTGTTGAGTTAAGTGTCAAGTGTTTGTTATTTTTCCACCTGATTAATGGATGTGAGAACCTCTATGTATAATACAGTCAAACAGCACCACAAACTAAATCCTCCTAAATTAAATTGAATGAACACCACTAGAAAAGTTTCAACAAAAACTAAAACATGATGCCCCTTCAAAGACTTTGCATCAGCTTTAGGTAGGTGTATGTAATAACCTAGCAGGTGAGCATGTATCTAACTCTATGTGAGGAGGCTCTGGGTGTCAGGAGGTCATGATAAGATGAAGACATTGGTGAAAAGTCCCACCCATAAATGCATTTCATTGTTACATCTATGTGACTTTCAATAACATGAGCAGAAAATGAAGGTTGGGCTGTCTTGGGGTATCTATAGTTTTAGAGGCATTTTCAAATGCATCAACCCTGGAGAGTGTTTTCAAAGTTTTCAAAGGTGGAACATGTTGGCTTTGTGTCTATGGACGGCTTTAACAAAAAGAAAATATATCTGTGGACGTGGCCTCAATCCTGCAGAAAGTTACTGTTAGCCCTACAGTATCCTCAGTGCTGCATCACAATGGGTGTAAAGGGGTCTAATGATGGGGATCTGCCAGGCTTAACAGGCTCTCATTCAGATGGCGATTGTCAGAAGGCCCGGAGACAATAGGCAGAGGAATAACAATGGTGTACACAAGCAGCCCAGGCCATCCCTGTTCTGCTGCAATTAGCGTCATATGGAGGGACTGAGAGGCTGGGTTACATTCCTTTACTCTCACTACCAGCCTCCTGATCCCATCACACATGCACACACACACACACACACACAAGCTCATCATCCCTAACAAAGGGTCTCGACTACTTTATTGCCACCCCACTGCTAACCAGCTGTCACAGCCGCCAGCACGCACACATATATACATTGAGACAGACATGCACTTAAGTGCCTGAAAAATCACATGTGTTGGGTTGAAGCCGTTTGTCTGGAGTGGTTAGGGTGAGGTCAACTGGTGTAAATCAAATGTCAAAAGGTTATATACAGGGAATACTTTCACCTTTATAGTCAGGGTTGGAGATTTCTATAAAGCCCATTTTCTGTATGAAAATACATAATCCATCAAAGTAAATGTTTAGAGATAAGCATTTGGAGTGGAATCCTGTTATAGCAAGTTCACATTACACGACCGACAGTAGGAATTCTCCTAGTGTAAGGGTAATGTAAACCACATCAACTTAAAAAAAAAAACATTATACGATTATAAAATCTTCTGGTACTCTTGTGTGGAGTCGGAAGCAAAAATAGTTTGCACAAGTGTTCCTGAAGTTTTTTGTCCTTCAGTGTTGTGTGATGAAGTCAGCTCCATGCAACCATAGACAAGACATGCAAGTATGGATGGATGGATACTGTTGAGAAATGCATTGAGGAAACCTTAATTAAATTATCTGACTCCAACACAAAATCCTCACCTATTTCTCTGTGCCGATCATTTGATGGGGAAAGGATGAGCAGGAGATGTCCGAGTTCTCAGTTTAACTTACAGTGTCTGGGTTCAATCTAAACGTCCCTGACATCACATTAGCTGGTCAGTTCATGGTTGGAGCAGGAATCATTTCCCTAAAACCCAGTTTTATAGCCTAACAAAGTTTACTAAGAATGTAGGTTGAACTCTTCCTCAAAGGTGCCTCCTTCAAATCCATTGATTTGTCAGTTTTAATCAATATTGTGGACACGTCATGTCACCAAGCAGAGAAGACGGTTATCTTTCTGCTCAGCACACCATGTCTGTGACCTGACCTGTTAACAAAACATTCAAAACCCAACCTCCTGCCTTGTTATGACTTGCAGAGATATTATTGGAGACACAAATTTTGTCTATATAAAATCTAAAACATAAAATATATATTTTTGTGATTATAGAATCTTACTCTAAGTAAGACAGAGAAAGTTAAGCAGATGGAATAAGTGTATTAATTATGGATGTATTTAGAGTAATCACAGTGTTAAAACAATATTAGCACATGATCATTATATCAAAGCATCTTGCATGCACAGAGAGGGCACACACACAGATAGTGAATTACGCATGCATAGATAGAAACGTACGTTAACAGACAGACAAAAGGGAATAGAGTAATAGATTATTTCTAACAATACCAAAGACTGAACTCATGTTTTTTTTCACCATTTCTATGCCTCAGAATGCAGCAAGAAATACATTTCATAATCCTGAAGAAAAACAGCTTAAAACATGGGAAAATTTCCTACATACTAAAAAAACATACTAATAAAAGTTTTTAAGGGTTTCTTCCTTGAAAGTCTATGATTATAAGAAAAATTATAGCATGGGTTTGTGAAGAAGCTCAGGATGATCTCTTTCTAGAAAGGGGACCTCTTACAGCTATGCAAATAACTAGTAAGTACATTGAGTGTACTGCTACAAAAACTCAGGGAGGAGGTCGGGTGGATTGTTGGCATGTGAAGAGGGTTACTCTGACATCACAGACATCTTTCTCATGTCCCATCTCCTGACAGAAAGGGTTAAATTCCTTCACACTTCAAATTCATGGACTTTAATCAGCCATCCCAGGAGCTCCTTGATCACCCCAATGTCAGTTTTGTTTTAACCTTGAAGATGATTTTTCCCTAAACTTAACCATGTAGTTTCATTAGTGACCATAACTTAATCTTATACGTGGCAGGTCTGGCCACTGGCGCTGAGAAACACTCTACTCCCTTTTGAGTAGGAGGACTTGTTGCACAGGCAGCGTAGGCCTGTTTGAATGGCACAGACTGAGCAAACGTTAACGGACTTTGGGGCCAAGAGAATGGACAGGTCTCTAGAGCAGGGCCACGGGGCCCATGGAATTGGAAAAGAGAAGGGGGGGGGGGGGTTTGGCCCACTTGGCAACTCGACACACTAGCTCTCCTTCAATTCTTCAGCAATTATGCTGTCATCAAGCCATTTCTTTCTTCATTCTTTTTGAGAATGAAGAGAGGAACACAAATAAGGGCCATGCTGGTTTAATTAAACTAATACCAATTCATGTTCCAGCAAGATGCTTGAGGCATCATTAGGAGAAGAAGGACAGAAAGGGTCTGTTCCTGTGTGTGTGTGTGTGTGTGTGTGTGTGTGTGTGTGTGTGTGTGTGTGTGTGTGTGTCTGTGTGTGTTTGTGTGTGTGTGTGTGTGTGTGCGTGTCTGTGTGTCTGTGTGTCTGTGTGCGTGAGTGTATGCATGTATGCCCATTATGTATGTGAGAAGTTTTGAGTATGTGTGTATGTCTGTGTGTGTGTGTGGGGGGGGGGGGGGGGGGGGGCATGTGTCCCCTCATTTCCAGTCCATTGAGCTCTGCGGTGCTGTTGCATGCTCTCTGCTGCCCTGGTTTTGGTCCAACAGAACAGAATGTGTGGAGGGAAGGAGGGAGGCGATGGGAGAAAGCAGAAAAGAGGAGGAGGTGGGGGTCTGATTGGAGGGGGCTGTTTGTCACTGTGAATCGGCTCAGGGTGGTTCACATCATCTGGCCATTGATGGTCGCCCCTCCCCTGTTGTAAAACAAGCTCCTGTGGGCCTGCCTGAACACTGGGGGCATTGTGTCCCACCCTCGCAGGAAACATACCACCCAAAGTGTTGCTACCCCCACCACCATCCACCCACAGCATCCCCAATACTTCTTCCTCTGTCCATCTCCATATTTTCCTCCCTTTGCCCCAGGACAGCCCGATGTTAACCTCCAGTTGGAAGTGAATCAGCTGAAAACCAGGAGGAGGACGAGGGAGAGCATTTGAAAGCAGCAGGTAGGACTAATGAGGCTGGACTGAGGTATGGAAGGGAAGAGGGAGTCAGCAGCAAGTGGAGGAGGCTGAGGGAGGTGCAGAGAGGAAGACGGATTTGAAGGGCTGGTGTAAAGGGGGCGTTCCCTGCGGTTTCCGTAATATGGAGGGCTAATGGGAAGATTGATGGATTGAGACAGCAAAACAAAACAAGGGGTGGTGATAAAATGTAGAGTGGGGGATAGAGCAAGTAGGGATAAGGCTGAATGGTGTCCTGAAGCCTCAATTCTGAGGATGTGTGAGTGTGTGTGTCACAAGGCCAGGAGAAGGAGGAAAATTTACTGCATTTGGGGGCAGGGAGTGGGTGTGACTCGTTCCCTAATTACCAGGGAGGTCTCGGGAGCCTTGGGTACAAGACAAGTGTGAAGGGTGGGAGAATAAGACAGGATACAAGGGGTTAGTGCAGGTCAATGCTGACCACCTAGGATGCCCCTTGCGAAAGACGTGCACCCCCATTCCCTCCGTGAGTGCCCTGGCTGAATGCTATAAATAAATATCGTGTCTTCTCCTCTAAAAGTTGATAATTTACTGCCCACCCATTCGCTTCTGCCCATCTCTTCTCCATTTCTCAGTGCCGTTGCCAGGCTTTGAATGGAGCTCCTCCTTTGAGTTTGGAGGGCCAGGCCTGTGTTTTCTGGAGGGGCTGTCCTCAACGTTTGGAGCACCCTGGAGTGGACACACACACACACACACACACACACACACATATGCTTATATGTTGAATGCCACACATGCTCCTTCATCAGCCACCTCTAAAACAGCTAACCACATGGCAAGAATTTGAGGGATTCTTGAGGGAGTAACCTGTTGTTCAATGCAGGGGAAGAGAGCCAACTCTTTTCTTTCCTAATTAAATCTGACACTAACAGGTGCTTCAGGTTGATGATTCTTAACTCTGTTTCAGAGCTTGTTGTTAATTGCATATTGTTTCATTTGTTGAAACAGATAAAAAACACCTGTTTGCTAAAATATGTTGGTTGTTCATGATCTGATTATTAAAAGAGTTCTAAATGTTTCATATATATTTTTCAACACTGCAAATTAACGCTACTTTCCTTAATTAACTGTGGCCAAAAATAAACACTACTGCTGCTTTATACCTGTTGCTGAATTCCCAAATAAGTTGGAAAACCAAAAGCTCTCATGTCTGTATTCATAATATTATCCAGAGGTACACACAGCGAGGTGGATTACATCGTCTTCTCCAGGAACTGTGTCTGAGTGACTGCCGGTACAGCACTAATATCAGTATTATGCCCCAAATGCTTAATTTGTGAACTTTTCTACTTGCGCTTGCTACTTTGAGTGCACGAAGTGCGTTTACCCTGACAGTATAGAAAAACGCACTGCACTTATGGGTACCAGAAATGAACAGAAAGCAATACATTCAAAATTTAGAGTATATATTAACAAGGCTTTACTCTCTTTGTACAGTTGTTTTATTTAGCATAAATAACACAAAGGATCAGCAATTATCACACTCTTTTATTTACATTTTAGACAGCGTCCCAACTTTTTAGGAACTGTGGTTGTCCTACACAGACAATAAGAATTAAACAGTTTATAGTCCGACTGCCTTATTTAAATTTCACCTACTGTACATTGCTAATCTTAAATGTAATTGATGGCGCTACACTAGAAATATTCCTGACATTTTATAAAATGGTGTGGGTCATCTGGATAAACACTCTGATCTTCTGAATTTCTTGGACTTTGTTGTATTGATGTCATAGCGTTCTCAGATATTTTTCTTCAGATTTTTGCTTTTGTCAGTTAAGTGTATTTATATCTGATAGAAACAATGACCAAAGCTATGAAAACAGGACCCAAACTTTAATCCAAAAGGGAACAGAATCAGATTTTGATTTTGATAGTTTAGGTATGAGAACCTATTGCTTGATCCCCTGTCGTGCTTAGTATTCTCTACAGGGTCCCTCCTCCACATTGTTTCATTTTTTCTTTCTTCTACACTTCTACTTTTTTTGTTTTGGTCTTGAAGCCATCTGCTCCCCTGGCACCCTTGCCTGCATGGCATTCACCTGTAGAAACTGAACAAAGAGAGCGTGCAACTGAGACAGCTACAAGTCTTTAACTGCCAGTGCTGCCATGGTGCTGTTCACTCAACTACTGTAGCTCGACAGAGGATTGAGTGTGAAAGACTGAGAGAAAAAACAGGAATCAAAGAGAAGGAGAGTGTGCTGGCAGGCAGCTTCACTCTGCCACTGCTGCCATGGCAGAGTCAAACAGACGCAGCTCAGAAATTGTAACCCTAACAGGGGGCACAGGGAGGGCAGAGAGGGATGGGAGAAATGGAGGAAAATAGCGTCTGTATTCCCCAGTAAATCAGTGTTGTTGAGAAGCTTGGCCCTCGCCAGTAAAGTGATGAAACGGCGGTGGCAGCTGCGCTCAGTTCAGTGGCTGCTGACAGAGAGGAGGCTTTTGTCTGCAGCACAGTCTGCAGCACAGGCGGCACAGTGAACAGCATAGGGTGGCATGGTCTGGAATGTCACATTATTGTTTTTTTTTTATAAAGACTGGGTCAGAATGGGGCACACTGAGGGAGCAATTAAGAGAGAACTTTTTGTTTGTGTTTATGCGTGTGTGTGTGTGTGTGTGTGCGCGCGCACACACACATATAATGCATGTGTTGTAGCCAGTAGTGACAGTTAAAACTTGTAGTTTTTAAGCTTAATCTAAAAATATCTATCAGCTTTTTGCATGAGCAAAATGTAGATTACAGTCTGAAGTTACCACAAAGTTTATTTAGTTTCAAACTAATCTTGCTATTTTGTTCAGGTGCTCAATCTTTACTTAAGTAAAGAGTTGAGAGAAGAGTCGAGGCAACAGGAGACATCAAGAAGTGTCAAACTTAATTTAATCCATAAATCTATAATAGATTCATGGATTCAGTGGCGGGCGGTGCATTTCACACTTAGGCCTTCAGTGATGTCCAACTTAGTCAATAAATACCTTTCATTTTGCCAGCATTTATAACACCAGGACTGGAGAGTAGTTAGAAACACACTTAAGCACTACTAGGCATTGCATCACCTCAGTTGTTTACAAAATGGGCTATTATCCGGCGCATTTGAAAAATCAACAATACCGCATCAGCAATTAAAACATATCTGATATGCTACTGTCAAAACTTAAAAATAAAAGGGTCTTTAAAATTATCTTTCCAAAAGGTTTTATTAAATGAGTCCACAAAGAATATGCAAGCTTTAACAAGATTGTACAATACATTGCAAAATTGCAGTTTAATATCAGAAAGACACTAACAAGACGGCCATACTTTGGTGACAGCGACACAATAAACAAGTCTCTTTGTAAAAAAACTTTTTGATGTCAAAACGTGACATATCACGACTTTCTGTGACCTGTTGCTTTGAGTACAACCACACAGCTGCGCCAATGCGCCAGATTATTTACATACCGTTAACAGTCCCAGCCGGGTGTGACTCTGTTGATCTGCATAGCACTGCCGTGGCTCAAACTAGTAAGTATCCATATCCAATCACAGGACGCGTAAATGTCACGTTCAACGTGAGGCCAGCTAGAGGGCCTTACTGACACAACTCGTGATCTGATTGGCTATCGCAACTATCTATCAACTGTATTTGCCCGTTCACTTACAGTGCACAGACGCCCGCATTGTTGATTCTGAAGGCCCGGGCAGATTTCATACAGCCTGGCAACATAAGATAGCTGAATTCTGATTGGATAAAAACTCTAACCTAAAAACAACAGCACTGGAAGGAGCATAATATGACACGAGGAGAATAGGAATACTTTTAGATATTTAGGGAAAGAAAATTAAAAATTAAATTAACCTTTATCATAATTATGATCATGATTTCTGGTTATGTTAGGCCAGCAGAGAAGGCCTTGCTGGCCCTGACGGCCGACCACTGCATGGATTACTATTTAATCTAACAAATCTATACCTCTTAGAATCTGCAAATAACTTCAGTGAATTCCCAATATCTTTCTAATACCTTTCTCTTGTTGTTCTTTTTCTGTAACTAAGACGATAGCAGGGTATAAATTATTCCATGAAAAATGCCGGGTCACTGGTAGGGTTGGGTACCAAACTCATAAGGGTAAAGATCGAATTACGTCAGCAGAGTACCACTTTGTATCTAATTCCATTACTTGAGAGTGCATCTGGTTGAGACAGTAATTGTTTTTTTCACAGCACATAAGCTGAATGATTGGGGGAAAAATATGTTGTCATTTATGGTTGCATAAAACGTCTCGCTCCTCTCCATCATCACACTGATACCGGTACCCACCCTCGTCACCGTTATTATTCTCCATCTTGTAAAAGTTCCTTTGCTGAAAATACCCTGAGCATCTTGCAGTTACACATTTAGTATGCTTTCACAACCCAAAATTTTGTCCGAAGGTAAAAAAAAAAGCTTCCACAGCATTATTTCATGGTGCGTTTGGCTCCATATTGCTTTGTTAATTTCCATGTTCACATTTTCCACCAACCAATAACAAAAAATACTGCAAGTATATTTGCAGCCCTCCGTCTTTGTACACGTAAACCTTCATAAATCTTTTTAAAAATTTGGTCTGCTTACATTAATGCAGTGTGAAAGCAAACCATAAAATTCACCCTGATTTGGGCCAACCAAACGGGCACTTGTTTTAAAACCAGAAAGTCCAAGTTGCAGAGGAGTTGGGGCCGACTTAAATGGCTGCATTCACCAGAGACTACTGGACTCCACTCAGCAGTCACTTACCTCGGAGTGACAGCACTTTTTTTTTTTGACTAGCCATGAGAAATAATAATTACTGGATTAAAATCCTGTTCAATGAATATTCTAACTGTGGTCTTAATTAACTTCCAATGAAAAAAACCTATATACATTTGCATAAAGAAATCATATTTTTGAATGCATTGTTGATAAGAGGATTAAATACCTAAAAAAGAACTCGTTGATATTTTTTGAACAGATAAAACATTTTTTTGATTAATTTGTAATTAATTATGGACAATTACACAATTAGTCATGATTAAATATTTTAAAAGATTAACAGCCCTACCTACAACAAGAGGCAAAGTCATAAATTATGTCTGTTGATCACTTATATGACTTATGTCACATGATGCAATGAAAATGCACTGACACACACACACACACACACACACACACACACACACACACACACACAAACTATTTTCCACTGAACAAGTCAACACCTGACTTCAATCAGCACCTGCAGTGTGCTCACAAGTGCATGTTTACTTGTGTGTGTGTGTGTGTGTGTGTGTGTGTGTGTGTGTGTGTGTGTCTGAGTTTAACAGGCAGGTGGTAATGAGGCAGACTGTGCTGTGCTGGCTTCTATAATGAGGTGGCAGGCAGTGAGGGGTAGGGCCAGTGCCACTAATGGGCCCCTATAGCCTCTAATAAGCAGTAATTATAGTGTGTGTTTACCAAGTGGCTCCAACACGGTTGAAAAGGTTACCTTCACACATAGCTACTCCACTGCTGGCCCTCCCACCCGGGGACACTAAGTGACAACACTGGAAGGTGTTTTGTGTGTACTGTATGTGTGTTGGAATTAGCATGGATGATATTTTGGGGGTGAAGGAATTAATAGTATTTGGAGTTATGGTGTTTTACAACATTGTCATGTTTTTTTGTTCATATACAAAGTGTGGCGAGCGTCTGTAAGTCAGTGTTTTCATATTTTTTTCTGGCAAGCTGAAATACGATTCTGCAATTAGAGTTTATTTATTAGCTAAATTAACACGGGGCACTACACAGCGGTTGAGTAGAGCTTTCATTCTCTGCTTTCATTTTTCAAAATTCCCTTTGGCTTATATAGATTGGGGCACATGATTTTTTTTTTTCATGTTGAGTCGGGCCTGATTATAGTGCTACCTCCAACTGGGCTTTGTTTATTACCAGACATAGCAGATACTTCATAAGTCATATATATATGATGACAAACAAAGCTGCAAGAATAGCCTGGAAATTGGTGGTGATAAGCTTGCCAGCACCAAACATTGCACAGGTTAGAGTAAAAAAACACTAAAGACTACACTGCTTGTAGCCCTCATTGAAATTACATGTAAATTGAAAATTTCAACTCAACCAAGTGTTATTGGAGGATATTTCAAGAGTTTTACCTTTGTGACTTTTTTTTCTCCAAAAGTTTCATATTTATGAGTCGGTCAGTTGAGTTGGTCAGATGCCATGGTGTCACTACCTGTGACGTAGCCTGATCTTTGCTGATTAGCTGAGAGAAATCCATGTGGTTCTACAACCTCACAGAGAGCAGAGGGACCCCATTTGGATTTCCACTGAAGTTACCAAATATACCAAAGATTATTTGCCCGTTAAAGGGTTTTAAATCTAATTGACTCAATACAAGTGCATCATCAGCCACTGACACACCTTCAAGCAGGTAGCTCTGTTGTAATAAAGATATAAATCCCTGCCTCACAAGGCTGATTCACTGAGTCAAACTGAGTCGACTCAAACCAGCACGTGTATGGAAAAGCAGCTATAACATCAATAAGTGTGACACACTCCACCTGTGACTGTGGAAAAACAAAAGTCTAAATGTACAGTATAGGACTCTTAAGGAGCACCAATGCAGCTAAGCATACAAAGAGTTACTTTGATGGTGAAATATGTTTCAATATCAGCTGATACAGTCAAGACATCAGGTACAGGAAAGACTGCATTTGAGAATAATTTTACCGACATTTGTTGTGGTACTTTCAGACTCTGCGTCTCCCCTTTGGCTGCACTCTGACCTCTCTCCAACCTCTGACTGACCCTCTGAAGGCACTCTGCATTTTGGGGAAGCCCTCTCAGTGACCTCATCAATCACAACACCAGCAGCCAGGCAGCAGGTTCACCCTTTTTCTCTGGCTGCTGTGGTCATTGTTTCCTTTCTGTCTCCTCCTCTACATCGATATGCTGCTTTCATTCTCTTCTTACACTCTCATCACACCCTCAAAGACCTTCTCCAGACCTGACGAATTACACAGTGTTCCTACATGTTGCTGCTCAACAGATTGATATAATTGGTGGTGAGTTGCTTTATCACTGCCTTGCATTCACTTGTTCAACCCCTCACCTTCCCACAACTCCTTCCACATTGTCTTCCTCAGAGGTCTCCATGTTCTCTTCTCATCTTCCCTCTCCTAAATTCTCAGAAAGACAGAAAGTTGTTTTACTGCCTGTTTTTAAAACTGTTGCTGTCACTGACATACTCTTTAATCTTTATATTTGTTCTGCGAGACAACTGCATCATCATAAAACTGTTTTCTGTTCCTACCCTGCGCATACCTTTGGGTAGTTTTGGTCTAGGACATTTTTTCTGGTTTTCCTTCATCTCAATTAGGAAAATTATTCCTACTCCATGAAAGAATGATATGTTAGATAATAATATGATTCCAACTTCGCCGTAACAGTTTGTGTTTGTTCCTTTACTGTTTCCTGGTTTGGGGTGCTATGACGCCATTTTAAGGCCATTGAAGGTAAAAAAAAAAAAAATGTAAAACAGACTTGCAAGAAAAAAAAACTGAAATTCTCTGACGTTAAAATTACAGATCTAAGGAGCTATTTTCTTTTAAGGAACCACACTGGTTCTTTGCAAGGTTGCAAGCTCAAACTCTCCATCGCTTGCCTTGTTTTATACCTGCAGTGGATGACCGTACAGTATCAAAATACTTGTGATTTTAGTCTAGAATCACCTTTTTATCAAAACTATCCATATCTGTTTTATACTACTTTTGAATCATTATAATCAAATTCATTACAATACAGTTGTATTTTCATATGTATGTTGTATATAAGGTACATACACCTTCTTAACACCTTATTTTGAAAACCGGACTTAGTTAAATGTGTATATCCTTTTGCTAACTTCACCTAGTCCGTCAATAGGTCTACCTGTCACCTCTGCCATTTAAATTCATTTACCAATAAAATCAGTATTGCACTGCTGATGTGGCATGAGGGCAGTAGCAGTTCCACCAAAGACAACATTTTATTAAAGCTTTCACTGATTGGTATCCATATCAATATGCTTTCCCCCTGAATAGACCCATTCACAGCAAGTCCAGATGTATGTGATAATATGGTGATTCTGGGCTAACACAAACGTATTTCCTCATTTCTAAATTTGATTCCAAAGTAAATTTTGATTATGTTATCCACTGCAGGCAAAAAACACCATAACCCTATAGGTTGGTGGCTTGGGAAGACAACCATAGGCTGAACAGCCAATCCTATAAAGAAGTGTGAGCTTTGAACATTATAGTTTTATTTCTGAGTTCTGAGTGCTTATAGATACATTCCCACGACAAGCTCAAAATACTTCACTATGACAGTAAGAGGGAGACAGACTGTGAGCCAGCTGAACAATGTGTTGGATGTAAAGGAAAAGAGAACTTAGCCTGATCAGATATCAACAGTCACTCATGAACACGACACAAGCTACTTTCTGCTTTTGGATCTCTAATCCAACATTAGTAGCAGGGTCTCTGCTCTCTTTCAGGGTGGTATTCTCTGGCCGTTGGGCTCATCTTTGATGTGGAGATGAATGTGTCGGATAATGTTGGTCCACTATCTCACTGGCCATTCACATGTCATGAGAACAGCAAACCAGCGAAAAAACAGGGTCTTTAATCTGGTGCCCATGCTGGGTCAGGGCCATGAGTTCGCTCAATGCACAGTGGTAATGTTCTGTGAGTGTGTGTGTGTGTGTGTGTGTGTGTGTGTGTGTGTGTGTGTGTGTGCGTGTGTGTGTGTGTGTGTGTGTGTGTGTGTGTGTGTGTGTGTGTGTGTGCGTGTGTGTGGTGTTTGTCAAGGAGATGAAGTAGTAAGTATTCAGATCTTTTGCTTTCATAAATATAGCAAAATCGACGCACGCAAAACTTTAGAGATAAAGAGTTTTATATTTTATTTTTTAAACAGATTTACTAAAGTAAAAATTTAAGCTAAATTCAGTGTTGTTGCTGGTGAAGGTGAAGCTGAATTTAGCTGTTCATATACAGTTGAATATGTTATAATGCATGACATTTTTAAACTGCTCAAATATTAAATGTCAAAATATAACATACAGATGTCTTGAATGGACTCCCACATCTAGGTATTTATTTGATTACTTTTCTGTCTATTTGTGTCTGTAGATTTCGTCTCCATTCACCAAAAGTTAGCATCAGATAATGCTTTGTTTGTATAATTTAACATAAACTTTCAGGAAAGTGGTAAATAAAATAAAATAAAATAAAATAAAATACATGGTTAATGTGACTTATAATCTGGGGACGTTTCATTGTGATAAAAAAAACTTTAGTTTCTTGCAAAATGTATGGGATTTTACAATAAATATTTAAAGGTGAGTTTTCCAAAAAAAAAAAATTCTCATTCTGAACACTTACTTTTTGCAGATGGGTGTGTTTTTATGGCTGATAAAAATCTGGATCTGGACTGATAAAAAGGAAAATTTAAATATCTAAAATCCCTTTTGTAAAAATCTTGAAACTACAATATTGAACCTGGCTTTATCCAATGTTCAGATTTCCGTTCCTGCAAGTGAGCACATATTTGATTTAATAAATGCCTAATTTGCATATGTAAACATAAAATTTTTAGTAAACTTGTAATACTTAAAAAAATTGTCTTAATGTAAGCAGTCAACTGGGGAAGTGTCATAGCGACATATCTATTAGTTGAAATTTTTATATTTTCCCCTTAGTTTGGTGGGCTTGTTGGAAGAAATCCTCACATTTTAAACGGCTGTGAATGGTTTTTCACATTAAAGAATTGATATATCAGCATATTTCATGTCAAACCATATTTGACCATCATCTTGGCTGTTTTCGCTCCGTCTTAAAAAGTGAAGATTTTGCATTTTTGCCGATTAAATAATTGATACATAGGTAACATTTATGTTAATCTATTTTTTGTCCATTATCTAACTGTTGTAGCTCTTTCTAAAATTGTCTATTTTATTTTATTTTATTTGCTATAACAGCTTTTTGTATCAAAATGATTCTGGCAAAAAAAACACACTCTCCCTAGCAAAAACAGGTAACACCATCAGACCATTTCAGTCTAATCATGAAGCTTGAAAGTACAATATTTTTCTCTAACTATGTAGCAGTATGAAGTAGTATTAAAAATACATTTACTCAAGTACCATGCCGATGCATGAGGGCCTTGAGTGAACGTTTTAAGTTTCTTTCCAGGTCTATGTCCTGCTCACATTTATAAGAAAAGAAAAAAGCAGCTACATGGAGTCGCTGAGTTATCACTTGGCCTATCGCTGTTTTTCCATGACAATGAAAACAAATCCAGCTTACACTCATTTCTGTTTCTCTCAGACTCTGTATGTGTGAGAGAAAGCCTCCCTCTGTCCTCACTCTATAAAGGCTTGATCTCTGCCTCTGTTGAATATGTTAATCCATCTGGTGGTCCCCCCTGCGCTTTCTCTCTGCCCACGAGACCCCCACTGCCCCACTCTCCCTTCCCAAGTAGGCGAAAGGGGATCTGGGATACTTCAGCGGAGGCTTGGTGGGCCTGGACTTCATCCCCTGGTTGATTATGTGTGGTGGAGAGAAGAGGGAGAAGGAGAGGTGCACGACATAATCCTATTGACCATCCCTGTCCCATATGGTGAACGCACTGGCCTCTCCAGTGGTACAGTCAGTGGAGTGGCAGGGCCAGCTTGCCTCTCCAATCAGGGCTCATTTTCACTAAAGCTCGTCGTCTCACGCTCTCATGTGGGATCACTGGTGTAGAAAAGACAAGGATTGTTCACAGCCATCTGATTACAATTTAATTAAAAGTGTACAATCGGTCACGATTTAAAAACACTTTTAATGATTAGAGTTGAAAGATTTAAGATCAATATTATGCGATTGGGTTTATTCAAATAATGACGAGCAAATTTACAGTGATAATGTTCCTAATCAGGTGGATTTCAAAGGATGCAATTCAAAGCATGAATTCAAATTGTCAGTGTGGTTAAATAGAAAGAAAAGGTCAATTTTCCAACTGATATTATTTCACTGTAGTATTGAGTTAATTCTCCCTCTTCTGAGAGGTGGCATCACTTAAAAGATGTGTTGGTAATATGTCTAATCCAATTTTCTTTTCCAATTCTAAACCTTTTGCCATTTAATGTATTTTTTGACATTTAATTTATTGTTTTCCTTTGCATTTCTTTTATTCTTTGTTTTCCCCCTTTAAAGTCATTTTTACAATTGACTTTTTCAAGAAAAGTAAAGTTTATTGTTATCAAACTAAAAGAAAAACCAAGGGATCAGTAAGTGTTCATTTACAAAAATATTTTACTTTCAGGAGAAAAACAAACAAAAGAGGGTAAGAGGGGTCAAAACTAAGCAAAATGCAATGCATAAAGTGAGGAGTATATATTGCCTCTATTATATAGCTGGCACAAAACTGTAAATCCAAAAATCTCAAGGTGAAGAGGAACATGAAAATGTAAATGAAAAGAGAGAGAGAGAGACAAGATTTGAGACTTGTTGGTAAGAGCAGAAAATGGAAAAAGACTTGGTTGTTTATTACTAAATCATGCACCAGATTGACTGTGATTTTTATTGAATACTTTTTGTGTCATGTTGTGCCCCCCTGCAAGCTCTACACAAGGGCCATTAAAATTGTGTCTGATCCGAACAGTTTCCTATTGTGTCCTACATGTGTGAAAGGGCAACTCTGGTAGATATTCAGACTGGGTATATAGCATGTATATACTGTAGGCACTGGAAAGTTTCCTTGAAAACATTTGTCTTTAGGTGTCTTTATGTAGTCTCACACAGTTTTTTTAAAATGCTGTTTTATTGGTAACAAAAAGATTAAATATTGTTCACCAGATAAACTGTCTTTAGTAGCCAACAATAATGTCATTTTGTAAATAGACGCTGCTGTTTAAACTCATTAGTGATTTCATCAATTTACAACAGAAATAAAACTTAATGACCTACTGCCAGTCACTAAAACTAATGTTTTTATTTAAACCTTCCAGGTTAATAACAGTTTTCAGAGCAACAGTGTCAATTGTGATTAATCCTTGTATTCCCAACATCATATCACGAATATAAACAGTCAGTGGGGGTCCAATACTCAACTGTGTGTGTGTGTGTGTGTGTGTGTGTGTGTGTGTGTGTGTGTCTGAGGGGGGTGGGGGGGTTCTGGCCTTGTGTCAGCGGCAGCCTGAACGTCTGTTCAGTTCTGGTGGAGGTGTGGGAGCCCACAGGGGGCTTTTTGTCCGAGGACCACTGTTACAATCCACGTTGGCCATTCAGCCCCAGCCATGTCAATTGGCATATGGTTGATCCACCCCAAATGTGTTCATGTAACCAGAAAATGCTGCCTTTCAGAGACCTGCATTCTCTATCAAGCGGGTGAGATTAAGATTTAATGTTGCTCTCTCCCTCCACAACAGGGGGTCAGTGGAAGTGACTGGGAGAGGGGGACGATTAGGACACATGAGTCTGCAGAAGACGCCTGCGGGCAAACGAAAGCGAGGGGAGAGGGGATGTTGAGCATGAGTGTTCGTGTTTAATGATAATCATACAAATCTGTTTCGATTGTTGTAAAATATATGTTTTTCGGAGCGATACTTTTCCAACAAAACTATTTTGTAACACAGAGGCTGGACACTGTATTTTAGGGGTCAAGGGTCATTCTTAATTTTGGACACAGCAGACACCAAAACATCAAGGTCCATTGAATAGCTTTTATGGAGCAATCAACTTTTAAACCAAACTTTTTGGTATCTTAATGTTCAAAAACAGATGGAAACTCAATGGAAATCCAGTCCTAAAAAAAATTGAACTGCACTAATTGCAAGAAGTCTTCCAAACCAAAAAACATCATTTGTCGTTTGTTCCTACCTTCAATTACAGCCAACAGGAGGGTTTAAAAAGAGCGCCCTTGGAAACTGTGGCAGTTTTGTTAGGTTTAGGCAACGAATCTACTTCCCGAAGGTTCGGGCAAAAAAGTAAATGGCTACAAAATTGTGTTTATGTTAGTGTCATAAAAATGTGACACACTGAAGTTAAGTGTCATTTCTTTCTGACCACCTGATGAGTGTAAGTCCAATTTTTTGTAGCCTAAATCTCCTATTATTCCTGGGTACAATGCATTTGAAAACTACACCTTTCACACCCAAGCCCAGTCAGTAACACAGCCTCTGACTGATGGACAGGTTAAACCCAAGACATCATAGGAGATTACTTATGAATGGTGAACAACATTTACAGTTTTTAACACTTAAAAATGTTTAAAAAAGAGAAGAAGAAAAAAGTGTTGGGTTTGTCATCATGCATTTACTTTACAAAGGTTCCAGAAAGACACTGTAGTTCAAGGCTGGATTAAAGCTCCTGAATCGGGTACGATTGCACCACAGCCATCTTTTGGTAAAATGGTACTGTTGGTACTCAGCTGCTAACCTACCCTTCAGGTTTCCATCAGTTAGGAAACAAAAGACAGACTGTCACCTGTATTGTGCATCTACTGCCAGACTGACAACCTACTGCTATACTCACATTATGAGAAAATGCAAATTAGGGAGGTTTCATCAACTGGTTCAGAGCGAATAAACAAAGCTGCATAAACATACTTTCGTCAGAAGATGGCAGTGTAATGTACTGCTGTAGGCTAATTTGTCAAAAAACAGTAGAAGAAAAAGACAAAAGACAACAAATACGTCAGAACTAACTTGGAAAAAGCGTTTCCATCTTCTGTTTAGCGCAAGGAAGTATTTTTCGAAAAAGACCAAAAACATCTCAAGCTAGTGTAAAAACTTGTATATACATTTTCAGAAAGTTTTATTGAATTTTGGTGTTTTCATCAAGCTTTTCTCATACAAATCTTCAAAATGCGCAGAGAAATTTGTTGATGAAAACACGACTAATGTCAGGGGTTTTTTTTAAACGCTGGAAAGCTCCCTGCAGAACCTTCCTCATAAATAGAGCATAAAAATGTATTGTATCGCACACCCAATTTTTACTGACACATCAAAATTGGACCCCTACTGCTTCATAGGTGAAGTCAAACCCAGAGTTACACACCAAAGTGGCCCCAAACTCTTTCCCTGTCAATCTCTGCTTTTTTCTGCGTTCCCACAGTTCCATTTTCCGTTTCCCACCACAGAGCAAGTATTAAGAGAGCAGCTTATCAGGAAGCCTCATACCCAAACCTGGTGACTCCATTGTGCCCCCCCCCCCCCCCCCCCCCCCACACACACACACACACACACACATACAGACACACATGTACAAAACTTGTCACTCCAGTCGACCTAATTTGTCTCTAACATGGAGGACAGACACGCCCAACTCTAATTAGTACAAATCTCTCGCTTTCTCCCTCTGTCTCTCAGTTTCCCTTTCCCCCCTTTATTCTCTCCATCTCCTCACCCCCCACGGTCCCTCCAACCTTTGCTTCCTGCCTTTTGATATTGTAGCCATCTCACTCATGCCACCAATTAGTGACATAATAGACCAGCGGGCTGCTGCCTGCTGACTGCTTGGACCTCGATGATCCACTGCTGCTGCAGGCACACACAGGACAGATGTAGACAAGAGAGCAGTGTTATGAAGTGGCAGGGACACAGGAAGGGAAAAGGTCTGGTCAAAAAGTCCCCCAAAAATATCGTTGCTATGTTTTTAACAAATATCCCTTCAACTGGAAAACATCATGAAGTCAGGGAATATTTTTAGAGAATTAAAGACATACAAGGTCATGATAAGGTACACATACTATGACGACAATCTCCTATTAAAAACTTTGAGGGCAAAGTAAACACCATGGGGATGCTGAGGACATGTCCCACTGTCTTTTGAAATGGTCGTTCAGAAAACAGACTGAATACAACCATTGTTAGTTTAACGATGGCATATCCTCAAAAAACCTTGAAAATGTAAAGAAAAATGTTTCTTAATTAGTCTAATCAAATCATGGATTTAAAGAATCCTGACACCCTGCTATATAAGTCAGAGCTCCCCACTTGAGCCTTTCCGGTCAAAAACTCTGGACATGCCACTGCTGACCTCGTACATTTCCTAAAATTGCATTTGTTAAAAAACACCTTAAAAAATGTATATGAGCCTTCGCCCCATCACTTTTCAACACAACAAGTGTTGGTTAACAATAAATCATAGAGCAATACTTTACGAAACACTGAGCAGCAAAGCATTTATAGCACAGTCGCCAGCAGAAAATGCTGGCATTGTACATTTCTGCAGACCACAGATACATTAATCAGCAATGCCTTTTCTGTCTGGTGATGAAGCAATGTGAAATTAAAAGCCACTTTAAGGACTTTAAACTGTGACACCAGTGTTCACATCCTGTTGTTGGAAGTTTTGTCTGAGTGTTTTTAAGCCTAATACTTTTAGTTTTACCTAACCATAACCAAGTGGTTTTGGTGCCCACCCTTTACCAAAGTGTATTTAAAGTGTTTAAAATAGTGAACATCATGTCCTTAAATCAGCAATAATCACATATTTACAATGTGTTGAGAATATCAAGTGTTTAAAGCAGCAGTTCTCACGTGACACAATGAGAACAGGGTGCAGCGGATCAGAAAAGTTCATATTCAACTGATTTGTGATTTAGAAAAAAATGTAGAGGGTCAACGCTATTTGTGGTTTCTGTAAACACACAATGTCAACATTTATTCTAGTGACTGGGTTGAGAATTTAATTAGGACTTTCCACTTCTCATGCAATTGCCAGTAATAGTTGCTCATATTACAAACTTTGTTCCTATGCACATACACAAAGGCAGGCACAGCCCTGGTTGTAAAACGGATGAGAGGATGAGATGTAACAGGCCAGGACTGACACAGCACTTTTGCATCTACCTATAATGTATGATGATGGTTTTTTTTCATGTCCCTCCCAATTTCTAGGTGTGTCACATGCCTCTAGCAACAAAGACGTACACGAGCGAATGCACCCCAACACCTGAATGTAGGCCCTCTGTGTTACTGTTAACTGTTTGAGGGTTTGGTCTGGTTTTCTAGTCAGAACAGCCTGCATCCATCCAGTTTGGTTCACATCAGCTCTGAGCTGAGGATATCTGTCATATGTAGGTTAATACCCAATGCAGTGATACAAACACAACACACCTCTGACTGTGTGTCAGACTGTCATGGTGTTTGTTAAACTGATAGTCAATGAAATCTTCAATCATTCAAACAAGTTTGATTTTTCAAATGATTTATTTCTGTTTTTATATATAGCTATCATGCTAAATAAACTTTTTTCGTCATAAAACTCCACTCCTTAAATCCATGTGTATGAAATAATTATCACCTAAAGTTTGGATGAATATTATTATACTCATAAACACACAAACACTAGTCTCCGTCTCTAACGGCAGCTAGTGTGTCATTAAAGGAGGCCATTGTTGCTGATTAATTAATGAGCATTTTTTTGTTCATGGTAAACTGGGATTAGCATATTCATAAGGGCAGACATCTTTCAGACAGCTTTGAGCGAATCTGGCGGGTCTGTTTTCTCACTGTGTTCTTGTTTGTGCCCATACATAACCCCGTTTGTTGACCGGAGTCCTACCCCATTAACTCCCATGATCCTTCATGTCACAGACGCAGAGATCGAAACACAAGAGAGAGAGAGAGAGAGAGAGAGAGAGAGAGAGAGAGAGAGAGAGAAGCAAGACGCATATGGCTACATTTTCACACTTGAGAGAGCACGCCCCTCGGATTACAGACTAAATTGGTCAGGGTTACAAACTGATTACCATGTCGTGTTACATCTTTATTCTCATACATAATAAACAATGAGCGACTATTAAAACGTGTTGCACTCAATGCCCCCCGCCACCATCCCAACCAGACTAATCAAATTATAATGGAAACTGAATAAAAACTGCAATCATGTACTGTAAATCCTGTAAAGCTGTAATCTATTCTGAAATGCAGCAACAAGTTTAATGTTTTCTTGCATATTTACTTCCATAAAGACCCTTTAATGGGTCATATTTTGTTTGTGGCCTTCTTATGGAGGTCAGGGTGAAATAACCGCTGAATGTTTGTATCTTGTTGAAATGTGAAGCTTAATTTGTCATTGTTCATGATAATGTATAAATAATAATAACACTTATAATTGACATGTCATATTATTTTTTAATCAGCAGTTTTTTTTTTGTATATGCAGTTGATTCAGGAGCTTCTAACTTTTGCTGTATTTAAACTTTGGAAAAGTGACAGTGACGGGATAAAAACTATAAAAATACTTTTTTTTAAATATACATCAAGTTGACCAAATGCACAGGGCAATATGATAGACAATATACAACATATGTTGTAATCCATAATCAATAAAATGTACAGATTAGACAACATAGACAACAATAAAACTGTCAACCCATAGAGTATTTTTTAATTACGTGTCAATTTGAACAGCCTTTTAGGAGCAAATCCTAATAAACTTGAAATTTGTATGAATGCAACAAGGGCTTGGTGATAATTTAATGTGATCATCTTTAAATAGAATCATATCGTGACAAAATCATTTATTGAGATATCGCTATACACAAGTACATCCCTATCATTTTAGAGCAACACGCACATAACCCCAATTTGTCAGTATCATTTTCACTTGGGAAAAAAAACTTATTTTGTACTAAAGTTCCTCATTAAATAAGAAAATGAGTACTCTTCATTCAAAAATAGTCTTCACCATGTGGTTACTCTTTTCTCCCAAACAGGTTTGTAGGATTTGCATTGGAAAGTTACACAACAGGTTGATATGATATCCTACGATATAACAGTCACTGTTTTTAAAAAATGCATGGAGCCAGGAGAACGGCGTTCGGGTCTGTTATGTTACTTAATGTGCATTGCATTTTATGTCACCAACATAACTATTTCACTTTCCGTTGTTACTTAACTAATTCACTCTACTACTGTAATTACATGCAGTTATTTTACTCTTTGAACTGTCTTTTAAAATGCCTAACTATGTAGTTTTTTGCCCTTAACCTTAAGGAAGTAGTTTGGTAACCTAAATTTAACAAAGCTGCGACTGTTTCACAGTGTTAACGTGTTTGAAATGGTGATGGTTACATCTTGAGGACACTGATCTCCTGCCACTAATAGAAACACTAATTTTTAAATTGCTTCTATAAGTTCATATTTGAGAGTAGGAACAAACAACACATGTTGTTGGCTCTTAATATGTACAAAATAATATATTGAGAATTCTTAAATAATGTGCTTTAAACATGTGATTTGGTGTATTTTTGGCTGTTTTTATAGTAATTAGAGCGTACCTATGTTCTTGTCCAGTTAATGATGCGAACTTGGCCGCCTGATGGGACGGTAAAAGGCCAAGTTTGATTGACTTATTTTTTCTCCATTCCATCCCATCCCCTCCCCCATCTCTCATCTCATCTGATCACTGAGCTGCATATCTGCCTTATTAGTAACATCCATCTAACTTTCCCTGACCTGTTATTTCAATCTCTGGCCACACACAGACACACACTCTCTGCTTATGGATACACTCATGTCAGTGCACACTCACACACACTCATATAACTGCACACAAGGACACAGACACACACTTGCACACACGCAGAGTGACACACTCCCCTACTCACCAGCAATTTGTTGCCTGTGACATCACATTGTGTGTTAAAGCCTTACTGGCACCAGGCTGCAGCTTCGTTAACTTTCCTCTTTAATGAGCAGTTTAATTGAGCTGTCTAGCAGGCCACCTGTCGGCCTGCAGCCTCATTACCATACTAATGGACCGGGATTGTTGCTGCTCTGACAGCTCGGGCTGCATGGCCCTAACAGGCGGAGAGAGAGACAGAGAGAGAGCGAGAGGGAGAGGGAGAGGCAAGTAGAAACAGAGGAGTGAAGGGCCACACTGGAAGAGAGAGAACAGGAGACGAGTAAAAAGCAAAACGTGTAAAGAGGAAAATGGACTTTGGTTTTAACCACTTTAAAGGATAAGGCTAGAAATGTCCTACAATTTCATACTATTAAGTATTAATGATTGATTATTATTTTATCTGCTGCACAGAGCTCCATTGTCCAAAAACGAGTGAGTCACACTTGCTTCTTCATTACTTTAACATATACTGCAGTTTATTTTTGAATCCTAAATACATCATTAGTAGGGCATGCTCCCTCTTAGTCGACCTATTTTTTGGTCTTAGTCCATGAAGACTTCGATTAGTCATCGTTTTTAATACTATTTTTCATGCTGAATGACTTATTTTAGGAAAATTAGGAGCCCATCTCTGGTAAACCAAAACCAGGATCCCTTCTCAAAGCTAACCAAAGAGCTTTGTTTCATTTCACAACTATTGTCTTTACAACTGTGATCGTTGTACGTCTCCCTCAAACGTCATTGAGAATGTAGCTTTATTCAATGTGAATGTATTTTTTAGGAAAGGTAGGATAATTCCCTCTTTGTGTTTCCATGTTGTCCTTGATAAGCCACAAAGAAGAAATTATGTAATAAGAAGACTGTAACTTTGGAAAAAATACTTGATTAGATTTTCTCAGACTGGTAAAGCCTCATATCAATATAAACTTCATAAAAACTTTGGAATACATTTAAACAAGGACTGTGGATTTTGTGCCAAACACTTCTATTGTAAGCGTATAAGGCGTTCATCTAATACGGTGCCTGAACACTGTTTTAAGACTTCAAGAACTTTTCCAAAGACTTTAAAGACTTAAAGTTTTAAGACTTCAAAAAAAGCAGCTACATGTTTGATCATTAAACCACAGGCTAAGGATCAATAAGACTAGTGAGTAACAATACAATTATAACCTGCTTAGTTTAAAGCAATTTAGCTATGCTAGAAACTAACACAGTTTTCAAAAGAAAAGTAACTGAGTGAGCTGTCATTGTCAAGCCATGAATACATGTACAGTAACAAAACTCAAAATGGTCAGTATTACGTCATTAATTTACAAATGTTATGATGAAAATCCCAATTCTTGCTTATTCCGTACCTTGGAAACTCACTGGACTTATTTAAGGATCTTTCTGCACCAAGAAAACACACAAACTCTAGACTAAATCTATACTGAGCTGAAAGAGTGAAACCCAGAGGACAAACTTCCTTTCTGTGCTGGTTGTGTGTTGCTAAGTGTCTTGATGTGCGCTAATGTGACAGCGGAAAGCTGGCATGAGGTGATCTCAGCACAATGGGGGAAAAGGCACCATACTGGGCCTGCTACTTTGCTCTTTTCCAGTCTCATATAGCAGAGACAACAATCTGAGTGAAAGTCAGCTCCAACAGAAGCTGTGTCAGGTCTTCAGCGGACGGATTCAAGTCAAAGCGAGTTTTTAATGTGTCCCCAGAAACCCTGCAGGAACCACTGAACAACATCCAGTTTTTAGGTCGGCATTTCTATGAAAACACAGCATCAAATTTGTATTTGGTTCAAATACAGGAAGAAAAACTTCATGCTTTTATTGGTGTTTTTATTGGTGTTGCCTACCAGCTAGTGTCTGACATTTCATTTGTTCCTACATCTAATTACCCGGCTTAATTTGTTTTGATTTCGAGATTCCAGGGACTCTGTTCCAGTCAGCGTGACGGTAAAAAAAGATGAAGGCGACAGAAAAGCCGTAGAAAGTGAATGAAAAAGGAGGCTAAATAGGGTGATTACAAGTGAAAGGTGGCTGTGGGGATGATGGACAGACTGAGAAGAGGAGAGGAGGGTGTACGGTCGTAGAAGCGAAGCAATATGCATTCAAGGATCCAATGAATACACTCCTAACGCCACACAGCCACATGCTAATGATGGCCACCATTTAATGTGTCAAATTCACAATTCCCCTTCGTTCTTCCCTCTTTCTTTCTCTCTCCTCTGCGGGGCTAATTGCTCCGTCCCCTCCTTTTTGACGGAGAGGCTGTTGGTCTGAATTAAAGCCCATATTGTGGCGTCCGTGCCCAACCTGGGACTCCCAAAGCAGGAGCACATGCACAAGGATCCACAAACAGACACACACAGTGCTAAACAATCACTGGACAACTTTACACATCTTTGGCTAGGTGCATAATTATGGATTTAAACTTGAAAATTGTAGTTATGTCCATGTTTGGCTTTTTGATAAAATTTCTTAAAGGTTTACTGGCCATACTCTTGATGTCAGACAGCTGTATGAGACTAAAGTAGTGGATAAATTGCGGCTTTTAAATATTATGTTAGCTAATGGTAATTCTTGGGCTTCTGTGTCGAGACTCTTAATTAAGTTTCTATTTTAACCTCTTTATAGTCATTTTCTTATGTTGTAAAATTGTATTTCAGTAAAGTACTTGAGTGTGCATATTTAGATACAGTCCTACCCTGACAGAGCTTTCAATTGTGACACGTCATGAGTCGTCACACCACAACAACAAGGATGATGGCCGCTACTGACAAACACAACAATAGCAGTCATTTTACTTTTGCATCTGTATAAAGCAGGACAATCAAAGGAATATTTTAAAAAATGGCAGAGATCGTCCCACTGTCATCTTTGTTACATTATAATCTATATACAACATATATATTTGTTTGTAAAATACAGAGGAAATGTAATAAAACAACACAAGAAATGGAGATTATGGAAATCCCAAGTGGCCAATGGGGCCAAAAATACTTCTGTCTGTAAATCTGCAGATAATATTTTTTTAATGTCACAACCCCTATGAAATTACTTATGAAACACTTTTGGATGAGTTTGGTCCAATGACATTTGGAAAAGTTTAAGTTAGTAGAGCACTAAGCCAAAAGAAACTGATTTGGTTGCGAAAATCTCTAGTGCATTTGCTATACTATAGGCCCTGTACATGTGATAGAAGATCCACAGAAGATCTGGGCATTTTTAATGCATGAAAGTCTATTTTTTATGGCTTCATGCTTCAAGGAAACAAATAGGGTTTTGACAAATGTCAGTATCTGAGTCAAATATGAGCAATAAGAGAAAGTAAAGTTAACTGGTTTAATGCAGAACTAAGCCCAAAATGAAGAATAAAAAGTTTTAAAATGTATGAAGCCGGGCACAGGCACCCAAAGAGTCAGGAGCTATCCTGGACTACAAAATGTAACTCAGAGAAATGTGCACTAATCAGGAAGAGAAGCATATCAACCAAACAACTACAAAGAGATACAAAATAGCTGCAAGAGAAACAAAGAGGCTCACAAGGACTATGACAAAAAGAAGCTACTAAGACAAACAAGAGAACAACTAAGAGAAACAAAACAACAAAAAAGAGAAACAGAACAACAAAAAAAGCTAATCAACTATAAAGACTTTGTGTCTTGCTCTATGTCGACGAGATAATGTGGCCTGTGCCCCGTGCCCACTGTCTAATAATTCACCCATACATATGCCAATGCACAGACTCTGTTTTATGGGTGTGTGAGAATGATCAGAGAAAGGGTCAGTGCTGGGGTACACTCAGGAAGAGGCCATGCTATCTTGGCTTCACGTTAAGGCAGAACACTTTGAGCTCTGCTGACCATCTCCTGATTGGTGGGCAGAACCAAACACACAAAACACCAGAGGCTGAATGGGCTGCAATTTGTGGGAGGGAGGGAACATTTCTAATGGCCCTGGTAAAAATTTGTGGAAACTTGTGTTAACTTGTGTGTGCGTTTTGTTCCCTGTACTTCTATGGCTCGGAGGACCACCTTAAATCTTAGTTCGAGAGTGGGAACATTTTGGAAAGGGGAGGAGTTTTTGAATAGTAACTTTGTCAATGAATGCTCTTTTACTTGTGAGCACTAATTTTAGTTTCAGGAAGTCAGATATTTTTTAGAGGTTTAAGACATTTCTAGAATGTGAGGAATCTGCGAGAAAATGTCAAAGTGAGGAAACTTTGGAAAATAATTTAATTCATGTGTACTCTTATACTAACTTTTAGTCTGAAAGTAACAACATTTTGGAAAAGTAAGAATATTTCTAGAGAGCCGGGACCACTTTTTAAAGTGGGGAAGTTTTTGAAAAAGTAAGGGCATTTTTAAGAATTAAGGCCTTGTTCTGACTTCCAGCCCAAAATGTGTTTTTGGGACATCCAGATTTTATCCAGATGGATTTTAGAAAGTCTGGACAGGAAAAAAAACAACTTAAAATGTGATTTTTGCAATTCAGATCTGAACCACATTGGCGATGGTTGGAAATGTGATACAAAACTGATTTCTATAGGTGCATCCCAGTCCAGATATTCTAGCTGCTCAAATCGAATGTGACAACAACCACAAAGCCTGCAAAACGTCCCTTGGCACTTTCATTCTAAAATTGGCAAACCATGTATTGTCATCAAATGTTCCCAACAGTCAATACATTTCATATACTCAGCCCTATGACATTTCTAGAAGGTGAAGGCATTTTAAAGGGCAAATTTTAGACAGTGCTGACAATAATGGAAAGCGAGGCCATTGAGGGTTTTTTTTAATTTGTACATTTTGACAAGTGAATTTAGAAAGTAATTTAGGAATATGTGCACTTGGACTTATTGGATATGAAGACCAATTAATTTCAGCACAAAATAATTTCCAAAACCATTGTGTAGATGGTCAATCAAATTTCAAAGACATTGTGGGGACTGGAAAGAAAGGGGATTTCAGGAATGTACGGACATTTTGGCAAGTGCAATCTGGAAAATCATTCTCTGAACATACTGTACACTATTGTGCTTGTATGTTCTTGTGATTGTGACGACCAATTTGGTTTTAGCTTGTAAATTGAGGTCAGTTATATAAATGAGAATATGTAAAGTGAAGCCATTTAGGAAAGGGAAATATATGGAAAGTGAGGACATTACACTCTGGTACTTTTGTGGTCTTGTTGTTGTGAGAACCAATTTGAGTTTTAGCTTTTAGGAAGTAAAGACATAGAGATCTGCGTAAAATTGGGACATTACATCAATGAAGGCTAAAGACCTCAGTGCAGAGACCTGGACTGTCTGCCCTGAGCAACTTGTTACACAGTTCTGGAGCAGATAATCCTGGGCTAACAACCTTAATGCTTGCTCCGGTTTTATCCACCACCTGAACTGTGCTTCTGCCACTCTAGTAAATGGTGTTAATTGCATAATAAGTCCTGAACGTTGGCTGAATGTACAGCGAGGAAATCATTTGGAATCCAGCCATACAGTACACAGCGCCAACAATGTTTTAGCTCAAAGTGAAAAGGCCAGGGACAAACGATTGGACCGAAACCTTGCAGTCGGAGGCTAAAAACGATTACATTCAATCTGACACTGCAACCGAGTATCTTATTTGCAGTCAGGGTTTTTTTAAGCTGTTTCTCATGCAATGAAAAAACACTTTCAATTCGAACATCAGCAAAAAAAAGCAGAACAAATTATTTTTCCCCTGTGCAAACATTGAACTGCAGCACTTTGACACCCTCTACTGACAAGCTGCCACTGGTGCAGGCAAGTGTGTGGTCCTCATGATATGCGTCTGTTCGTGTTCTTGTGTGGGTGTGGGTGCGTGTGAAACCGGCATGTACCTCATCTTCCCTGCATGCCTTTCTCTTTCTCCTGCGTGCTCTTGACTCGACGCCGTCTCCGGGGGTCTAATCCTCTGATCAGCATGCCAGGAGAGCACAGAGGGGCCTGAGTGAACTGGTGGAGGACAGGGGCCTGAGGTGACGCTCCAGCCACTTTCTCAGATTGTCTCGGCCACATGTACTGCTGCGGTGCGGCCGCAGCTTATCATTGACCCTGGGTGGAGGTATAAGGGGACAACCTCCCCCAATCATCCATGTGCTCCCAAACCATCGAAACAATGAATAAGGTCGACGAAAGCATAAATTGATAAAAAGAAAAGAATCACGTTATTACATTTTATGCCTTTATGCCACTCAAAAGATGGAATTGTAAATGAGGGGGGGAAAAAATAACTTGAATTCCACTTTCCCTGGTCCAATGTGTCAGGTTCAAGTTACTTAACAAAGACCAGGGTGAATAGAGTGACTTGAGACCAGAGGATTGAGGGGAGTTGCTTGGCACACAAACAATTAGCACTCGTCCCTGCATAGCTTACCGTGGCCCCAAATCCCCACATTTGTCCAGACAAATTGACTGGACCCCGGGTCTTGTTTGTCTAGCTCTGCTGGCCTGCTGGAGAGGGCTTTAGGGCAGTGAGGAATGCCCCCTCTAAGGAGGGCAACTCATGGGAACAGAACAAATAATGTGTGCTGGTCAGAAAATTAGCCTTCCAACACTTCCTGAAAAAACATCAGGACATATTCTGTGGTTGAGCAGGCATCCAGCCACTGGTTACACCAACCAGAAACCAGAAAAAGAAATAGGAATCTATTAAAGTCACATAGCCAAAAAAGACAAAAAACAACAAAAAAGTCTGCACCTATTAATCTTACATCTTTTCCTTTCTCATTTGGAGTGTGTTATGTGGTAACTTGATTAAACACAATTTAATTTAGTTAATGAGCACGTTATTTAGTTTCATTATTTATCTAAGGTACATATGTTCTTTCTGATCTTTTTACAGAGAGAGAGCAAGAGAGAGAGAGAGAGAGATGCAAAGGTCTGTTTTTTATGCAGGCCTATTATTAGGCTAGGTCACAGGTAAAGATATGCAGCGCTGGACTCTGGCAGTATCCCAGTCAGAATGAGCCCCGATTTTTGTGATAATTCACATTTTCATTCTTCTACAGAAGTTGTACTTAGACGCAAATTGAATTCTATTGGCCAGTTACCTATGACATGGATAGGCTAACAGCTGTTCAAGACTCTTTGAAGGATGTGATACGCAATGTGTGTGTGCGCATGATGTTCTTACAGATGCGTATCTATGAGCTATAAAACCTAAACAAGATAACTTGTGTGAGAACACACTGTCTCAGGCCTGACCGTGAGGAAGACTAGCTACTATATGCCTTCTTATAATTATTCAAATATAACAATGTTTAATGTTTGGCTGCACAGCACCTGATGGGTTTTATGTACATTATAGTAATCGAATATTCTACCAATTAGTCAATCAATTAATTGGATAAAAATACTTATACTTTGGTAAAGAGGAATAGTATATATATATATATATATATATATATATATATATATATATATATATATATATATACACATACATATCTACTTTATGCCCGGTGTTATGGTTTAACTAGTGACCCTGTAACCTGGTGACTTGTAATCAAATCATGCATCTGTGGTAGTCTAGGTATGACAGCTGTTTAAAAAAAAAAAGAAAATGTAGCAGCCTTGTTTGGCTAGTTTCTTTTTTAAATCACTCAGTCAAAATTAATCTCTGGAGTCTGTTTGATTATGCACATGTCATGTAGCCTAGATGAGCTATTCATCTCCTGAACTACGCCAAAGTAGCATTAGGTTTAAATTCACCACTTTTCAGGGTCACCAATTGAACACCTGCAGTATATAGAGATCCACCTCTCATAATTACCTGATTAGGTTTTGCTTATCCTACTCTGAAAATTTCCTGAAAACCTAAAAACCGACATCTGGATTGTGAATAAATAACTTTCAGCTTTGAAGTCTGCAGCTAAAATTGCTTCTGGTCACTGGAAGGGTAACGTTATCTTAAATGTTGCCTCTGTGAACGTTAGCATTAGGAACATAGTGTAACGTTAATTTAACTGGTCTGCCAATTTGTAGCTATCCACAAGGCACCCCTTCATACATGAAATTGTACCATATAAATAAACAGCAGTTTCCTTAAGAGAACCACTACATTTTTATGACTGGTGTCTGGTAAAAGCGTTGTATTCCGTACCTAATATGAAGCACTCACGACCAGGCGGCAACTCCGTGTCTTAACTTGGAGGCATACCAGGAAGTGCCTTAAGCTGCATTCTACCAAAAATTCCAGCAGGGGGTGCTAAGTTTGGCTGCAAAAAAGTCTGTCCATTCGTTTCAGTGCAAAATGAGAAAGCTTCTCACTTGATTTATTACCGTTCATTTTTTTTTAGGACAACAGTACAGTCTCAATCGCTAGTAAAAATCTTGACGACCGTCCCAAAGCTCTTATTTGTGCTCGGAGGATAGAGGAGGCACATCAGAGGAGGCACAAGCGAGGATACACGAGAGCATCCTATGCGGAAGTCTTTTAGTGGTGGCCCTGCCCGCTGACATATTGATTAGACGCTGCAGCCGATCGGACTGATCTTATACATCGCAACATCTCTCTAGTTTCAAACCGGAGTGAAGGCAGATCAAAGATTAAACTAAAGTGTGGCACCACAAGTTAATCTGTCTTATTGTGGCTCTGAACAACAAAAACACCACAAACATAGGTTCAAGCGATGACAGAGGTTGTTAAAATTAAGGGACATGGAACACACCCATGGGATGTTCCCATATAATCGTATGATTTGGGGCGTGGCTACCTTTGATTGACAGGTCACTAACAAGGCGACCTGTCATCAGGAGAGAAGCAGAGCAATGCGTATCCACAGCAACGTGTCAATAAAGTTATATAGTTATATACATTTTTAAAAAAACACGTTTACCAGTTTGGTCTCATAACTGACCCTTTCACACTGTATTTTCACTTAATGACAGTTTATTTGAACGTTTTGTTCAGTAAAAATTTCTTGTTCAGCATTTGGTTGGACTAACAGATACTCCAAGGAGTCACTGTTTATTTTTCTAGGTCAGTAACAAACATTTTGTTTTTGGCTTGCCAAAACTAACATCCCAGTTTATGCTCCTGTTAATGCCAACATGAATTAGCAGTGGTTTCTCTCAGTCGGTTCCGGTCGACTATGATTAAGTTGAACAATATGATTAGGTTATATATACATATAGGCTACGTATATCCTACATAAACAATGTATGAATACATTAGATATCTATATCCTATGACCTATTACCACATGGTCATTGTATCAAAAGTATCTTGCATGATTAATCTATAAAATCCAGAGAGAGGGATGTCACGCACACACTGTCAGTGATTAGCAGTCCTAGATAGTGACCTTCGTCACAGAGATTGATTGTTTCTTGATTTGTTTCTTAAACATATGACCGTTTACCCCCTGGGATTATGTTCCCAGTTTTGATCTCGGACGTCTGGTCACTTATAGCATATAAGAATATTCTATTACTTTTAAGCCAACTATGAATAATAAAACATGCCAAAACATTTCCTTTATCATAGCTACACGTATGACCAAAAAAACAAAACAAAAAAAAGTGAAAATCAGTGGTATTCTGTGAGGCAAGATTAATTAAATGCGCTGACAGTTCATTGTTCCTGCCAAACAAACAGAGTTGTCCGAGAGTTATGCAGAAATACTGAGCTCCACTTATTTTTTTTTTTTATTTTTTTTTTTATTAAAGTGTGGATTGCAGCAATTTAACAGCCGGCAATACAACCAATGCTTAACGCAAGTTTGTGCCTGCAATATGATATAAAAGGGGAGTCATTCGACCACAATCTTTCGATATATTTAAGGAAGCATTAAGCTCTGGTTTAATATCTACCAGTGGAAGATGTTCAGAAAGCACCAAGAAAATTGAGATCCAAAGTTCTACCAAGAGTTTTGACTGCTGCCAAAAATAGAAAAATTCAAAGTTTTGGGAAGGAACAGCATTTAACAGAAATTTAAACCCAAATATAGATATAAAATGAACAGTCCCAGTTGCAAAAAAAAAAAAAAAGCCATTTATTTCACCTAATATTTTCTAGTTTTGTATCAGTATTTTATGCATTTCATGACTTGCTTGTTTCCCCACTCTTCAGCAGCACCCCTGCTGCTGCTGAGTGGTGGCGATTGCTGTGGTAGTCATCTCCGTCGTCGTCACCTCGAGGGTGGTGCTATGGGGGGGCCGTCGTCGTCGTCACCTCGAGGGTGGTGCTATGGGGGGGCCGTCGTCGTCGTCACCTCGAGGGTGGTGCTATGGGGGGCCGTCGTCGTCACCTCGAGGGTGGTGCTATGGGGGGCCGTCGTCGTCACCTCGAGGGTGGTGCTATGGGGGGCCGTCGTCGTCACCTCGAGGGTGGTGCTATGGGGGGCCGTCGTCGTCACCTCGAGGGTGGTGCTATGGGGGGCCGTCGTCGTCACCTCGAGGGTGGTGGTAGGCGGGGCCGTCGTCGTCACATCGAGGGTGGTGGTAGGCGGGGCCGTCGTCGTCACATCGAGGGTGGTGGTAGGCGGGGCCGTCGTCGTCACATCGAGGGTGGTGGTAGGCGGGGCCGTCGTCGTCACATCGAGGGTGGTGGTAGGCGGGGCCGTCGTCGTCACCTCGAGGGTGGTGGTAGGCGGGGCCGTCGTCGTCACCTCGAGGGTGGTGGTAGGCGGGGCCGTCGTCGTCACCTCGAGGGTGGTGGTAGGCGGGGCCGTCGTCGTCACCTCGAGGGTGGTGGTAGGCGGGGCCGTCGTCGTCACCTCGAGGGTGGTGGTAGGCAGGGCCGTCGTCGTCGTCACCTCGAGGGTGGTGGTAGGCGGGGCCGTCGTCGTCACCTCGAGGGTGGTGGTAGGCAGGGCCGTCGTCGTCACCTCGAGGGTGGTGGTAGGCAGGGCCGTCGTCGTCACCTCGAGGGTGGTGGTAGGCGGGGCCGTCGTCGTCACCTCGAGGGTGGTGGGGGCCGCCGTCGTAGTCACCTCGAGGGTGGTGGGGGCCGTCGTCATAGTCACCTCGAGGGTGGTGGGGGCCGTCGTCATAGTCACCTCGAGGGTGGTGGGGGCCGTCGTCGTAGTCACCTCGAGGGTGGTGGGGGCAGTCGTAGTCATCTCGAGGGTGGTGGGGGCAGTCGTAGTCATCTCGAGGGTGGTGGGGGCAGTCGTAGTCATCTCGAGGGTGGTGGGGGCAGTCGTAGTCATCTCGAGGGTGGTGGTGGTGGTGGCAGGGGGGGCCGTGGTTGTTGTACGGGCAGTTGTGGTGGTGGTGGTGGCAGTGCTAGTTGTTGTAGATATTCCCGTTGTGGTAGATGCAGTCATCTCTACATCTATTCCAGTGTATGGCTCTTCAGGAATTTTATCAAATTCCCACAACTCAGCAATTTCGGAGTAATCTGATACTAGTAACCCGGGTATGCCGCCTGGTGTCCCCGGTATGCCGCCTGGTGTCCCCGGTATGCCGCCTGGTGTCCCCGGTATGCCGCTTGGTGTCACTATGTCAATTCCAGTGTATGGCCCTTCAGGAATTTTGTCAATTTCCCACAACTCAGCGATTTCGGAGTAATCCGATATAAGTACATTTGGTAACCCTGGTATCCCAGTGACTGTCCCGGTGCTCGGCCCTAGTGTCCCGGTGCCTGTCCCAGTGCTAGACCCTCCAGAAGTTCCTTCCCCAGTTTCCAGTGGGGTTTGTGGATTGAATGGTTCAGCAGGGAAGACGGGGAAATCCCACAACTCAAATTCAGGTGGTTCCTCCAGAGATCTCCGCACATGACGCCGCCCAATCTTTTTTGGTGATGTAGAGGAACAAGCTGCCAGCACTGTGCACAGTTTCCCAGTCGAGTCACGATAAACTACTTCGAAGCCAGAATCCTGTAAACATTCTGAATATTAGTTTTCAAATCAGATTTAACACATTTAAACATTTTATGCACCCGACTTACCTTGCCTGGGAGCCTTGATATCTTCACAAACAAAGCACTGGGAGTCTTCTGACGTTTCACAGAGTATTCTTCATTAGTGAAAATATCTGCAAAAAAAAAAAAAAAAAGTCACATCACTCAGGCATAAATTCACAATTGTGGGTCAAGCTTAAACTGAATAGTTAAACATCTGTTTGACTTTTATTTTTCACAGAAAATCTTGACACAACAGCTCCCCTTCAGAGACAAAGTTGAGTTCAGCGCTTCAGTTTTGATTTGGGTTCAACAGGTTTGATATGACTTCATCTAATGGACAGAAACCATTTAATTGGATAATTTTGCATTGTCTGCAGGATGTGCCAGGATGCAATTATTTGCTACTACAGTACATTATAGTTTATTAAAATACTTGTTTGGTCAATTACATATGGGTTAATGCTTTCAATTTGTGGTTAATGGCTGAACTGTCCCAAGAAAAGACGGCACAAAAAAAGTCCAGGGTCTTCATGTATAAACACTGCTTACAGAAAAGTTTGCTTATGCCGTTTGTTACAACACACACGTATGAAAAGTGAACTTGACGTGAGAATACGAAATGCAACACAAATCCTCAGGCAATGGCAGAATTTAGCAAATGACATTTAATCGCATGAGTAAATTTGAGCATTTACATTGTATGCCACTTTATAATACTCTACCTCATATGTAAATATTGTTCCTTTCACTCCACTACATTCATTTAATAACTAGCTACTTGATATTCTGCATTATGATCTGAATCTGCCATCAACTAATAGGTGATGCATTATTACACATTAAGCCACGTAGCAGTTAATGTATTACAATTAACTCTACTTTAAATTACCGTTAGAAGGGTGGTGTTAGAGATTAATAAAATTAGCAATAGTCTGCATTATGACCTTTAGTAAAATGCTGCGTAGAGGTGTATTTGGCGGGGCATGGAACACACATTTTATGTGCCAAGCACAGCACACAGAAATAAGGAGTATCAAAAGAAAGGACATACAGATAACGCTTTGCACATCACCACATTATTTGAGGGCAAGCAGATGAAAAACTGAAGCGCTCTTTGTGCTCCAATTCAAGGCCACGGGCCCAGGTGGAGATAGGCACTGACGAACACTAGACAAGATACAAAAGTGTGCTGTTAGCTTTTCCCTTCCACAGGGCGGTGTCCGGAAGGTGAAGCACCAAGAGGCTAGGACTAGCCTGTGTGCCAACGCAGGCTAGTCCTCGGCAGGCCGAGTCTAAACAATGGTGCTGCCCCAACAGTTTTGACCAATCAGATAGTCGCACAGTCACATTATAAAACTCTGTAAAAGTAAGTTAGGCATCCTTTTCAGGGAGGTGGTTACAGCTAACTGCTTAACAGCCTGTGATTTCTGAACAGAGAAGGTCCATGTACATGCTCACTCTTTCATTATGGTCTTAAATAGTCAAAAGGATTTTACTCTCCTCTCATCTGTTCTGCAAAAAAAAAAAAAAAAAAAAAATACAACAGCGGCAAACCTTAACCAGCTGCTGCAGTTATGACTTCGATTCTATGGTTCGAGCTGCCTTTAGTTTTTTTTATTAAAATAAACCATTTTATTTTACCTTGAAGATAATTCAAAATCATTTTGACAATACTTTAAAGATGAGTAAGTAAGCATGTAATACGTGGAAAAAAATGTACAGCGAGTGCGTAATTATTGCAAAAAGAGCAGGCTTACTATACATTATACCTCAAAGACAATGGTGGTGTGCGATGGCCTGTTGCAGGACAGGAATTTCCCTTTAAAATTAATTTGTGCATGCTCCCAACTCACTCCTTACCAAACTCTTTCACCTTCTTCAGTTTTGTTTCAGGAGGAAGCTTCACAAGGATATGCATGTTTTTACAAGTCACCAGTGGTGAGATTACTGGAGCCTCGCAGACAGCAGTGCCCATCATGTCGTTCTGCAGAAGGCGGTCGAAGTAATGCAGCTTCAAACCAGTTCCATTTCCATACTGGGGATACACAATTTTCATTAATGCAACAAAACATTTAAGTTTATACTGCATTTATTTCCAGAGCAAAAATGAACATTTAGTTGCTTAAAGTGCAGACCACAGCTGAAAAGTAGAATTCAAACTTTTGTAGCTCCCTATGTGAAATGAATGCATGCTTTTCAAAAGATGTGCATTCCAATAGCTAGAAAATAAGGCTGGATGGAACCAAAATAGTCCATTAGTTTTAGATTAAACAAACATTACCCCTGTTGCTGTATAGCATCCAGTTTCAGGAAGTGTCACCAGCAGCCACGTCCTGTAGGACTTCATGCAACTGCCACACTCTTCAGGCAGATTCCACAACTGTGTCCCATCTGCAGGAATATTTTTTGGAGGAACATTAGGGATATGACAAAAGCTGTCACTTTTTATAAAAATGGCAAAAACATGCTGTAGGTGAAAAAGCAAACACACCTTCCAGGCGTATATTTGAGTATCGGACGAGTGAAAATCGCAAGGAAAGTACACCATCACTGCAGTGATACTGCGGCCGGTTGAAATCAGATTTTTTCCCACTCCCTGAAAATAAATGTCAATGGGAAATGCCATAAGTTTGAGAAAGTGCAACATTTTAGGAACTCTATAGTCGCTTGCTGAGAGCAATGCTGTCTGTATATGAAACCAGACGACAGTTAGCTAGCCTGGTTCAGTTTGGACACACAGGTACATAGCAGTTAAACACACCATGTGTATAAGGAGACTATTGGCACTCATCTAATACATGTAGTCCAGGTGACTTATTTCTTTAAAACAAGTAAAACTGGTCATTACCCTCTCCAAAATGGTTACTTACATGTTAGTTTGTTAGCAGAAATATTCAATTTTGGCAATAACCTCTCAAAATACTATTTAACAATTCAAGCATCATTTCATCTTTCAATGTAGTTTTTAATCTCTAGAAATATACATTACACCATAATTAACATTCATCGCAGATCTGCCAACCATCCCAAAAATAAGTGTCCCAATAATATAATGTATGTAGCAGAGTACCATGTGTATAAAATAGAAGCAACATTTCCAATACCTTTATGCAAATTTGTAATGTTCACTCACATTTTTCCCCAAACCCATTAAACTGGAATGTTCTCACCAAAAGAAAGTGACTTTCAAGTGTTTTAACATATTAAACAAATGGCAAGAAAGCAAACCACGTCACATTTGTTTCTTTGAACTGCAACTGACTGGGAACTCTAGTCTCCCCTACTTAAGTGGACTACCATAAATAGCACATTATGCTGCCTTTTCCAGATGAAATACTTGATGCCATTTTTATCTCCAGCATTGTTTTTTTTTTAAGTGTTATGGTTAAGTTTACAGCAGAAAAAACACGTTTAAATGTGCAGTAGCATTTAAATAAGCTGATGTAGGCTTACTTCTTATGAAACTTTGAATGGCAGATTTTTTTTGACCGGCTAGATGAAGAAAACATAAGCAGCAGCGGGATTTACCTTGGAGGAAATGCCACACCGGGGTCGGGGAGCTCCGGCCGGTCTTGCCTTCTGGAGTCGCCAGAAACTGCTGCTCCGGGCCGTCCACACCTCCGTGACCGTAAAGGTGGCTTTCTGCGTTGTTGAGCTGGGCTAGCATTAAACAGATCCAAACCCAAGCCATCGGTGCGGAAGCCATGAGGTCCAGTCCACCCTGCCTTTCTGTGTCACCAGCAGAGACCAAAGACGCCGACAGGAAACCTGGAAACACCACACACCTGCGCGCTTAAATCAGTTTAATTAAGTCCAAAAGCTGCACAGGTGTGTTTCACATGGAGGTGACGTAGGAGGCGGGAAGGGCTGCTGTGGCGGAATTGACTTAAAATAACACTTGATATAACACTATAACACTGATCATAATTAAGGAATATGTGGAACAAAAATGCTATTACGGCTCTTTGGTGACGTGAAAAAATAGAGTCAGCGTTGTCATTAATAAAGAGAAGAGGGAAATATATACACATAGGCTATACCACATTTAACGTGTAGGCCTAAGCTGTTAATGATTATTTTTCACCAGTAGAGGGCACTTTTCTTAAGTGTAATCGATAAATTGTCATATAATGCATAAATCAAAACATAAATCAAAACAGAGAATAAATTACTATTATAAATTACCAAATTAAATTAATTATAAATATGACATATTTATATATTATTTAAAAATACCAAATATGTGCTATAGTAAATAGCCTACCGAAATAAATAAATACATAAATAAATAAATAAATAAATAAATAAATAAATAAATAAATAATCTATAAAAGTTCATAAATAAACAGAACATATATAAATATCTTATATATAATTTTACAGCTTTTATTTATTAATTATGTGTAGCCAATCATTTTTATTAATTAATTTAGAACACAAGGCTCGTTAATCAACAAAATGCGCCCCAAAAAAAGGTGGAGGTTAATAAAAACACTTATGTGCACCACAGGGTTGACAAGTTAATGTATCAACATAAACTTACTTCAGTGCAAAATGTGTATTATTCAGGAGTATTGCACAATGAAGTAAACTGAAGTGCATTGACTTCAGACTGCCATGTAAAAAAAACCCATCGAGAATACTGTTTCTCAGTCCTGTCTCCACTAAAGAAGTAGCAGCGCCCTCTGCTGAAGAAAGATGACAAAAATATTCCAATGCCTTCCATGTTTTCTATATAATATATATTTACAAGTAACACAATTGTAGGCTATAGATTTGCTATGAAACAGGTCAGTTTGTAGAGATTTCGTTACACCTTGGCAAACGTGAAAACTGGAAGACACACCATTTTCATTTAATCGCGGGGGGGGGGGTATTGAGCTTTATCCGGTTTTAAATGTCACTCCTATGAGTATAAAGTTGTCATGTTCTTGCCTCATCTAGATAAACACATACGGTTTACCTTTATTAATTATTATTTTAGGTCAGCGTACGGATGTTTGTTTTTTAACTTCGACATGAAAGGACTTTTTTTTTTTACTGTTTCTCGTTTTCACTGCTGAAAAAGAATCCCGTTTAAATCAATGTCATTCGATATCTGTGTGTCACAATGAGAAAAAAGTTATTGTCAGAAGTGGGATTCGAACCCACGCCTCCATTCGGAGACCAGAAGTCCCATACTGAGGAAGGATTAGCACCTTGAGTCTGGCGCCTTAGACCGCTCGGCCATCCTGACAATTGTGCCTCTTCGGCAGATACAACCCTGTTTGACTGCTGCTTACTAGTGTTTACGGCTGTATTCTTTTTCAATTGAATAGAATAAAGTTTATTGACAGGTTTGTTTGTATGAATTTGCCTCGGTGTTTGTTGCATACATACTTAATATAGTGAGTATGTAAGTAAGAGGAATCAACAATAACGGCAAACTAATTAGTTGAACATCGAATAGACAAATTACAATAAAGATCTGCTACAAGAATGAACAATATAACGGTTATTTTAGAACGAGAAAGCTGTACAGTGTTATGGATGTGCAAAAAGTATTAATCACTGGGTTTACAAAAGTTAACAGTGTAAAGGATAAACAGATGATGATGATGAAATGTATTAGTTTAGTAGACGCACTATAAAAGTAAAACAAGCATTTCCAATCAGTTACCCGGGAATGTAAGCTTTTTCTTTCTCGCTTTTCACCAGCAGGGGTAGCTGCTTCGTCATGTGGGCCTGCATAGGTAATATATAATATATATAATAAGTAATATATAATAAGTACTGCATTCGAATACCGAAACGCAGTTAGACAAACATAAAACGTGATATGTTAGTTTTGAATGAAAAAAGCTGTCCAGTGTTATTATAGATGTGCAAAAATGTTCATCACTGGATGTGCAAAAGTGGAGTTATAAAAAAATGATGATGATTAATAAAGTTGGTAGTTTAGTGAAAGCACTATAAAAGAAAAAAAGGCACTTAAACACTAACGCCAGACGTGACTTTCAACTTAAAAACAGACTTTAACCGTGTAGTTTCCCTGCAGGACATACAAGGTGTCACAATCACTGAATAAGCTCAAAATCTGTTGGATTTAGACCTATAATGGCAATTATAATATAGTACCAGCAGTTGTATTTCAAAACTATAAAATAATAATAATAATAATAATAATGATGATGATAATAATAATAATAATAATAATAATTCATTTTTTTATGGCCGACTTTCTGAACACTAAAGGTCACCTTACAAAATCAACACTAAAACACTCAGTCCATCAAACAAGCAGTCATAAAAGCAGGCAATAAAACTGCATACAAATACTAATAAAACTACATGATAATAATGCTGTAGTAACAAAGAGAAAGGTGGGGTGATTTAAGTGAAAGCAGATGAAATTAAAGGGAGCAGGCCAGTCTAAGTAGATGGGTTTTCAGGTGTGATTTGAAGGTGGTAATGGAAGGGGAGTGTTGGATGTAATGAGGCAAACAGCCCAGAGGTGGGGGGCTGAGCGACTGAACCACATTGACCCCATGGTGACGAGACGGGCAGGTGGGAGGATGAGCTACATGGAGGAAGAGGACCTGAGAGAATGGGTGGGTGATATGGAGAAGCTTGGTGAGATACTGAGGGGCAAGATTGTAGATGGCCTTGAAAGTGATGAGGATGATCTTGTACATTATGCAATATTTGAAGGGGAGCCAGTGGAGTTGCTGATAGGACAGGTGTTATGTGATAGATGGAGGGGGTTCTGATGATCATATGGGCAGCAGAGTTTTGAAACAGATACAGTTTATGGATGAATTTGTCAGGTAAACAAAAGAGAAGCAAGCTGGAATAGTCTACAAGGGATGTAACCAGGGTGTGAACTAGACTTTCAGCACTGTCAGGGGAGAGAGATGAGAGACAGATATTACGTAATGGAAATATATAATTTTGACGTTAGGGGGCGCGGCGCTGCTGCTGACCCTGTGTTTCACCAGTTCTGGCATGTCTATTTTATTTGTGTTTTCATTTGTTTTTTAATGAGTGGACGTTGATTTTGAGTGGGAATATGAAGATTATGCTTGGAATGATTTTGTGGCTGGCTGTGTGCCTTCTTGGATGGCTGGTTGCCGAAGGACGAGGTTTCTCCGGAGGAAATCACGGCGTCCTCACTTACATACGTGAATGCCTGTTGTTGCTCAAACCCCCAGCAAACTCAGGAGGAACTTTTAACTTGGACATACTGGATAGATATCCTGAATTGAAAAGGATCCGGACACATGGAAGGTCTAAAGCAAAGAAAAGAGGTTCGAGAGGAGGAATTAAACAAAGACTAAGGAGACGCGGCTGCAAACACCCCCTGCCGGTGTTACATCCCTACTGGTTTCCACACCAACTGGTTTCCGTACGCGTGCGTGCGTCAACATCAGCAGCTGTGGCCCCGCTCTGTCAGCAGATTCGTCACATATTTATAAAACATAATACCTGGCGTTTTATGAGTCGCATCTCCTATCTACTGTGGGGAACATCATTGAATAAGTGAACACTACATCACAGCTGCCTACAAAAAAAGAAATTTATGGAAATAAAATGTTTGCGAGATCGGTAAGAGCTGGATTCGAACTCACATAAGCAAAATTAAGTACCTTATTATCCATCAGCTATACACGTTAAGCCATTTATCTTCTCTTATTCTCCGTGCCTTCAATTATTTATCCTTCAAGTTGCTTACGTCAGTGTCCAGGTAACATTTTGTTTCGGCTCGATCTAAAACAACTGGTTTCCTTGAGCTGAACATAAACAAATACCGAACGTATTTATCACGTTTCTCCCTCTCTCTCTCACTGCCAGTGTCTCGACCGAGGCCATGTCATATTAACCACTTTATGAGCCCCATATGAAACATTTTGTGACAAATAAATGCTTTTAAAAAGTGACGATATAACTCAGACAATACTTCTCTGGTCAAAATACTCGAACTTGTGTATGTCCATGTTTTTCAAATGCACAATGTCCACGCACACGTCTTGTAAATTATGTTCCGACTGTATATCATAATCCGGATGGAGCAGTAAAGTAGCTAATCAACATTTAGCACGGAAAACGAGTTTAAAAGATAGATTCGAACTCGCCACAGAAAAAAATAAAAAGCTTGTGAGACTGACGCTACACGGTGTAAGCCACTTGGGCGCCTCAATGTTTTTGAGCTTCAATTATATATTCATTAAATTGCTTACAAAACAAAACAACTGGTTACCTTGAGCTGAACATAGAAAATTACCGAACATATTTATCAAGTTCCTCCCTCTCTCACTCACTGCCCCTGTCTTGAACGAGGCTACTGTCCAATTAACCACTTTATGAGCCACATATGAAACATATTGTGACATATAAATACTTTTCAAAGTGACGATCTAACTTGCCAATGCTCAGCGCTACTTCTCTGGCCAAAACACTCTTACTTTTAAATGTCCATGCTTTTCAAAAGCACAATGTACACGCACACTTTTAAAATGATAGACCTGCATAGAGCAGGTGACATGTATTTTGCTCTGTTGCTAAAATAAAGTAGTTTAACGTTAGTAATCGAACAATTAGAAACAAAAAAAACCCTTGAAAAAAGAAAAAAAGAAAAGAAACTATGGACCCTCAGAAAGTCGAGGGAGTTTTGAATTTTAAGCTAAAAAAGATCTACCCTCCAGACTTATTTGAGGCTTATATTAGGAAATATAATATAGCTACACAAAGGGCAATGACTGTAAATCATTATGTCCATTTCTGACAGCTTGCAACCCAAGTTATGATGTGTGAGATATGCTCTTACCTTTTATGCAGCCCATCATTAATAAACTAGGCGTCAGCTAATGGAAGGGATGACTGAAAGTATTTTAAAAATGGGGGAAATTGAAACATTGCATTGCCATCTTGTTTCAGCAAAACAAATATGCAGATTGCAGCCAACAAACATTGACACTCCACAATCTTTGATTTACTTGTATGATCATTTTATTTACATTTTCACTTAAAATGTTACATACTTGCGGCGTCCCGGGCTCGAACCCGGCTCGGAGCTCTTTCGCAAGCGGGCAGTCCGGGTTCGAACCCAACTCGGAGCTCTTTCGCAAGCTGGGTTCGAGCGCGGGTTCGAACCCGGCTCTGAGCGTTTTCCCGCATGTTTTCCCCTCTGTCTCCCCCCTTCACTCTAAATACCTCCTCAATAAAATGCCTAAAAAAAATGTTACATACTTAATATACAGTCATGGGAGAAAATTAGATCACCCTTGTTTTCTTCAATTTCTTGTTAATTTTAATGCCTGGTATAACTCAAGGTACATTTGTTTGGAAAAATATAATGATAACAAGAAAAACAGCTCATAAGAGTTTAATTTAAGAGCTGATATCGAGCCATTTTCCATGGTTTTCTGGATAATGATTTGGTTATTATCAAGAAAACCATGGAAAATGGCTCTATATCAGCTCTTCAATTAAACTCTTGTGAGCTATTTTTGTTGTCATTCTATTTGTCAAAACAATTGTACCTTTAATTTTACCAGGCATTAAAATTAACAAGAAATTGAAGTTAAATCGGTGGGCTAATATTTCTTCCCATGACTGTAGTAAGAGGAAATAACAATAAAGGCAAACTAAGTAGTTGAACCTCGAATAGACAAATTACAATGATGTGCTACAAAATCTTTTATCTACTTTATCCCTTAAAATGTTATTCATAGATTATCAAATATTATTCGCAAAACAAATATGCAAAGGCCAGACAAGTATAAAAACACACAAAAATATTTTATTTACATTATCACAGGAGACAGGAGATCACATCACACAGGTAAGTAACAGGTATTTTTCTAATTGCTTTTCCTCTTTTCTAATGCTATATCCACCACACTTTTGAAGTGTTCAAAACTATCATAGCAAACATCTTCAAAACCAGAGGTAGTGGATTTCCTAGTTGCCGGGCAGTAGGTAAATATCTTCTGGTTGCTTCCAGCTGCTTTGTCCTTTGAAGGTGTGTACCTTTTACGCTGCCCACCACACTGAGGCACTTGGCAAGCCCCACATGGCCGCAAGGACTTGTTGGGCATGAGTTGCTTGGTGGTTGGTGCAGGGGGCTGTGCCACAGGTACAAAGCCCTGACTGCCTGATGGCCCAAGAAATTTGATGGAGGGAGCTTGTGGCTGTGCAGGAAGAACCAGGAGTAGAGGTGCAGCTGCCGACACAGCGGGTGGAATATGGGCCGACGCAGCAGGCTTTGGCTGAATGGGCCGGTTCGCGGGGTTTGGCGGAATGGGTCGGTTCACAGGGGCCGGTTCTGGCTCTTCAAAAGCTAACCTGGAAATATAAAACAAACGTGATGATGAGTATTGATATGCCATAAGTGCTTTTTGATTTTCACAGTCTACACAAGTAGTCCTTCCAACAGGAGGAATGAAGTGCTCATTACAACTTACCTCCGCTTCTCACCCTGCCTTTTCCCAGCCAGGTGATGAAGGTGCTGGTACTGCACTTCAGGCCGATCTGGTGGAGGCAAGGATGTTGGCAGCACAGGAGCTTCTGGAAGCGGTGTGTCTGACAACACTTTCTTGTGTGGTGTTACTCTGGGCATTACTGTTGCCCTGTAGTTGGCCTTTTTCTCCTCCCTCGCAATAAAGGTGGAGATGGATTTCGCATTCACATCGGGCAGAGGAATGGCGAGGCCGCACAGGATGGCATCGTCTCTTAGTCGGTCTGCAATCCTTTTATACTGCCCTTTAATAGAAGCCACGACTTTACTGGGGGAGGAGAGTTGACTGCACGGCGGTCGGTTTTTGAGCATCTTGATGAGGAGGTAGAGCAGACGGCTGTCTTCTGTCACCTGTGCCGCCTGAGGGAACCTCATCCAGCCAAACTTTGTTTTCTGAGCTGCTCTGGTCTCGTGGGTGTCAGCCCCAAGACACCGGCCAAACAGGGTGTAGCCCCACCTGGACTCATATTTTTTAACAAATCTGGCGGCGGTCTTGTCGTGCTCGTGAAGAGAGCTGGCGGCGGTGATGATCTTCTGCCTCAGGTCAGCTGGCACTAGGTGGCGGTCGCTGTCGTCTACCAGTTCTAGGAGCAGCAAGGCCAGTGCCTCCACTTCTTCTATTCCTGGCAGATGCAGATGTCCCTGGGTCATGAGCACATCTTGCAGAGCGGGGCTGTCCTCCTCCTCCACCTGTTCTGCCTTGGTGTGGATGGCATGGTTCCTACAGAAGCTATCAATAGGATCCTCCTCTGACTCTGCAGACATGCCAAGACCCTCATCTGCCATCCGTTCATCTTCATCTGTCTCAGCCGACTCCTCAGACTCCTCCTCCTCCTCACGAGACTGCTCTTCCTCAACTGCAAATATGAAATTGCACTTATCACAAATGTGTCTGCGTAACAACCACTTCATTCAATATTATGCATGTGTATTATGCAATATTATGTTTCTTTGCTTCATGGTGTTAAAGGTTAATTTTATACCATGTTTGTTGTCATTGCTAGAATTTGCATGAAAAACTATGGATAAGCAAGTATAACCTTGCTTCATGTGTACTTTTTAAATGTGTGATTAAGTGCTGTACCTTTCTGGACATAGAAATTTTTAGCAGTGAAGCTGGTAGACTGGCACACGGCATACTCCACGCCAAGGAGCTCCTCCTCGTCTGGGTGCTCGTACGCATCAGGGACGGGCAGTGGAGCAGCAAAGTTGGGCTCCAGGACGTGCTCCTTGCCGAACAGAAGCTCAGCCTGCTGATTGATGCGCTGGATCTGCCGCGCGTCCATGCATGACGTCTGCCGACCCTGACCGCCAGCAACCCGGAGTGATGCCATGCGGTTGTTCCACTGCACAGCAAAGGCCATCAGGTATGCCTGAAACACATGACCATTTTGACTGGTATTGTATAGGCTTGGAAGTGATGACTAAAGCTGTGAAATAAAATGCATCATTGAAACTACGCTATATTGAAGTGTTTATTTTCAATTACTCACTTGGAATGGCATAATCCCACATCTCTGTGAAGGTATGGCATTGTAAAGGTGTGCGTGCAACCCCTCAAAAGAGTTACTGCCTCTCCGGCACCTGTACTTGTTGAGACGAACACCATTCAGCACCACAACCTTCACAGACACATACAGCTGTATGCCAGGGGGATCCTGTAAAACACAACAAATTCAAGTTCCTTATTTAAACTGGTGTCCACAAGTGTGAGTGGTTTTATAATAACACATGATAAGTGAAAAGACGGGAGATGGGAGAATGATATAGGGAAAATATTTGATGATAATGCTTGGTTAAATATTTGTAATAACATTCATTTCCCCTTCACTAGCAATAAAATCAAAGAAGCAAATTTCAAATTTATCTACAAAACCTACTTAACCCCTTCAAAAATGCACAAAATATCAAAAGACATCACAGCTGTGTGTCAAAGATGTAATAAGGCCGAAGGGACGTTCACACATATGTTTTGGGATTGTAGCCTGTTAAAAAACTTCTGGGGCTCAATCCATTCATTTATTGAAGTAGTCTTAGATAGACAGTTTGAACCTACCAGTAGTCTATATCTACTTAATGATACAAAGGCCTTAGTCCTAGATCAGTCTAAAAGAAGAATATTCATTTTGATTACTTATTTTGCAAAGAAATGTATACTTTTATTTTGGAAGAATGCATTACCACCATCTTTTAAGACTTTTGTGGACCAAATATCTTCTTTCTTGCCTTTAGAGAAAATGACTTTGGAGAAATATAACAAAGGCTATCTGTTTGATGAGCTCTGGTGCCCTATAATTTCTGGTTTGATAAATTTGAACAGGTAGATTCTAAGCCTTGACATGAGGCTGGTATTCCACATTAAAATAAATAAATAATTAAATAATAATAATAATAATAATAATAATAATAATAAATCTTATGTTGGTTGTTAATTATATGTACATATTGAGATTGAAAGCAATGCCCTCCACATTTCTTTTTCTTTTTTTCTCTTTGTTTTCTTTATAACTTAGCCCTACTTTTTATGTTCTCAATGGGTGTGTGTGTGTAGGTGTGTATGTGTGTATGTGTGTGCATGTGCGTGTCGGTGGGTGTGCGCGCGAGTGTGTGTGTGTGTGTGTATGTATAGATATATGAATGTATTTTCTGTTCTACTTAATTTGTTATATGTATTGGATTATCCCTGTGTGTGTGTGTGTGTGTGTGGGGGGGGGGGGGGGTATGGGGAAATAATCGAAAAGGACTTGTAAACTATACAAACAAAAGTCAAAGAAAATGTGTTTGAATGTCCTTTGAAATAAAAAAGATTTAACATAAGTGAAAAGACATCAACCCACCTGCATGCAGCCGAGATGCTTGCTTGCAGTTGCCCAGTGAGCATCAACTGCCTCTGTTGACTTGAACAGGGGGATTCCATCAATGTCCAGGCCTGCTGGTCCCCTGAACTCGGCAATGATGGCCTCAATCACCAAAGCAGACTCCTATAACATATACATAAAATTAAATTAATTTCTTGTGAGCTATTTTTGTTGTCATCATTATATTCGTCCAAACAATTGTACCTTTAGTTGTACCAGACATTAAAATGAACAAAAATTGAAGAAAAAAATGGTCTAATATTTTTTTCCATGACTGTATATTCTCAGCTTTGAGTGTTAAATCACATCACAATAATTGGAAAGTGTTGCTACTCCTAATGATCTTGCATTTATTTCCAGTACAGTTGAATCCAAAATTGACAGAAAATAAGCAAGATTGCTTCTTATTCAAAAATTGCATACGTGGATCAATGTCACACTTACCACAACCCCACGGGTGATGCGCCTCACATACGATCTGACCTGGTGAGGCTTGAGGAAGGCTATCATCTCCTCGTCGGAATACCTGCCGTACAGCTCTGCGTTGCCACTCCTGACAGCCTGGACCAGGAGCATCATGTCCGTCTTGTTGTAGGCGAGCACCGCACCCGCCAAGGCACTCATGAACAACCCGTACTTGGCATGGCTCTGTTTGATCACAACAGCATCCCAGCGATGTAGCCAGTGTCGGATGTCCAGTCTGACCACAGCACCCTGCTGTACCCAGTCAGCAAACAGACTCTCCAGAAAGGAGGAACCGCTGTCACTGAAATGATATCAACATTTTGTACATGTGTGTTACATGTTTTTATAACTATAAAATGAATGTGTTTCTTGCAAAAATGTTAAAAGTAATGTTTACTGTTTTGTGCGTCACGCTGATTAATTTTCTTATAGGTTTCAAAGGAATTGTTATTAAACTTACCGACAGCAGTTGTTGTCTGCATAAATGACTTTTGGTGCAGGAGCATTGGCATGTCGAAACCGGGCAATGAGACCTTTCGCCATGCGCGCGTAGCACCCCTCTGACTCAGCTGCCACCACCACTGTCGTCAAGAACTGGCCCCACTCGTTCAGTACACTGGTGACGTACTGCATGGTACCCTGGCCATCACCATATATCTTCTTGAGGACCTAAGAAAAGAAAGGAGCAGAACATTTGTTGCATGGTGTTTATTAACAGTCTGTCTGTTCCATATGATTTTAATAAATGACAAGTACTTTATACATACTTTTCTTGTACCATCAATGCACAGGATTTCTCCAGTCACACTGAGGATCTGGTGTCTGTAGACGGGCATCTTTTCGATCTCCATGATCAGGTGAGCACGCCTCAGGAGACGAGCAGACGGAAGGGGAGACTGGGCAATGGGAGGGGTGTAAGTGCCAGCTGCTCTCACATAGGACAGGATGCCCCCCTGAGATGAAGCAGATCCAGCTGTGTGGGCATCGTACAGCAGAGTCTGGTACAGGTCACGCCGCTCCACGTACCACTCGTCGTGGCCCTGCTGCAGCAGCCTCTGCACCTTGCTCATTGAGACAGCGTTGAGTCGGTCACTGAGCAGGGTGACCACACCTCTGTCCACCGCACGCTTCCCACACAGTATGGCAGGGAACATGCTTCTGATGGCCGGGGCGAGGTTCATCAGAATCTTGGGACTGTGTGCCAGCCACGTGTACTGTTGGGCACTGTGTGCGTCTGCCCCCTCATCTTCACTGTCGTCCGCATCACCGTGCGCCTGGCTCACGGTCTGCCTCATCTTTCGACAATGTGGGCATGTAAGCTTCTCTGTCAACAGGGTGTAGTTGAACTTCATGCCACACACTTGCCTGGCGTAGCTGCCGAAGCCTTTCTTCTCCAGGTACGCTCCTGGCGGTGCGGGGCAGTTGGTGTTGGGGCAGCGGATCAACGCCTTCATCACGCCGACCGGGCGCCAGAAGAAGGCAGGGGTGGTGAAGAAGGAGAGCATGTTGGGCACAGCTCCCTTGACGGCCATAGGAGGTGGGGGCGGGTGGAACTCCATCTTCTCCTTAAAGAGCTTCCTCTCGGAAATCTCTCCCCTCACGTTCTTGTACCTGGACGCCCTCTCGAACAGCCCATAGGTCTCGTTGGTCTTCAGCCACTTGATGTTCGCGGGGGCTATACCAAGGGCTTGGGCGGATTCAGGCGGCTGCTCCCAGAACTTCTGCCAGCCCTCCAGCACGACGCCACCGGGTTCCGAGGTCTGTGGGAGGGACGAGGGCCCTGGCCTGTCGTCCTGGCACACGGAGCTGGCGAGGTCTCCCCAGGTTGTCAGCTGCGTGCTGACCGACGCCTCGGACTCGTCCAGGACACTCTCTGAAGAGGAGAACGCCACAAAAATGTATCAACTGCATTGCTCGAGACACACTGATGAATTTCTCGTGGCACAAACACAAGTCCGAGCAGCTCCACAGCATACTACATAGTAATTTCATGTTCATTTCAGCATAATACTACTATACCTGCAGCAGCCAACAACTCTGCATCGCTGGCGTAGCTGGGGTCCTGCTGAGAGAGGTCGGAGACGGTCGGAGGAGCCCGCTCTTTCTTCATTTGCACTTTCTGCAGAAAAAACAGAACACAACCAGAGAATAATCTCATAAATGAATACTTTTACTAATACTGGTTACTGCTGAACATCGATTACTCAGGTCTAAAAGGTAACTGAGTTTATCTTACCTTCAACCTCCTATCAAGGTGCCATGTGACAGGAGGGAACTCTCTGGCGTACTCAAGCAGTCGCTCCTTCTGCCACTTCAGCAGCTTGTTCTGCTCTCCCTGCTGGCAGTACTGGAACAGCAACCACACCAGCCAGCCGACATCGTTTTCCAGAAGCCACCTGAAGGTCTGACCGGTGTACTTCCCGAACACGATGACCAGCTGACCTTTCCACAGCTCACCCCCGGACCTCTTGGCAGCCGCCTCTGCTGTCTGGGGATCCAGCCATGTAGTGTCAACAGCGGTGCTGGGGGCCTCTGCCACAGACTTTGCTGCCCCTGTACACTGCAGCCTGGCCTCTCCTTGCCGGTACAACACGATGTTGGGGTACTGGTGTTGCTGCTGATGGCTGACCAGCGATGACTTGGTGGTAAAGCTCTTCCTGCAGACATCACAGTCAAAGGTCTCCCTGGCCACGGCATGGATCTTCAGATGCCTGGTCAGGTTGGACTTTTCAGTGAAAGTCTTGTTGCACACGCTGCACCGATGTTTTGGATGATTTTCCATGTTTAATCTGGCACAGTAAAACATGAATAAATGAGTAAAACTAAAAGCAGATCATTTAAATTGATGATTTTCCATGTTTAATCTGACACAGTAAAACATGAATAAATGAGTAAAACTAAAAGCAGATCATTTAAATTGATGATTTTCCATGTTTAATCTGACACAGTAAAACATGAATAAATGAGTAAGACTAAAAGCAGATCATTTAAATTGATGATTTTCCATGTTTAATCTGTCACAGTAAAACATGAATAAATGAGTAAAACTAAAAGCAGATCATTTAAATTGACAATATGTAGCCCTTTAATATACAGAAATTTGCTGTTGGTGGGTGTGATAGCCTAGGACAAAACGCTCGCCAGATAGTTATCTAAATAGCCCTATGTTGTTAGAAATGACTGTTTACCAGGTATGCGGCGCATCCCATGCAACAAGAGATTAACACGGTCGCCAAATTGCTGTATGTTACACTTACTCTCGCATCAACTGTTGTCTAAACAGTCACATTTACCCACATTAACACATATCCACATTAAAAAAGCTTTAAAAGAAATTCCAACAAAAGGTCCGCTTCTTGCTGGGTAACATTAGCCATTTTGCCCGAAGCATAGGCTAACTTTATGCAAGATTTACAGGTTCAGACACTTTAAACTCTTTGTCAACGTCCCGTTATCCGCTTTAGCGAGCTAGCCGCATCTACCTTAGCGGCGAGCCGTAGTTACACATTACACATTAACAAGCCAAATCGCGCAAATGCCAACAGTTACAATTAAGTAATAGCCATGTCAGTTTCTGATTTCCAGACAATCTTTTATCTTTTGACAAAATCGCCACAGCTTCCTACATGCCTAACAAATGTCTAACTAGCAACGGAGGGTGAAGAGAATAAAACTTACATGATTGAAGAGCAGTCGACCATTACAATCAGCGATAGTGGCCGTCAGTGAAGAGGTCATGAATAAATTAGATGACGTTTACCAAACCTCGCTCGATGATTGGTCTGTTGAGCGCTCAGCTCTGCTCAGCAACGCTCAACCATTGGCTGATCGCTGCTCAACTCTGCTCAACAACGCTCAACCATTGGTATTGCTCACCCTGGGATCAGATCAAACTTGGATCAAAGGGAATGGCCCCCTCTTGTGGCGTAGCATACCCAGAAATGTTTCCAAAGGCCTGAACTATTCTAATTCTATCATGGAAACCATATAATTTCTGACAGCTTGCAACCCAAGTTATGATGTGTGAGATATGCTCTTACCTTTTATGCAGCCCATCATTAATAAACTAGGCGTCAGCTAATGGAAGGGATGACTGAAAGTATTTTAAAAATGGGGGAAAGTGAAACATTGCATTGCCATCTTGTTACAGCAAAACAAATATGCAGATTGCAGCCAATAAACATTGACACTCCACAATCATGTTCACTTAAAATGTTACATACTTGCGGCGTCCCGGACTCGAACCCGGCTCGGAGCTCTTTTGCAAGCGGGCAGCCCGGGTTCGAACCCGGCTCGGAGCTCTTTCGCAAGCTGGGTTCGAGCGCGGGTTCGAACCCGGCTCTGAGCGTTTTCCCGCATGTTTTCCCCTTTGTCTCCCCCCTTCACTCTAAATACCTCCTCTATAAAATGCCTTAAAAAAAGTTACATACTGTAAGAAGTCCTGTCAGCTGTTTTCACCATGTAATGTGTTGTCTCTGCATGTTGCAGCAACAGGTTTAACTTTTAGAGACACACAGTTTCAGATGCATAGAGAGCATGTGTAAAATTAGTCCATTCATTGTATTGCAAATATATATATAATATTTATATAGCAAATTGCAGCCGTTTTAAATGCAGTCTATTTTACCCCATTGGTCAAAGTTATTTGATAATAGATTTTTGAAAAGGCTAAAAGCATTTTTTTTTGGGATGTTTGACTCACAATCTGCCTGAATTTATATTCTTGCCCCAACATTTCTTGCAATTTATTCTTCGATACTGATTCAGTATCAGTGTACTGAGATATTTTGTGTTTTATTTTGGTTTCATTTCCACTGAGTGTGCGTCACTAGTCTACAGTAAATGTTTTAAAGGACCAGCCACTGTGGGTGAAAGGGGGGTGCCCCTGGATTTACCACAGTTGCCGTGTGTCCTTTTGCTGTACATTAACTGCACTGGAAGCTGTCCACACAGGTCCAGGAGACATGACAGCTCCAGACAGAGAAAAGCTCTGGCAGGGTGCAAGACCCTCCGAGAGTGTGTGTGTGGCTGAAGGTCATCAACAGGAAGTGGACAGAACCATGTTGGGCAAGTCCATATCAGGTTGAAAACAGCTGTGAGAATCATACATTCATGAAAAAATCATATTCATATAATCAATTGTTTTTGACATTATATACTGCAAAATTTTTTTGATAAATGGGTACAGAAAGATTGTTTTGGATACGGCTGTGTTGTTCTGTTTGGCTCTGCTATCTCTCTTTATAGTGCTCTCTGTTCTGTGTCACCTGGAGCCGAGGGGGAGAGTGGACGGTGGTAATATTACTATATTATGTACAGAAATTGACATATTGATGACACAAGCATAGTGGTGTTGTGTGTTATGTGTATTTCTCGTATCTGTTCTGTCTGTGTCTGCCTCATCTCCTTGGTCATCGAAGGTAAAACCCTTTCCCCATATTAAATGACATTATCCACTCTGAAATGCATGCTTTCCTGCTCTCTAATATTGCTACTATTCATAATTTTGTTTGAGTTGGCCTAATGAATGTTAGGCCAAAAGAGGGAATTGTTAGAATAATTTGAACATTATACTTGTTGAAAATGAAATGTTACTGTCTTCTTCTCTTTTTCCTCTTTGTGATTTTTCTCCCAACTGTCATCACAGGTCACCATGCATGCGTAATTCACTAAATCTTGATAATGTCTATCTCTATGCATTTATATTAATCAGGTAATATGATTTTGATACATTGATTGTGTTTGTGTGTTAATATTGATGTAGAAAACTATGATTACTTTAATTACATATATTCCATTTGCTTAAACTGATTAAGATTCTATAAATCACAAAGAATGACATCCAGATATATTGATGCACAGTTTTTGCTGTGTGTGTGTATGTGCATTTGTGAGTGTGTGTGTGTGTATGTGTGTCTGGAGAGGGGAGACCACAGAAGGCCGAATGAAAATCCCGTGTGAGAATCTCTGTAAGTCATAACAAGGAAAAAATGTTTGTGCTAACAAGTTTGTTAGTAGGTCAGGGCAAGGCCTGGTTTCGGCAGCAAGCAACCAGGTGGCATGACGTGCCGTTGTATGCATTAAAACTGGCGAATGAGCGGATCAAGAAGGCGGAACTTCCTGGAAGAAATCGACCAGCATGTTTTGTAAACAAATGTTAGTATTTTAATGGGTTCCAGGGAGAGGGTCGTGGTTCAGACTTCACGAACTGAAACATGTCTGTTTGTATTCAGGGACATGAGTTAATTTTGAACCCAGAGATCTCTGTAAAGTGCACATTTTTTGACGTATTGTAATAAAACTTTTGTTAAACTGAGAAACTTGGACGTCTCCAGCTCTTCATTTCCCCATCAACGAATGCGCAGAAAAATGGTGAGGTTTTTTCTGTCGGTGACAGATTATCAATTTTCAAGGTTTCCTCATACAATTTTTCTAACAATACTTAACCCTATAAAGCCTGAACCATGAAATAATTGCCAGAAAATTATTTTTTTTTAAAAACCGAGTGCTTATTAACCTGACGAATTTTTAAAAATAAATAAATTGCATATATGAATTCTAATTTGTATCATATTTGATACATCAGGTCTTTTTGTGCAATTTGTTGCTCACAGATTGTTTTTCTTGAACTAACAAAAACATATAAAACCTAACATTTTTAACCTATTAAGACTTTGACTTTTCCTTTTTCCTCATACATGCAAAATACATATTTTTTCCATATAACACAACATCATACATCAGCTGATATTAAGTTTTTTAATGCAGCAATAACTGATCCACTCGTGGAACCTGCATATCATTTTTGCTACATCTGATATTTTTGTGCAATTTGTTGCTCAATTTGTTTATCTTCAACACATGTATACATCAGGTTTTTGATGATGTAGAGGTCTCAAAAATTACTGTATCTAATATGATACACTTGGCTTTATAGGGTTAATATACAGTCATGGGAGAAAATTAGACTACCCTTGTTTTCTTCAATTTCTTGTTAATTTTAATGCCTGGTATAACTCAAGGTACATTTGTTTGGACAAATATAATGATAACAAGAAAAACAGCTCATAAGAGTTTAATTGAAGAGCTGATATCGAGCCATTTTCCATGGTTTTCTGGATAATGATTTGGTTATTATCAAGAAAACCATGGAAAATGGCTCGATATCAGCTCTTCAATTAAACTCTTGTGAGCTATTTTTGTTGTCATTCTATTTGTCAAAACAATTGTACCTTGAGTTATACCAGGCATTAAAATTAACAAGAAATTGAAGTTAAATCGGTGGGCTAATATTTTTTCCCATGACTGTAGTAAGAGGAAATAATAAAAGGCAAACTACGAAGTTGAACCTCGAATAGACAAATTACAATGATGTGCTACAAAATCTTTTATCCACTTTATCCCTTAAAATTATTACCCACTTACTGTAAGTCGCTTTGGACAAAAGCGTCTGCTAAATGACATGTAATGTAATGTAATGTAAAATGTTATTCATAGATTACCAAATATTATTCGCAAAACAAATATGCAAAGGCCAGACAAGTATAAAAACACACAAAAATCTTTTATTTACATTATCACAGGAGACAGGAGATCACAACACACAGGTAAGTAACAGTTATTTTTCTAATTGCTTTTCCTTTTTTCTAAGGCTATATCCACCACACTTTTGAAGTGTTCAAAATTATCATAACAAACATCTTCAAAACCAGAGGTAGTGGATTTCCTAGTTGCCGGGCAATAGGTAAATATCTTCTGGTTGCTTCCAGCTGCTTTGTCCTTTGAAGGTGTGTACCTTTTACGCTGCCCACCACACTGAGGCACTTGGCAAGCCCCACATGGCCGCAAGGACTTGTTGGGCATGAGTTGCTTGGTGGTTGGTGCAGGGGGCTGTGCCACAGGTACAAAGCCCTGACTGCCTGATGGCCCCAGGAGTTTGATGGAGGGAGCTTGTGGCTGTGCAGGAAGAACCAGGAGTAGAGGTGCCGCTGCCGACACAGCGGGTGGAATATGGGCCGACGCAGCAGGCTTTGGCTGAATGGGCCGGTTCGCGGGGTTTGGCGGAATGGGCCGGTTCACAGGGGCCGGTTCTGGCTCTTCAAAAGCTAACCTGGAAATATAAAACAAACGTGATGATGAGTCTTGATATGCCATAAGTGCTTTTTGATTTTCACAGTCTACACAAGTAGTCCTTCCAACAGGAGGAATGAAGTGCTCATTACAACTTACCTCCGCTTCTCACCCTGCCTTTTCCCAGCCAGGTGATGAAGGTGCTGGTACTGCACTTCAGGCCGATCTGGTGGAGGCAAGGATGTTGGCAGCACAGGAGCTTCTGGAAGCGGTGTGTCTGACAACACTTTCTGGTGTGGTGTTACTCTGGGCATTACTGTTGCCCTGTAGTTGGCCTTTTTCTCCTCCCTCGCAATAAAGGTGGAGATGGATTTCGCATTCACATCGGGCAGAGGAATGGCGAGGCCGCACAGGATGGCATCGTCTCTTAGTCGGTCTGCAATCCTTTTATACTGCCCTTTAATAGAAGCCACGACTTTACTGGGGGAGGAGAGTTGACTGCACGGCGGTCGGTTTTTGAGCATCTTGATGAGGAGGTAGAGCAGACGGCTGTCTTCTGTCACCTGTGCCGCCTGAGGGAACCTCATCCAGCCAAACTTTGTTTTCTGAGCTGCTCTGGTCTCGTGGGTGTCAGCCCCAAGACACCGGCCAAACAGGGTGTAGCCCCACCTGGACTCATATTTTTTAACAAATCTGGCGGCGGTCTTGTCGTGCTCGTGAAGAGAGCTGGCGGCGGTGATGATCTTCTGCCTCAGGTCAGCTGGCACTAGGTGGCGGTCGCTGTCGTCTACCAGTTCTAGGAGCAGCAAGGCCAGTGCCTCCACTTCTTCTATTCCTGGCAGATGCAGATGTCCCTGGGTCATGAGCACATCTTGCAGAGCGGGGCTGTCCTCCTCCTCCACCTGTTCTGCCTTGGTGTGGATGGCATGGTTCCTACAGAAGCTATCAATAGGATCCTCCTCTGACTCTGCAGACATGCCAAGACCCTCATCTGCCATCCGTTCATCTTCATCTGTCTCAGCCGACTCCTCAGACTCCTCCTCCTCCTCACGAGACTGCTCTTCCTCAACTGCAAATATGAAATTGCACTTATCACAAATGTGTCTGCGTAACAACCACTTCATTCAATATTATGCATGTGTATTATGCAATATTATGTTTCTTTGCTTCATGGTGTTAAAGGTTAATTTTATACCATGTTTGTTGTCATTGCTAGAATTTGCATGAAAAACTATGGATAAGCAAGTATAACCTTGCTTCATGTGTACTTTTTAAATGTGTGATTAAGTGCTGTACCTTTCTGGACATAGAAATTTTTAGCAGTGAAGCTGGTAGACTGGCACACGGCATACTCCACGCCAAGGAGCTCCTCCTCGTCTGGGTGCTCGTACGCATCAGGGACGGGCAGTGGAGCAGCAAAGTTGGGCTCCAGGACGTGCTCCTTGCCGAACAGAAGCTCAGCCTGCTGATTGATGCGCTGGATCTGCCGCGCGTCCATGCATGACGTCTGCCGACCCTGACCGCCAGCAACCTGGAGTGATGCCATGCGGTTGTTCCACTGCACAGCAAAGGCCATCAGGTATGCCTGAAACACATGACCATTTTGACTGGTATTGTATAGGCTTGGAAGTGATGACTAAAGCTGTGAAATAAAATGCATCATTGAAACTACGCTATATTGAAGTGTTTATTTTCAATTACTCACTTGGAATGGCATAATCCCACATCTCTGTGAAGGTATGGCATTGTAAAGGTGTGCGTGCAACCCCTCAAAAGAGTTACTGCCTCTCCGGCACCTGTACTTGTTGAGACGAACACCATTCAGCACCACAACCTTCACAGACACATACAGCTGTATGCCAGGGGGATCCTGTAAAACACAACAAATTCAAGTTCCTTATTTAAACTGGTGTCCACAAGTGTGAGTGGTTTTATAATAACACATGATAAGTGAAAAGACGGGAGATGGGAGAATGATATAGGGAAAATATTTGATGATAATGCTTGGTTAAATATTTGTAATAACATTCATTTCCCCTTCACTAGCAATAAAATCAAAGAAGCAAATTTCAAATTTATCTACAAAACCTACTTAACCCCTTCAAAAATGCACAAAATATCAAAAGACATCACAGCTGTGTGTCAAAGATGTAATAAGGCCGAAGGGACGTTCACACATATGTTTTGGGATTGTAGCCTGTTAAAAAACTTCTGGGGCTCAATCCATTCATTTATTGAAGTAGTCTTAGATAGACAGTTTGAACCTACCAGTAGTCTATATCTACTTAATGATACAAAGGCCTTAGTCCTAGATCAGTCTAAAAGAAGAATATTCATTTTGATTACTTATTTTGCAAAGAAATGTATACTTTTATTTTGGAAGAATGCATTACCACCATCTTTTAAGACTTTTGTGGACCAAATATCTTCTTTCTTGCCTTTAGAGAAAATGACTTTGGAGAAATATAACAAAGGCTATCTGTTTGATGAGCTCTGGTGCCCTATAATTTCTGGTTTGATAAATTTGAACAGGTAGATTCTAAGCCTTGACATGAGGCTGGTATTCCACATTAAAATAAATAAATAATTAAATAATAATAATAATAATAATAATAATAATAATAAATCTTATGTTGGTTGTTAATTATATGTACATATTGAGATTGAAAGCAATGCCCTCCACATTTCTTTTTCTTTTTTTCTCTTTGTTTTCTTTATAACTTAGCCCTACTTTTTATGTTCTCAATGGGTGTGTGTGTGTAGGTGTGTATGTGTGTATGTGTGTGCATGTGCGTGTCGGTGGGTGTGCGCGTGAGTGTGTGTGTGTGTGTGTGTGTATGTATAGATATATGAATGTATTTTCTGTTCTACTTAATTTCTTTTTCGATTTTTTTATTATTGGTAATATTATTTCTAATTTGTTATATGTATTGGATTATCCCTGTGTGTGTGTGTGTGTGTGTGTGTGTGTGGGGGGGGGGGGGTATGGGGAAATAATCGAAAAGGACTTGTAAACTATACAAACAAAAGTCAAAGAAAATGTGTTTGAATGTCCTTTGAAATAAAAAAGATTTAACATAAGTGAAAAGACATCAACCCACCTGCATGCAGCCGAGATGCTTGCTTGCAGTTGCCCAGTGAGCATCAACTGCCTCTGTTGACTTGAACAGGGGGATTCCATCAATGTCCAGGCCTGCTGGTCCCCTGAACTCGGCAATGATGGCCTCAATCACCAAAGCAGACTCCTATAACATATACATAAAATTAAATTAATTTCTTGTGAGCTATTTTTGTTGTCATCATTATATTCGTCCAAACAATTGTACCTTTAGTTGTACCAGACATTAAAATGAACAAAAATTGAAGAAAAAAATGGTCTAATATTTTTTTCCATGACTGTATATTCTCAGCTTTGAGTGTTAAATCACATCACAATAATTGGAAAGTGTTACTACTCCTAATGATCTTGCATTTATTTCCAGTACAGTTGAATCCAAAATTGACAGAAAATAAGCAAGATTGCTTCTTATTCAAAAATTGCATACGTGGATCAATGTCACACTTACCACAACCCCACGGGTGATGCGCCTCACATACGATCTGACCTGGTGAGGCTTGAGGAAGGCTATCATCTCCTCGTCGGAATACCTGCCGTACAGCTCTGCGTTGCCACTCCTGACAGCCTGGACCAGGAGCATCATGTCCGTCTTGTTGTAGGCGAGCACCGCACCCGCCAAGGCACTCATGAACAACCCGTACTTGGCATGGCTCTGTTTGATCACAACAGCATCCCAGCGATGTAGCCAGTGTCGGATGTCCAGTCTGACCACAGCACCCTGCTGTACCCAGTCAGCAAACAGACTCTCCAGAAAGGAGGAACCGCTGTCACTGAAATGATATCAACATTTTGTACATGTGTGTTACATGTTTTTATAACTATAAAATGAATGTGTTTCTTGCAAAAATGTTATAAGTAATGTTTACTGTTTTGTACGTCACGCTGATTAATTTTCTTATAGGTTTCAAAGGAATTGTTATTAAACTTACCGACAGCAGTTGTTGTCTGCATAAATGACTTTTGGTGCAGGAGCATTGGCACGTCGAAACCGGGCAATGAGACCTTTCGCCATGCGCACGTAGCACCCCTCTGACTCAGCTGCCACCACCACTGTCGTCAAGAACTGGCCCCACTCGTTCAGTACACTGGTGACGTACTGCATGGTACCCTGGCCATCACCATATATCTTCTTGAGGACCTAAGAAAAGAAAGGAGCAGAACATTTGTTGCATGGTGTTTATTAACAGTCTGTCTGTTCCATATGATTTTAATAAATGACAAGTACTTTATACATACTTTTCTTGTACCATCAATGCACAGGATTTCTCCAGTCACACTGAGGATCTGGTGTCTGTAGACGGGCATCTTTTCGATCTCCATGATCAGGTGAGCACGCCTCAGGAGACGAGCAGACGGAAGGGGAGACTGGGCAATGGGAGGGGTGTAAGTGCCAGCTGCTCTCACATAGGACAGGATGCCCCCCTGAGATGAAGCAGATCCAGCTGTGTGGGCATCGTACAGCAGAGTCTGGTACAGGTCACGCCGCTCCACGTACCACTCGTCGTGGCCCTGCTGTAGCAGCCTCTGCACCTTGCTCATTGAGACAGCGTTGAGTCGGTCACTGAGCAGGGTGACCACACCTCTGTCCACAGCACGCTTCCCACACAGTATGGCAGGGAACATGCTTCTGATGGCCGGGGCGAGGTTCATCAGAATCTTGGGACTGTGTGCCAGCCACGTGTACTGTTGGGCACTGTGTGCGTCTGCCCCCTCATCTTCACTGTCGTCCGCATCACCGTGCGCCTGGCTCACGGTCTGCCTCATCTTTCGACAATGTGGGCATGTAAGCTTCTCTGTCAACAGGGTGTAGTTGAACTTCATGCCACACACTTGCCTGGCGTAGCTGCCGAAGCCTTTCTTCTCCAGGTACGCTCCTGGCGGTGCGGGGCAGTTGGTGTTGGGGCAGCGGATCAACGCCTTCATCACGCCGACCGGGCGCCAGAAGAAGGCAGGGGTGGTGAAGAAGGAGAGCATGTTGGGCACAGCTCCCTTGACGGCCATAGGAGGTGGGGGCGGGTGGAACTCCATCTTCTCCTTCAAGAGCTTCCTCTCGGAAATCTCTCCCCTGACGTTCTTGTACCTGGACGCCCTCTCGAACAGCCCGTAGGTCTCGTTGGTCTTCAGCCACTTGATGTTCGCGGGGGCTATACCAAGGGCTTGGGCGGATTGAGGCGGCTGCTCCCAGAACTTCTGCCAGCCCTCCAGCACGACGCCACCGGGTTCCGAGGTCTGTCGGAGGGACGAGGGCCCTGGCCTGTCGTCCTGGCACACGGAGCTGGCGAGGTCTCCCCAGGTTGTCAGCTGCGTGCTGACCGACGCCTCGGACTCGTCCAGGACACTCTCTGAAGAGGAGAACGGCACAAAAATGTATCAACTGCATTGCTCGATACACACTGATGAATTTCTCGTGGCACAAACACAAGTCCGAGCAGCTCCACAGCATACTACATAGTAATTTCATGTTCATTTCAGCATAAGACTACTATACCTGCAGCAGCCAACAACTCTGCATCGCTGGCGTAGCTGGGGTCCTGCTGAGAGAGGTCGGAGATGGTCGGAGGAGCCCGCTCTTTCTTCATTTGCACTTTCTGCAGAAAAAACAGAACACAACCAGAGAATAATCTCATAAATGAATACTTTTACTAATACTGGTTACTGCTGAACATCGATTACTCAGGTCTAAAAGGTAACTGAGTTTATCTTACCTTCAACCTCCTATCAAGGTGCCATGTGACAGGAGGGAACTCTCTGGCGTACTCAAGCAGTCGCTCCTTCTGCCACTTCAGCAGCTTGTTCTGCTCTCCCTGCTGGCAGTACTGGAACAGCAACCACACCAGCCAGCCGACATCGTTTTCCAGAAGCCACCTGAAGGTCTGACCGGTGTACTTCCCGAACACGATGACCAGCTGACCTTTCCACAGCTCACCCCCGGACCTCTTGGCAGCCGCCTCTGCTGTCTGGGGATCCAGCCATGTAGTGTCAACAGCGGTGCTGGGGGCCTCTGCCACAGACTTTGCTGCCCCTGTACACTGCAGCCTGGCCTCTCCTTGCCGGTACAACACGATGTTGGGGTACTGGTGTTGCTGCTGATGGCTGACCAGCGATGACTTGGTGGTAAAGCTCTTCCTGCAGACATCACAGTCAAAGGTCTCCCTGGTCACGGCATGGATCTTCAGATGCCTCGTCAGGTTGGACTTTTCAGTGAAAGTCTTGTTGCACACGCTGCACCGATGTTTTGGATGATTTTCCATGTTTAATCTGTCACAGTAAAACATGAATAAATGAGTAAAACTAAAAGCAGATCATTTAAATTGATGATTTTCCATGTTTAATCTGACACAGTAAAACATGAATAAATGAGTAAAACTAAAAGCAGATCATTTAAATTGATGATTTTCCATGTTTAATCTGTCACAGTAAAACATGAATAAATGAGTAAGACTAAAAGCAGATCATTTAAATTGATGATTTTCCATGTTTAATCTGTCACAGTAAAACATGAATAAATGAGTAAAACTAAAAGCAGATCATTTAAATTGACAATATGTAGCCCTTTAATATACAGAAATTTGCTGTTGGTGGGTGTGATAGCCTAGGACAAAACGCTCGCCAGATAGTTATCTAAATAGCCCTATGTTGTTAGAAATGACTGTTTACCAGGTATGCGGCGCATCCCATGCAACAAGAGATTAACACGGTCGCCAAATTGCTTTATGTTACACTTACTCTCGCATCAACTGTTGTCTAAACAGTCACATCTACCTACATTAACACATATCCACATTAAAAAAGCTTTAAAAGAAATTCCAACAAAAGGTCCGCTTCTTGCTAGGTAACATTGGGCATTTTGCCCGAAGCATAGGCTAACTTTATGCAAGATTTACAGGTTCAGACACTTTAAACTCTTTGTCAACGTCCCGTTATCCGCTTTAGCGAGCTAGCCGCATCTACCTTAGCGGCGAGCCGTAGTTACACATTACACATTAACAAGCCAAATCGCGCAAATGCCAACAGTTATAATTAAGTAATAGCCATGTCAGTTTCTGATTTCCAGACAATCTTTTATCTTTTGACAATATCGCCACAGCTTCCTACATGCCTAACAAATGTCTAACTAGCAACGGAGGGTGAAGAGAATAAAACTTACGTGATTGAAGAGCAGTAGACAATGACAATCAGCGATAGCGGCCGTCAGTGAAGAGGTCATGAATAAATTAGATGACGTTTACCAAACCTCGCTCGATGATTGGTCTGTTGAGCGCTCAGCTCTGCTCAGAAACGCTCAACCATTGGCTGATCGCTGCTCAACTCTGCTCAACAACGCTCAACCATTGGTCGGTTGAGCATTACCCGGTGCTGTAAGCTTTTGCGTTCTCTCTTTTCACCAGCAGATAACAACAATGTGCAATATCTCTCTTATTTTCAATCAAAGAGCTGAACTCTGTTTCTCCTAGATGTGCAGAAAAAGTCTACAACACCAATGATGATGAGGATTTCACCTATTAAGCACCATTAAAGCAAAAAGGCCACTCTAACACTGACGTCAGACGTGCCTTTCAAATGAAAATCCAACCTCAACCGTGTAGTTTCCCTGCGGGACATACGAGGCGTCACAGTCACTCAAAGATAAGGCCAAAATCTGTGGGATTGAGCCCTGTAACGGCAATTGCCCCATTGTAACGAGTACCAGCAGTTGCTTATCACAACTATAAAAGGCCTGTGTGCGCCCTGAGCCTTCGCTTACGGCCATACCAGCCTGAATACGCCCGATCTCGTCCGATCTCGGAAGCTAAGCAGGGTCGGGCCGGGTCGGCCAGTCGCGTATAGGTGGACTTCAGTGATGATCAGCACCATGGACAGTTTTTTTCCATTTTGACAACGACTATCTAGACGCAGGTTCGAATCCCACTCGGGCCAAAACTTGTAATGCATTATTAAACAGAAATCAATTTCTTGTTCATTCTTTGTTCAAATTATCTTTAAAATGAATGGCAGTAGTAATGTTTTTGTTTTTTTAAGTAATTTAGGACCTTAAAAATAACCTAAAAGGTTCTTAACTTAAAGGCAGTGTAAAGACGACTATCTAGATGCAAGTTCGAATCCCACTCGGGCCAAAACTTGTAATGCATTATTAAACAGAAATCAATTTCTTGTTCATTCTTTGTTCAAATTATCTTTAAAATGAATGGCAGTAGTAATGTTTTTGTTTTTTAAGTAATTTAGGACCTTAAAAATAACCTAAAAGATTCTTAACTTAAAGGCAGTGTAAAGAGACAAAAATACTAAAGCAAATGTCATGACATGTTATATCAAGTGCTTGACTTACTCATGGCTTTTAACCTACTGTATTACAGTTTTGTTACTCTATTACAATTGGATTGCAATTGTAATGACTTAAAACGTGTGTATTTAATTTAACAACTTTTACTGCTCACTACACATTATTGACTTATTAATGAGACATGTAGACATTAGTGAATGGAATGTGTTATTTATTAACAGACAATGTGTTATTTATTAACAGACAAAACAGAAATAAAAAACTATATACAATGCCTATAAAAATTATTCATACCCCTTGGATGTTTCAACCTTTTTTTGCTTTAACACATGCAACAAAAGGGTGAAACATCCAAGGTGTATGAAAACTTTCAGTCAGTTATTTGCCTTTTTCGGCCTCCCATCTCTGTTTTTCAGCTTCATAAAAGGCTGACTCCTGGAACTCTTTCCAGGTCATTTCCTTCTCCATGCCCTGGTCTTTGTAAAGGGAGAATACTCTGCTAGGGCAGTAAATGTACTTTCCTGCTAATCCAGGAAACCCAGTGTGGACATGGGGACTGTAAGGGCCCTGCTTCAGTTCCATTTTACAAAATCGACACTTGCGACCTGTAGGCTGGGGCTCAGTCCTTTTCCTCTTCTGCTGCCCTTTCTCCTCCACCCTTTTCCTTGTGGCCTCCAGTTCCCGCTGGAAGAAATCGGTTTCCACAAAGTCTTGGAAAGGCATTTTTGAAGTTGTCAGACCTTCAGCACCATAGGTTTTAAACACCTTAGTGGAGCAGTAAAAGTATCTGACAGGGCCTTGCTGGTAAAAGAAGTGGATGGAAGAGCCATCATTCTCATACCTTGACTTCGGCTGGCCACAGGAAAGACACGTTTTTGTCAGTTTCTTCTTCTGTGCTGGCTGTTCTTGCTGCTGCTGCTGCTGCTGCTGCTGTTGCTGCTGCTTCTCCAGGATGCTTTTAACTATTTTTTCAATTGCATCTTGAGATGGAGGTGTGGCGGGTGGAGCTGGGTTGACTACTGTCAGAGGCATGGTAACTACTGGCACACTGGTGGTGTCACTGCCCTCTGTAAGAGAGTGCCAGAGTTCCTGCCTCTCCTGCAGTTTTTCCGGGCTGGTGTTGATAGATGAGCTGGTGTTGAGCATCTTGCAGAGGTGCTTAAGATACTGGGAAATATGCAATTTTGTTGTCGGGTGGAGCATGCTGTTTGGGTCTGTGCAGGAGTCGTGAACGAGAGCTGCATAGTCCTGGTCGACAAGCTTGAGCATGTCCTTCTGTCCACGGTGTTTGTGAAGTAAGCCATCTATAGCCTTGGTCATAGGGGCTGGCCAGCGCTTGTGGTCCAACACAAACACCCTCCCACCAGTCTTCACAGGTCCAGTACGAGCAGCAGTTGCTGAGGACCGCAGGGGCAAACAAGGTGGATGTATGGTTTCTGAAACAACAAAAGACAGAGTGGAATAAGTGTTTCTGGCCCCTGGAAGGAAAAAAAAACTAATTTATACACTTGCATGGTTAGTTTATGTAAAGTCTGATCATTGACAAATTAATTAAGGCCCTAATATTGTCACAGCTCTGATTTTTAAAACAAAGGCACTGCTACTAATGCTGACGTTTTGTCCACTACTTTGTCTGTCTGTGATATGCTTACCTGGCTTTGTCGGACGCTCGGTAGTTATATGTGCAGTCACATCTTGAGCAGCAAAATCTGCAGGAGGGCATGCAGGGAACTGAAACAGCTTGGGTGGAGCCATGGAAGATGACTGGAGAAGCTCAGACTGGGCAGTGAGTGGGCTGCTCTGAGGAGGTTGATTTTGGGCGTGGGCAGAGTCGGTTTTGCTCCTATGTTTATCCCAGTCTAGAGGTACTGGGCGGCAACCAGGCTCAACATATTCCAGGCCAAACTTCTCTCCGGTGTCTCCACTTGTGAAATGAAACGCAGGATACTTCACGTGACCCAAAACACGTTCAGAGACTGCATTCAGTTCTGTCATCAACACTGGATCAAAGACAGCCGGGAGTTGAACACCTGGCTGTTTCAAGTCCACCAGACGCTGGTAATTCCACCGAGCCACACCAGTCATCCCCTGAGCTTGGAACAGCTCTGTTGAAACACGAGTTCCTGTGACCCACTGGGCTTGGTGGAAATGGTAGCCCTCCTGCTGAGATGTGCCTCTGATAGGGATCCACACAGGAACTTTAGCTCCTTCACCCTGCACATGGTTGAGCTGGAGTGTTCCTCCGTGCCTGTACAGGATCCCACCTTCCACCTCTGGATCACTGAGGCAGCCTCGCAGGATGTGTACCCGCTGTATCCGCCATGCCTTCAGCATAGAGGGCTTAAAAAGAGGAGCACCATTGGGGTCAGTCGCAAGATGGAAGTGCTGGAAAACTCCCTCGACTCTCTTGATGAGCTCCTCCGGCCCTGGAATTCTGGTCCTGCAGTGCTCACGAATGTGCACTTTAGTTGGGTTTGCAGGCTGAATTCCACAGAAGGCATAGGCGTCTTTAAGCCTCTGTAGGTCTTCCTGATCCACCACGGAAAAGGCTGCAGACAGGAACTGCGCAAAGGAGCTGTACAGGGGATGGTGCTCTGACACACACTCACGGAGGAACCGCCTCATACAATGGAACAAATCCAGCTTGATGTTGATGTTGGTGTTGTAGTGTGACCTTGATGCACATGTGTTTAACAGGCTACCAGAGGTGGCCTGAGCAACAATGGCATCAGTTGTGTTCCAAGCATTCCAGTTGAGATGCTCTCCTGGAGCAGATTCTGAAACTTTAAATGCTGCACAGCAATCCCTGAAAGAAAAAAAAGGAGACAAGGTATAGCCATTAATATTAAGGCAGTCTTGTGTGTGTAGTCCAATAAAAAGTATTCTTATTAACTATGAATGCAAAGGGAGTTTTCGTTCATCAAACTGGAAACATAAAATGTGAAAAAGAAATATAAGTTGTGATTATGAGCTGTTTGTGTCACAAAAGCAAAAAAATATTGATCATCACTCACCTGTCTACCCACTGGTATTGGGCCTTCTCTATGCCTGCAGTGCTGTAGTGGTGTGCTAGTCCCTCATACATGGGCTTCAGTGACTTCTCTGTCTCCGACTGCACCATCACCCACGAAAGGATCATCCAGTTCTCATTCATGACAGCATAGGAGGACATGGTCCCGGATGAAAAGGTGACCTTCCTTGCAACTTTCCGCGTGTGGTCTGAGCGGAAAGCCTGTCCAAAGCTGCCCTGAAGAAGACTTTTGATGGCCCCCTCTTGGTGTTGGTACTCATTCAGCAGGCAGTCAGTCAGGTAGTGTGCAGACACAGAGATCCCGTTCCAGCCGTCTGAATCACTGTACTCTCCGAAAGGAGCTGGCTTGCTTTCCTTTCGGATGTATTCAGTGATGGTTCTCTGGCTGTACTTTCCAGCCTCCCCATCCATGACGTTTTGGCAGCTGAGGAGGTAAGCCAGGTGAGCACGCTCGTACTTGAGGTGCATCATCTCCGTGATCTGCTTGGCCATGTCAGTGGGTGAGTTCCCCGTGCGCCTGAGCTCATCCATGACGGACTTGCAAATTGCCTTCTTATAGGTGAGTATTGCTGGTAGGATGTTTGTAAACCTCCTGGGAAGTTTTTCCAACCACAGTGGGTTGTCAGCATACCACCTCTTCCGGCAAACTTTGCAGCACAGCCTGGATGAAAACAGGTAATACTGCCCAGTGATGCCAACGATGACACGGGGTCTTCCAACACCTGCAGAGGCAACTTGAGGCTGAGGACAACCTTCAATACATGGCAAAATGTCGTTGTTCCTCAGCCTTGCCATTAGGCTGTCATTTTCTGGCTTCCATATGAAAAAGGGATGTAGCTGAAAGTATTTTGCAGATGGAAGATCATGGCTACTGTCAATCAACTCTGGCTGGGGAGGTAAACGCCACAATGACAGCATCTTCATGGGGTTACGCACAGGAATGGAGCCTGGCCAGAGACCCATTGATTCCAGTTCCGTCTTCATCCAGATCCTCTGCTGCTGTGAACAGTTCCACTGACTGACATCATGGTCATAGCCAGGAAGCTTTGGAGGAGGAATGCTGGGGACGGCTGATGGCTTGGGTAAAGGCTGACCTAGTCAGACAAGATTAGACAAAGCAAGTGATTAAGATTTAGTTTGTTAGCTGATTTTATCTCTTTGGCATTCACACAACCAAATTAAAAAAATGTATATACTCACTTTGAGCTTGCTGTGCAATTGGTGGTTGCAGTGGCACTTGACTGGGCTCTGTGGATGTCTCAGGAGGCATCTGGGTCTCTGAAACCATATAAGCATAATAAACACTTAATTATTATTCACAGTAAGATAAATAAATGTAAAATGACACTTAGAATCTATGCAGTAGTCCTTAAAACGCCTGTACATTGCAGTGCTGTTTACATTTTGTCCTAAAGCTGCGCTAGTATATGAATTACAGTGATTAAACTGATTTTAAAGGATTTACAACAGTTTTGGTGGACACTGCATATGGATATGTTTAAGATGCAAACACAGTTAAAATGATACACACCTGGAACCGTGACAGTTGTCTTTGTTGGCAGAGGACATTCCGTTTGGGGCAAGAGGAACATCAGCTCCTTAGGCAGGGGCACTGGTCTCTTTACTGCCGGCAGAGCTGAGGCTGCATGGAGGGAAGGACCACAACAAGTAATGGTTTATAACGGACAAAAGCAGAGGCATTATAACAGAACTTCACTTCAGTCGGTGTGGACTCTCTAGCAGATGACACTACAAAAGGAACTCTTGTCAATTATTTATATTTTGGCAATTATCAAAAAATGGCGTTAGTCAAGGCACTCATGATTTGCTTCACCTGCTCGTCTCAGCTTGATATAGTGAAAGACTTTTTCTCACATGAATATGTAAAGAAAACATTCATTAACACAAATTAATTTTTTGTTGTTGTATGGATTAATATTCAGTATTCAGTCATATAATTCAGCCTGAGCAGGGGAAGCAACATGGCACACTGCAAACACATGCATTCAAGTGTTAGTCACCACAGCAGTTTTAGCATTTTATTCATATAAGGAAATAAGGAATGATACTTACCCTCATCATGACTGGAATCAATTCATAGTCACTAGGACTCTTAAGTAGAACACCAAAACACAGACACGACCAGAACGTGGTCAACCTGAGACACGACCAGAACGTGGTCAACCTGAGACGGAACGATTTAAGACATGCTTCAGTTTGGGATAAGAATTCATGTTCCCACAGTTGTCTATCGACAACAGGACGTTTTTGGGTAAGAACCTCTTTCTGTTCCTGAAGCCTCTTGTGGTCTGGCAGCTGAGGATGTTGCAGGAACGGCTACATAACACAAACAAAACATTATATATATTATATCATGAATATATCATATATATATATATATATATATAACATAAAAAGGAATACACAGACTATACCGTAAATAACTTTGAATCTTAAGGCAGCAGAAAAACAAATAAATAAAAGAAAACACATATTTACTCACAGCTCTCCATGTGATGCTTGGAAGGAGAGATACTCAGCATCGCTCTCTCCAGCTCCATATCTTCATCCATCACTATAATGCAACACACGAGGATTAGAATAAAGGAATATGTCTTCACAATACTTAGGCTTGTACGACCACCACAGACATGATGGGAGTTTATTCCACTTGCTGTACTAAAATACCATGAAAGCATATACATCTTTTTGACAAAACAAATGGAAAACACAACCTACCCATAGCTTCAGCAGGAGCTTGTGAGGCATGCTTCATCTGAGAAGAGGCAGAGGTTGAGTGTTGCTTCTTCTGCAGGTATTGTTGAAGCTTGTGCATTTTTGTCCCTGGAACACAGCTTTTCTTGAGAATAAAAGCTGTGTAACCATCATCCCTACTGTCCCAGATTTCTCGCCAGGTGTTTTTGGCACGATAACCAAAACCCACCAGCTGGTCATCCTCTGATGCTGCCATCACAACTGGTTTGGCTGTCTCATAGTTCAGAAGGGACTGGATCTCTGCAAAGCTAAGGGCATAGCTCAGAAATGACAGTAGGCTGTCCTTGCTATGCCCCTCTGCCATGAATAGTCCTGCAGCCTCTTTTTCTTTTTGCTGGCTCTTGAGTAGGTAGATGGTATATCCAATATCATTCTCAAGTAGCCAGCGGAAGGACTTCCCTTTGTACTTTCCAAACTGCAGAATGTATTCTCCGAACACCTCAGTTTTATCTGACGCATCCCCTCCTCTCTGACGGACCACAGTGAGGGCATTCTGTCTGACCAAATCTGCCTTTACAGGTGCCGACTTGTCCTGTAGCGAAGGGTTGTCCTTGATGACTCTGGCTGCATCAGTTGGATCCTGACGGAGATATCCAAGTGGTCCTTTGCGGAAAGAAACAGTCATTCTTCCAGGGAAAAAAGACTGTTTGTGCATTGTAACTGTTAAGAAAAAAAAAGATATATTATTAGTATATTAATACATTATAGACATGCATTGTTTGGGTCTTAATGAAGAGCAGTAATTAGGAGATATACATCTTAGCCCTAGGCCCTTTCCCTGTCTGGGTTTTGTAGGACAAAAAATGTAATTCACAATAGTTATATTTTTTCATTTTATATCTGATGTTGTTGATCTTTTGAGTAACTTGATTAAAGGCCTGCCTTTCTGTGTGTCTTGACAATTAGCTCTCTTTGATGAGTCAGACTGCACTTCACTGATAGCTTTGAACTACACAAGGAGAAGAACATGAAGGTGAAGGTGTCCCCGGCCTAGTGGGGGAGGGGAGTTAACACTTAAACTGTTGCTGAATCTCACAGCTATTGCCAGGTCATGTGACTTAAGAAACAATGAAGTTTTTGAAGTATTCAGATCTTTTACATCATTAAAAGTAGCTATACAGCAGTGTAAAACTGACCTGTTACAAGTAAAGTCCTGTATTATACATCCTGCTTAACCCTTTTTGACCCAAAATAATTTTCATCACACCGTTATTAAAGGTTAACTTTCATAGAATTGACCCTCTGCATCCTTTATGCATAAAATACATTTCACACACACTGCTACACCTGTATAAGCAGGTGTGTTTGTACTGAACAACTAAACAAAAAACAAAAGTTTAGAAGAAGCATTATGGATACGCTTGAGTACAAGCTGCTGAAATTGTACTTAAGTACATTACTTAAGTACAGTAGCCTACTAGTAAATGTACATTTCACAACTGGATGAATGAACAGCCAGAACACTGTCATAGTTTTTTTTAACGTTATATCTCACGTCCTTAACATGTCTCATTACAACACGAAAGTAACTCTGATGAGGGAAAGCAGTAAAAACGCTCGGGCTAGGATCTTAAAAGTCCATCTGTATTTTTACTGTAGGGCTACTGTATTTTATTGTGAAGGACAGAAGTACGGTCCGGGTGTGTTGATAACGATGGTTGATAACGGTGTTATTTATTCGGCTTACCCAAAAAACTCAGCAGCCCCCATTGTTTTACAGCGAGGGGATGCCAGTGACAGATGTGGTAGAACGGCTAATTCACCGGCGTTAGCGTCTTTTAGCCGACTCGGGTAAACCGGAGGCTAACGTACACGGTTAAAACCATATGCGGTTTAATAGTATAAGAATGACTCCATGTTTGGTCAATAATCATTTTTCCATTCATCATTAATGTAGGTTAACTTACCGTTTGGCGTAATTTCCAGGCAACGAAGGTTAAGGTGCTGTCAACTCTTCCTCTCTCTTCACTCTCTGACAGCGAGATGCCGGAGGCAACAGGTTTTCTAAACAGCGCCCCCACAGCGCATACTAGAGGCCAAAAATATATTACATCGGTAGTGGTTTAGCACTACCATAGGAAATGAATGGGATTCGGTTTAGGGAGTTTTAGCTAAAGAATCCCCGGCGGCCGCGCGGAAGTACTTGGATGGGAGACCGCCTGGGAATACCCGGTGCTGTAAGCTTTTGCGTTCTCTCTTTTCACCAGCAGATAACAACAATGTGCAATATCTCTCTTATTTTCAATCAAAGAGCTGTACTCTGTTTCTCCTAGATGTGCAGGAAAAGTCTACAACACAAATGATGATGAGGATTTCACCTATTAAGCACCATTAAAGCAAAAAGGCCACTCTAACACTGACGTCAGACGTGCCTTTCAAATGAAAATCCAACCTCAACCGTGTAGTTTCCCTGCGGGACATACGAGGCGTCACAGTCACTCAAAGATAAGGCCAAAATCTGTGGGATTGAGCCCTGTAACGGCAATTGCCCCATTGTAACGAGTACCAGCAGTTGCATATCACAACTATAAAAGGCCTGTGTGCGCCCTGAGCCTTCGCTTACGGCCATACCAGCTAAAGTGGTCGAAGGAAAGTTTGGAAGGTGCAAGACGCAGAGAGCGAGGAGCTGAAAGAATTTGGATAGGTAAAAGAGTTGTTTTTTTTTGTACTGCATTTTTGTACGGAACCGGCTGCTGAGGCGAGGGAGACGGGCGGGCGGTCGCCGAGGCCCGCGGCATGGAGCCAAGGCAGAAAGGAGGGAACGACGGAGCTAGCACCAGTGCTAGCTCTAGTGCCAACACAGCTGCGGGGGATGACCACGCTGGGGAAAAAAGAGTGGCGACGGACAGGTTCTCAAAGGAACTGACGGTGTGTGTTGAGGTGGAAGGAGACGAACCGATGACGACTATGGAGATCCTAAGAGCGACGGCGGTCAACTGCGGAAAAGTGATAGGCTGCAGGAGGAAGAATAACAAAGCATATGAATTGACATTGATTAATGAGGAGGTGAAAAAGAAAATAATGGACGGATATAAAGTGGGGAAGAACAGGGTGATGGGGCGAGAAATCGCAAAGAGCGAAATGACAGTGTCATTTTTGAATTTAGCTGTATATATCAAAGACAATGAAATTTTGGATAAACTGAAGATGTGGGGGGTGGGGGCGACCTCAAGCATAAGAAGAAGGGTGTGGCCCGGCACCGACATAGCGGATGGAACAAGATACATGAGGGTCCGGTTCACGGAGGAGGTGCAGTCGCTGCCATACTCGACAAGATTCGAAACAGAAGATGGGGCGGAATATTTCCGCGTCATCCATAACAGACAGGTGAATGTATGCAGACTTTGTATCCAGCCGGGCCACATCCTTCGGGAGTGCCCCGAATTTAAGTGCCACAAATGTGGCAAGCAGGGACATTATGCACGGGAGTGCAGGCAGAGGGAGCAGGCGAGCGAGGAGGAGTTTGACGGAGGCGAGGTGGAAGATGTGGAGCTGCAGGAGGACGATGGCGGTGAGCAGGAGAGCGAGGGAGAAGGTGGAGGTGAAGGAGAAGAAATGGAGAGTGCGGATGAGAGCGACGGAGAAGACGAGGGGGAAAAGGGTGAGGAGGAGAAGGAGGAAGGTGGAGATGACAGTGACGGCAACATCAGCAAAAACATTAAAGACAAGGGAAAAAGCTCACCAATAACAATTGGTGAGACTGGACATGGACAGAGTGAAGAGGCGGCGGCCGGACAGTTGGTGGAGGAGAAGAACACTAAAGGTACAGAGACAAGTATGTTACAGGTCATAAGGAGAGGCAGACTTGCCTTAAGAAAAAGAAGTAGTAAAAATAGAAACGAAGCTCCGGAGAGCTTAATGAGAGAGATAATTGCACTAGAGAGTGAAGACGAGCATGAAAAAGCAAAGAAAACAAAAGACGGTAGAAAAGAAAGAAGCGGCAAGTGATGGTCTAGGTGTGTAAAAACGACTTAAAAATATGAGTTATTTTGGTTTCTTACTTATTTTTATGAGTTTTACACTTTTTTCTTTAAACATTAATGGTTTCAAAACAGAATGGAGGAGAGAGAGTGTTTTGAGAAAAAATAAAGCAGAGATAATCTGTATACAAGAAACGCATTGGGAGGAGGAAAATGTGGAAAAAGTCAAGAGTGAATGGAAAGGGGATTTATTTTATAGTAACGGGGGAGCGAATGCAAGGGGAGTGGCTTGTTTTGTACGAAAGAGCGTGTTTGAAAGTGTGAAAGAGAATGTAAGAGACAATGATGGGAGAATGATTGGAATTGAGGTGAGAATGGATGGAAAGACCACAAAGATCCTGAACATTTATGCACCCAATGAGCCTAAAGACAGGGTAGCGTTTTTTGGAAAACTCAAGAGTATTATTGATGGATATGATATAGTTGTAGGTGACTTTAACGTAAAGCGATCTCGTCTCGACGTCTCTCATAGCAATCTATTCAGAAACGATACATCAAGGGGAGTGCTAGAGGAATGCATGAGAGAGAATGGAATGAATGACATATGGAGAGAAAGAAACCCAAATATCAAGGTATTTTCGAGGCAGCAAATGGTAAAAGGAACAACAAGAAAGAGTAGGATTGATATGTTATTTGTAAAAGGAAGGGAAAAGGAGAGTATAAAATTAATAGAATATATAGATAACAACATAAGTGATCATAAAGGCATTAAAATAATATGGGGTATAGATAAAATTAGTAGAGGAAAAGGAGTATGGTGTTTAAATGAAAAATTAATTAGAGAAGATAAATATAAGGAATTAGTTAAAAATTATATATTATGGAAAAAGGAAGATGATAAGTATATAGAAAATACTGGAGCTTGGTGGGAGGAGTTAAAGAAAGGTATAAAAGAGATAAGCATCAAATATGGCACAGTTAAAGCGAGCAATGAAAGGAAAAAAGAGAGCCAATTAACAAAACAGCTAAATGTAGAATTAGGAAAAGAAAGCAAAGGATTGCAAAGTAATGTACATAGAATATTAATGATAAAAAAGGAACTAAAAGAACTAGAAGAGAGGAAGTGTAAAGGGGCGATTGTAAGAAGTAGAGTGAAATACACAGTGGAAGGTGAAAGGTGCACTAAGTTTTTTTTGAACTTAGAGAAGACTAAGCAAAAGAAAACATACTTGAAAGAAGTAGAAAATGATGAAGGTGAAATACTGAATGAAATAAAAGATATTAAGGAAAGGGTGTATGAATTCTATTGTGAATTATATAAAGAAAATGTAAAGGAAAATGATAACAAAGAAGCCATAGATAACATTAGGAATAAAATAAGCAACGAGGCAAAAGAGATGTGTGATGAAATAATAGGTAAAGGAGAAATAGATAAAGCAATTGATAGCTTAAGTAATAATAAGAGTCCAGGATTAGATGGCATAATTAGCGAATTATATAAAGAACTTAAAAATGAATTTATACCTATACTAGAAGTATTATTTAATTGGATGTATAAAAATAAAGAAATACCAGAAAGTATGAAGATGGGAATGATATGCATTATATATAAAAAAGGTGATAAAAAAAAACTAGAAAACTATAGACCATTAACGATGTTAAACAATGATTATAAAATATTAGCTAAAGTAATGGCAAATAGACTGAAGAGATGTATAGGAGCAGTGGTAGACAAGGACCAAACTTATGGCATCCCGGGGAGAGAAGTGGCGGACACAATATGCAATATAAGAGAAACAATAAATCGTATGAGAGAGACAAGGAAGGGAATAATAATCAATTTAGATCTGAATAAAGCATTTGACAGGGTTAATCATGGCTTTTTATTTGATATATTAAATAAGTATGGATTTGGTGATAAATATAGAAACTGGATTAAACTATTATATAATAATGCATATGCATGTATAAAAATAAATGGCTATATAACACCTAGCTTTAAATTAGAGAGATCTGTAAGACAGGGCTGTCCGCTGTCTTCGCTCCTCTACGCTCTGGCCGCTGAACCTCTGACAAGCATGATAAAAGAAAATGTGAACATCAAAGGTATCAAAATAGACAACAACACCTGCAGTGTAGTGCACCAATACGCCGATGATACGACGATCACAGTAGAGAACATCAAAAGTGCGAAAGAAGCGATTAGAATGGTTGAAAAATATGGAGAGATGTCGGGTGCAAGAATAAATATGAAAAAAACTGAAGTCATGGATATGTCGGGAGGCGGTCAGAGCGTGGAGGAGCTGGGAATGAAAGTAGAAAATAAATACATCAAAATATTGGGGGTACATATGGGGGTGAAAGAAGATGAGGGGATAGATGAATTATATCAAGGCATAATAAATAAAATAGCCACTACTCTGGGCTCATGGAGACAGAGAGGGTTGAAATTAAGGGGCAAAGTAACCGTAATTAATGCTCTGATAATGAGCAAGTTTATTTATGTAGTTAATGTGACGGAAGTGCCTGAATGGGTTTACAAAAATGTGGAGAAGGCAGTGGTGAACTTTCTGTGGGAGGGGAAGGGCATCAGAATAGCGAAAGATATTTTGGAAAATGACTATAATGCCGGTGGGCTTAAACTAATAAACTTGAGGAAAAAGAAAAGTGCGCTGAGAATTAAAATGATGTGTAAATATATAAAGAGCAGGGAGAATCGAGTTTGGGAAATAGGACTCAAGAGGAGTGTTGAAAAGGGTGGTGGATGCGGAGAGGGTGGCGTCTTTACGCAGATGCGACCCGGGAACCTCACCTCTCTATGTAAATATCATCAAGAGATTTTGAATGATTGGAGCGAATTTGTTGTTAAAGTGAAATATGAGTGTACTAGTGCAGGACAGATTTGGAGGCAGCCCATTTTTTGCAACCCAAAAATTAAAGTAGAGGGGAAGACTCTGTTTAATTTAGCGATGTGGCGTGCTGAGATCAGACTAATCAGAGATATTGTATATGAGTATGTTCCGGGATTTGTGAGGGCACAGTTCTTGGTGGATGAAATAGAGGAGAAGGGTGGAAAAATGAACGCGCATGCTGCATGTGAAATTATGGAAAAAATTAAAAAGGGAATGCCGAGTGAATGGGTGAGAATGGTAATGAGTGAATGCGATGTGAGAGATCGAAGTATGCCTGAGATGTGGATGGGTGAAGGAGGGAAAAGGGTTGCTGTGGGAGACGTCGGGACGAGGGCAATATATGAAAGCATAAGAACAAGAGAGATAAGAAAACCAGCTGGAGAGAAAGTGTGGCTAGAGACAATGAGACAGAGGGGCATAGATGTTCAGGATCTGTGGTCCAACCTGAGAGTGAAATGGAATAGCATTGGATGCGAACACTTTGACTATATGCTGAGGCACAATAGAGTCTTTAACAACTTAGTGGTCAGCAGATTTGATGAGAGTGTGGGTAAGACGTGTGATGTGTGTAAGGTAGCGACTGAGACGTGCATGCATGAGTTTTTTGAGTGTCATAAGTTAAGGGGTTACTTTGAGAGAGTAAGAATGTTTATGAAAGAGCGTTTGGGTGGGGGTGGGATTATATTGGAGAAAATGAAATGGGAAGAAGTATGGCTGTTTGGGGTGAGAGGAAAAATGAAAGGTGTGAATGTCAATCTGATCAATTACATGTTAAGTCATGCCAGATATGCGGTAAAACTGAGAAGAAATATGGCCCACTATGAGGGAAGAGTGGTAGACACTTGGAGAATCTTCACTGGCTTAATAAAGTGTGAAATAACAATGCTTCACGGTTACATAAATGAAGATGACTTTAGTAGAAGCTTTATAGACGGGGGAACCTGTGTGAAAATAGATAAAGAAGGGAGGGTGGGAATTAATTTTTGAAGTGGGAATTAGAAGCAGCTTTCTTCTCTAGGTTTGTCCTAAACATGTCTCTCTCTCTCATAGAGTGCATTTGGTGTGCTTATGTATCTCTCTCTGATTTTGTCTCTAAACTGCTTTAATTTGTCTTTATCTTCTTTAAATGGTTTTTTCTTTCTTTTGTTAATTATTATTGTGTTAGACTGAATTTACGCATGTAAAATGCTTGGATTTTGAACACATTGAGTAAAGTTAGGCTATTTATTTATGGTGTTTTTAATTTCTTTATTGATTTACTGATTTGTGTTATTGAGCAAGCTAGACCATCACTTGTCGCTACCCTTGTTAAATGGGTCCGAATAAGCAAAGCAACACCTAAATTATAATTTGGAAATTGATTTAAATAAACATCAAAGGATTCTATAATGGGGAAATAACTGACTGTAAAAAAAAAAGAAAAAGGAAAAAAAAAAAAAAAAAAGGCAATTAGTAAATGAAAAGTAATTAAAAGTAATCATTTGGGGCAATATGACTAATATACAAGAGATATGGAAGTATATGGGATCTATATGGTGTAAGGTTGCTTGTTGAGTTCATTCTTGATTTTCTACCAGTTATGTATCCTTATGTGAAGTCATCCAATGACACATTAACGCTGCCCGAATCTGTCCTGCAGTGAATAGAACAATGAAAACTATGTCGTGAAAATGTATGAAATGTATAATGAATAGGAGACCAGCTCTTTTGGGTTGTGTCCGGGGTGTCGAATTGAGTTTCGTATTTGTCTTTTTCGTACTCTCCTGATTTGAAACAAGGAAAAAAGAAAAAAGGGGGAATTTATATAAGTTAAAACAAGATGAATGGGGTTAGACAAACTACTTTGGGGGGTTCTTTTTCCATGAATGCTTTATTTTTTGGTCTTTTGAATACCTTGGTATCAGCTTAATGATAACTGTGGAGGAAAATACAAAAATATAATTCCAATGGGAAAAAAAGGAACTTATATTTATTTATTGTGTGTTGAGTGGCACAAATAAGATAGACCAACTTTCTGGTTGCTTTATAGGTTTGAAGGTTTTGTTTATTTTCTTGAGTCTTCTTGATTTAGCATTAACAGCAATCATGGTGGAAAAAATAAGTTAATTTAAAAAAAAAATAGAAGTATGACAAAATAATCTATGGTTTTGAATGATGTATGGCATAAATAAGACAAATTAACTTTCTTGGTTGTATTTATGGTGGATGTCTTATATATTGGATTTTGAGCATCTTTGATGTTGGATTATTGGCAATTGTGGGGGAGATACAGGAGTACAAATTGTAACAAAAAAGAATTTACGTTAATTTACTGTATAATGTATGGTACAAACGAGACAGGACAACTTTATGGTTCTGAATGTTTTATTTAATTATTTTCTTTACATTTCTTGACATTGCATCAATAATAATTGTGATAAAGGAGGAAAAAATATAAAACAGAAGAATAATACTAATATGTAGCAAAAATAATCTACATTTAATTATCTGTCTGAATAATGTAGATAGACCAACTCTTTTGGTTGGGTTCTTATGTTGAATTTTTTTCTTATTTTTTTTCGTCTCTTGGATATCTTGTCACTGTACTGATGACAACTGTGGGGGAAAAAATACAAGAATATAATATTAAGTTGTAAGGAAAAAAAAAAAGAGGTAAATTTATTTACTTATTTATTTTTGTATATTACATGGCTTAAATAAGAGAGACTACTTCTGTTGGGGGTTTAATTTCGTTTGGATATTTTATTGGCTTGTCTCGTAGTTCTTGAGTTTTGCACAGATGCAAACTATTGTAAGAAAGGAAAAGTTGTGGGTTATGGCATAACTGAATTATTTAAGTGATTTGGACTAGGTTGTTTAAGGATTTTTTATTTTTTTATTTTCTTATTTTCTTAAAACTTCTTTATGGTATTAATTATGGTTTTGAATTTATTGTGTGGTATGATTCTGCAAATCATGAACAAATTTGATTCATATATAGATTTAAAAAAGAAACTCTGTATGTTGAAATGGGCTTCTTTTGACGATAGATGTGCTGAAAGTATTTATTGTAACAGTGATGTGTTATTGTTGTGTTTATACCAACTGGGTTATGGATCACATGCTTAGCAATGGAACTTGAAATGTGTAATGAGTGAACCATGCTTTGTATTCAATGTGAGAATTATTATTTATTTGTATTGTAAGAGAAACCATATGGATGGAATACATGTATATTTTCTATGTTAAATGTACATGTAAACATTATAAAAAAATATTTTTTATCATAAAAAGATAAAAAAAAAAATACGCCCGATCTCGTCCGATCTCGGAAGCTAAGCAGGGTCGGGCCAGGTCAGTACTTGGATGGGAGACCGCCTGGGAATACCCGGTGCTGTAAGCTTTTGCGTTCTCTCTTTTCACCAGCAGATAACAACAATGTGCAATATCTCTCTTATTTTCAATCAAAGAGCTGAACTCTGTTTCTCCTAGATGTGCAGGAAAAGTCTACAACACAAATGATGATGAGGATTTCACCTATTAAGCACTATTAAAGCAAAAAGGCCACTCTAACACTGACGTCAGACGTGCCTTTCAAATGAAAATCCAACCTCAACCGTGTAGTTTCCCTGCGGGACATACGAGGCGTCACAGTCAGTCAAAGATAAGGCCAAAATCTGTGGGATTGAGCCCTGTAACGGCAATTGCCCCATTGTAACGAGTACCAGCAGTTGCTTATCACAACTATAAAAGGCCCGTGTGCGCCCTGAGCCTTCGCTTACGGCCATACCAGCCTGAATACGCCCGATCTCGTCCGATCTCGGAAGCCAAGCAGGGTCGGGCCGGGTCAGTACTTGGATGGGAGACCGCCTGGGAATACCCGGTGCTGTAAGCTTTTGCGTTCTCTCTTTTCACCAGCAGATAACAACAATGTGCAATATCTCTCTTATTTTCAATCAAAGAGCTGAACTCTGTTTCTCCTAGATGTGCAGGAAAAGTCTACAACACAAATGATGATGAGGATTTCACCTATTAAGCACTATTAAAGCAAAAAGGCCACTCTAACACTGACGTCAGACGTGCCTTTCAAATGAAAATCCAACCTCAACCGTGTAGTTTCCCTGCGGGACATACGAGGCGTCACAGTCAGTCAAAGATAAGGCCAAAATCTGTGGGATTGAGCCCTGTAACGGCAATTGCCCCATTGTAACGAGTACCAGCAGTTGCATATCACAACTATAAAAGGCCCGTGTGCGCCCTGAGCCTTCGCTTACGGCCATACCAGCCTGAATACGCCCGATCTCGTCAGATCTCGGAAGCCAAGCAGGGTGGGGCCGGGTCAGTACTTGGATGGGAGACCGCCTGGGAATACCCGGTGCTGTAAGCTTTTGCGTTCTCTCTTTTCACCAGCAGATAACAACAATGTGCAATATCTCTCTTATTTTCAATCAAAGAGCTGAACTCTGTTTCTCCTAGATGTGCAGGAAAAGTCTACAACACAAATGATGATGAGGATTTCACCTATTAAGCACTATTAAAGCAAAAAGGCCACTCTAACACTGACGTCAGACGTGCCTTTCAAATGAAAATCCAACCTCAACCGTGTAGTTTCCCTGCGGGACATACGAGGCGTCACAGTCAGTCAAAGATAAGGCCAAAATCTGTGGGATTGAGCCCTGTAACGGCAATTGCCCCATTGTAACGAGTACCAGCAGTTGCTTATCACAACTATAAAAGGCCCGTGTGCGCCCTGAGCCTTCGCTTACGGCCATACCAGCCTGAATACGCCCGATCTCGTCCGATCTCGGAAGCCAAGCAGGGTCGGGCCGGGTCAGTACTTGGATGGGAGACCGCCTTGGAATACCCGGTGCTGTAAGCTTTTGCGTTCTCTCTTTTCACCAGCAGATAACAACAATGTGCAATATCTCTCTTATTTTCAATCAAAGAGCTGAACTCTGTTTCTCCTAGATGTGCAGGAAAAGTCTACAACACAAATGATGATGAGGATTTCACCTATTAAGCACTATTAAAGCAAAAAGGCCACTCTAACACTGACGTCAGACGTGCCTTTCAAATGAAAATCCAACCTCAACCGTGTAGTTTCCCTGCGGGACATACGAGGCGTCACAGTCAGTCAAAGATAAGGCCAAAATCTGTGGGATTGAGCCCTGTAACGGCAATTGCCCCATTGTAACGAGTACCAGCAGTTGCTTATCACAACTATAAAAGGCCCGTGTGCGCCCTGAGCCTTCGCTTACGGCCATACCAGCCTGAATACGCCTGATCTCGTCCGATCTCGGAAGCTAAGCAGGGTCGGGCCGGGTCAGTACTTGGATGGGAGACCGCCTGGGAATACCCGGTGCTGTAAGCTTTTGCGTTCTCTCTTTTCACCAGCAGATAACAACAATGTGCAATATCTCTCTTATTTTCAATCAAAGAGCTTTACTCTGTTTCTCCTAGATGTGCAGAAAAAGTCTACAACACAAATGATGATGAGGATTTCACCTATTAAGCACCATTAAAGCAAAAAGGCCACTCTAACACTGACGTCAGACGTGCCTTTCAAATGAAAATCCAACCTCAACCGTGTAGTTTCCCTGCGGGACATACGAGGCGTCACAGTCAGTCAAAGATAAGGCCAAAATCTGTGGGATTGAGCCCTGTAACGGCAATTGCCCCATTGTAACGAGTACCAGCAGTTGCTTATCACAACTATAAAAGGCCCGTGTGCGCCCTGAGCCTTCGCTTACGGCCATACCAGCCTGAATACGCCCGATCTCGTCAGATCTCGGAAGCCAAGCAGGGTCGTGCCGGGTCAGTACTTGGATGGGAGACCGCCTGGGAATACCCGGTGCTGTAAGCTTTTGCGTTCTCTCTTTTCACCAGCAGATAACAACAATGTGCAATATCTCTCTTATTTTCAATCAAAGAGCTGAACTCTGTTTCTCCTAGATGTGCAGAAAAAGTCTACAACACAAATGATGATGAGGATTTCACCTATTAAGCACCATTAAAGCAAAAAGGCCACTCTAACACTGACGTCAGACGTGCCTTTCAAATGAAAATCCAACCTCAACCGTGTAGTTTCCCTGCGGGACATACGAGGCGTCACAGTCAGTCAAAGATAAGGCCAAAATCTGTGGGATTGAGCCCTGTAACGGCAATTGCCCCATTGTAACGAGTACCAGCAGTTGCTTATCACAACTATAAAAGGCCCGTGTGCGCCCTGAGCCTTCGCTTACGGCCATACCAGCCTGAATACGCCCGATCTCGTCCGATCTCGGAAGCTAAGCAGGGTAGGGCCGGGTCAGTACTTGGATGGGAGACCGCCTGGGAATACCCGGTGCTGTAAGCTTTTGCGTTCTCTCTTTTCACCAGCAGATAACAACAATGTGCAATATCTCTCTTATTTTCAATCAAAGAGCTGAACTCTGTTTCTCCTAGATGTGCAGAAAAAGTCTACAACACAAATGATGATGAGGATTTCACCTATTAAGCACCATTAAAGCAAAAAGGCCACTCTAACACTGACGTCAGACGTGCCTTTCAAATGAAAATCCAACCTCAACCGTGTAGTTTCCCTGCGGGACATACGAGGCGTCACAGTCAGTCAAAGATAAGGCCAAAATCTGTGGGATTGAGCCCTGTAACGGCAATTGCCCCATTGTAACGAGTACCAGCAGTTGCTTATCACAACTATAAAAGGCCCGTGTGCGCCCTGAGCCTTCGCTTACGGCCATACCAGCCTGAATACGCCCGATCTCGTCAGATCTCGGAAGCCAAGCAGGGTCGGGCCGGGTCAGTACTTGGATGGGAGACCGCCTGGGAATACCCGGTGCTGTAAGCTTTTGCGTTCTCTCTTTTCACCAGCAGATAACAACAATGTGCAATATCTCTCTTATTTTCAATCAAAGAGCTGAACTCTGTTTCTCCTAGATGTGCAGGAAAAGTCTACAACACAAATGATGATGAGGATTTCACCTATTAAGCACCATTAAAGCAAAAAGGCCACTCTAACACTGACGTCAGACGTGCCTTTCAAATGAAAATCCAACCTCAACCGTGTAGTTTCCCTGCGGGACATACGAGGCGTCACAGTCAGTCAAAGATAAGGCCAAAATCTGTGGGATTGAGCCCTGTAACGGCAATTGCCCCATTGTAACGAGTACCAGCAGTTGCATATCACAACTATAAAAGGCCCGTGTGCGCCCTGAGCCTTCGCTTACGGCCATACCAGCCTGAATACGCCCGATCTCGTCCGATCTCGGAAGCTAAGCAGGGTCGGGCCGGGTCAGTACTTGGATGGGAGACCGCCTGGGAATACCCGGTGCTGTAAGCTTTTGCGTTCTCTCTTTTCACCAGCAGATAACAACAATGTGCAATATCTCTCTTATTTTCAATCAAAGAGCTTTACTCTGTTTCTCCTAGATGTGCAGAAAAAGTCTACAACACAAATGATGATGAGGATTTCACCTATTAAGCACCATTAAAGCAAAAAGGCCACTCTAACACTGACGTCAGACGTGCCTTTCAAATGAAAATCCAACCTCAACCGTGTAGTTTCCCTGCGGGACATACGAGGCGTCACAGTCAGTCAAAGATAAGGCCAAAATCTGTGGGATTGAGCCCTGTAACGGCAATTGCCCCATTGTAACGAGTACCAGCAGTTGCTTATCACAACTATAAAAGGCCCGTGTGCGCCCTGAGCCTTCGCTTACGGCCATACCAGCCTGAATACGCCCGATCTCGTCCGATCTCGGAAGCCAAGCAGGGTCGGGCCGGGTCAGTACTTGGATGGGAGACCGCCTGGGAATACCCGGTGCTGTAAGCTTTTGCGTTCTCTCTTTTCACCAGCAGATAACAACAATGTGCAATATCTCTCTTATTTTCAATCAAAGAGCTGAACTCTGTTTCTCCTAGATGTGCAGGAAAAGTCTACAACACAAATGATGATGAGGATTTCACCTATTAAGCACCATTAAAGCAAAAAGGCCACTCTAACACTGACGTCAGACGTGCCTTTCAAATGAAAATCCAACCTCAACCGTGTAGTTTCCCTGCGGGACATACGAGGCGTCACAGTCAGTCAAAGATAAGGCCAAAATCTGTGGGATTGAGCCCCGTAACGGCAATTGCCCCATTGTAACGAGTACCAGCAGTTGCATATCACAACTATAAAAGGCCCGTGTGCGCCCTGAGCCTTCGCTTACGGCCATACCAGCCTGAATACGCCCGATCTCGTCCGATCTCGGAAGCTAAGCAGGGTCGGGCCGGGTCAGTACTTGGATGGGAGACCGCCTGGGAATACCCGGTGCTGTAAGCTTTTGCGTTCTCTCTTTTCACCAGCAGATAACAACAATGTGCAATATCTCTCTTATTTTCAATCAAAGAGCTTTACTCTGTTTCTCCTAGATGTGCAGAAAAAGTCTACAACACAAATGATGATGAGGATTTCACCTATTAAGCACCATTAAAGCAAAAAGGCCACTCTAACACTGACGTCAGACGTGCCTTTCAAATGAAAATCCAACCTCAACCGTGTAGTTTCCCTGCGGGACATACGAGGCGTCACAGTCAGTCAAAGATAAGGCCAAAATCTGTGGGATTGAGCCCTGTAACGGCAATTGCCCCATTGTAACGAGTACCAGCAGTTGCTTATCACAACTATAAAAGGCCCGTGTGCGCCCTGAGCCTTCGCTTACGGCCATACCAGCCTGAATACGCCCGATCTCGTCCGATCTCGGAAGCCAAGCAGGGTCGGGCCGGGTCAGTACTTGGATGGGAGACCGCCTGGGAATACCCGGTGCTGTAAGCTTTTGCGTTCTCTCTTTTCACCAGCAGATAACAACAATGTGCAATATCTCTCTTATTTTCAATCAAAGAGCTGAACTCTGTTTCTCCTAGATGTGCAGAAAAAGTCTACAACACAAATGATGATGAGGATTTCACCTATTAAGCACCATTAAAGCAAAAAGGCCACTCTAACACTGACGTCAGACGTGCCTTTCAAATGAAAATCCAACCTCAACCGTGTAGTTTCCCTGCGGGACATACGAGGAGTCACAGTCAGTCAAAGATAAGGCCAAAATCTGTGGGATTGAGCCCTGTAACGGCAATTGCCCCATTGTAACGAGTACCAGCAGTTGCTTATCACAACTATAAAAGGCCCGTGTGCGCCCTGAGCCTTCGCTTACGGCCATACCAGCCTGAATACGCCCGATCTCGTCCGATCTCGGAAGCCAAGCAGGGTCGGGCCGGGTCAGTACTTGGATGGGAGACCGCCTGGGAATACCCGGTGCTGTAAGCTTTTGCGTTCTCTCTTTTCACCAGCAGATAACAACAATGTGCAATATCTCTCTTATTTTCAATCAAAGAGCTGAACTCTGTTTCTCCTAGATGTGCAGGAAAAGTCTACAACACAAATGATGATGAGGCTTTCACCTATTAAGCACTATTAAAGCAAAAAGGCCACTCTAACACTGACGTCAGACGTGCCTTTCAAATGAAAATCCAACCTCAACCGTGTAGTTTCCCTGCGGGACATACGAGGCGTCACAGTCAGTCAAAGATAAGGCCAAAATCTGTGGGATTGAGCCCTGTAACGGCAATTGCCCCATTGTAACGAGTACCAGCAGTTGCATATCACAACTATAAAAGGCCCGTGTGCGCCCTGAGCCTTCGCTTACGGCCATACCAGCCTGAATACGCCCGATCTCGTCCGATCTCGGAAGCTAAGCAGGGTCGGGCCGGGTCAGTACTTGGATGGGAGACCGCCTGGGAATACCCGGTGCTGTAAGCTTTTGCGTTCTCTCTTTTCACCAGCAGATAACAACAATGTGCAATATCTCTCTTATTTTCAATCAAAGAGCTTTACTCTGTTTCTCCTAGATGTGCAGAAAAAGTCTACAACACAAATGATGATGAGGATTTCACCTATTAAGCACCATTAAAGCAAAAAGGCCACTCTAACACTGACGTCAGACGTGCCTTTCAAATGAAAATCCAACCTCAACCGTGTAGTTTCCCTGCGGGACATACGAGGCGTCACAGTCAGTCAAAGATAAGGCCAAAATCTGTGGGATTGAGCCCTGTAACGGCAATTGCCCCATTGTAACGAGTACCAGCAGTTGCTTATCACAACTATAAAAGGCCCGTGTGCGCCCTGAGCCTTCGCTTACGGCCATACCAGCCTGAATACGCCCGATCTCGTCCGATCTCGGAAGCCAAGCAGGGTCGGGCCGGGTCAGTACTTGGATGGGAGACCGCCTGGGAATACCCGGTGCTGTAAGCTTTTGCGTTCTCTCTTTTCACCAGCAGATAACAACAATGTGCAATATCTCTCTTATTTTCAATCAAAGAGCTGAACTCTGTTTCTCCTAGATGTGCAGGAAAAGTCTACAACACAAATGATGATGAGGCTTTCACCTATTAAGCACTATTAAAGCAAAAAGGCCACTCTAACACTGACGTCAGACGTGCCTTTCAAATGAAAATCCAACCTCAACCGTGTAGTTTCCCTGCGGGACATACGAGGCGTCACAGTCAGTCAAAGATAAGGCCAAAATCTGTGGGATTGAGCCCTGTAACGGCAATTGCCCCATTGTAACGAGTACCAGCAGTTGCATATCACAACTATAAAAGGCCCGTGTGCGCCCTGAGCCTTCGCTTACGGCCATACCAGCCTGAATACGCCCGATCTCGTCCGATCTCGGAAGCTAAGCAGGGTCGGGCCGGGTCAGTACTTGGATGGGAGACCGCCTGGGAATACCCGGTGCTGTAAGCTTTTGCGTTCTCTCTTTTCACCAGCAGATAACAACAATGTGCAATATCTCTCTTATTTTCAATCAAAGAGCTTTACTCTGTTTCTCCTAGATGTGCAGAAAAAGTCTACAACACAAATGATGATGAGGATTTCACCTATTAAGCACCATTAAAGCAAAAAGGCCACTCTAACACTGACGTCAGACGTGCCTTTCAAATGAAAATCCAACCTCAACCGTGTAGTTTCCCTGCGGGACATACGAGGCGTCACAGTCAGTCAAAGATAAGGCCAAAATCTGTGGGATTGAGCCCTGTAACGGCAATTGCCCCATTGTAACGAGTACCAGCAGTTGCTTATCACAACTATAAAAGGCCCGTGTGCGCCCTGAGCCTTCGCTTACGGCCATACCAGCCTGAATACGCCCGATCTCGTCCGATCTCGGAAGCCAAGCAGGGTCGGGCCGGGTCAGTACTTGGATGGGAGACCGCCTGGGAATACCCGGTGCTGTAAGCTTTTGCGTTCTCTCTTTTCACCAGCAGATAACAACAATGTGCAATATCTCTCTTATTTTCAATCAAAGAGCTGAACTCTGTTTCTCCTAGATGTGCAGGAAAAGTCTACAACACAAATGATGATGAGGATTTCACCTATTAAGCACCATTAAAGCAAAAAGGCCACTCTAACACTGACGTCAGACGTGCCTTTCAAATGAAAATCCAACCTCAACCGTGTAGTTTCCCTGCGGGACATACGAGGCGTCACAGTCAGTCAAAGATAAGGCCAAAATCTGTGGGATTGAGCCCTGTAACGGCAATTGCCCCATTGTAACGAGTACCAGCAGTTGCATATCACAACTATAAAAGGCCCGTGTGCGCCCTGAGCCTTCGCTTACGGCCATACCAGCCTGAATACGCCCGATCTCGTCCGATCTCGGAAGCTAAGCAGGGTCGGGCCGGGTCAGTACTTCGATGGGAGACTGCCTGGGAATACCCGGTGCTGTAAGCTTTTGCGTTCTCTCTTTTCACCAGCAGATAACAACAATGTGCAATATCTCTCTTATTTTCAATCAAAGAGCTTTACTCTGTTTCTCCTAGATGTGCAGAAAAAGTCTACAACACAAATGATGATGAGGATTTCACCTATTAAGCACCATTAAAGCAAAAAGGCCACTCTAACACTGACGTCAGACGTGCCTTTCAAATGAAAATCCAACCTCAACCGTGTAGTTTCCCTGCGGGACATACGAGGCGTCACAGTCAGTCAAAGATAAGGCCAAAATCTGTGGGATTGAGCCCTGTAACGGCAATTGCCCCATTGTAACGAGTACCAGCAGTTGCTTATCACAACTATAAAAGGCCCGTGTGCGCCCTGAGCCTTCGCTTACGGCCATACCAGCCTGAATACGCCCGATCTCGTCCGATCTCGGAAGCCAAGCAGGGTCGGGCCGGGTCAGTACTTGGATGGGAGACCGCCTGGGAATACCCGGTGCTGTAAGCTTTTGCGTTCTCTCTTTTCACCAGCAGATAACAACAATGTGCAATATCTCTCTTATTTTCAATCAAAGAGCTGAACTCTGTTTCTCCTAGATGTGCAGGAAAAGTCTACAACACAAATGATGATGAGGATTTCACCTATTAAGCACCATTAAAGCAAAAAGGCCACTCTAACACTGACGTCAGACGTGCCTTTCAAATGAAAATCCAACCTCAACCGTGTAGTTTCCCTGCGGGACATACGAGGCGTCACAGTCAGTCAAAGATAAGGCCAAAATCTGTGGGATTGAGCCCTGTAACGGCAATTGCCCCATTGTAACGAGTACCAGCAGTTGCATATCACAACTATAAAAGGCCCGTGTGCGCCCTGAGCCTTCGCTTACGGCCATACCAGCCTGAATACGCCCGATCTCGTCCGATCTCGGAAGCTAAGCAGGGTCGGGCCGGGTCAGTACTTGGATGGGAGACCGCCTGGGAATACCCGGTGCTGTAAGCTTTTGCGTTCTCTCTTTTCACCAGCAGATAACAACAATGTGCAATATCTCTCTTATTTTCAATCAAAGAGCTTTACTCTGTTTCTCCTAGATGTGCAGAAAAAGTCTACAACACAAATGATGATGAGGATTTCACCTATTAAGCACCATTAAAGCAAAAAGGCCACTCTAACACTGACGTCAGACGTGCCTTTCAAATGAAAATCCAACCTCAACCGTGTAGTTTCCCTGCGGGACATACGAGGCGTCACAGTCAGTCAAAGATAAGGCCAAAATCTGTGGGATTGAGCCCTGTAACGGCAATTGCCCCATTGTAACGAGTACCAGCAGTTGCTTATCACAACTATAAAAGGCCCGTGTGCGCCCTGAGCCTTCGCTTACGGCCATACCAGCCTGAATACGCCCGATCTCGTCCGATCTCGGAAGCCAAGCAGGGTCGGGCCGGGTCAGTACTTGGATGGGAGACCGCCTGGGAATACCCGGTGCTGTAAGCTTTTGCGTTCTCTCTTTTCACCAGCAGATAACAACAATGTGCAATATCTCTCTTATTTTCAATCAAAGAGCTGAACTCTGTTTCTCCTAGATGTGCAGAAAAAGTCTACAACACAAATGATGATGAGGATTTCACCTATTAAGCACCATTAAAGCAAAAAGGCCACTCTAACACTGACGTCAGACGTGCCTTTCAAATGAAAATCCAACCTCAACCGTGTAGTTTCCCTGCGGGACATACGAGGCGTCACAGTCAGTCAAAGATAAGGCCAAAATCTGTGGGATTGAGCCCTGTAACGGCAATTGCCCCATTGTAACGAGTACCAGCAGTTGCTTATCACAACTATAAAAGGCCCGTGTGCGCCCTGAGCCTTCGCTTACGGCCATACCAGCCTGAATACGCCCGATCTCGTCCGATCTCGGAAGCCAAGCAGGGTCGGGCCGGGTCAGTACTTGGATGGGAGACCGCCTGGGAATACCCGGTGCTGTAAGCTTTTGCGTTCTCTCTTTTCACCAGCAGATAACAACAATGTGCAATATCTCTCTTATTTTCAATCAAAGAGCTGAACTCTGTTTCTCCTAGATGTGCAGGAAAAGTCTACAACACAAATGATGATGAGGATTTCACCTATTAAGCACCATTAAAGCAAAAAGGCCACTCTAACACTGACGTCAGACGTGCCTTTCAAATGAAAATCCAACCTCAACCGTGTAGTTTCCCTGCGGGACATACGAGGCGTCACAGTCAGTCAAAGATAAGGCCAAAATCTGTGGGATTGAGCCCTGTAACGGCAATTGCCCCATTGTAACGAGTACCAGCAGTTGCATATCACAACTATAAAAGGCCCGTGTGCGCCCTGAGCCTTCGCTTACGGCCATACCAGCCTGAATACGCCCGATCTCGTCCGATCTCGGAAGCTAAGCAGGGTCGGGCCGGGTCAGTACTTGGATGGGAGACCGCCTGGGAATACCCGGTGCTGTAAGCTTTTGCGTTCTCTCTTTTCACCAGCAGATAACAACAATGTGCAATATCTCTCTTATTTTCAATCAAAGAGCTTTACTCTGTTTCTCCTAGATGTGCAGAAAAAGTCTACAACACAAATGATGATGAGGATTTCACCTATTAAGCACCATTAAAGCAAAAAGGCCACTCTAACACTGACGTCAGACGTGCCTTTCAAATGAAAATCCAACCTCAACCGTGTAGTTTCCCTGCGGGACATACGAGGCGTCACAGTCAGTCAAAGATAAGGCCAAAATCTGTGGGATTGAGCCCTGTAACGGCAATTGCCCCATTGTAACGAGTACCAGCAGTTGCTTATCACAACTATAAAAGGCCCGTGTGCGCCCTGAGCCTTCGCTTACGGCCATACCAGCCTGAATACGCCCGATCTCGTCCGATCTCGGAAGCCAAGCAGGGTCGGGCCGGGTCAGTACTTGGATGGGAGACCGCCTGGGAATACCCGGTGCTGTAAGCTTTTGCGTTCTCTCTTTTCACCAGCAGATAACAACAATGTGCAATATCTCTCTTATTTTCAATCAAAGAGCTGAACTCTGTTTCTCCTAGATGTGCAGGAAAAGTCTACAACACAAATGATGATGAGGCTTTCACCTATTAAGCACTATTAAAGCAAAAAGGCCACTCTAACACTGACGTCAGACGTGCCTTTCAAATGAAAATCCAACCTCAACCGTGTAGTTTCCCTGCGGGACATACGAGGCGTCACAGTCAGTCAAAGATAAGGCCAAAATCTGTGGGATTGAGCCCTGTAACGGCAATTGCCCCATTGTAACGAGTACCAGCAGTTGCATATCACAACTATAAAAGGCCCGTGTGCGCCCTGAGCCTTCGCTTACGGCCATACCAGCCTGAATACGCCCGATCTCGTCCGATCTCGGAAGCTAAGCAGGGTCGGGCCGGGTCAGTACTTGGATGGGAGACCGCCTGGGAATACCCGGTGCTGTAAGCTTTTGCGTTCTCTCTTTTCACCAGCAGATAACAACAATGTGCAATATCTCTCTTATTTTCAATCAAAGAGCTTTACTCTGTTTCTCCTAGATGTGCAGAAAAAGTCTACAACACAAATGATGATGAGGATTTCACCTATTAAGCACCATTAAAGCAAAAAGGCCACTCTAACACTGACGTCAGACGTGCCTTTCAAATGAAAATCCAACCTCAACCGTGTAGTTTCCCTGCGGGACATACGAGGCGTCACAGTCAGTCAAAGATAAGGCCAAAATCTGTGGGATTGAGCCCTGTAACGGCAATTGCCCCATTGTAACGAGTACCAGCAGTTGCATATCACAACTATAAAAGGCCCGTGTGCGCCCTGAGCCTTCGCTTACGGCCATACCAGCCTGAATACGCCCGATCTCGTCCGATCTCGGAAGCTAAGCAGGGTCGGGCCGGGTCAGTACTTGGATGGGAGACCGCCTGGGAATACCCGGTGCTGTAAGCTTTTGCGTTCTCTCTTTTCACCAGCAGATAACAACAATGTGCAATATCTCTCTTATTTTCAATCAAAGAGCTTTACTCTGTTTCTCCTAGATGTGCAGAAAAAGTCTACAACACAAATGATGATGAGGATTTCACCTATTAAGCACCATTAAAGCAAAAAGGCCACTCTAACACTGACGTCAGACGTGCCTTTCAAATGAAAATCCAACCTCAACCGTGTAGTTTCCCTGCGGGACATACGAGGCGTCACAGTCAGTCAAAGATAAGGCCAAAATCTGTGGGATTGAGCCCTGTAACGGCAATTGCCCCATTGTAACGAGTACCAGCAGTTGCTTATCACAACTATAAAAGGCCCGTGTGCGCCCTGAGCCTTCGCTTACGGCCATACCAGCCTGAATACGCCCGATCTCGTCCGATCTCGGAAGCCAAGCAGGGTCGGGCCGGGTCAGTACTTGGATGGGAGACCGCCTGGGAATACCCGGTGCTGTAAGCTTTTGCGTTCTCTCTTTTCACCAGCAGATAACAACAATGTGCAATATCTCTCTTATTTTCAATCAAAGAGCTGAACTCTGTTTCTCCTAGATGTGCAGAAAAAGTCTACAACACAAATGATGATGAGGATTTCACCTATTAAGCACCATTAAAGCAAAAAGGCCACTCTAACACTGACGTCAGACGTGCCTTTCAAATGAAAATCCAACCTCAACCGTGTAGTTTCCCTGCGGGACATACGAGGCGTCACAGTCAGTCAAAGATAAGGCCAAAATCTGTGGGATTGAGCCCTGTAACGGCAATTGCCCCATTGTAACGAGTACCAGCAGTTGCTTATCACAACTATAAAAGGCCCGTGTGCGCCCTGAGCCTTCGCTTACGGCCATACCAGCCTGAATACGCCCGATCTCGTCCGATCTCGGAAGCCAAGCAGGGTCGGGCCGGGTCAGTACTTGGATGGGAGACCGCCTGGGAATACCCGGTGCTGTAAGCTTTTGCGTTCTCTCTTTTCACCAGCAGATAACAACAATGTGCAATATCTCTCTTATTTTCAATCAAAGAGCTGAACTCTGTTTCTCCTAGATGTGCAGGAAAAGTCTACAACACAAATGATGATGAGGATTTCACCTATTAAGCACCATTAAAGCAAAAAGGCCACTCTAACACTGACGTCAGACGTGCCTTTCAAATGAAAATCCAACCTCAACCGTGTAGTTTCCCTGCGGGACATACGAGGCGTCACAGTCAGTCAAAGATAAGGCCAAAATCTGTGGGATTGAGCCCTGTAACGGCAATTGCCCCATTGTAACGAGTACCAGCAGTTGCATATCACAACTATAAAAGGCCCGTGTGCGCCCTGAGCCTTCGCTTACGGCCATACCAGCCTGAATACGCCCGATCTCGTCCGATCTCGGAAGCTAAGCAGGGTCGGGCCGGGTCAGTACTTGGATGGGAGACCGCCTGGGAATACCCGGTGCTGTAAGCTTTTGCGTTCTCTCTTTTCACCAGCAGATAACAACAATGTGCAATATCTCTCTTATTTTCAATCAAAGAGCTTTACTCTGTTTCTCCTAGATGTGCAGAAAAAGTCTACAACACAAATGATGATGAGGATTTCACCTATTAAGCACCATTAAAGCAAAAAGGCCACTCTAACACTGACGTCAGACGTGCCTTTCAAATGAAAATCCAACCTCAACCGTGTAGTTTCCCTGCGGGACATACGAGGCGTCACAGTCAGTCAAAGATAAGGCCAAAATCTGTGGGATTGAGCCCTGTAACGGCAATTGCCCCATTGTAACGAGTACCAGCAGTTGCTTATCACAACTATAAAAGGCCCGTGTGCGCCCTGAGCCTTCGCTTACGGCCATACCAGCCTGAATACGCCCGATCTCGTCCGATCTCGGAAGCCAAGCAGGGTCGGGCCGGGTCAGTACTTGGATGGGAGACCGCCTGGGAATACCCGGTGCTGTAAGCTTTTGCGTTCTCTCTTTTCACCAGCAGATAACAACAATGTGCAATATCTCTCTTATTTTCAATCAAAGAGCTGAACTCTGTTTCTCCTAGATGTGCAGGAAAAGTCTACAACACAAATGATGATGAGGCTTTCACCTATTAAGCACTATTAAAGCAAAAAGGCCACTCTAACACTGACGTCAGACGTGCCTTTCAAATGAAAATCCAACCTCAACCGTGTAGTTTCCCTGCGGGACATACGAGGCGTCACAGTCAGTCAAAGATAAGGCCAAAATCTGTGGGATTGAGCCCTGTAACGGCAATTGCCCCATTGTAACGAGTACCAGCAGTTGCATATCACAACTATAAAAGGCCCGTGTGCGCCCTGAGCCTTCGCTTACGGCCATACCAGCCTGAATACGCCCGATCTCGTCCGATCTCGGAAGCTAAGCAGGGTCGGGCCGGGTCAGTACTTGGATGGGAGACCGCCTGGGAATACCCGGTGCTGTAAGCTTTTGCGTTCTCTCTTTTCACCAGCAGATAACAACAATGTGCAATATCTCTCTTATTTTCAATCAAAGAGCTTTACTCTGTTTCTCCTAGATGTGCAGAAAAAGTCTACAACACAAATGATGATGAGGATTTCACCTATTAAGCACCATTAAAGCAAAAAGGCCACTCTAACACTGACGTCAGACGTGCCTTTCAAATGAAAATCCAACCTCAACCGTGTAGTTTCCCTGCGGGACATACGAGGCGTCACAGTCAGTCAAAGATAAGGCCAAAATCTGTGGGATTGAGCCCTGTAACGGCAATTGCCCCATTGTAACGAGTACCAGCAGTTGCTTATCACAACTATAAAAGGCCCGTGTGCGCCCTGAGCCTTCGCTTACGGCCATACCAGCCTGAATACGCCCGATCTCGTCCGATCTCGGAAGCCAAGCAGGGTCGGGCCGGGTCAGTACTTGGATGGGAGACCGCCTGGGAATACCCGGTGCTGTAAGCTTTTGCGTTCTCTCTTTTCACCAGCAGATAACAACAATGTGCAATATCTCTCTTATTTTCAATCAAAGAGCTGAACTCTGTTTCTCCTAGATGTGCAGGAAAAGTCTACAACACAAATGATGATGAGGATTTCACCTATTAAGCACCATTAAAGCAAAAAGGCCACTCTAACACTGACGTCAGACGTGCCTTTCAAATGAAAATCCAACCTCAACCGTGTAGTTTCCCTGCGGGACATACGAGGCGTCACAGTCAGTCAAAGATAAGGCCAAAATCTGTGGGATTGAGCCCTGTAACGGCAATTGCCCCATTGTAACGAGTACCAGCAGTTGCATATCACAACTATAAAAGGCCCGTGTGCGCCCTGAGCCTTCGCTTACGGCCATACCAGCCTGAATACGCCCGATCTCGTCCGATCTCGGAAGCTAAGCAGGGTCGGGCCGGGTCAGTACTTGGATGGGAGACCGCCTGGGAATACCCGGTGCTGTAAGCTTTTGCGTTCTCTCTTTTCACCAGCAGATAACAACAATGTGCAATATCTCTCTTATTTTCAATCAAAGAGCTTTACTCTGTTTCTCCTAGATGTGCAGAAAAAGTCTACAACACAAATGATGATGAGGATTTCACCTATTAAGCACCATTAAAGCAAAAAGGCCACTCTAACACTGACGTCAGACGTGCCTTTCAAATGAAAATCCAACCTCAACCGTGTAGTTTCCCTGCGGGACATACGAGGCGTCACAGTCAGTCAAAGATAAGGCCAAAATCTGTGGGATTGAGCCCTGTAACGGCAATTGCCCCATTGTAACGAGTACCAGCAGTTGCTTATCACAACTATAAAAGGCCCGTGTGCGCCCTGAGCCTTCGCTTACGGCCATACCAGCCTGAATACGCCCGATCTCGTCCGATCTCGGAAGCCAAGCAGGGTCGGGCCGGGTCAGTACTTGGATGGGAGACCGCCTGGGAATACCCGGTGCTGTAAGCTTTTGCGTTCTCTCTTTTCACCAGCAGATAACAACAATGTGCAATATCTCTCTTATTTTCAATCAAAGAGCTGAACTCTGTTTCTCCTAGATGTGCAGGAAAAGTCTACAACACAAATGATGATGAGGATTTCACCTATTAAGCACCATTAAAGCAAAAAGGCCACTCTAACACTGACGTCAGACGTGCCTTTCAAATGAAAATCCAACCTCAACCGTGTAGTTTCCCTGCGGGACATACGAGGCGTCACAGTCAGTCAAAGATAAGGCCAAAATCTGTGGGATTGAGCCCTGTAACGGCAATTGCCCCATTGTAACGAGTACCAGCAGTTGCATATCACAACTATAAAAGGCCCGTGTGCGCCCTGAGCCTTCGCTTACGGCCATACCAGCCTGAATACGCCCGATCTCGTCCGATCTCGGAAGCTAAGCAGGGTCGGGCCGGGTCAGTACTTGGATGGGAGACCGCCTGGGAATACCCGGTGCTGTAAGCTTTTGCGTTCTCTCTTTTCACCAGCAGATAACAACAATGTGCAATATCTCTCTTATTTTCAATCAAAGAGCTTTACTCTGTTTCTCCTAGATGTGCAGAAAAAGTCTACAACACAAATGATGATGAGGATTTCACCTATTAAGCACCATTAAAGCAAAAAGGCCACTCTAACACTGACGTCAGACGTGCCTTTCAAATGAAAATCCAACCTCAACCGTGTAGTTTCCCTGCGGGACATACGAGGCGTCACAGTCAGTCAAAGATAAGGCCAAAATCTGTGGGATTGAGCCCTGTAACGGCAATTGCCCCATTGTAACGAGTACCAGCAGTTGCTTATCACAACTATAAAAGGCCCGTGTGCGCCCTGAGCCTTCGCTTACGGCCATACCAGCCTGAATACGCCCGATCTCGTCCGATCTCGGAAGCCAAGCAGGGTCGGGCCGGGTCAGTACTTGGATGGGAGACCGCCTGGGAATACCCGGTGCTGTAAGCTTTTGCGTTCTCTCTTTTCACCAGCAGATAACAACAATGTGCAATATCTCTCTTATTTTCAATCAAAGAGCTGAACTCTGTTTCTCCTAGATGTGCAGAAAAAGTCTACAACACAAATGATGATGAGGATTTCACCTATTAAGCACCATTAAAGCAAAAAGGCCACTCTAACACTGACGTCAGACGTGCCTTTCAAATGAAAATCCAACCTCAACCGTGTAGTTTCCCTGCGGGACATACGAGGCGTCACAGTCAGTCAAAGATAAGGCCAAAATCTGTGGGATTGAGCCCCGTAACGGCAATTGCCCCATTGTAACGAGTACCAGCAGTTGCTTATCACAACTATAAAAGGCCCGTGTGCGCCCTGAGCCTTCGCTTACGGCCATACCAGCCTGAATACGCCCGATCTCGTCCGATCTCGGAAGCTAAGCAGGGTCGGGCCGGGTCAGTACTTGGATGGGAGACCGCCTGGGAATACCCGGTGCTGTAAGCTTTTGCGTTCTCTCTTTTCACCAGCAGATAACAACAATGTGCAATATCTCTCTTATTTTCAATCAAAGAGCTGAACTCTGTTTCTCCTAGATGTGCAGGAAAAGTCTACAACACAAATGATGATGAGGATTTCACCTATTAAGCACCATTAAAGCAAAAAGGCCACTCTAACACTGACGTCAGACGTGCCTTTCAAATGAAAATCCAACCTCAACCGTGTAGTTTCCCTGCGGGACATACGAGGCGTCACAGTCAGTCAAAGATAAGGCCAAAATCTGTGGGATTGAGCCCTGTAACGGCAATTGCCCCATTGTAACGAGTACCAGCAGTTGCATATCACAACTATAAAAGGCCCGTGTGCGCCCTGAGCCTTCGCTTACGGCCATACCAGCCTGAATACGCCCGATCTCGTCCGATCTCGGAAGCTAAGCAGGGTCGGGCCGGGTCAGTACTTGGATGGGAGACCGCCTGGGAATACCCGGTGCTGTAAGCTTTTGCGTTCTCTCTTTTCACCAGCAGATAACAACAATGTGCAATATCTCTCTTATTTTCAATCAAAGAGCTTTACTCTGTTTCTCCTAGATGTGCAGAAAAAGTCTACAACACAAATGATGATGAGGATTTCACCTATTAAGCACCATTAAAGCAAAAAGGCCACTCTAACACTGACGTCAGACGTGCCTTTCAAATGAAAATCCAACCTCAACCGTGTAGTTTCCCTGCGGGACATACGAGGCGTCACAGTCAGTCAAAGATAAGGCCAAAATCTGTGGGATTGAGCCCTGTAACGGCAATTGCCCCATTGTAACGAGTACCAGCAGTTGCTTATCACAACTATAAAAGGCCCGTGTGCGCCCTGAGCCTTCGCTTACGGCCATACCAGCCTGAATACGCCCGATCTCGTCAGATCTCGGAAGCCAAGCAGGGTCGGGCCGGGTCAGTACTTGGATGGGAGACCGCCTGGGAATACCCGGTGCTGTAAGCTTTTGCGTTCTCTCTTTTCACCAGCAGATAACAACAATGTGCAATATCTCTCTTATTTTCAATCAAAGAGCTGAACTCTGTTTCTCCTAGATGTGCAGAAAAAGTCTACAACACAAATGATGATGAGGATTTCACCTATTAAGCACCATTAAAGCAAAAAGGCCACTCTAACACTGACGTCAGACGTGCCTTTCAAATGAAAATCCAACCTCAACCGTGTAGTTTCCCTGCGGGACATACGAGGCGTCACAGTCAGTCAAAGATAAGGCCAAAATCTGTGGGATTGAGCCCCGTAACGGCAATTGCCCCATTGTAACGAGTACCAGCAGTTGCTTATCACAACTATAAAAGGCCCGTGTGCGCCCTGAGCCTTCGCTTACGGCCATACCAGCCTGAATACGCCCGATCTCGTCCGATCTCGGAAGCTAAGCAGGGTCGGGCCGGGTCAGTACTTGGATGGGAGACCGCCTGGGAATACCCGGTGCTGTAAGCTTTTGCGTTCTCTCTTTTCACCAGCAGATAACAACAATGTGCAATATCTCTCTTATTTTCAATCAAAGAGCTTTACTCTGTTTCTCCTAGATGTGCAGAAAAAGTCTACAACACAAATGATGATGAGGATTTCACCTATTAAGCACCATTAAAGCAAAAAGGCCACTCTAACACTGACGTCAGACGTGCCTTTCAAATGAAAATCCAACCTCAACCGTGTAGTTTCCCTGCGGGACATACGAGGCGTCACAGTCAGTCAAAGATAAGGCCAAAATCTGTGGGATTGAGCCCTGTAACGGCAATTGCCCCATTGTAACGAGTACCAGCAGTTGCTTATCACAACTATAAAAGGCCCGTGTGCGCCCTGAGCCTTCGCTTACGGCCATACCAGCCTGAATACGCCCGATCTCGTCCGATCTCGGAAGCCAAGCAGGGTCGGGCCGGGTCAGTACTTGGATGGGAGACCGCCTGGGAATACCCGGTGCTGTAAGCTTTTGCGTTCTCTCTTTTCACCAGCAGATAACAACAATGTGCAATATCTCTCTTATTTTCAATCAAAGAGCTGAACTCTGTTTCTCCTAGATGTGCAGGAAAAGTCTACAACACAAATGATGATGAGGATTTCACCTATTAAGCACCATTAAAGCAAAAAGGCCACTCTAACACTGACGTCAGACGTGCCTTTCAAATGAAAATCCAACCTCAACCGTGTAGTTTCCCTGCGGGACATACGAGGCGTCACAGTCAGTCAAAGATAAGGCCAAAATCTGTGGGATTGAGCCCTGTAACGGCAATTGCCCCATTGTAACGAGTACCAGCAGTTGCATATCACAACTATAAAAGGCCCGTGTGCGCCCTGAGCCTTCGCTTACGGCCATACCAGCCTGAATACGCCCGATCTCGTCCGATCTCGGAAGCTAAGCAGGGTCGGGCCGGGTCAGTACTTGGATGGGAGACCGCCTGGGAATACCCGGTGCTGTAAGCTTTTGCGTTCTCTCTTTTCACCAGCAGATAACAACAATGTGCAATATCTCTCTTATTTTCAATCAAAGAGCTTTACTCTGTTTCTCCTAGATGTGCAGAAAAAGTCTACAACACAAATGATGATGAGGATTTCACCTATTAAGCACCATTAAAGCAAAAAGGCCACTCTAACACTGACGTCAGACGTGCCTTTCAAATGAAAATCCAACCTCAACCGTGTAGTTTCCCTGCGGGACATACGAGGCGTCACAGTCAGTCAAAGATAAGGCCAAAATCTGTGGGATTGAGCCCTGTAACGGCAATTGCCCCATTGTAACGAGTACCAGCAGTTGCTTATCACAACTATAAAAGGCCCGTGTGCGCCCTGAGCCTTCGCTTACGGCCATACCAGCCTGAATACGCCCGATCTCGTCCGATCTCGGAAGCCAAGCAGGGTCGGGCCGGGTCAGTACTTGGATGGGAGACCGCCTGGGAATACCCGGTGCTGTAAGCTTTTGCGTTCTCTCTTTTCACCAGCAGATAACAACAATGTGCAATATCTCTCTTATTTTCAATCAAAGAGCTGAACTCTGTTTCTCCTAGATGTGCAGAAAAAGTCTACAACACAAATGATGATGAGGATTTCACCTATTAAGCACCATTAAAGCAAAAAGGCCACTCTAACACTGACGTCAGACGTGCCTTTCAAATGAAAATCCAACCTCAACCGTGTAGTTTCCCTGCGGGACATACGAGGCGTCACAGTCAGTCAAAGATAAGGCCAAAATCTGTGGGATTGAGCCCCGTAACGGCAATTGCCCCATTGTAACGAGTACCAGCAGTTGCTTATCACAACTATAAAAGGCCCGTGTGCGCCCTGAGCCTTCGCTTACGGCCATACCAGCCTGAATACGCCCGATCTCGTCCGATCTCGGAAGCTAAGCAGGGTCGGGCCGGGTCAGTACTTGGATGGGAGACTGCCTGGGAATACCCGGTGCTGTAAGCTTTTGCGTTCTCTCTTTTCACCAGCAGATAACAACAATGTGCAATATCTCTCTTATTTTCAATCAAAGAGCTGAACTCTGTTTCTCCTAGATGTGCAGGAAAAGTCTACAACACAAATGATGATGAGGATTTCACCTATTAAGCACCATTAAAGCAAAAAGGCCACTCTAACACTGACGTCAGACGTGCCTTTCAAATGAAAATCCAACCTCAACCGTGTAGTTTCCCTGCGGGACATACGAGGCGTCACAGTCAGTCAAAGATAAGGCCAAAATCTGTGGGATTGAGCCCCGTAACGGCAATTGCCCCATTGTAACGAGTACCAGCAGTTGCTTATCACAACTATAAAAGGCCCGTGTGCGCCCTGAGCCTTCGCTTACGGCCATACCAGCCTGAATACGCCCGATCTCGTCCGATCTCGGAAGCTAAGCAGGGTCGGGCCGGGTCAGTACTTGGATGGGAGACCGCCTGGGAATACCCGGTGCTGTAAGCTTTTGCGTTCTCTCTTTTCACCAGCAGATAACAACAATGTGCAATATCTCTCTTATTTTCAATCAAAGAGCTGAACTCTGTTTCTCCTAGATGTGCAGGAAAAGTCTACAACACAAATGATGATGAGGATTTCACCTATTAAGCACTATTAAAGCAAAAAGGCCACTCTAACACTGACGTCAGACGTGCCTTTCAAATGAAAATCCAACCTCAACCGTGTAGTTTCCCTGCGGGACATACGAGGCGTCACAGTCAGTCAAAGATAAGGCCAAAATCTGTGGGATTGAGCCCTGTAACGGCAATTGCCCCATTGTAACGAGTACCAGCAGTTGCTTATCACAACTATAAAAGGCCCGTGTGCGCCCTGAGCCTTCGCTTACGGCCATACCAGCCTGAATACGCCCGATCTCGTCCGATCTCGGAAGCCAAGCAGGGTCGGGCCGGGTCAGTACTTGGATGGGAGACCGCCTGGGAATACCCGGTGCTGTAAGCTTTTGCGTTCTCTCTTTTCACCAGCAGATAACAACAATGTGCAATATCTCTCTTATTTTCAATCAAAGAGCTTTACTCTGTTTCTCCTAGATGTGCAGAAAAAGTCTACAACACAAATGATGATGAGGATTTCACCTATTAAGCACCATTAAAGCAAAAAGGCCACTCTAACACTGACGTCAGACGTGCCTTTCAAATGAAAATCCAACCTCAACCGTGTAGTTTCCCTGCGGGACATACGAGGCGTCACAGTCAGTCAAAGATAAGGCCAAAATCTGTGGGATTGAGCCCTGTAACGGCAATTGCCCCATTGTAACGAGTACCAGCAGTTGCATATCACAACTATAAAAGGCCTGTGTGCGCCCTCAGCCTTCGCTTACGGCCATACCAGCCTGAATACGCCCGATCTTGTCCGATCTTGGAACCTAAGCAGGGTCGGGCTGGGCCTGTACTTGGATGGGAGACCATTAACATTAGTGAATGTGATTCAGATGTTTTTTAGTTCAAGAATAAAAAACATCTGAATCTGAATTACATTCACTAATGCATAGCCCCCAGTATACATCTTGAGAGCATTCTGACAGACTTGGTATGTTATCAACATGTTAGAATGCAGCATCAGACACAAGGATGCAATGAGACTGGACATATCAGTTAGGAAAGCTGGCTCTGTGATTGGTTGGATACACAACCGTTCATAGTTCTGTGATTTCCCTGAAGTTCATGAACGCGACATACACTTCGGGCCTGAGAAGCCTGTCAGTCATTGTCTTTCCCATGACAACTGGTTGCTTGGAGGTGGGCGGGAACTGGGTATGAACAGAGCTAAAAGTTGGTCAGTTCATGATGATGACAGAATTTAGTTTGGTTGTTTTGGTGTTGGCTACGGCCCACAGTAGCCTGATTGTTCACCAAGCACCGTGAAACCAGCTGATGGTAGTGAATGTACTGAGGAACGGTAAAATATATTTGAATATACCAACAATCACCTGCTATGCTAATTTTACTTGCCGGTTGGCGTTATGGCGGCGTCGGGCCCCTTCTGAGAAGCTTCAGCTTCATCTTCATCTGGCTGTTTGTTTTTTTCTCCAACCTCTTCTGCTAAAGCTGCAGTGTTACCTGAGGCGTCTGTGGGTTCAGTGGCACGCTTCGGAAAACACTGAAAAGGTGTTGTCTGCTGTTGTTTTTGTTCATCTTCATTGTTGTAATTCACTCGCTGATTTTCTCCTTTGTGCCCAGAATGCCCACAAAATAAATTTGCTGCTGTTTTCATCACGGGCAACGGAAGCCTCACAGGTCTAACAATCCTGTGAACACAGACTGGGTTGATTTAATGAATTAATAAACATGTGTAGACGGTCTGGCCTAAAACTTCGGTCTGCTGCAATCTCTGCGTTGTGTTAATGTTTGCTGAGGAAGGAGATGCTGACAACTGCTGGTCTGCTTGTCTGGGGTGTATTTATTCCGTGTAAAACACATAAAAATCAGTACAGCAACATCTCATGACCAGTCTTTCAAATGCACACCTCTCCTCTGCAGGGCTAAAAGCTGAGTGAGGAATAGCATTTACTATGTTCAATTACATTAAATTAAATCAATAAAACAAAATACATCCTATTCAATTGTGTAATCACAGAAATATTTTCCCACCCAACAGCAGCAGTCTTTTATATTTTATAAATTAACAACATGACAAAATAACAAATAGGGGAGCTCACATACCTCAGTACAGCAACATCTCATGACCAGTCTTCCAAATGCACACCTTTAAAAGGAAGGTACATAACAACAAACTGCATCAGAAACGGTCTCCATGCTCTGGTAGCATAACCTAAAAACAGCGAGATAACTCGCTACTCTGAAGTGCTGTACATGACAAAAAAAATAGATATACACACTAGAGCAAACATTATGCTAACAAAGTACAGCATATGTGACCTATACAAAGTACAATTTTCATCTATATTTAGCGTTTAACATTTTAACTAAGGGTGCACCGATTGCAATTTTCTGGCCGATCACCGATTTTTTAAAAGCCTGACCTGCCGATTCCGATTTTAGCCGATACCGATTTTTTTCATAACTCACAGCTGAACCTTCAATGTTTGAATCTTATTTTATTGAAAAACAGTAACACAGCAGTATTTTTCTTTAACAAATTAAGGAAATCACAATGCCTGAGGTAGTTCGTAAAATATTGAACTTAAAATAGATAGCAACAATTTACAGGACAAACAAACAGAAGAACTGCAACCATAAATAAAGTGTCCTGAGTTTTTGGTTTTGTTATAGTACAACATACATACAACTAGGGATGTTGAAAAAAAATCAAATAGTTCATCATATCTGGAAGGAAAAAAAGTTGTATTACTGGTGCCTTCCGCACGGGGGCAGCGTAGCATTTGATGATACAGTGTGGTGGGTTAGATGCCAAGCTGGAGAAGAAGAAGAAAACCAAGGCGAGGGTTTTCCACGGCGGGACAAGTTAGCTCCCAGAGAGAGTTAGAGACTCTGGAGGTGACATATGGTTTTCACCGTTGCTAACTGTGCACAACGTCAGCAGCTGAAAGCAGCATGGCGAATTAAACACAGGGTCTCCGCTGATCATAAACACAGTGATTGTGAATTAACCCAGTGGCGGGCGGTGCATTTCACACTTAGGCCTTCAGTGATGTCCAACTTAGTCAATAAATACCTTTCATTTTGCCAGCATTTATAACACCAGGACTGGAGAGTAGTTAGAAACACACTTAAGCACTACTAGGCATTGCATCACCTCAGTTGTTTACAAAATGGGCTTTTATCCGGCGCATTTTAAAAATCAACAATACCACATCAGCAATTAAAACATATCTGATATGCTACTGTCAAAACTTAAAAATAAAAGGGTCTTTAAAATTATCTTTCCAAAAAGTTTTATTAAATGAGTCCACAAAGAATATGCAAGCTTTAACAAGATTGTACAATACATTGCAAAATCGCAGTTTAATATCAGAAAGACACTAACAAGACGGCCATACTTTGACGACAGCGACACAATAAACAAGTCTCTTTGTAAAAAAGCTTTTTCATGTCAAAACGTGACGTATCACGACTTTCTGTGACCTGTTGCTTTGAGTACAATCACACAGCTGCGCCAATGCGCCAGATTATTTATATACCGTTAACAGTCCCAGCCGGGTGTGACTCTGTTGATCTGCATAGCACTGCCGTGGCTCAAACTAGTAAGTATCCATATATATATATATATATATATATATATATAATAATATGGATACTTACTAGTATATATTATATCCAATCACAGGACGCGTAAATGTCACGTTCAACGTGAGGCCAGCTAGAGGGCCTTACTGACACAACTTGTGATCTGATTGGCTATCGCAACTATCTATCAACTGTATTTGCCCGTTCACTTACAGTGCACAGACGCCCGCATTGTTGATTCTGAAGGCCCGGGCAGATTTCATACAGCCTGGCAACATAAGATAGCTGAATTCTGATTGGATAAAAACTCTAACCTAAAAACAACAGCACTGGAAGGAGCATAATATGACACGAGGAGAATATGAATACTTTTAGATATTTAGGGAAAGAAAATTAAAAATTAAATTAACCTTTATCATAATTATGGTCATGATTTCTGGTTATGTTAGGCCAGCAGAGAAGGCCTTGCTGGCCCTGACGGCCCACCACTGAATTAACCGGATTCGCTAACTGCGCACAGAGTGTCCGGTGCTTATTGTAAACAAACAGAGATCGCCAAGTGATCACCTCCTGCAGCAGCAGCACATACGCACTGTACTGCTACAGAGCTAACCAGTAGCTGGATTTGTCTCTAGTCGCTTTCTTGAAAAATAGTTGCTAAGGGGGTCTGAAAAGTTGCTAAATTCAGCTACAAAGTTGGGAGCACTGCTTCGCCTGTGGGGGGTTATTATCGAGGTAAATCAGATGCTAGACAAGATCGGTTTGACATAAAAGAATCGGCCGATCCCGCAAAATTAAGGAAATCGGTGCACCCCTAACACTATTAGCAAGAGCACTCGTGCGGTCTTACCTCTCCTCTGCCGGTGTAAAAGCCGAGTCAGAAATAATACCGCGAAACAGCAGGAAGTGACATCGCCGAAATATCAAAGGTCACACAATAAAAAAATAAAACTAACAAAATAAAAGCTCCCGAAAATAAATACAGAAACAGGATTTTTATATGAAAACTAACAGTGAAACATGAAAATAAAATAAATAAAAGGGCTTTTGGTGAAATAAAAACCATCTCATTTATACATCGGTTACACATGTACACGTAGAACAACAAAAACATGAAGTCACAAAAACTGTGTCAAAAATATGTAATCTAAGTAACTGCTATTTACAACAATATACAAACCAAGATTTTCCTTAGTCAAAGCCACCGTATGTAGACATATTAATTCCCTTACATCTACTGAAAGTTTAAGTCAATATCAAGTGATTTAACCTGAAACCTAAACATGTATAAACTGTAAAGTATGTTTTTCTCTTTGTTTTCAGTTGGTTGTAAGTGGTGTAAATTGAATGGGGCAGCAAATATTTACCTAAAGTTAGCTTTTTCCTTTTTTTGTGTGTGTGTGTGTATTGGAGAGATTATCTATCGCTAAGGTGAACCCTGGCGTTCGTAACAAAAAAAGACTAATGATACTACACGTTAACAGTATTATGACAAATGAAACAGAACAACGATACCAAAAGTTATTGTCAGAAGTGGGATTCGAACCCACGCCTCCATTCGGAGACCAGAAGCCCCATTTTACAGGAAGGATTTACCTTGAGTCTGGCGCCTTAGACCACTCGGCCATCCTGACAACTGAGATATGTTTGCTGAAACACGGATATAAATATTTACAATTTAACTGATGTTGCTGTGGCTGTTAGATAATGTTGTGTGTGTTATATTTCCCCTTTACACTTTTGAAATATTACGATTTGAGCTTAAATTCATACATTAAACTCAAGGTTTTACTTGTGTCTCTATTCATCCGCGTTGACTGTAACACCACCGGGGGCGCTAGAAAGTATTTTAAAATGTACTTCCGGCGGTCATACACACGACTCCCCGCCCATATGATCTTACTACATAACCACCACCAGTCATTCTTATGAAACAAAAAACATTGAACTGTGTTTACTGCAGCGCTTTCAACACAACACACTAAATTTGTGTTTTAAAAAAGATGTCTATTTACAGGAATGCCGTTTGGTTGGTGAAAGGACTCCAGGAGTACACAAAGTAAGTTCATTGCTGCTGAATCCTTTCAGTGTAAAGGTCTCAAATATCTTGTAGTTTGTGCAACGTTTACCTAATCCTCCTTATGTGGTTTTAACCTCGAGAGCTACCTTGAGACATATGTTGCTTTGTTGGCGATACATTTCCTACATTGTGTGGTTGTATGGCATGTTACAGTTACTGGTTAACTAGTCGTGGTTGCACAATCCTGTAGGATATCTAAACTCGTCCTTGAAATGTAATTACCAGTGGTGGAAGAAGCGCTTATTTTCTTTAAATCTCCCAAGGCAAGAATGCAGGATTTTTACTTGCAACCATGCATTCTTGCCTTAATCCCTAATGAGGTAAAATTAGGAGCATTAAACATATAAAGTGGTAAGTAAATTATGCAGTGTAGCCTATATAATGTGCATTATTACTGCGTTAAAATTAGTAATTGGGGTTATAATTAGGCTACTGATTGCATTAATGTTTAAGAATCACTGATTTTACAGCTGGAAAAGGTGTTTAGAACTTATTTCTTCTATATTATATACTGTTTGGTAGCTTACTCTATATTTAAAAAATATTATTATTTACTAGTTGATTATTATTTTTGTATTATCAATCTGAATCTACAGAGTAACTTGTAAACAAAGCTCTCAGATAAATACAGTAGAGTAAACAAATACAGAATTGGCTCCAAACTGTAGTGGAGTAGAAGTATAAGGTAGTATAAAACATAAATACTGAAGTAAAATAGAAGTACCCTGAAAGATTGTACTTTAAATAACAGTAGTATAGTACTTTCCACCAGTAAAAATAGTAGAGATGTTCGATACACTTTCCCAGAGCTCAAGTTGCGTCTTTATATTGCTTTTTTTTTTGAACTGCAGGAAAAAAAGCAGTAAAATGTCACATTTAAGAAGCTGAAGGCAGTCAGTGTTTGACATTTGTGCTTGATCGATGATTGATGATCTATTATAAAACAAAAATATAGACCGTTTTGTCTCTGTCATTTAATAATAGATCAATTCACTACTTGTTCCAGCACTATCCATATCAATATTTCCATTCACCCATTTTAATATAACCACATCTTCACTGATGCACTTTGTTAACAGTGGTCTTTAGGGGGAAACAGCAGTCAGCAGTGTGTGTGTAAAATGCTTTTAATGTACTCCTCTTGATAGGAGCGGCTACGAAGCTGCGGCGAAGCATTTTGTTCCAGCTGACCTGGATGTAACCCTGAGTGGGAGGTCCTTCATGATAACAGGTGCCAATAGTGGGATAGGGAAAGCCACGGCACAGGAATTAGCCAACAGAGGTGAGTGTGTGAATGCCTTTTTCCCCTTTTTTCTGAGAAACAGTAAACAGACAAGAGAAGATGTCCCCTCCGGTTTGTAACTCTTACAGCAGCTGCAGCAGATGTTCAAGTTACAAGCAGGGGTGGTAAAAGTTTCAGCTTTGTTGTCCACTGATTTGTGTTTTACTTTTGCGTCTGTAGGGGGAACCATTCACATGGTGTGCCGAAACAAGGGCCGAGCAGAAGCAGCCAAAGAGGAAATTGTGGAAAAAAGTAAAAATCAGGTGATAAATCAGATTTAATGGCTTAAAAACCACAGAAAACCTCCCTTTATATTGTTTCACATTATATATCATCATGCTGTACAACTCTGCTAAGACAAATAATATTTTTTTTCAAAAACAATAGTTTCTCTTTATATGTATTTAAGGTTACAGGTCTGCTTACATTTTAAGATTATTTTAAATGTACATTTAATGGATACCACTCATAATAATTATTTATGAGTGAAGAAAACATATTTAATACCTATTTTGTGATGAATATAATAAGATAGTCCTTACATAGAACAATAGAACAAATATTGCATGGTGTTTATGAACATTTCTGTATACAACCACATTCATAACAAGACAATTCAATGAACAGATATACAACTGATCCAGCTGTACACATTATAAATCTTGGTATATATTCAAAAAGAAGTCATAGTACTAAAGCTGTGTTTGAGTAAATCTAGAAAGTGGTGTCATTATGTGGTTTGCCCAGCAGAGAGCACTGTGAGCTGTTTATTTTTCAGAATTCAGGTTTATTTTTTAAACATTTCTATTTTTCGTATTTCTCATGTCTCTAAATATATTCAACAAAAATACATTTTCTTCTGAAGGGGCTATAGTTCATAGTTTTTCTGGTCAGTGAGATAAATGTGGTCCTGCGGTGAAATCAGGGATCTAACTCAATTTGGTCAACAAATGCCCTCAGAAAATCAGATTAAATCCTCCCTCAGTCTTGTTTTGATTTGCTGTTTGAAAATCAATATATAATAAATTACATTTTTATTGCTATTACGAAAAATGCAACAGTAGAATGATCATAAAATCTCAGATCGTCAGCAATACAAGCAGGCAAATCCCACAAGTGTGTGTGTGTGTATATATATATATATATATATATACACACACACACATACATATAATAAAAACAGAATCTAAATATAATGTATTCACTTTAATTTATTTCTATTTTGTTTTTTATGCCCAGAACATTCATGTCCACATCGTTGACATGTCCAGTGCGAGACAGGTGTGGGAGTTTGCAGAGAGTTTCTCTCAAAGCAACATGGTTCATGTGCTGGTAAGTGTTCTGTAGGTGTGTGCGTGTGTGTGTGTGTGTTTGTGTGTTCATCTGTTGTACACACACCAGTTTGTGTTGTGATTTAACCACATGTTACGTTCACTAGATTAACAATGCCGGCTGTATGGTCAACCAGAGGGAGTTAACGGAGGAGGGTTTGGAGAAGAACTTTGCCACAAATACACTCGGTGAGAAAAAGAAAAGTGTTTTTAAACAGTCGTTTTAATGCCATACTTGAAGTATTGATTCCAAAACACAAAGTAAACATGTTTTGGCAACAAAAAAGCCAAACGTTACTGTAAATGTTTCAACAAGTGTAAATAAAATTGTGTACTTAGCAAACTTTGACTCAAGTCAGGAGCTTTCTGATCACAGAATAAGTAAACAAAAAAAAATCTGACTGGAAATTTGATACCAACTTTCAGTAAATAAGCTGCAGACACTGAGACAATATTAATGTTAACCAGACAATAATGTAATGTGTGTACACCTTTTTCCTTCAAAAATCTTTCTTTTCTATCTTCTAACAAAATTAGTTACAGTAATTCTTATCGCTATAGAGTTTAGTTGTCTCTAAAGTGATGTAAAAAAAATGTTCCGAATAAAATGCAGTGTAGATTTAAAGGAAGTATTCACCCTTTAAAAAAATGTATATAGCAGTTATTACTGACTCCATGTTACCTTGAATTCTTGAAAAAAAAAACGAAGAACAAAAAGTCCAAAAAAGTAAAACCTTAATTAATTACAGTAAATTCATTAGTTAGTGAATTGAAGCAAAACTATATAAAAACATAATTTTACAAACTCTTGCACCATTCATACAGTAAAATCAAAGTCTCATTTATCCAGTTAATGTGCTCACTGCTTTCCATAAACACATCTCGATAAAATCTTACTTTGTGTATAAATTCTTCATGTTATCTTGAACTCTTGGAGGAAACTTTCTTGCATGCCATATTAACAAATAATCTAAAAACAGATTAAATCCTTGATAAATTAAAGTAAATGGTGGCCAGCTGTAACAACAGCAAAACTAAATAAAAATGTGCATTTTATGGATTCTTAGAAGCAAGCGAGAAAAACAAGGTTTTCTTCAAGAATTCAAGGTAACGCTGGGTGAGTAATCAATATATAAAAGGAAATTTTAAGGGTGTAGAATTTCCAAGAAAATAAAAATAAAAGTTTGTATGAGGCAATATCAGATCAAATAATGAGCAAATAGGTTTAAACGTGTGACCAAGCATTTGATACTTGACAGCTTTTGATTCTCAGTAAAATTTTACTTTTCAGGTACATACATCCTCACCACAGCACTGATTCCTGCACTTAAGAAGGCTGAAGATCCAAGAGTGGTAGGCTTTTATTTAATCCTCATGTCAAAAATGATGATGCACAAACAACAATTTAAGATGCTTTTACTGTCATCTTATGCTTCATTAAAAAGAAAAACTAATATTGGCTCATGTTTCCTCCCAGGTCACCGTGTCGTCAGGCGGCATGCTGACACAGAAACTGAACGTGGACGACCTGCAGTTTGAGAAGGGGACGTTTGACGGCACCATGGCCTACGCCCAGAACAAAGTAAAGGAGACTCTTTTACACCAACACAGCATGATTGTTGGCATTTTTCTGTGTTTGCTGAAGGGGTTTTTGTTTTTATTTTGGCAGAGACAGCAGGTGATTCTCACAGAGAGATGGGCTTCTCAGCACAAAGAGATCCACTTCTCCTCCATGCACCCCGGCTGGGCAGACACACCAGGTGCACAAATGAAAGAATATTATAGTATATAATATACAGCGTCTCTAAAATATAGGGATTATACCCGCTGAATATAACTTACATGTGACAGAAAATGTTCTGTTTTTCTGTCGGCAGCTGTCCAGACGTCCATGCCTTCATTCCACGCCAAGATGCAGTCCAAGCTTAGGACGGAGGCCATGGGGGCCGACACCACAGTGTGGCTCGCTGCGTCTGCAGCCGCCGGGAAGCAGCTGAGCGGACTCTTCTTCCAGGGTCAGAAACAAATCACATTCATCTACAAATTTTCATTTAGGGAAAAAGCTCTGATTAACCTGCTCTACACTGCCTGTCCAGCCTCAAACAGCAGCAGACAGACAAAGTTAGATATTGAAACTAGTGGAGCATTTAATAGCTAAAGAGACAGATATTTTACTCAGTTCTTGGTGCAGACCAGAGTTTAACATCCATTCAGCAGCATGGAATGTTGCTTCATGTCTGCCAAATATGTGAGTTGTTCGACTGATCAGTTCAGATAGTTGCTGCTACAACTTTAAGCCCAGAACTAGCGATTGTTTCTCTGCCAAAAAGTTGCACTTAAACATCAGAAAGATTTCAGCCAACAACCAACTAGCAGGTACATTCTGCACCTGCGTGAGAGGAAATAACTCTCCGTACCAAAAATGGAAACCAGAAGACCTAGGACTGCAGATGTATAGTAACCATTTTTTTATGATTTGCAAAATTATTCTTAAGCATTTTAAATAAAGCATTGTTTACATCAATATTAGTAAGCTTACAGTCATCCTCTTCTCTGCTTTTGTTGGCACATTGTTGCATGTGTTCAGTTCAGTTGAGTTTATTGCCATTTGCAGTATGAAACCTCATTGGAAAAGAGATAAAAGAGTACAACTGGACAGAGACCTAGGACAATAAGTAAAAAAAAAAAAGAATACAGGTCGTTAAAATGTAATCCAAAGACATGTGGACAGTTTCAAGAGCTCATATTAAAGAACTGAACCAGACGAAAGCTTCCTGTAAAGAGAGGAGCTCGTCTGTGACATAATTACATGAAGATTGATTCAGTAATCAGTGCCAAGGCCTTGTGGTTCATTTTTCTATGATGCTGCACCACTCTCAGGTGGAAATAGATCCTGATTTCTGTAATCAGCTCCCTGGATATTAGCATCACGAGTAAGACTTTCCTGCTGTCTCATGCATTTCCATTAAATCTCTTCCAGATCGCAAAGCTGTGGCAACACACCTGCCGCTGGCCTCCTCCAGGTCCACACCTCAGGAGGAGGAAAAGCTCCTGGCTGCGCTGGAGGAGTTCGCCCTCAAGTTCAAACCTTAATACGGCTCTAAATGCACATGTCTTTATAACCAAACAGTCCTCAATAACTGCCAATGTTTACATAATCAGGTTATTTTTATTCAATGTACAGGATGCTTTTTTACAAAGAAGAATTCTAAATCTAAATCTTCTTTAAACACACGTATAAAAATTATTTATTGGTGTATTAATCAAGCCTACTGGGAGAAATGAAGATCAGAAATGCTTAAATATTAATGTAACCCAAAATACTTATCTGTATTTTAATTTCTGTTTAATATATTTTTTAATTTCAGGCCATTGGTGGCGGATGATGGTCTGGATCATGTTTGGTTATTTTCTAATTAAATATATTTATACATTCTTCTTTGTCGACTGTTTCCTCATTTTTGATTTCATAAGAAATATTCCAGATTGTCTTGTCCCCACAAGCTCTGACAGAGACAAAATTCAGCCGTAAAATAAAAATAAAATAAATGCACAAGAAATGAAAATGTAATTTGATTATTTATTATCGAATTGAGCATGATACTGAAAACCTACAAAAGTGCAGCTGATTAATAGAAAAATATATAGATTGAATGGTATTTAAATGTCATATTGCAAAAAATCATGTTATTGCGGTATTGTTAAAAAATACTGAAATTATTTTTCCGACCCTTATATTGCAAATAAGAAATTTTTCCCTCCCAACTAATTTGACTGTAAAGGTTCTGTGCTTAAAGTTTATGAGGACCAAACACAACATGTTAAAAAAATATCCATATATATTTATATATTAAGAATAAAAATAAAATGAAGGGGATGTGCTGGATTTGACACAAAAACTCTATGCACAAAAACTGCAGCAAGAATGAAAGCACAAAAGAAAAAGGAAAAGAGAACCAATCCTGCAACTGTATTTCAGTAAAATTCTGCTGTGTGTTAATCCAATAAACAACACAACACGCAGACTGGTCAAGGAGGTGAACATGCTCTTTTAATGTCATTTATATAAACAGGGTTACATTAATGGACACTGAAACACACAACAATTTCTGTTATCTTTTCTGCAACAGAGAAATAAACCACTGGCCTCAGACAAATTCATTTGACTGCAAAAGGTTAGATATTGTTTATATAACTATGTGTAGTCTGGGTTTTTACCTTTTAAAGGCTACACCAGTGATTTTTGGGTTGTTTTTTCCACAACTATTCCAGTCAGCCAAATTAATTTCAGTTAAGAGTGAGAATCAATTAGCTGGACACCAACAGCTTCTTAGAAAAATGAATGCTAAAGAGCTACAACTGCACAGCATGCATTTAAAACAGGTCTGCAAAAAATGAAATGTTTATTTCTTGTGGTTAAAGAGAAAAGAAAACACTGGTATGGTCCTTTAAAGTTTTAGTACCCACAGGCTCACATTCATGAGTAAACAGCTGCTATAATGTACCTTTATGGGTAGATGTGAAAGTGCAGACACATTTCTTTTTATAAACAGTCAAGCCAACAATTCCTCACTTCTCTACTGTTGGATAAAGTCTTTCACATAACCTTTTTTTCAATCTAAATATTAAACATCTTTGGAAAGTATTCAGTGGGGTTTGAGCAGAAGAATATTAGTTACCATCTGATCATTAAAGCACAAACTTGATAATCACAAAAAAATCATATTTTCTCTTCACAGCAGCGATTTGTGACGTTTTTTCTGCTTCTTGATTCCAGTGCATTGACATATACAGTAGAGAAAAAAATCATATGTTCATTAGTTTCCTTTCAGTCCTGATACATGTGCTTGTGCTGCCACTGATTACCTCGATGATATGTCAGAAACATTAAGACCACACACAGAATAATAAATAATCTCAAAACAGCTGACAGTAGAGAACATACACGGATCAGCAAGCAGTCTGATTGGTTAATTTACAGATAACTGACAGATTTACTCCACACTTTGAGCAAAAATATGAGGTCTTACAGTATCATGACCTCTTAAACTTTGATTTTCAACCTTCTTTAAGATGAGAGAGATTAAAAGTTTTCTCTACAGTATTACAGATATATTCCATATGAAGATATGGAAGATGTTTAAGACTCCATTTCCACATTTCCCCCCAAATTTTAGCCATACATATTTTGTATCTTTGGAAACTTAAAATAAAGTTCTGAGTCTGAAAATGTTTTTGCTGCAGGACCAACTCTGTAAGGTTAAGAGCTTTGCTTGATATCCAGTTTTTCTGTAACCCTCAGTGAACTGGGTGCATTAACATTAATAGCTTCTAGGAGAGAGATAATTTGGTCGAAGGGCAATTGGATATTCAGGTGATACACAATTTTGAGACTTCAATGTGTACAAACCTGGGCTTCCAACGCTCAGATAAAATTTGAGATTAACAGGATTGGTGTAGATCAGAAATGCTTCCCAATATCTCAAAACCCCTCTACTCCAATGGCTGATGTGAGGTACAGCAGCCTTTTTTAGGAAAAGTGTACATTTTAAGGGACTTAAATTAACCGTTTCCACAGCAAGTTATATTATGCCAAATCCAATGTGGCTGAGATCAGTTTCTTTTACTCTTGATATGATATGACATGATAACAAGACCACAAAGAGAAGTTGAAGTGAAGCACCTGAAACCAGGATCAGCTGTTTCAGTCCAACCTGTTCCACCCATTAGCAGGAACAGTAACGGTAGTAACTGTACTTATGCTCATGAGAAACCAACATTAACAACAGCTTCTACAGTGGTGACACTCGCCTGACACACCTGCAGGCAACGAGTCACATTTTAAACACGTCCAAATTACAACGAAGTCTACATTCACACTAAATCAGGTGATGTGGTCATAAGCTGCAGGATTGTGCAGCAGTGGAGGAGTGGTATTTAAAGTAGCACTGCACTTTTTACCATGTTTTCCTCAGCTGTAAATCATAATCTAAGTTATATAACTGTACCGTCATCAATGCTGGAATTGATATTGACATTTCTTACCTAATATATATTTTTTAAAAATCTCCATTTTATGGTTTGAAATCAACCGTAAATCTTGTATGCGGACATAGTGTCATCATTTTTTCCAGAGGCCACTAGTGGTCTTGCAGCTAAACATCCCCCTGTGGGACAAAAAGCATTTTCCCCATACACAATGGTAAAAGAGATGCCTGTAAAACTGTTGACAGGACACCTTGAACTGCAAAAAAGCACTCTGTAATTACTGTACTCTCACAGACTCTGTGGTTACACGATTGGCTATGTGTATATACTGTCTGCTTCTTATGCAGTCTACAGTTTCTCCAGAAGTCTGACTTAATTCTGCAAAAGGCAGCATGTTTTAGTGTCTCCTCCCCTGTGGAGGACAGGCGTTTTTCGCTGCAACACAATATTTGGTCTAATTGCAGCCTCGCTGTCCTCTTATGTCATGCTGCAGATGGATAGAGTAGTTCCTAACCAGAATAGATTAATTCCCAACCTTAAAATTTTCCTTCAAGAGCTGAAGAATACAAAAATTGCAGCTGAAACAAGCTTGCTGCTGTTCCTCTTGTTTACTGTAGGCGGCCAGGTTAGCAGCTGTAGAACAGATCAAACAGCCTCCTCTTGTGGAGAACCTACAGCCTGCTAAATGTGAGTGTGAGTGAGTGAGTTATGGTCCAGTTTCATGAAGTGCTTCACATCTAAAACCAAGTTTAAAAGTTTGGGTTTAACGGTACTTGCTGACATAGCGCAGAAATGTTTCAGTTACTGTTTCATGAGTTTCCAGTATGAAATCGGCAGGAATGCATGAAAATTAAGTAAATAAGGTGTGTCAAATCCTTATAAAGCCCTACCACACACTCTGATATAGTACAGACATACACACACACATACACACAGATCCCCCACTCAACAGTACCCTTCACACATACAAACACCCACAACCATCTGTAACCTTGTGACAACCGAGGCCCGTTCTGTTCCAAGGCTCCACCGGCCTGCAGCGTCCTCACTGCGAACATGCAACAGCCACTGCTTGTTGTTGAATTACTGTTAAATATTATCCAGTTGACATTGATAATTGTTGGATATGCTTCCTTCTTTCCTCTTCCAAGTGTGACTGCCACCGTGAAGCGACCACAGTTTGGTGAACAGAGCTTCCCGCAGACCTCAGGACACCACAGGAGTCATGTCCCACAGCTGCAGATAATAAGAAACACAATCAGTTTGTTGTCCACACGTTTGAAATAGTTTCTAAAATAACATCTCTGCTAACTGTTCTGTCTGTAAGTTTAAGGCAAAGATGGGAAGCAAATAATTTTGATCTTTTTCTGCAAAAAAGAAGACAGAGTTCAAATATGGTTTGTTATATATTAAAGTCCTTAGATTTGACATTCATAACTACATTACATTTAAAGCAGCTACATCATTTTTTACTGGTTATGAAGCATTCTCAGTTTGATACTGATACCTCTATATGACCTACATAAGCAAACAAGATCAGCAGTCCATATGTGGGCATGTTTAATGCCTGTAGCGTGTACTTTTCATACTCCTTTTTTGAACATGATACTGACATCAATGTTTCATACAGGCTTTCCTTTTTAATTCTTTATTTTGTTCTTTACATCAATGCACTTAGTCGTAAGGCCTGTTTTGTTTATCTGTTCGAAATAACGATTTATTCATATTCATTTTAATTTTCTTTCTTGTTATCTACTTTTACATTTGTTTATACGTTTTGTTTTTTCATTCTGTTAAGCACTTTGGTCGACTGTGATTGTTTTAAATGTGCCATATAAATAAATTTGACCCTGACCATGAACTTTTATTTTTGATACCAATAAAAAACAGATTTTTTTTTTCAAAATATGTCAATTTTTCTGAGCCTTCACACTGGGAATAAAGGCATCCACCAATCAAGTTATGTCATTTGATTAGGAGGATTATAAAACATCAACACAGAGGCTCAATAAGGCTTTAAAACATAAATAAAAACACAAATTCAAAATGTATGAAAACAAAAGTTTATCAGTTTGAACATAAGATATACTGGCTTTGTACAGTATATATATATATATATATATATATATATATATATATATATATATATATATATATACATACATATATATATACATACATACATATACATATATATATATATATATATACATATACATACATATATATACACATATATATATATACATATATATATATACATATATATATATACATACATATATATATATATACACATATATATACATATATATATACATATATATATACACATATATATATACATACATACATACATACATACATATATATACATACATACATACATACATACATACATACATACATATATATATATATGTGTGTGTGTATTTAAAACTTGAGTTATACAAAATGAGCACGAGGGAGTCAATAGGGTCCCCTATGCAGCTTAACCTGGCCTTACTCATGTTAAAACTCTCCCTACTAAGGACTGACCCACTAAATGTTCCTGTGTGAGCATGCATGTCTTATCTGAGTCTCATGAATACAATAGATACTGTTTGTTCTTGTCCAGACCTTGATAACCTTGTCGGTGCCAGAGGTGAGCAGATTCCCAGTTGTGGGCTCATAGTGCATGTAAACAATGCTGTGCTTGCTGTCGTGGAAGGTGGCTGTGGGTGCTCGACTAGGAGACACAAAGGGAACGCGGGTCAGAAATCTGAGAGCACAAAGGTTCAGTATATGACCACAACAGAGGCTGATTGTTTACTCACTCCTCGTCAGTGATGGACTCGTGGCAGCTGTCACACACACGCACCTCGAACTCGAAGCCCATGAGGGGGATGGTTGAGCGTTTGGACGAACATTTGCCACACACCGCCTGGCCACACTTCCTACAGTGGTGCTGAGGAACCAAGAGGATGTGAATGGGTTAGCTTTGATTAGCAACACTCTCAATACTTAGCAGGAGAGAAAGCTCTTAACAAGTCAAGACCAACAAGTCCCGGATTAAGTCCCATGTCCCAATAGTACATTTACAGAAATAAAATTATTCTTAAATCTAACAAATCAGGTGTACCTTCAGATGTGTTATTCCTTTGACATGAAAGGAGTTATTTGTGATTTCTGAGGTGAATGTTTTTCTATTGAGGTTTTTGAATGAAGCATAGAACTCCCACGTAGATTTGTGGGGCTAGTTTATAATTTAGTACATTTTTTTAAAACTTCATACAGAAGTGAAGTGAACAAAGAAAGCATTAGGAATGAGATTGTGCAGCACCTGTCGCAGGCCAATCTTCTTGCTGTCCCACATCTGTTTGAAGTTCCAGAAGAAAGGCTGCTCACACTTCTGACAGGAGTCACTGTCCAACCACTCTGGAGTCTGTTTAAAATTAAACATGTTTCCTGTTTTTAGGTTTTTAAGACTCTTTAAGAAAATATATCTAACGCACATATCTAAAGCACAATTCAAATCTAGAAAATGGGTTGGTTACATCGCTGATGCTTGAAGTGTTGCAGCATCTCCAGTCTCTTTTTTTTATCTGTTCTTGAATGTTCTGCAATAAGTGAAGGAGAGCGAGCTGTACCCAGCATGCTGTTCGGTAGTTAGTTCCTCTCTCAATAAACTAACACAGGACATAAGACTGAACTTATAAATATGTCCCAAGGATCTCAACAGCTTGGATAAACCATTGGTGAGAAAATCCAAGGACATACAGACGTCAGAGACTCCTTCCAACTACTTATTATTTATGCCTTTTTGTGGGGGTTGTATATATATATATATATATATATATATATATATATATATATATATATATATATATATATATATATATATATATATATATAGTGTAAATATATATATATATTTACACAATGTTCATATTTGTTTAATTCCTGAACAAACAGAAGTGTTAAATGTAAAATTTCTAGTTAGGCATTGGAACTATTTCTTGACAAACAAAAGTTTATAAATCAGCCCTGCACTACCGTGGCTCCTGCAAATTTGGGTCAAACAACAGAGAGTGAATAACAAACAACAGAGGTGGAATAAAAGTGACTCTGTGTAAATAAAGAATCAATAAAGTCCAAACTAACTGTGCAGAGACAGGCGGAGCACAGAGGGAGAAGAGAAGATGCAAGTCTGAAGCCAGACTGTGTGTGCTTGTCAGAGAAAAACAAAATCAAAGGATATTCTGCTAATCTGTTGACTTTTCATGGATCTCTTAAGATAATTCATTACAGAAAAGGAAAGGAGGGAATACAAATATCATCACTTCATCTAACTCACTCCTTTTTATGTACAGTATGTTCACGTGTGCAAACACACGCGATGCACATGATACATTCCCATATTTGTCCCGTCTTTCTTCACACTGTCACAGTTCACACAGTGTGAATGTGTGTCTGTGTTGGGTGGATGTCACACTCCATCCACACTCCGCTGCCTCCTCTTCTCTCTCTCACCTCTTGTCGTGTTACGTCCATGTTCCAGATGACGATACCTCCATCTGAGCTGCAGGAGATGAGCTGACGAGTGTGTGAGGCGTAGCACAAGCCCTGAACCTTGTCACTGTGAAGCATAGAGCAGAGGGGGTCGATGTCCCGGCATGTTACTACAAAATGCTTCCCAAATCTCTCCAAGAAAACAACTGTGTCTCATAAAACACAACCTTTTTTTTGCAGACATTATTGGCTTTAGACATGCATCTTTTTACATAAAATTGATATCAAATTACATGTTGGTCTCACATCTAAATAAGCATTGATTTATTATTTACTAAAAAGCCATGGTGGTAATCTCACTGAGATTAATAGTTCTGCAAAACTTTGTACATCAATCAATTAATCTACAGATTATCTTCTTAATTAATCACTTGAATATAAAATATCGAAAAAAAGTTAAAAATGCTCATGATAATGTAGTCATATCATTGTTTTTATCATTCATGGCTTGCCCTAGCGCTGAGGAGCACATGAATTCATATTTTTTACAGGATCTGGTTCATACAAATAGTATATTTTAGGCAAAACTTAGAATAAAGTGATTTTAACAGAAAGATAACTATTTTAGGCTTATATTAGGTTATTTTTCTTGACAGAACATGATTTGCGTAAGGACTGTCGGATATTTGAAAATCTTTTAACAGTTCTTGGCTTTGTTGTTTTTTTAATTAAAAAACATGTCTTTCGTCTTCATGCTGCCTGCATGGCTGAAACTAGTAATGCCCAGAAAATAGGAATTAAACCAGAATTCCAACTTAATATGTTGACATTTTATATCTGACTTATGACAGGGTTCACTTTGTGCTCCTGTAGCCTTTCCGTTAATCTGATGGAATTCTATCGTTGTTGCGCCATATTGGACATTTTACACAAATGTTGCAAGTCTCCTATTATGATTGAAGTGTCAACAGAAAGTCACTCTGGGGTTATTCAAACATGAGACCAGCATAAAAAACTGCCATCACATTTATAAAACAAGGCCCATGTCTGAAAGAGGATATAGTTTGATAGCTAGATATTTTAATATTACCTCATAATAACCATTCAACAATAACCATAAACACTAACACAGTAAAGTATTAACAAAATAAATAGCTCAGTGCCATAAAAAAAGACAATAACAATCTATCAGCCAAGCAAATAATCACAGCTCATCATCATTCAGATGAATAACTGCTATGGTAAGAGACACATTCAGGAGTGGCTGTTTGTGATTCGTACTTGTGTCCTTGCAGTTCGATGGCAGTGCCTTTGCGGCCTCCGATGTCCCACATGATGATGGAGTGGTCTGAGCTGCCGGAGAACAGCACCCTCTGGACCGGGTCCCAACACAGCGCCGTCACATTACCTGGAGCAAAGTACAACAAACACAAACAGGAATATATGAGAGTTAAACACACCAGCACAAAAATCTCTCTAAAACAACAAGTTCAACTTAAAAACTACATTTCTGTCTAAAGGCTAATTTGACTGACACATGACTCTTGTTGGCTTTTTTTTTAACCTCTTTTCAAATGATAATATGAAAGTCAACGACTACCTGAACGTGACGAAAATCCTTTCACTAATAAAGATATTTGTTCCTGGCATCTGAACTATGTCAGATGTCTTTATTCTTCAGTATAAACCACCAAGCTCAAATCCCATTGAAGACACTGTAAAACACATTTCTACTGCCTCTTTTTTTTCCTACTGAAGTTACTGTTTGAAACTTGGTGGTTTATTTGAAGTTCCTTTAAATATAAAATAAATAATGTATACATATAGATATAATTTCCGATTCTATTCTCCCTTTTCCTTCCTGAAAAAAGCTGTTCTTGGCTTGTATATTTCTGCAAACATCTCAAATTACATTCTTTGAAAATATTTTAAAAATATATACATTTTTATAGGTATAATACATTAGTAAAAGTATTCTAACATTGAGGTTACTGTAATTTGCATTTATTAACAGCTTCTCTATTATATCAACAAAAGAAACAAGCCGCCCATGAGGCACACAAGGATAAAATAAACTTGCTCATTCTCTCACAATAATATTTAAATAAGCGTGGGAGTGTATAAAAGCAGAGCAGGAAGCTTCTTCTTCTGTTTTTTAACAATGTTGCAGCTCAAATACTAAAGAAAAGGCTGAGGCTGCAAGAATTAAAGCCTCATCAGTGTGCTCCAGTTGCAAGTAATGATTATTTTTATTGATGAATATATTCTTTCAAAGATTAATAGTTTTTCTTGTCCAAAAAACTCTGCAAAACATAAAGATTTGACAGTGTGTGTGTGTGTGTGTGTGTGTGTGTGTGTGTGTGTGTGTGTGTGTGTGTGGTGTACCTGTGTGTCCCTTGAAGGTGGTAACCAGGCTACAACTGTCCTGCTCCAGCTTCAGGATGGTCACCTGACCAGACTGGTCCCCTACGAAGGCATGTCTGGTCTCCACATCAAACCTGAGATAAGATTAAGGTAAAAAGAAGAAGAACCTGCATCCTGCTAAAAAAAACACCTATTGATGCATTTGTTTTGACTTTGATCTGTTACAGGACTAAAAGCCCGGATCAAACAAGTTAAATCCCTCTGCAATGACAACCTGACACCTGAGCTGCACAGTGAATTAGATGTTTTTAACGGTTTGTTTTCTATTACATGTAAGATTTGAGTCAAAGCCCTGTAAGTGTCAGCAAAGTCTCTTAGCTCTCTCACTGACCATTTACTCAGAGTCCGCCTCTGACCTGGTTAAGTCACTACAGACCAAAATCATTACAACACTGACCGCACTGAAGAGAAAAATGCCCGCACGAATGACCTACAAGATTCCCATCCAAGCTAAATAAACAACAACTATACAATTATTGGAAATTTAAATGTTCTTTCTCTCTCTTGAGGAACCTGAGATTAAATATTATCTGTAAGTGAGCATTGAGCAAGTCATTAATAAGCAAAAAGATCTAGATCAGTCTTCCCTTTTTCCAATCAACCATTAATAATGTTCATTAAAAAGGCAAACAAATTTAAACTATTTTTTTTACAATTCATTAAAAATAAAATCATCAAGATTATGCAGCAATTCATTGACAGTGTTCTTTCACCTGTCAATGAATTATAGCAGTGCACATATTAGATGTTAAAGATACTTCAGCTGCCAGAATCTTTTGACACAAGAAAGCATCTTCAAATGCACAGAAAGTGTATTTAATATGGAGACTGTCAAAATAAAAACATATATTAAAGACGGCAATATGTTTGGGCATGTCTGGTTAGCATGTAGAGGCTAGCAGAGTAGCAGCAGTCTGATGGCCCCTCAGCAGGCTCATTGGTATGGATCAGTGTCGCTGCTGAGCACTCACAGCCTTTCATCTGGCCATTACTGAAACCTACTCAGACCGTTTCCTTGACAACAGCATGACTGATGCCTATTGTTAGCCCTTCCCATTAGTACAAACTAACTGGAAGCTAATCTCAATTGCCGTGTCTTATGTTTCTGTGGCCTTAAAATAGACTCATGTTGTCATAATAAAAAGCCAGAGATTTTTCACAGTCCAGAGCACCAGAGATGGCCCGTCACTTCCCACTTGGTTACGTCCACTCCACCCCATTTAACAGGGAGCTTAGCTGTCAGGTTCATTGAGCGCACTCTAAGGGCCAAGTAGCCGACAAATAAAGACAACAAACAGGCCAGGAAGGGAAGAAGGGGTATTAAAGGATACTGTAGTCCTGTAACCCAGGCGGCGGTGCGATACGTCCCCAGCTGCTGGCCGCTCTCTGAGCAGTGCCAGTTGAAGTTTTTGTCCTGGCCGGTGCTCAGAAGCCACTCCATCTCCAACACAAACAGCACCACGGTCACTCTGCCCTGATGGGCTGCACACACACAGACACACACACAGTCACACACAATCCATTTTCACAATCCCTTCCATCACACCACAGGGGCCTAAGCAGAAATCTTGGCTAGAGTGGTGTCACTTATTTTAACAGTGCATAATCAACATATTTAGTGTGCTGAAATTGCACAGAAATATTCATTTAATACCCTGTTTTGGCAACAGAGAGACAATGCTACAGTAGAGAATAATGATTTAGCATCACTGCCTTCTTTCAGATCAGAAAAGTACATACCATGACAGGTTAACTAAAATATTACTCTGCAGTGCATTCATCTAAGAATCAATTTCTTTTCCAAGATGTGTATGTGCAGTCACACTATAAAACATTTAGAGGAGACGTGTAGAGATCGATCAGTGGTGCTCTGGTCCATTTATTTCTGAGTGAGTTATACTCAAAAGAAAGAAATGAATTATGAAAACCGCCAGAGAACAAACACTCCTCAGGCTGCAGAGTTTTCAAAGCCTTCAGCACACAGAGCTGAGCTGACTTTATTAACAGTGAACTGTCCTGAAACTACCAGGGTAATAACAATACACAGTGATAAATAACATGAACCACAGATTTCAGAGAATTGTAGGATTTTCGCAGAGGGCAGCTCTTTGAAATAGGACTGATGCGCACTAAGGAACAGGGCAGTTATGTCTAATGGATGATAAACATGAAGGTTAATAGAACAGATGCACATTATGACATCGCTAAGTGTCTGCACGTATCAGACAGTGACATTTTGACCCTTTAAGTCCAGGTATAAAGAAAATTCAAACCTATTTTTCTCTTTAAAGGGGGCGAAATGAAGGTTATCATTTGCTGGTTTAGAGACATCTTATAGGGGCTGTAAGTTCACCATTTAAGTAAGCCAAATTAACCAAAGTGTAACTCCACACAAAGCGAAGGTGTGAATTTGCTTTGCAGTCTTTAACTCGCTCCTTCACTTGCATAGGATGGAAGTGAACATGAATATTCACCAATGTTCATTTCACACGTGCGGATGTGCATTTATTCTGACTGAAGTCACATAACTGAAGTCATGTGGAAGAAATGTATAAATAAAGCCAGCTAAGCTTGAGAAAAATCAAGTTAGTTAGTTGATATTTAACTAACCAACAATGTTATCCTTTGGTTCTCTTCCAGACACATTTGACTGACTCACACACAGACACACTTCCTGTCTCACCCTGGCAAGTGCTTGCTGGGGTCATCTTATTGTAGTCTTCTGACAGGATGAACTCCTGAAAGGCAGGAAGAGGAGATAAATGTTCATGCTGACTGAATGACTAAGGTTTCCAATAAATCTATAAATGGGAAACAAATGATGTTTCTGTGTTGTATGTTTAAGTGTAACACTTTAACACTTTAAAAAATTACATTTCTTCTATTCGAATATATTTAAAAGTGAAGGACTTCCTCCTGCTGTAAGATAAATACATTCCACCTTTCTACAAATGTAAATGCAAATTACTTTTTTTTTTAAACTGCAGGACTGCACAGGCCAGTAAAAAGAAGAACTGCTCTTGGTCTGATTTCCTCTGAGGCCAACACCCATCATAAAACACTTTGACTTTGTGTTCGGACAACATGTTCCAAAGCAAATGACTCCCACTGTGAAATTCTCAAACAACGACACAAAAACTGGACGGTAAAAAAATGCTGCATCTTATAATAGACTGGCCTGTACTGCCAGTATGTTGCATCACACTAAAACAGCATTCGTTTTTCCATAGAATCGAACTACTTTAAACAAACAACAGTCAAAAGTCTCGATTGGAAAGGTCAAAGGTATTTCTTTTTGGCAAAGCTGCTGTCCATTCAATGTGAAAAAAGGTAAAAGACAGATATGCAGGTGTTACTTGGACTTACACAGATACTTCCAGTGTCCATCCCTACAGACAGCCTCCTGGTCTCAGGGTTAAAGGACATACAGGAGCATGACGCTGGAGGCACAAAGACAAATAAGAATAGTGAACAGCATGCCTGCATGCACCTCTAAAAGAACATCATATATATATATATATAAATGCTTGTTTTCTTTCTTGTCCATGTCTAAATAATTAACTTTTCAGTTGAAACCCTGTTCGTCTAATTTGCTGTGGTGAAAACAGCCTCCTAGATCAATATTCTTTGGATAATTTAGACGTTACTGTCGACCATTGAACCACTTTGGATACAGTTTGCTGTCGCAATTTCCTGAATGTGTTGCCAGAGGTTTAAAAAAAAAAAAAAGGAAAAAGAAACGTTGGACCGCAGTAACTACAATTTCACTCCATGTTTCCTAGAGAGCATAACAAACATGAAAGACGTGTGATGAAGGAGCTCAAAGATGCCTTTATCAGGGTTCATGAAGCTTTCTAACAGTGACATTCAGGCACTTTAAATTATCTAAACCGAACATTTTCAGACTATCAAAGCCCTTCTTATCACATCTAAATTGTTACTAGAAATGCAACAGCAGAAAAGTTTTTTTTTTATCCACAGCAATCTTTTCACATCTAATTGTGTATGAACACAACTTTTGTCAAAAGATTTTTGGTTTACATAAGCAACTGTACAGATGCAACATCAGATATTATGTTCAAATTCAAGCACAATCCTGACCTTTTCAAAATTAAATATTTTTGCACAAACCCTGCTTTATGTATGAAAAAAATATATCAAATTTGAAGTAATTTTAGTCAGGATTTTTACTCTGTTTAAACTAATATAAAACTGAAGAGAAATCTGTAATTGCTATATCTGTAAATCCTAAAAGAAGTGATTACAGTGCACTTTCAGTTTTTCAAAATGTCATCTAATGCAGCCTCTGGTAGTGGCTTTGTGAACTACACTACATCTTGCTGATGGCAGCATGGTATTTCCTTTAGTTGCACAACTGGAGGGAAGCAAGGACAAACAGTGTCAAAGACATGCAGCACTGCAGCACTGAAGAGAGGAGGGTGAATGACCCCACAGCAGCTCTGACGCTTAATCTCATTTTAGGAGTATGTAAATTCCACGCTTTCATGTCGTTCTCAGAGTCTGTGCAATTCATTATGTTCGCTGTGAGGAGTATCGACGCTCACAGAAGGAGGAGAGTGAGCAAAAACAGGAATAAACAACCAGCCTGCCCCAGGACGTTGCTGCTGATGTTATCTGGACAACTTTACTTACTAAAGTTACATACTCATACATATTCATGATTTATTAGATTACACTAAACAATCATTCAGCTTATTCAAACACAGTCATTGGGTTTTTTTTTAGCTAGCCAAGGTTGTGAATAAAACAGTATACACTCAAAAAAATTAAAAATACATAGTTATATAGGTTAAAGTGGCCAAGAATACTTACTTGTCATTGTGTAGTAGACACTGGGCCAGTACTGACCGCTGTCTCTCTTCAGCCATACCCGGATTGTCCTGCGGAGTGAAACAAAAATATTTTAGCATCTGCGTTACCAAGAGCCCTCATGACATCTGAAGTATAACGCTTAACTCTTTAAGTGTTGCATTCTCCTGTCTGCTGGAGTTTAACGAACATTCACCACTGACCCCCACACAACAGCAAGCAGGTAGGAAATAAAATTACCAGAGGCAACAGGGCATTAATGGCCACCTCCACAATAACATCTATATTCCTTCAACCTATTAGGCATAGACAAAAAGTATTTCATTGACACCACTTCCATTATCAATTTTGCTTTTTGGTTTCATTTTGTATCAATTCCCTTATTAATTCCTGAACATTATCTGTCTGGGAAAAAGTAGACCACATAAGTTGTTAGTCAGTCTGACTCTGAACAAGGTATAGATGAATTAGGAAATTTTTGCAGCATTTGTTTTAATTTAGGTTTTCTTAGTCAAAGAAAAATCTGCTTAGCCTGCCTATGTGGCGGAAATGTTATTATTACAGGATATTCATTCTAGCAGATGTGCTTCTCAGTTGTGAAGCAGTGAGAGTCCTGTGTCGAGTGTCAAATACATGGCAATCCTGGAAATTAAGCCAATGTTGCATAGAAATGTTTCAATATATTGCTGGTGTTTCCACCCTTAGTTGAAATGATCATTTTACAGACTTTACAAGCAGCACTGTTGTTATCTTTCCACCAGCATTAGTTAGACGTCATTGACGTCATGCAATGCAAAAAACGTGCTGACAGTTTATAACCTGTTCTTAACTGAAACCAGTTCTCAATTTCCATTCTGATGAGTGACTATTAAATAATTCATAAAGGAACATTAATAATAAAACTGTAAAACCTAACAGTTATGGGATGTAATCTACAACTCAGGCTTGTACTGGCTTAGTCGTGGGATAGCTTCTCTATTTTATTTCTATTATACTTTTAGAAAGAATAATATCAATGCCTTGTTGAAATGGGCAACCCTGAGTGGATTTCAAGCCTAACTTTGTTAAGTTGCTCTCACTGGCCATATAAACACATTTGACACAAGCTTGCAAGAAAAATATCGGCTTGCCCTGCAAATGTACACATACAAAGTTATGTGCGATGAAGCTTTGACTTTGTATGAAATGCAATGTTGTGATTCTCTCCAAATTTGCCACCAGCAGCTCCAGTGATACAATATTTGTAGTACAGATTCAAGTATAAAATTCAGAAAATAGCCTGTTAAACTAAAAGGCTTGTAGGCTTGGACTATTCTTTTTCTCTAGTTTGCCCTTGGCAGAAAAGTTTGGACATTCCTGCATTATAGCCCCCTTTTCTGAGTTTGTAGGTTTGTTAAGTCATATTTTCTACATTTCTGTTCCTGTCATCCCTGGAATGTTCCATAAGATATTCTTTGGATGTATTCTGCATATTTCTTAATTGTAAATTTCTATTTTATATGTAAGATTCTTCAACTGCAGTTTCAGTTTTTTTCTCTTATTATGCTTATTGTGAGCATATGCACCAAAATACCAATGCAATGTGAAAACCTACTTGGAAATAAAGCTGATTCTGATTCTCAATGGCAAAATACAAATAATTTCAGAAAAAAAATGTGTAAAGGGTACAGTACCTAAGTTTACACAGGTATTACAGGACATATAACCTTTGAACATGCAGATGATCACACCCACCCTCAAGCACTTACCGATGTCAACAGACTAGATACACATACACATTGGCAACCAAAGAAGACACACACAGCCTCAGGCATGTGTAAAACTGGGAAATGAAGATAATAAATGAAAGTGATCTTTTTCTAACTGGTGACCACATTACAGGTCTTAACCCAGAAATTGGGAAACTCTGTTCTGAAAGGCAAATCCGCATTTTTCAAGTTGTTAGTGCAATAACATATGGATTTTTAGGACTGCCATAAAAAATAAACCTGTACAAGAATCAGGAAATAAATGTAGAAAATTAAAGACAAAGATATAATAGCATGAATAAGTAAATAAAAATAAGTGGAAATATTAAAAGGTAAATTATTGGAAGAATAAATGTGAAAATATAAAGACATAACATAAAATAATTATAAGCATATTCTTTTTTTCCTTACATTCATTTCTGTACATATTTGTTTATATACATTTATGTTAATTTATTCATTGCATATACAATTCTCTATTTTTCATTTTAAGTTTTTTTTTTTTATTTTATTTAATAATTTTTCTGCCTCATGCTTTTCCCTACTCAATTTGTTTTTCCAGAGCACAAGCAGAAGGGAAAAGGAAAATATGGAAAGATAAAAAAATACAGGAAAAAATACACACACACACACACACACACGTGTATATATATATACACACACACACACGTATATATATATATATATATATATATATATATATATATATATATATACACGTGTGTCTAATATATAAGATAAATTGGCAAATACATGTAAACATGTCCACTCTTTTTTGTTATTTTCTTTTTTTTCTTCATATTTATATCTCCACTTAATTTTTAATGGCACTGCTATGACTCCATAATGAGAGATAATGTTTTTCTCTGAATGGCTAGCTACACTGTAAAAAAAACTGTTGTTTTTACGGTAAAAAAAAAAAAACCGACAGCTGTGGTTTCCAGAACTTTACCGTAATAAACGGTGAAATACGGTGCAACTTTTTTTAATATTACGGTAAAAAGATATTGGCACTGTTGATTTCACGTTTAAGATGGTCATTTTATTCAATTTTTTACTGAATAAATAAAAAGGTTTTCAATCAAAAGAAACGATGTTCTGCCATATGATTGACAAGAAAATACTTTATACATGAAAACGCATAAACTAAAGATTTTACCATTAAATATTACCGTATATTTTTGTTAGAGATATGGTGAAAATTACAATGGTGTCTTATATATTACATAAAAAATATACAGTGTATTTTACAGTGAAGTAATGTATTTTTCAAAAAAACAAAATTGTAAAAAATACTGTTTTGGCTGATACATTTACGGTGTTTCATTGTTACTGAAACTGAATTAACCCATTTATCATTTTACGGTCTTTTACTGTCATGGTTTAGCAGTTTTTCACCGTAAAATTTACATTCTTTTTTTACAGTGTAGCTAACGTTAGCCGTTATTAAAATGATTACAGACAGGAGTTAAACCTAATAAATCAGAAATATATTGCTATACATTACGCTTTTTGAATAATGGTTAAATTCAGAAATCATAACGTGGTTAACTTGCATTTAAAACGCTCAAATGTCTATGTCAGCTGACAGTTTTATAGAAACGTTAGGGGATATTTTAAACTGTGAGCCGTTCTATAAACAAACGGCTTTGAAATTATTAAGCCAGGCGGTGGCAGGAGCTTAATCAATGACCGACAAGTGGGGAGGCATTGCTGGGGGATAAAGACAACTCAGGCGTCGGTTAAAAATCGGGATTTGGAGGCTTACCTGTCCTCGGACACGCTGATAACGCCGTCTTCCTTGGGAATGATAACCGCCGTGGTCACAACATCTTGGAAAGCCTCGATTTTGCTCAGCAGACATGGCTTCCTAGCCTGCGGTTGGGGCTGAATTTCGGCCGCCATGAGTTGGCGGTGCACAAACCTCCGTCTACGGCTCTGGCTCCGGGAAACATTACCCCCCACCCCCGGTCCTCCGACTGCAGAGCCCCGGCTAGTAGCTGCTAGCTAGCTGTCAGCTCAGCGGGCAGCACACGGTGTTGTGACCATAGACATCTATGGTTGTGACGGCTGCCAGAGATGCTGCCAGTCAGCTGACAACACACACACGCCTACAGTCAGACACCGAGCGTTTCCGGACAACGAAATAAGACTTCCTGTCAAACTTTAACAGCTATACATTTTTTTTTAATTAGAGCATAATTTCGCTACCTAGACCATCTCCTTTATCAATATCGTCACCCTGTTAAAATAATCGCCTAACTCATTTTTTCAAATTTTGCAGGAAACACAAAAAACTTCACCAAAAGTGTAACATACGACATTTATTGATCATTTCACTCAAAAAGGATGTAACAAAGGATGGTTATTGGCATAGTAATAACACTGTGTGTAAATGATATAACTTAAGAGAAATAAATGATTTATGCAATTTTTTTGAACATGCCTTTGTGACTTAAGCAAGATATGGTAACACTTTATTTTGAAGGTGTCACACAAGCCTGTCAGAAACATGACATGACAAGTATCATGAGCATTAATGTTACTTCAAAGTGTCATTAATGTTCATGACACATCCCATGTCATGTTTATGACACACTCATGTCACTCTTATGTAGACACCTTAGAGTAAAGTGTTACCAATATCAGTGTCAACAAAAAAACACTGATAAACTAAACTGATAACTAAACAATCTCCCTCTAGCTCTTCTTTGCTGGGTTCTTATCTGATGCCTATGGATGTGGCAAATTGTCAAATAAGTGATGATCTTAAATGGGTAAAATCACATGATCTGATCAACTGAGGATGCAGGCGATTTTACCATAGGTGGCCGGCGTCATGAGGAGATGATTTGGGGGGGGGGGGGAAGCTTGCTCCTTTCTCGCAACTTTCTTTCCACACCAAAACTGGCAATAACTACACTATAATGTACACAAACTGTGCAATATCAATACCTTCAGTACTTCAATCAGGTATATTATCATTCCACTGTGCAATGTACATACTTTTCTCTGTGTAATGGTGCAATTTCAACTGTTGAATCCATTTATATTGTATATTATTCCCAATTTTATATTTCTTATTGTTTAAAGTATTGTTTATTTTAGGTTTCTTGGAATACTGGGCTAATGATTTATTTTTGCATTTGTAATTTGCTGATACCTAACTGGGAAACCAATGAAACAGTTGTTATTGACTTTATAAAATGTGTGATTCAATATATTATAGAGTCATTACGTTTTATTAAATACTTCTTAACATGACATAGGCCTACATGAGGACGTGTTAAAAAGTCAGATTTCAAATGACACTATATTATTAGCCTATAATAAAAATGAGAAAATAACAGACCCACATGGTTAACCACTTACTATTTTAAGAGCTGATTTTTTATTTATAGGTAGAACGGCAGTCGTCCCTGATAATCCATACCTATTTTATTTAATAGTTATCGCCGACATATGTTGGCTGCTTTTATGTTAAAATAACATAACGTCACTTCTCTTTAAGTAGTGTTTGGTAACTTCACACATTTCACTGACTGAGAGACCAAAACAGTAATCAAGTCTCCATTACAGCAAAACATAACACTTCCGGTCTTGACTTTCATAGTAAAACATTTACTGACAATAATGTAGCCTATGTTTTGGTAACGTTTTTGATCTAAGCTAATTGTTATCTGTAATAAAAGAAAAAAATATATAATACTCATTGTCTAGTGTTATGTTTATGTGTTGTTTCTTAACTTCAGCAAAAACAACAATGTGACACATGATATGAAAACACTTACCAGTAGGCCACCTCTTGAAAAGCTGTTTACAAAAAGATGTGTAACATGAGGACAAGTATTTCCGGTCACATTTCGTCTGGACTTCGGAATAAAAGTCTTAAGCGTAGCTAAGTAAAAGTAGTACAGTAGCTGTGTTGTATGGAAAACTATGAAATCAAGTTCTTCGTTTTTGGAGGCATTCAATATGTAGAAGCAACAGCAGCTAGTAGAGAGCATATTTTGATATTGCAACAAATGCAAATAGGGAAAAAAAACGGTTTAAAAAATTAACAGGAGAAAAATAAAAACAACAAATTCAAAAATAATGGAGAACATATTATTGAGGATATCTTACAGTTCTGGTGTAAATGTAAACTCCAAGGTGACTTGTGTATTCTTGGGAAGGAGGTCTTTAAAGTTAGGCAACGATATTAAAAAAAATAGCTACTGCATTACAAGCAAAAGTCCTGTATTCAAAACTAAATTTTAAATGTACATTTTTACTGATTTTAGAAGCATTATCAGCTTTTTTTTTAAAATCACATTTGCTATAGCCTATGCGAGTATAAAGTAATAATTATACTGAAATACCTTACTAAATCATCATCATTATTAAGTATTAACATGTAAACTGGTCAAGATAAAGCTTCTATATGCTGATGGATAGTTTAACCTATATCAGTGCATCATATATTATGAGATGACCATGTGTTTTGTGATTTAAATCAGTCTTGTTCATTGTTGATCAATTGTGGTGGAATATATCTTACATATATTGTTAGAGGTGGGTAAATTGATATAGCCTGCTGAAGTATCTCAGATGACAATACTTGAATACAATGGGTGCTACTTGGTTAATTTATTTTCTACCACTGAGTCAGTGCATATAATTTAATCGGTTCACACTGGTGTCACTTGCAATAAAAGCCAACTTATTTAGTGTTCAAGTTTGCCCTCTAGATACTATTCTACCTTCCATCTGTATAATTTATTCTGAAAACTTGTCAGTGTCACACCGGAAAACGAACTGTTTGTGTGTGTGTGTGTGTGTGTGTGTGTGTGTGTGTGTGTGTGTGTGTGTGTGTGTGTGTGTGTGTGTGTGTGTGTGTGTTGCTCCAGAGAACTCTGTCAAACTACAGGCAATAGACCTTCCTCCTCTCTGCTATCGCCCGCCAGCCACTGGATGGTTTCCTCTTATTTTTGCGGAAGTGATGATATTTTCCAAGGAGCTACATTATGTAAATTGTATTGCACAATCGTGCACGTCTGGCTTGAGTGTCATGTGGCATTAAGAGTGGACACTATAACCAGCCCAGTATGATGTGTGAGCCTGTCGGAGATCACTAAGAATGTTTGGTGAATTACTTGAGACATATGTCACTGCTTGTTTGTGATGGGAAGCAACAGAAGTCTGACTTTTACTTTAATAAATCTCCCTTACTAAATCTCTTTCCAGACTAATGCAGTTTTTTAATTATGTCTTATTTTTCATAGCGATTATGTAGGTGATTGTTGCAGATATGAAAAAGAAGACAAAGTATAGCCATCTTAGAGCTGCAGGGTGTGTGAGTGCGTGTGCGCGCATGTCAATCCCTTGCAGCCACTATACAGCTCTTCCTTCTCATCGTTTCGCAGAAAGGGCTGTCTTTATTTGGTCATCACATGAAAACCAAGTGCCATAGTGTCAGCAAGTGCTAACTGTGTGCCCCTCGGTGCATATTTCACTCCTTTAAAAAACATACACAGTCTATCTTCAGTTTTCTCTCTATAGTCTTAGGGATTGTCTTTCACAGGAGCCCACGCCCGTGCATAGGATGAAGTAAATGTTGATTATGTAATCAGCTCCCAGGGAAGGCATGAGCTCATCCTTCAGTTTGTCCTCAAATAACTACGGCAATGCTCCAAAAAAAAGAGTGCGTCGTCACATATGTTTTGTTCTTTAAAAACACATAATGCATGTACAGAATATTTTCCTTGCATTCCTGCCTCTCAGACAAGCAAGCATGCGCATGAGACGCTCAGCTTTGGCCTTATTTGGATATGGTAATGAGCTGCCCGGGGCGGCCAATGAGAGGCGAGCTTTTGTACATGTGACGCTGAAAGACCGCTTGGGAGGCGGGGTCAAACGAGACGGTTAGGTTAAAACCAGTGGACAAGACACAGCGCATTCAGTGTAGGGAGAAGCAGGGACACACTATGAGGGGGAACTTTGTTACTATAAAACTTAGGAATATTTGCAAAATATTGTAAAAATTATCAAAATCCCTCGTGAATCCATAACCTGCCCGTAGGGTGTGAGGTTTTTAGTTTAGTTCGCCCGGAAAGGGCTTCTACACTCACTATTCTTACACTTTTTTGAAAGAATGTGTGAGACAGACAGTTAGCCAGCTAGCTAGCTAGCTAGCTGAGAGGTGATACAGGCGGCAGGAGAACAAAAGATTTTTTTGCGTTTTGGCCGGTTGTACTGACACCAAGTCCATGCAGAACGTGTCATTACCATCACAATGCCCGTTTTACTTTTTCTGATAGACACGTCCGCTTCAATGAACCAGCGCACCCATCTGGGCACTACCTATCTGGACATAGCAAAAGGCGCTGTTGAGACTTTTATGAAGGTACTGTAACCACGGGACACACTCATATTGGGAGATCCCGGAGCGGGATTGCGGTTCAGATCATCATTGTACTGTTGCAAGCTCGCCTGTCAAAACCCGAATCTCTCGATAACCGTAAATAATTCTCTACTATTTCCACAGCTCAGAGGGAGAGATCCGGCGAGCCGAGGGGACCGGTATATGTTGGTAAATTTTGAAGACGTTCCGTTCGGGATCAAGGTAGAGTTTGTTTTCGGGTCATGTCCAGCTTTCACATTGCGCAGATTGACTGTCCCCCCTCCATCAGCTCCACCACGTTGTGATCACTACATCAATTGTGTAGAGAAAATCTTCAGGAGGAGCTTTCATACCCCTTTTAAAACATGGCCGACATTTTGTTTCAATGTGAGCAGCAAGGAACTCTGGGTGTTATTTATACAGCGAGGTGATATCTGGGGGGAGGGAGGAGGAGGAGGAGGGGGGGATGACAGACTAGCTTACTTTTACTTGTTTAGACCAAATTGTCACTTTAGTTCCGGCACATATTGACACTTTGTAATTCATGGTTTCTTGCTGGTCGCAGTATCCTGATAGAAACGGATCTTGGCTGCAGTGCTGTGAAATTATTTTCTTCTCCCAGCAGAGAGGAAACGACCTATATATGTTTATCAGTTGTGATAAAAAATGTAAAAAGTTAATTATTTACATCTGCAGAAGTTATCTAGTGTTCACAACAGTGGTGCAGCTATATCTGTGTACATGTTATTAACCAATATGTTTTTGCTGTTGTTTTGTTTTTAAAGGCTGGATGGAAAGAGAGCCATGCAACATTCATGACAGAGTTGAGGAACCTGCAAGCAGCCGGACTCACGTCTATCGGCCAGTCCTTGAGGACCGCTTTTGATTTACTCAATCTCAATAGATTAGTGACTGGGATAGACAACTATGGACAGGTATGTAGCACTGAAGAGGCAGAGAGGGAAAAAGGGTGATAAAAAAGTGTTATAACAAGGTGCTGTATGCCCCCCAAAGACCACCTTCCTTTTACTACCTCCACCCCATCTCCCCCCCCCCCCATCCCCAGTCTTTCAAGCATCAACCACCTGCATACTGTGACCCCACACACTTTCAGTCATGTGCTCGTGACACCAACAAACAGCAGCAAAGTAAAAAACAAAAAACAGGAACAAGTTTGTTTTTTTCAACTTAGCAGCCGCTTTTGATTTCACTATTGATCTGGTGACTTTAGTTGGTGTTGCATACCGCCACAATGCTTTAATTCATTTAGCTTCATGCCAATATTATTAGCTTTGAAACTTAAACCCCAGTAGTGCATGATGTATTTAAAATTAGGAGGGATTAACAGTTAATCTGCACACAAGTTAATAAAGGAGGTGTAGTAGTCAACATTGATGCACTCTTTTACAGTATATCTGCTTTAAATTATACCAATTAAAATCTTTATAATGTTCAGTTTTATTTTGCTATTAAGGGGAAGTGTTATTTTAATTTAATGATCAAGTTGCAGGTTGCTGTATGATTATATGGCATTAGCTCAGTGGTGTTTCAACTATTTTAGTCTTCCCTCATTGACGTAAATATTTGAAACCCCTCTCAGTAAGAGCACAGCTTCTGCTATGACAATAAAAGTAAGTCAAGGGTTATGACAAATAACGTGCCGTGCTGCTGTTTTAGACTGCATCAAGTTTTGCTTGGTAGATTTAAAGTGGTGTGTATTATGTATGTTCTTGCTTACCAGAGGACCTTTACACTTTCTACGCTGATTTGCATTTCAATTCTGTTCTCAAGCTTTTTGAGAAAAATACATATTTTACTGGAGTGTTAATTGTCTTACTCACGCTGAGATTTAGACAGTGTAAAATTTTGCAGCTGGAATTTTTTTCCCCCATTCAAGTCAACAGCAAACATTGTGCTATATCTTACAGTAGTCTTTTAATTATTTAAATATTCTCTACAGACCATGAGTGTTAGGAGGTTCAAGAAAAAGCTTTACAAGAAGAAGAAATGCAGCACTTTAAACTCCTACAGTACATTTTCCCCCCATTGTGCTGTTTTAATTTGTGAATTTGAAAACAAGTCTCTGTGCTCCAGCTGTGCAGCAGAGTTCACAGATTCAGATTCACAGCTAGAAGCCTACATTCACATAAAATTAATTGGGACTGAATATGGCGAACATATATTAATTGAGCTCACAATGTCTGTGACTAATTTGATAGTACTGGCCCTGCTCCCAAAAAGTGCCGCCTGATGACATCACCAGTTTAAGTCTCTGTGGTCAAACCTCCAGTTAGTTGAAAATTGAGCCATGATGGACAGAAATTTTAAGATGGTGTTCGCGGTTTCAGAAGGTGACAAACTCTTCTTTGAGCAAGTTACTTAGACATTTGAAAGCAACAGAAAAAAGCTTGCAGGAGATGCATCACATCTCTCTTTTTGTCCTTTGTCCAGAGTCTTGAAATGAATTGCCGTTTTCTGCTGAAATAGTCATAATTAATGTAAAAGTTCAGTCCGTACTCGGTTTGACTGCTAGCTGAGTGTCTCGTGGTTATTGTAGAACCTGGACGTCTGTTTTTCAGTGTGGAGGTAAGTCTGGAGGAGCAATAGAGAAAGCTTAACAAGCATTAACATGGCATGGAACATCCTGTTCACCCAGGGGAATGCATACATAAATCAAACATGATTTATAGAAGACACTCAGGGAGTTTGAATGTCAAATACCGACCGTGCTGTCGGGTTGGCACAAGTGATATGGACACAGATACATGCTGGTGAACACAAACAGCCCATGCCGAGATTAAGGTTACAGCGTCCTGCTCCGGTCACTGCTGACCTCTAATGACAGGTTGATTTAACTGTATTTATAATTTAATGACCTCTTCAGAACTGGAAGTCAGTTTCAGAAAGGAAGGCGTCCTCACCCTTTATCTTTGACCTATCATGGCTGATGTCATAATGACCAGTAAGTGTTATTATTTAGCTTATTATGTCCTTTCAAAAGAAGTAGGATAATGACCTTTGCTACAAGGTTGCAATCATTATAATAAATTATATGAATTATTTTTTGATAGATTAATCTGTATTTTATTATTTAAAAAGTTGGGAATTGTTAAATAGAAAATGCCTTTTGTAGTTTTCCATAGTCGACATAACGCCTTTGTTCGACCAACAGATATTAGGTATCAATATCTGAAGATATGTAGCTTATAATCTTAAAAAAAGAAGAAAAATGAATTGTCAGTATGTTTAATTGATGGTGGTGCATTACCGCTTTATTCTATTGTCATGTTTTATTTAGTTGCTCTTTTTGTTTCCTTTAAGTGAAGAGCAGTGAAACAAGTGTATTTCTGCATAAAATTGTTTGCAAGCAGATTATTTATCTCTTTCTGTTTTGAGAGCAAGAGGCCCATTTACAAGAATAATAATAATACTCTTTTAGTCTTTTATCAGTGTCTATTTAATTAAAGCAGGCCAGGTGTTACTGATGAACCTAAATTCATATAAACGTAGACAAACTTGTGTATAAGTCTTTGTTATTTCAGAGCAGAAAAGTGGCAAGGCTCAACCTTTTTCAGGTTCAGCTCTTTTCTTTGAGCTGTCAAAGGTTTGACTACACAAGCTTCTTATGTGTTTTTCTGTCTGAATTTACTTCAGCAGCTGTAAATCAAAGCCAAATTGAAGTGATGCGGTAGCTTGTGCTCTGTTGACTTTGTATTTGAAGTGCCCTTTATAATAACTCAATATCCGCCGCTTTTCTTTACAATTTAATTCATAAAGAAAAGTCAACTTTAATGTGTCATGATCGCAAGTAGTCAAAGTGTAAGATGTTCAGTGGGGCAGAGAGAGAGAGGAGAGAAGAGAAAGGGGAGTAAGGCTGTGGGGGAGTAAAATTGCCCTGGAGTGCTTCTCTCTACAGTAACAAAGAGCCCTCCAGGTTGCCAGGCATCTGAGATGATTCTCCCTTGGGAGATGAAGAGGAGTAAGAAGGTAGGGAGGGAGCCAGTCAGCGGGTAATCCTGACACTGATCACAGTTTCATTAAGAGAGCAGTGAAAGGGCAGAAGACAGAGAGCCCCAGAAAAAAGGAGAGCGAGGAAATAATGTGACCTGTGATGTTTGGTCAGAAGTTAACATGTCAGTGCAGATGATAAACAGAGCTTTAATGGATCTCCATCAGCCGGCCGCTGTGTTAGCAGACCTGCTGATCCTGCTGCTTTTAACGGATGTGTGTAAGAAGCAGATGATTGGGGCTGCAACTACTGATTATTTTCATTATTGATGTATGTCTTGGTAATTTTCTCTTAAACCCACTGAATGCCGAGCAGTTTCAAGTCTGTCACATTTTACTTATTCTTATCTTATTGTTGTCACATGACTGTTGGTCTCAGCAGAGTCTTTCTTGGCTTCTTATTTGTGCTAAGGAGCGCAATAATTTAATGTTTTTTACAGAATCTGGTCAGTACAAATGGCTTATTTTAGGAGAATTTGAAAAAAATGAGACCTGTAGAATGAGCTCAGATTTGTTTTTTTCTGACGGATGCATTTGTTGTTACACATGATTTGTTAAAGGACTGTTGGAAATTAGAAGTTCCCTTTATATTTGTTGTTTTTATGATTTCTGGCATTGATAAATAATGTCATTTTCACAGTTTTTTATTTTAATAAGGAAACCCCTTTCAAACCTGACGGCTCAAACTCTTATGGTATTCAGTTTACTATCAATCAATGCAATGAAAAGAATGAAATCTACATATTTTAGTATTATAAAATAGTTGGTAATTTTTGTGTTGCTTGTCTCTGCAGCTCTACTGGTGAAGATACACTCACCTGTCAGACTGCAGCGGATGAGATCACAGGAGCAGAACTCGCTGCTGTTCTGTATCATCAGTATGAACTGATGTGATGTCACAATCTGTTTTTAAAGCTACATTTTTTTCGCCCCTTATGACCAACACCTAATTGCATAGCAACAGTAAAGGCTTAAGTGAGCACATGAAATCATCACTCGTCTGGCAAGTTAGCCTCATCGCAAAACTCATTTGTATGCTAAGAAAGTGCTTGATATCATAATGGGATTTTTTTTGAGTAGCAGGAAAAAAAATAGCCAGGTTGTCATGGATACCTGCAGTACAGTGGATCTTGGTAGTATCCTGCTCTGTTTACTTTGGGCTGTTTTTGTAACTGGACAGATCCATCATTCAGCAGAAACCACAGCCTACAGGTAGAGTCCAAACTGAGTGGCTCCACATCCATTAATAATCAAAGCGCTGTCAGAACAGGATGGCCTTTATGAAGCCTCACTGTGACTCTGCAGTGAGGTCCGGTGTGCTGACTGTTTGCTGACAGGCCTGCGTTGAGGTTTCACACTGTTAACTCACCAAGTTATTCTGTGGCCTCTGTGGAGATCCCACAGGGCTGATGCATAGTGATAAATGCAGTGCTGCTCCGGTTTCATTTTATCAGTGTGTGTGGAGTGCTGGTGTCATGAAATATTGTGGGGGTCTGGCACAAGAGATGTTTCAGATAGATCCTCAGGTAATGTAGTCTCACACTGTGGAGGATAGCGTGAACATACACTGCAGATGCACTCTAATAGGCGTCTCAGATATATATATATATATATATATATATATATATATATATATATATATATATATATATCTGAGTTTCACTCACTTAAAATAGATCCCCTTAAAGTTATCTTCATAACAAGTTATCTGTGCTCATTTATGCATTTTAAGTGCTATATATATATATATATATATATATATATATATATATATGCATGCATACATGCATACGACTGCTAATATTTTGCACTCAACTCTTTTTATTCTGCTTTTCTCTGCAGTTGTGACTTTTGTATTCAAAACAACTGTGAATTTGTCTCCACAGGGAAGGAACCCCTTTTTCCTCGAGCCCGCCATCATCATCACCATCACAGACGGCAACAAGTTGACCAGCGGCGGTGGAGTCCAAGATGAGGTCAGCCAACATCAGGAGGGCTTCCTGCTTGCTATGAGGAGGAGTCTGATCTCAATGTTTACTTTAACACAAGCATCTATATCATCCAACCCTTCCCTGTTATTATTGTCACTCTAGAAGTTAAATTCACAGGAAAATTGCTTTTGCAAACTTTTTTTAATAGTTAAGGTCAGAACCCCCCCATTGTCCATATGTGACCTTTCTAACTGTGAGCTACGACTAACCTAAATATAATCACATTGAAAGAAAGATAGAAACTGTAATGCTGCTCAGTTAAAGCCTTTAATTTATAAAGATTAGGGTTGCAACTAACAATATTTTTATTATGCCATAATCTGCTGTTTTTATTTTATTTTTTATTTTAAGTACTTTATTTCTGAAAATATTCACTCTTTGAAACAAACAGTACAAAGAGAAAGATGAATAATAATGATTTAAAAAAACAAAACGGCAAAGAAACACCTGCTAGATCATTGAAAGAGTGTATGCTCGAATCAGTCTATCTGCTGTTATTTTTATCAATTAATTGATGATTAATCAATTGATGAAGTGAACTTTGAAATGATGGAAAATTGTCTTAAATGCCCATCATAATTTTTCAAAGCACAATGTGATGAAGAATTGATTGTTTTGTGTAACCAACAGTACAAAACTCAATTTGATTAAATTTAACAGTAATACTCACATACTAACGGTGAATTATTATTGGAAATAATTTTTTACGATTTTTTTGGACACTAAAAGAATGCTGCACAAATTCCCTACCTTGCGGTGTTAACAGTGAAAATGATGTCTGTCAACCCTGTGTTTCAGATCCTCTCCAACATGTAATGGATTATTCTTTGTCCAATGCTACACCTTTCCATCAAAGCTACATGAAAATTGGGCAAACAGTTTTGCTGTAGTCATGCTGACAAACTTAACCAAAAACCAAAACCTTTTACAAGGTCTAAAAACAGAATCTGAAATTCTTCACATTTGAAAATCTAGAAGCAGCTTTTCTTTTTAATATAATGGATTTGCAAATGAGTTAAACAATTGCCTGATTTAAGTTAATTCATCATCAGTTGCGGTTTAATTATCTGAGTGTCCAATGTCTACTTCTGACAGCAGATCTACAAAGGTTGGTCGTTTGAGCATGTAGTTTTGCCTCTGAACGGCTGTGAGCATGATGATTCCTTTGTGGTCTGCTCATCAGAGTAAAGCTGTCCTCCCAGTGACTCAGTAACTCATTCTGTCTTAAATTATTAATTTATTTCTGCCTCTCCATCTGTAAGTTGTCATCCAACATTGAATATTTGTGCTGCTACTCCCTGTGAGATGGAGAGGACTCTATTAAGTCATGTAGTCAATTCTGCAGCTTAAGAAGCAAAAGTTGCGAAGGTCAAACACATGCAATTAAATCCCTGATTCTGCAGCTGCAGTCTAATTCACGGCCTCTGTGATATTTCCAGGCTGGGCACAAGTTACAGAGTGGCTTTTGGTGGGGAAGTTTTGACTGTAATTGCTGATCTTCTGGCAGCGATTTAAAAGTCTGGGCTGCTGAAGAAAATGTCTGAAAGGAAAATCTATGAGAAAATCAGAATCTGTATTTGAGGTGTAGGATGATGGAGCCTGTTACTGTGAAGGGTTGATGAATCAACACAGTGTTGAGATCTTTTAATAGCATTAACAGCACAGTTTGCAGTCTGTGTTCGCTTGACGTTAATTATTAAATTATTGTTGATTAATGACCACCAACCTTAGATCTGCTGTTGTATTCTTGATGACTCGGGGCAGGCAACAGAACTAAATCTTCTATGATGCTTTATATAATTTAATGTTTTAATAGCAAATATGTTCTGGATATAGTACATTTTCTGCTAATGTAATAGAAAAAAAGGTCTATTGATAAGAACCAAATAGGAATATCTATTTTTGGATGAGGCAGTGCATTAAATGTCTGATAAATTAAGTCGCCTTCTCAATTTTCCCCTCGAAAATCCTGCTGATTGATTTTTATTTAATTCTAAAACAACTAGTGATGTTAAAGAAAAGCCACCTCAGTATAATCTGTAAAGGAAAGTCTGACAAATTTGACAAATTTCTGTTGCTTCATTTTGTCTTTAACACTCCATCCTCTGTTTCTCTCCTCCACTGTGCAGCTCCATCTGCCTCTGACCACCCCGCTGCCGGGCAGCGAGCTGACCAAGGAGCCCTTCCGCTGGGACCAGCGTCTGTTCTCTCTGGTGCTGCGAATCCCTGGCAACGCTTCGGTGGAGCCCGAACCCCTCGGTGGTGTCCCGCCTGACGACTCTCCAATCACCCCTATGTGTGAGGTTACCGGAGGTAGGCAGACAGAGTACACTCTGGTGTTTAGTTAATGTATAATTTGTCTGTGTGGAGTGCATTGCTAAATGGGGAACATCACATATTTTACACATAAAGGTCAGTTTAACTCGCTAAGAGGAGTCCTACATTTGTAAAGTATCAGCAGCTGAGAAAACATCTGCATCATATTGAGTTAGACTTTAAATATTTGACAGAAAACTAGTGTTTCTGTGGAAACTCGGGGAATGGAGTTTGAAAAATGAGGGCATTTAACAGGCAAGGGAATTTAATGAAATTGTTGCAATTTAAGTGCTTGACCCATAGGATATCTCAGCCTCTCCCACTCCAATTTTGACTATCCCTTTTTTTTAAAAAAAAATAAAAAAATATGTCACTGATAAATTGCCAGACTTTATGGAAGTGGAATAATAAATCACTAGAGTCCTTTCTTTATAATAAAGTGAAACCATTATAGAATTATCCTGAAGTGAAGTTGATGATGATAACTTTTTAAAAATCTATTATCATTATATCATAAGTATAATTATGTCCTGACTGCAGAGGCCTACTAGATGCAACGACTTGATAAAATCCAGATCTGGCATGTTGCCCGTACATTTTCATGTTAATAAAATATTAATATGAAATAAATATGTAAGAGAATTAAAGATGGAGACTACATAGTCCTTCTCTGCTTCTTCACCAAAAGCTGGCAAATGTAAAGACATAATATTGATATATATATAGACATAATATTTAAAGGGACAGTTCACCCCAAAATTAAGAATGTAGTTTTGATTTTGGGGTGAATGGTCTCTTCACATTGCCTGTTATTGTTCACAAAGTAAAGCCAGCTGTTTCTAAATGGATGTCATTGCAACTTTATTTTTGAAAAGCATTATCATCAATGTGTTCCTCCTGGGAGCCTGATTCCAGCAGCAGAGCCTGGTGGAACATGCTGGGACAAGCTCAAAGTATTTATAACACCAGATCAAAATAGCTATTTGTCAAATGCATTCCATAGCACAGCTGATGAATCATCTCTATCAATACAAAGAAAGAGGAGAATAAAATGGTTTTGTTTAGTTTTTTGTCCATGAGGAAAAAGTTAGCGACAGCTCGTTTTTCACTCCAATGGGGGGACAGCCCCGAGCTCTGTCTCAGCACTGTGTTGCTCAACATTAAGAGTTCCTTGTGTTTACAGGTTTGCCAGTGGGAGCTGAACAACCCAGTACAAACACACGCTCTTGTTTTAACCACTGAGCGGGTCTGCTGGAGCTGTTGTGGAGCGTTTTGGGGCTTTGTTAAAGTGCGCCTCAGGAGAAACTCTTGATTAAGTTTGAAAGCTCAAATTCTCCGACCTAGTCCAGAATTCTTACTGTATTTGTCCCAACGACAAGCTAAAGATTACGATCTATAAGCCAAACCGTAGCTGTCTACCTGCTAGTTTTAAAGATACATTTAATATGATTTGTCTTGCTCACTGACAACAGTAACACGCGCCCCAGAATGCGCTCCTTGCAAACAGCTGATTGCAGAACCTAGATGCACTCTCGTTTTGGAATGCCCTTTGTATGCTCGGCACTTGTCATATAGTCGTTTTTTTCTCTTTGCTGTGTCCGCCATTTTCGTTTTGCCTTCTTCTTGGATGGATACTAAAGATCTTTCCAATTTCACAGTGTGGTATTAGCACTTTTACAAAGCAAGAGATCTGAATATAGCAGTTATTGAACTTACATCGTGCCTTTACTGTTGCTGCCCTAGAAACATTTATTTTTTTTAAGCTCTCTCTCTCTCTCTCTCTCTCTCTCTCTCTCTCTCTCTCTCTCTCTCTCTCTCTCTCTCTCTCTCTATATATATATATATATATATATATATATATATATATATATATATATATATATATATATATATATATATATATATATATATATATATATATACTTTTGCAAAGCAATTTTTAGTACAGAAAAGAACTTATAAGAGGATCAAATATAAAGAATCAAAGAGTATCAGAATCAAGGTATGTGTGCACAAATTAGGAATTTGACTCCTGTATGCTTGCTCTCGTCTAAAAATACTGAAATACAAATATTAAATATTAAAAATGGCAAAAAAGACGTAAAATATATGTACACGTCAGGTTGGTAAAAATATGTACAGGTAGTGCAATGGTAGAAATAAATAGTTATACAGATTTCTTTACAGGCACAGTGGTGCTCAGGTTTACTGTTCTGTCTCTGACTGTATTTATAAGGGTAGTACCAATACATCCGCTTTACAGGTAGTAACGCCTGTATTTAAATCACCTGTGGTCAGCCTCGGCCTGTAAAAAAAAAAAAAAAGAAAAAAGACCAACACCTAGTGCTCGGAGGAATACTACATGAAAAGGCTGGCATCATTAGTGAAGATTGAGAAATTATTTCTGTACAAGTTTATACATGTTTCCTTTTTTTTAGGAATATCCTTCTCATTGTTCCTTTTAAAGAACATTGACTTCTAGACTTTAAAGCGTGTCTCTCCAGTGCTGGTGCTGCCTTTTTGTGGAAGCAGCTGGCAAGAGGAACAGACTAGAATGATGCTGATGGCAGGTTAAGATTAACACACACAGAGAGCAGAGCACACCAAAAAGCTCTGTGTAACAGTCGGTGGTGCTGAATGCAGAACATGACACAGCTCCATTGTCACCGACAGTCTACAGTACATGCTGCCTGTCCATTACTGCTGATGGCAGAGATGACACAAAGCCACGGCCTATTGAAATGAGCGAGTGAATGGGTGCATAACAAGGTCATTAGAGGTGAAGTTGGAGGCAGCAAATGGCCAAAAGGCTGAATTAGACCAATCAGCTGTGGCTTTAAGACCCTCTGATTCATGGCCTTTACTCATGTGACCTTTACTGCCCTGTGACTGATGCTGTGACGAATAAACTTGAGCAGATTCAAAGATTCAGAGCTATGTTTGATGCAAATGTACCTCTTTGCATGCCGCTGACATCTAGTGAGTGTAAAAGACTCATGTAAAGATAAGTACAGTGTTAAGTGGAGAGCTCTTGAAGTTGTGCTGTATCTATAGTCGGGTACTGCAATGTTGTACTCAACCCTCAAATAGTATCATGTGCTTTTTACCCAGAAAGGAAATAAGGAAACTGGCAAAGTGCCAAATACAACACTAATGAGCATGCTTTTTTATGACAAAACCTACTTTCAAAATTTAACGTCAATGTCATAATTACTCAGCAGCGCACCAAATCCAAAGCTAAAAAAAGTCCCCAGTATTTACCAGTATTTGAGTAACTTTTATAAAGGACAGTCCTAAGGACAGGTGAGTCATAAATATGAGACAGGATGTTGACAACAACAATAAGTGAAGTCAAGTAAAACAATGCATGCTCAGATTTATATTATTTGTTACTTGTTATTTTGATCAGATGCAGCATATACTGAGAAAGATAAAGTTTGTTAATTTTATGCTTAATTTTGGTCATACTTTTGGAGTAGATAAGACAATATCTAAAGAACATTGAAGAATGTTTTTTTTATTTTCTTAAATGCATTTATGTAATGAAGGAAATTTAAGATTCATCAACTTTGGTTTTGACAATTCAATATTAAATTAACCCTGGTGATCCTCCTCCAAAAAATTATCCCCAACCCTTACGTGCATGTTCTGCAGTTTAAACATTAAGAAAGACACTCAATGTAACTGCTTTCAAAATCTTTAATGTGATGAAACATACTTTCAAAATAAGGTTTCCTCCTGGGGAAAGATCTTGTAGTGTGTGACTCTGTCACTGGTCAGTCATGTACTTTAAAAACCACAAAGGCCCAAAAATAAATGTTAGCAGCCTTACGACGGTTAAAAGCTAAACCTAAATAGATTTGAAAGGATTTGGCTTCAATAACTGGATTCAATGTTGCATCCATATTTCACTTTTATTTATTCTGCCTTTATATTTATCGTCTGTTGCAGGACGTTCCTACAGCGTGTTCTCGCAGCGTATGTTGAATCAGTGTCTGGAGTCTCTTGTGCAGAAAATCCAGAGTGGAGTGGTGATAAACTTTGAGAAGACTGGGCCCGACCCCCCTCCTTTAGAGGGTAAGAGACATGTCTGTTTGTCCTGATGACATTTTATTCGTTAATCCATTTCTAAAAGACCTTTTTGACAACTGCTGCACTGTATTTGTTTTGATAAGTAGAGAATTTCCTTTGCTCTCTCCCACTCATTGTGTTTTATAAATCCTCTCTGAGCCTTTCCTTACTGTGGTTCACAAGCAGCTGGTGGATGTCACTGTTTAAACCCCCACTTTCATATTTTAACTGCCCACACGCTGTTACAGTTCATCCAAATCATTCCGTGGTCTATCATACCTCACAAGCACCTTATTGTCTGAAACTGCTGATGGTTGTTTTACCAGTAAAGTCAGCTTCTGCTGTTACTGTCGTTGTCTGTCCAGATGCTCCAGCTGAGGTGGTGAAGTCCGGTCTACAGGCCTGGCATTGCTGTCACAAGTTGATCTACGTAAGACCCAACCCTAAAACCGGTGTCCCCATTGGTCACTGGCCCATCCCTGAGGCCTTCTGGCCGGACCAGAACTCCCCTACACTGGTAGGTAACTTGCAGGGAATCATCATCAAATGTATGACAAAACCATGAACTTTTACTAATTTTCACACTTTAGGGCCTCTGTTGAATTTCGCTTATTAATACTCGCCTAGGTCCTAGAGCAACAGCAGAATAATCCTTAAGCTCTGCAACACATAACTAAGACTACCTTTATTTCTAATGTTTGTCCCAAAGAACATCAATTCATAATAAAGAAATAGAGGGAAAAAACATAATAAAGATGCAATAAGGGGGAAAAAATGTTCATAATAAAGAAAAAAGGGGGGAAAATAATAAAGCTGCAAAAAGAAAAAAATGTTTATAATGAAGAAAAAAGGGGAAAAAACATAATTAAGATGCAAAAAGAAGAAAAAAAGTTTGTTTTGCTTACACAGACATTTGACATAAAAAATATCTGTTCCTGCAATAATAACAGCAAAAAAGGAAGTAGTAATAAAACAGAATTGCATGGACCAAATATTTTGCACAATATAACAAGTAAAGGTGCAGCATTTGCATCCAGCAGCACAATATAGCTGGTAGCTGATATACACAGTATATGTATCTCATTATATTTCTAGTCTTTTGTCATTTTATTTTTGATTAAGTTGAAATAGTCCTATGGTAAACAGAAAATAACTTTTGACATGAACTTGTGAGGAAACGGAAACCTCAGTAATATTATTTATAACACAAAAATGATACATCTAATGTTCTCAAATATCAGCTGATAAATATTGATAAACCAATGATTCTGGGGTCTGATAAAAGAGCAAATTTAAGTCTAAAATATACATGTGTCTCCATCCAATTTTACGACTAGATAATGATGTTTACAGTGCAGAATGTTAACATGATGTCTCATGGACTATAACAGTATTTGTTTCTCTCTGAACCCACCCAGCCCCCTCGCTCAGCCCACCCCCACGTCCGTTTCTCCTGTCTGGACGCGGAGCCCATGGTGATAGACAAGGTGCCCTTCGACAAATACGAGCTGGAGCCGTCGCCTCTCACGCAGTACATTTTGGAGAGGAAGTCCCCGCACACCTGCTGGCAGGTACAGCATTGTCACCAACACAACATGTAACAGTATGCAGACTTCAATAGAAAAACTGAAATCCTTAAGATTATGGATAAACTTTTTAGACTACTTTTTGTCTGCCCTTTACATCTGCAAACAGTTAAATGCAATAATAGAAATGCCTTCTTAATTTGACAGTAATAAATGCCCAGCAATCATAGACTGTGTCCTACTTTTCCAGAGGTTAGTGCAGGTGAAAAGATTAGCTTCAAAGTCTCAGAGGGAGTTTTAAAAGTGCATTTTTCTTTTTAAAGAGATAGTTCAGCATAAGGTGCATGCACAAGGCTCCAGATCCTGTTCATGTTTATATCCCAGTTAACTAAAAACATTCTGCATCTAATATCAGTTTATTTAGTTTAGTTTGAATAGTTTTAATGTTGGCACACGTTAATTGATTTCCTCTCTGTCCTTCAGGTGTTTGTGTGTAACAGTGCCAAGTACAGTGACCTGGGCCAACCCTTTGGGTACTTAAAGGCCAGCACGGCTCTCAACTGTGTCAACCTGTTTGTGATGCCCTACAATTACCCCGTGCTCCTGCCACTTCTGGGTAAGCCTTATACACTAGATCCATGTCACATTTGTCATTCTTCCCTCAGTACTACTTACTGTCACTGTGTGTGCTCAGTTACACCAGGACATCCTGGTAATATATCATTATAATGCAGTCTTGGTACCAATCTTTTGTACGCCGTTACGGTCTTTTTTCGTGTGTCATGTTTTTTCTCCACATTTCTCAGCACCTGCATATTAACAAGGTTATAATGTGCCAATAAAGTAAAATAATAATTTTGATTACTGTAAATGAATTATCATTTTGGACAAAGTTTAATGAAACCCTAAACTTGTAGATGTTTTTATAAGGTACATGTCGCTGATAAACATAATTTTTCGGTCTGCTATTTATGTTTTCTTGTTTTTTGCAGATGACTTGATCAAAGTGCACAAGTTCAAGCCTACCATCAAATGGCGACAGTCCTTTGAGAACTACCTGAAGACCATGCCTCCTTATTATATCGGGGTCAGTGCTCTCCAGCTCATTATTTTTCAGCTCTTTAAATCAGCTACAATGAACTTTTAATTGGTTATCAGACACTCTCGTTATAATGCAAATGCCTCTACATGACCTACATAAGCAAACCAGACCACCTGTGAGAAGATTGACCATTTTAGATATTTACTCTTAATGCCTGCTATGGTACCAATCAGTCAGATTCCATGCAGGTTCTCCAGAACCTCCTTCAGGTCAGACCCCAGCAGGGCCTCCAGCAGCAATCAGCCAGCCGAGGACAGACCCAGATCCTGCTGCATTTGACCTGCAGTAGAAGGTCAGGTGTGAGGCGCCTGAGCTCGACAGGAGCTGTAGAGCTCTGTGGGGAGCTAACGGAAAGAAGGGAGGACTAAGTATGCAGACTGTCAGACCCTGCTTTTAGATTAGATTATACAGTATTGATCCCACAATGGGGAAAATCACTTGTCACAGCAGTAAAAACAGAAGCGAAAGGTGTGAAAATAAATTACCAGGGAAAAGAGAAAGTAGTAGTTGTAATGAAAAATATAAAATTAATACAGATCAAGATTATATAAAACTACGGTGAATAGTGTAATAAGTGCTAACAAAGGTGTGGTGGTGATACTACAACATGATCAGGTTTTGTCCATAAGCGCTGCCAAACTCAACACAAAATTAAAGTTCCTTGTTGCTGCTATAAGTTTTGTTTTTATTTGACTGAAAAATCAGCTGCACCAGTCTTAATGCTTTTATTGTTCCACAGTCCCTGAGGAAGGCTCTGAGGATCATGGGAGCACCAAATCTGCTGGCTGACAACATGGAGTACGGCCTGAGCTACAGTGTGGTCTCATACCTGAAGAAGCTCAGTCAACAGGTTAGAAGTCGGGATATTGTGTCTTGCTACCTTTGGGTGCAGATCCCAGTTAATCACTTTGTGTCTGTGTGTGAAACTGGCGTATTCTCCCAATTCCTGTCATTGGCTTCCATTATTGTTCAAAATACTACAGGCACTGTTTTTAATTTTAGTCAGTATAATATAAACTGTGCTTCTGCCATAATAACTCACCAGCACACCAAATCCAAAGGTGGAAAAAGTCTCCAAAGGCATTATTTACTCCTATTTAAGTAACTTTTTTTGTAAGAGACAGAGTTGGTTAGTTGTAAAGTACTGAGACGGGAACTTGACGACAACAAAATAAGTGTGAAACTAAAGTAACACAATGCATGGTGACATTTTTATTCTTTCGATAAGAAACATTGTTTCCTGATTTAAATGTTGTGCTTAATTTTACAGAAATCTCCTGAGTACATAAAACAACATAAAAAGAACATTCTAGAAAAACTAGAGAAAATTTAAGGAAGGAAAATATGATCAACTTTTATTGCGGGTGCTGAAAATTCAATATGATACTGACTCTGGTGATCCCCTTCCGGAAAAAATGTCCCCTAACTGTAATGTGCATGTGTTTCTGTTGTTTTTACAGTAAGAAAGACACTGAATGTCCCAGTCATTTTCCTAATTTGCTCTTTCTTCCAGTCAAAAATCGAGTATGACCGTTTGATTGCCTTGATCGGTAAGAAGCAGCCACCTGAGGCCGGCATCAAGGTGCGCTGGCGAGGTGGAGGTATATCTCTGGCCCAGCGCAGGGACTTCATCCAGCAGCTGCAGAGTCTTTCCGGAGAGGCTCCGTCACTGCCCATGGAGCTCAACCCCAAAGAGTTCCAGGGCTTTCAGCTGGCACTGCTCAATAAGGTAATTATTAAGATTATGTGCCCTGTTTTATGAGGATAGAAGAGTTATTCAGCCATGATAGCACACCTCAACATTTTCTTTTACTCTACTGTCTACTGAGCTGCATTTACTCGCTGTTACTTCACTCCATGCTCAGACTGTCTCTGGCTTTCTATTCAACATCCTCCTGAAGTATTTATTGAGATGTTTTTATGTAGTTTGTTTGGGTGTACTTCAGGGCTTTGGCATTTGAAAAATGGCCATACCTCTCTGACAGTATCCACTGTAAATCCAGTCTGTTATGGCCAGTAGTTCCACAGTATTTCACCATTCAACAGTAAATTTAAACTCACAACCGTCGCTTTACAATTCCCCTCCGTCTTGTGTCCTCATCAGGGCCTGAAGCCGCTGAGCTTTAGGAATCCATACGACATCCCTCGCAGCCACCTGCTGGACCAGCTCAGCCGAATGAGGAGAAACCTGCTCAACACCAGCGTCTGCTCTCTCAGAGGGCAGGACTCTGGTAAGTCACTGTCTGTCTGTAACACCCACTCACACGGTGTGCTCATAATTGTGCTGTTATGCTTGCAACCGCACCCAAAAACTGATGTCAGGGTGAAAACATTAACCGCTGACTGTCAGGAAAAAGATTGTCAGCTGGTGTAACGTGACTCTTTCAGAACAGCCAACTGATTGGTTGAGGTTTATGTATCAGAGGTGGGTAGTAACATGCTACATTTACTGGGTTATATGTAATAGAGTTTTTTGTAAATCTTACTTGTCAGGAAAGTTTAATGCAGCATACCTTTTTTAATGTTTCTTGAATACTATCTATACTTTTACTCCCTTACGTCTGGATGCATTCATCTTGCTTCTTTTTATTTATTTAATTATTTCTGCATTCATGATCCACTTAGAGGCCGGTGTTCACCTGGTCCCAAGTCTACTGGAGCTCTGTTAGTCTGTCCTAGCCATGCATCCACATGTCTTTGTCCAAAACAGCTACAGGCTAAAGCTACAGCATGAGTGATTTTGTGTTCAAATAGCACTAGAAGTGAATTTTTAAGAATTTCTAAGGAAAAAAATAATTACCTGTGTTTTTTTTCCTTATTTTTTTAAAATTACTTACTGCTAAAGTATTTCAATAAATACTTTTGTGCTCTTTACTTTTATTTGAGTACAGATTTTGACTCCCACCCACCTTAGTTAGGCACTGACCTCGAGTGCTTAAGGGGATAAGGCTGGAACAGATCAGTTTTCCAGTACCTTGCACAACATGAATACCTGGTCAATTAATGAAAGCAGTGGGATTCATAATGCATCTTAAGAGGTAGTAGATAGTTAAAAAATTCTCCCTCCATGTTGTTGAATTTCCAGATCAGCTACACAGCGTGCCAATAGCCCAGATGGGCAACTACCAAGACTTCCTCAAAGCTGCTCCTCAGCCTCTTCGAGACGCTGACCCTGAGCAGCCCAAACGTCTGCACACATTCGGCAACCCCTTCAAACTCGACAAGAAGGTAAGAAATCAACCCTCATGAGTTAAAAAACAGAATTATTGAATGAGAAATGTGTAAATTGACCACCTTCCTCATCCCTCCTCTTTCAGGGTATGATGATCGACGAGGCGGATGAGTTTGTGACCGGCCCTCAGAACAAGGGAAAGAGACCGGGAGACAGCAGCAACATGACGGGCGGAGGGCCCAAGAGACGCCGCTGCATGTCGCCTCTGCTGCGTCTGGGCCGAGCCTACACCCCTCCAGTTACACCGCCGGCCAGCCCCCGACCAACAGGTAGATTCGCACAGTTTTCAGTCATGTTTTGACAGATTGAAGCCAGTTTTTAAGTTTTACTTGTGGTGCATTTAGTGCTAAATAAAATGAAGAAATGTTTTAAATCTCTGAACCTGCAGACATGGACATGAGTGACGGAGCACCTGAACCGGAGCTGATCATCAACCACCTGAACCAAAACCACTACGGCTCCTCAGACGGGAGCTCGGACTCTGAGGCGGAACATCCCTCGGGGCCCGGCGACCACCTGGAGAACCACACGGCCAAGGACCCTGAGGACTTTGGGCACGGTGAGGAGGAGGAGGAGGAGGAGGAGGAGGAGGAGGAGAACGGGCGACCCCGGGAGGGCGAGCTGCCGCCAGGCATCGAGGAAGGAGCAGAAATGGTGCTGATGGAGGACCAGCCGCCTCGCTACCTGTCGCCTACAGCTCTGAAGAAGCACATTCACATAGAGACAACAAAGGTCAACAACGAGCTGAGGGCGCTCATCACCAAGGAGATCAGAAAACCTGGCAGACGTACGTATTCAAACAGTCTATGCAGGGGGGCGGCCTTAATTTAGGAAATGGTGATCAGATTTTCTTCTATACTTATGCTGATGTGGTTGCAAAGTAAAGTGATTGTTTATTTGATGCCTTAGGTTAAGATATATAAATAGGTTTCTTCTACAAAATCTTTTAATTTAGCAAAAGAAGGATGAAATTAAGACTTGATGGCAACATTTAAATATCACAAATATCTGACAAAAGAATATTTAAAGATTACTTTCAATCTGGCACTTACTAATACTAAAAGGATTCTAACCCTTTTAAATATATCTTTATGGGGTTGTTAATGGACAAGAAATTTAAAAACATGTTACCCAGTTTTGTAATGTTCAAAACCATATGACGCCCCCCCCCCCCAAATATTGTACTTTCTATTTCACTCCAATCATTTTACAGGTTTACTTACTAAATACATTATAAATTAAGATTTACAAAACCCACATTAAGAGTGAATTCAAGTACAGCTGAAAAGCTCAATTAAAATGAATGAATTGCTAACTGTTAAGATCAGTGGAGGTTAGTGCAATATCATTTATAGTGGTTGCCAGATGGTTGTAGAGAAAAAAAATCAGATAACATGCTTAAAATAAACTGAGGAATGTTTTTTTTAACGTTCGTGTGTCAATTTGGCCACATTCCTGTTTTGTTCAGTGCTTAATGTGTAAATCAGGAGGTCTTGGAACACAGAGAGGATGCTGTTCCCATTATCACCCAAAATCAGCAGGAGAAGGGGCACAGAAACAGCTGTTTGTGTCGGTTTGCAGCTCTTTGATGTGGGTTTTACTGTTTGAGTCTTTTTCAAAAATGACAGATATTTAATTATTTCAGCTTCACAAATGTGAGAATTTGCTTCTTTTTGAATCAGTTTAACAATTTGATCATTTTTTGTGGATTTCTCTGTATTGACTACTCCATAATTATAATATTTTAAGTTAAATTTTCTAATTTCAACTCTGAACAAGCTATTTTTACATAGGATTTTAATAGTTCCTCTACTACTGAGGTTTAATACCAACCTTACATGTAATTACAGTAACGCCTGAAAACATTGCGATCAATTTAAACAATCACTTCTCCCAAAAAAAACTCACAGCTTAAATGTTTATTATTGGGCTGCTGTGTTGAATGGCATGCTCTTACCAGGTGCCAGTGTTAATTTATTCACACTGTGACTCTCGGTTTCACAAAAGAAAAAGACGAAAGAAGCTCACCCACTTTTGTAACAGCACAAAAGACTTTAAAAAGCAAAGTGCAGCTTTTTTTTATGGTATGACCTCAAAATATGTGCATTACAAAAACAGCAAGCTGCGGATTTAAAATTGAATTGGGTCCTAATCAGTCAATATAATCCACCTAATAGAAAGTTGTTATGCTTTATTCCTATATTTTTAGTATCCTTTAGTTTAGGTATGTATGTCCATTCTTCGGATTGTAACAAAAATGTGAATACTGACGGATAAATTGATAAATAAAACTCCAAAAGCTTCCAAAGACGAAGGCTAAGGACAGAGCAGGTGTGTGCGCTGACAGAACGGTTTCTACAGTAACAAATGTTTCCTTAATTGGATTAAGGACTTCAGCTGTCCTAGAAAACAAAGCAATAATCAAGTGATTAATCCTCATTTACTTGCTCTTTCTTTTTCAGACTACGAGAAGATTTTCCTCCTTCTGAAGCAGATCCAGGGCACACTGGACACCCGACTCATCTTCCTCCAAAACATCATCAAAGAGGCGGCCAGGTACAGAGTTCAGCCTTCCTCTGATGTCACACAATCACTGTTTTTTACCCTGCTGTCACAAATCTGTCTGTGTATAAAATATGTGGGGTTGTGGTTAAGGAACAAATCTCAGGCTTTCCCTTACAACTTTCTTCAGATAAAGGGCAGTCTTATGTATCCCAGGGCTGTGATAACCAGCAGCATCATATTGTTCCTGAAAATATCACGATTAAAATCACCCAACATGTTGCTTTTAATGAGCTAAGCTCTTGTGCCTTACAAAAAGTTATTGTGGTGTCCTTATAGGATAAAATGTCAGTGTAAATATACTGCCACAAAATATATATTAGTAATAATATCCACTTTCACTGAGTCAAATCTTTAAACCAACTTAAATTCTGATCTTAACTACCAAATGTAGTAATTGCATAAACATTGAATTTGATGCATTTTTATTTTTTGTGCAGTGTCTGATTAAAAGAGAAAAAAACTGCCATGTCTTACCTTATAGGACAAAAATGTTGCCCTCCTAAAAGTGCCATAAAATTACTATATAATATATTTTTAACCAACATCAGTTCTGATCTTATCTACCAAATATGCAATGGTCTAAGAATTTTAACCCTTAAAATGCCAGTTTGTTTACACAATGCAACAGTTTTTATTCATATTTTTCTGGTATATGTCAATGTTTAGCACCAACCTTGATTTTGATGCATTTCACCAAACATTACAGTGCTTTGTAATACAGCAGCAATAACCCTAGTGGAAACCAGGGAAATCACATTTATTTTCCCCTTTGGGCAAACATGAGAAAATGGCTCAATCTGGTGGAAAGTTGTTCAAACTACAGTTTTGAAGCCATTGCTCTAAATTACAAACCTGATTTAATATAAAACATGATTTGATGCTGTAATTGCTGCTGGATCAAAAATTGTCTGTTTAATGGCTTTCAGTGGGGACTGATTTGTCCTGAGGGGTCTTTGTGTTTATTACAGACTAATTATAAAACAGTTAACAACCTTGTTAAAATGTAACCAAAATGATAGAAAAATGAAAAAGCCATGATTCTCTCTGGTGAGACTCAAAGATTGATTGCTACAGAATACAAACCATAACATTTGTTTTTTTACCATTTGTTGCTCTCTTCAGGTTCAAGAAGCGCGTTCTCATTGAGCAGCTGGAAAACTTCCTCGAAGAGATCCACAACAGATCCAATAACATGAACCACGTGGACACGCTCTGAGACCCACTCATTCCCAAACTGAAGTGACTGATAATGAACACATGACAACCCTCCACATCCTCCTGAACCCTCCTCCTCCTGTACCAGGGAGACGAGACAAGCATCCAGCTCTCAAACATCACCTCTTCAGTGGACTCTCAGCATTAATGATGGTCGCGTTGGTTTGCACACAGTTTAAACTAAAGTCAGTGTTGACCCTGGATAATGCAAATGCATTTTTCAGATGTGTAAAAGGGGAGTGAGGAAGATTTTATTGCTGCAGGTCAAGTGTTTGTCTGCCTAAATGAGGCTTGTTTTCCAATCTGTGAACCAATCCTGAGGCATTCCCCTCGATTACTCCTTTTAATTCGATTTATCTCTTTAAAAGACAAACGAAAGCGAAACATCCCTCAAACATGGAGGTGGAGTAAACGTGCAGAGGGCTTCTGGAGAGGAACAGATGGCAGCCTGCGCCTGAATGTTATGTTTTATTTGTGATGATGTGACAGCGTAGGAAGGGTTCAGGTTGTATGTTGCTAACTCAGGGTCAAACAGGATCCAGTGGAGATGTTATGAAACTTTTTCATTCATTCATTTTCCCCTGTTGTTTGGTCTTTGTGGGAGGATGAGAGTCTGTTGTTCTGTTTGACTGTTGAGATGAACTTTTTACACTCCATTAACTGAAGCACTCCGATGCCGTGCTCTTACAAAAGCAAGACTTTGCTCAAGTATTAAATTTGTCAACTTGTGGTTTTACCTGCCTGCCTGACAATTAATGTTATTGAGTAGTAACTTAAGAATTAATAATTTTGATAAAAACTGATCGACAGTTTTCACGACATCTGGAAACTTAAAAAAAAAGTCTGTTTTTTGCAATACAGGTTTTCTGAGAGATCGACACAAAATCATTTTGAATGATGCAACATCATTGGTTACAAAATGTTGAAATACAGGGACAAAAAAAGCTCAGGAACTAATACTAATGCATCATAATCAGCAATAACATTGGAGCTACTTTTACCCCACGTTTTTAATCTTAATTTTAGCCTGATTAAACAGCTGAAACCCCCCGGAGTGTTCATGAACTGAGGTCTCGGATGCCAGCTTGTCCCAACATGCTGGTCGCTGCCAAATAACTTAACCCGCCCCCAAAACTTCCTCCCCCCGCCATGAATCTCAAACCAACTTCTTGTCACTTAACCGTGAATGCACTTGTGTAAATTTGAGAATGTTTATTTAATGTCATTTAAAAGAAAAACTACCTTTTTTTTGTTGCAGAAGTTTCCCAATCTTTTTTTTTTTTTTTTTTTTTGTAAGGCCGATTCAATTTTCTCAAATCTACACAAATAATCTGACCGAAGGTCTAGAGGTCAAGAGTTGATTTCTGATTCAGAGAGCAGCCCTCTTCTGTTCCCTCCCTCCTTGGACAGGGACCAAAATCTGCCATACTTGTCTTTGTTTGTGAAGAGGCCGCTACCAAAAGAGTATTTTGAATACACTGTAAAGATGTAAATAACCCTAGAGTACTATTTAAAGAGAATGTTCAGTGGAAAATGGCCTTTTTGTAAGTATTTCCATGAATAAAGTTTCTATTTTACACTGTGAAGGGCCGTGTAAATAAAGTGTTCTGTAAAGATGTGACTCCACATGTTTTTGTCCGTGTTTGTTGGTCCTTTTTTTTCGCAGCAATGGAAGAAAGGAGACAAACACCCTGAGCGTAAAAACATGTATTAAAATTTTATTTACAGACATGTACAAAAATATTTGTCCCTCTTCCTGAAGTGTCCATGGACCCTCCCGTTGGTCCACAAATAAATACCAGTAGTGAAATAAGGGGGGTAGGGGGGAGTGTATGTGGCTGGGTGTGTGTGTGAGAAAGGTGTTTGAGTCTTAAGGTGCCTGCTCCGCTGGGTTCATCACTCGGCCCATAAACAAGATGGATCCTGAAATGGGGGAACAGTTAGTTATTCGCTTTAAAGGTACGCCATTTTCTTTGCATTGTAATATCTTTAACTTTCTACATATGAGATGTGGTTTTACATCAATATATACACTTCAATTGGTGTCATTAATATTAACATAGCCACAAATAGACAATATACTCATTACTGTATATGTTGTAATAAATTGCACCTTTTTAAAGTTACTTTTACTTAAACACGCTTAAGATTGACACTACTGCTTTGTCCACAGGGGTCGCCACAATCAACACAATGAAAGGGTTTGTAGATGCTGTAAATTTGTAGTTTTTAAAAATTGATATTGAACACATTTTAATAACAAACCTGCTACAAACCCTACAATATGCTTCGAAAAACATCTAATTTACAGACACAAGAAGCTTTGCTGTCATTGTAGTTGTACAACAAAACTTTGTTTGGTAGCTCTCAGGGAGGCTAGCAGCATTAAAGAACAGTGATAATCATATGCAAAATAAATATAAAAATATATCTACATACAGCAAGTGAAGACTTAACAGTGGTGCAAACAGTGCAGTGTAAACATATTGCACAATAAATATTGGTATTATGATGTTATCAGTAGTAAAGAGTTAAAACTGGCAAAACTACTGGAATGTTCTCTTAAACAGCACCTGCTGCAGACTGGAATGGGAAACAGTTGATGTATGGACAGAGGGAAAAAATACCTGTGTTAATTTGTCGTAGAAGAAATAAGAATGGCCGGTCCGCCTTGAAAACAGGAGCACGGGATCGTTTGAGGAGCACCATAGCTGCAAGGAATACATTAATTAATGTTTCTGTTCATTTGCAGGCAAACTGAATCATATTAAGATGACACATCTGTATAATTTCATCATTTCTCACCTGTAGCAGCAGCTGCCTTTGTCCCATCTTCTGTGACTTCTATTCTCACTTCATGGAAGGCATCAGACACATAAAGACTCTCCTCGACTGCAGCAAGAAACAAAGTGTAAGCTGTTAGCAGAGCTACAGTAATCACTGTGTGATCTGCAGCTTATGATACGTTACAGCTAATGTTTGTGATCTATTTAAAGCAAAAACATCAGAGGTTTGTGTAGGTGTATTCTGCAAGGAATCTGATTCAAATAACCGAAATAGAAATCTGTGTATTGACCTGATATTCCAGTGAAATCAGCTGCTGTTGGGTTAAAGGCGTCACTGATGCCCATGGCAGGAAGCACTGATCTCAGGTTGAACTTATTCTGCATTCTGAACCTGTGAACACCACACAGAAAACGGTTTATACATCTGTAGACTCAAAGTCTGATTGTAAATAACATTTGTGGCAGGATGCATGATTTTTTAACCTGGGCAGGAAAACGTCCATCTTGGTTCTGCGCAGGCCGATGTCCCAGGAGGCTAGCTGGCGAGCGGTGAGCTGGGACTCGAGGGAGGACAGCAGCGTCTTCCTCTCGCTGGGCAGGACCACCTGCAGGCTCAGGGAGCGGCCCAGGTACGGCAGCTCCAGCACAGTGTAACGCTGATCTGATGCTGTCCTGAACTGACCTGCCGGGGAGGGCAACAAGGTCAGCAGTGCAACTTCTGACTTTTGATATAGTTGATTAAATAATTTTTATTGATAAGTGGATGGATAGATGGCATCTCTTACCGAAGCTGACCTCTGTTGCCTGATACATCATGGGCACCTTGATGGCAGTCCCGTCAGAGAGGGTGAAGGGCAGGTTCTGGGTGTTGGTGAACAGGAACTGTTTCTGCCAGACGCCCCTGAAGGCAACCATGTTCACCAGGGCCATCTGCTGCCGGTGGCCCCACCACAGGGCCTCTGCCTGGGCCTCGCCAGAGCCCGACAGCTCGCCGCTGCTGCTGCCTGCCTGGAGGGGCCACGTCTCATCTGGGAGATAACAAGGGAAGGGTGGCGTTTAATATTAAGGCATGCAATGCATCAGAGCAATGGGACTTAAGCATGCAGTAATAGTGCCGTAAAACAAAAAAAGGATTAAAAATAATTTCCTAACCACAAGAAAACCATATGACTCGAACTGTTTTGCTAACCTTGATGGGGCCCCGCTCGCTCCAGCTGGCCGCGGGTGTGGTTGGGTTGGCTGAAGTTGGCTCGGACCACGCTGGTGTTGGCCCAGGATGCTGCATGTTGTGTGAACTCAGTCAGGAGCTGGACACCGCTCTGTACGAATAATGTGCAGGTCTGCTGCAGCCACATCCCCTGGCTGGTGTTGCGCATGTCACTCTGTGAATGCAACAGGAAGTGTTGGACCTGGGCATCTGCAGGACAGGAAGACACAGAGGAACAGGTCAGACATGGTGGTGCATTAAGAACTGGGAGTTAATAAAAAAGGGAATGCTTTAGTTTGAACTTTTTCGGCTGGAATGCATGTAGCACAGAGCTGAAAACCAGTAAAATACAGCAAACTGCTCATCTTGTTGACCTCGTTTAGAAGCCGTTTATGTGTCAGTCATCTGCTATGCTTCAACCTCTGATCATTCAGGAAAACTCTACAGCAGAAGTGTCATCACTGAAATGGTTTCAACTCAACAGCCTCTAGCTCACTTCAGCAGCAACCTGATTGAATTTGCAGCGTATCCCTGCAGGACTGTGCACAAACAAATGCTCATTTGACTTCATTTAGGTTTTGCTTTACACAAACTGACGAGCGCTACAAACCACAGGGACATCCTCATCTGATAAACTCCAAGCATTTATAGGTAAAATGATCCAAATTGAAGTCAAACACAGGTTTTCTTCTGAGTGTAATATTTCATCAGTGCACAGACGTTATAATGAGCAGGTAGAAGCAGTCAACTGTAGGTTGGTCTCCTGTCAGGACACTGCATCTTTTGCACAGAAGCAAAAAGTAACTACTTAACCTTAGATATCCCTCATGCAAGCACTAATGTTGGCAGACCTGGTTTTGGTATTATGCACCTTTTAAATAGAATTAACTACAAACGGCCTCCAAACCAGAGTCGTCCACTCCACCTGGTGAATTTATAGCTTTATGCACTTGTAAATTATTTTTTTTAATTCCTTTATTATGCAGTAAAGTTGTTTCTATTTTACTGATTTACAGGTTCAATTAATAAAATTGAAATTGAAATAGTTACATTTTGATTTGTCAAAATGTTGTTCTTTTCAGTGTAAATTGATTTCCTCTGCCCTGTCTCAAAATAAATCTAAGAAAAGCAGTCATTGTCAGAAATAAAGCTTTTCCTATAAGCTGTCACCACACGCGTGATTTCTACCGGAAGATGGCGTCTTTCCTATGCAGCAGTGCTGAACCTTTAAAATAACAGATTGGCCCTCAGCCTGATTTACTAACTAGCAAACACATGACTTTAGAGCCGGAACGATATAGATTAGTCGATCGTCTGGAAATAAACTGTTTCGATAATCGTTTAAGTCATTTATAGAGCAAAAAATCCAAAAGTTTGCTGGTTGCAAGTTCTGAAATGTGGGCATTTTTGGCTTTTCTCTGTATTATATCAACATAAATTATTTACGTTTTGGACTGTTGGTCAGACAAAACTTAATTTTTAACCATTTTCTGACACTATATACACTAAACAATTGGTCATATATGGACATAACAGTTGCAGCTACATGATTGGGATGCTTGAGCTCAGGTTGAAATTATTTTTAAATGATTTTTTTTTTTGAGATAACAGATGATGTATCCTGCTAAATAAAAGCCCATCCTCCCTGAAACAGGAGCTCCAACTCTCATTTTGTTTGTAATTAAACACAGTGACCTCTCGACCCCGGGGCCGAGCCGCAGGAGTGGTTAATGAGATTAGAGTTGGTGTGGAGGCAGGTATTATGGCTCCAGACACCACTGTGCTCTGCAGGGCCAAGAGTAGCAGCAGCACCGCTCCACACCACCTGGTACCAACAGCACTGAGGGCCACCAACAACCTCTCCAACCTTGCAGCATGAGGAGAAGCTAAAGCTACCTGTGACACAAGCCTTTTTTAATCTCTAAATTAAATATTTAGGCAGAATCCTACCCTTCACGCTGTACCCGAGTGTTCCCTCCAGCTGAGCCAGCGTGTTGCCTCTGGCACCGAGCTGGAGCAGCCCCAGAGACAAGGAGACGCTCGCCGGTGACACGATCAGGTTGGAGTTGTTCTCTGTTTCGGTGAGCGTCTGATAGAGGCTGATGGCAAACCGGGTGTGCAGCTCTCCCATCCCGTCCTGAAGGCTGCCGTTACAGTGGCTTCTCTCCACCAAACACAAGCAAATGAAGAGTGAAGCCACGGGCAGGCGACACATGTCCTCAGTGCTGCAGGAGGGGAGTGTGTCCTCAGGGTGCAACAGGTCGCCCGAAAAAAAGAAATCCTGGAAAACCTGCAAGAAAGTCAATAACACACTGAGGTCAGCGAGGTCAAGCAGTAGGAAACTATCAACTCTCAGAGTAATCTATTGTGATAATGTTTTTGCATTCTGTAGTGTCAAGACCTTGATTTATATGGTACATGTTTTGATTTAGATTTTTTTGTCTGATGTGATGCAGAAAAATGTGACTCATTTTACTGCACTAAACATCAAGTGCATTTTATCATTTGCATATACTTGCTGTGTTGTAATGTAAAAATCTTGAAAAAAGGCAACATTTGGAGCCTCATTAAGAACTCCCAATATGCTGAAATATTAAAACTGAAAGTGTTTCATTAATTATTTTGAATCTTTTATTATAAATCTGAAAATACATATTTAAGAGGTATAAAAGATATTACTGGACACAAACTATAAAGTACGTAATATGACAAACACAACTGCAAGTTTATCAGTTTTTATATAGTTTTTTAGTACAGTTTTTAGTATAGTTTTGTATAGTTATATGTCCTAAACGATTAGCAAATTATTGCATTCTGTTTTTATTTAAAAAGAATCAGGGCTTTAGCAACAGTCATAGCGGTCATATTTGGCAAAATCAGTAAAGTTAGACAGGCTACACTGATAAATGTTATACTATACAGCAGGCCTTCACTGAGACTGTTGCTATTACTATAGTACTATGAGGTCACTGTAGAAATAATTTTGTCAATTAGGACAATCTTGCAATTAGAGCTGTCTTCAACTTTTGACTAGCACTCATTATATCAAACTATTAGTTTGATATAATGAATAATGTCAGATTAATGCAAAAGAAACACTTTAAATCAATCTTGTGTTTATCAGAGATGTGCTCATAAGTTACTTTGAAACATAACAAACATTAAAACAACATTAAATAATAATCAACTAAAGAAAGCTTGGTCGACTAAGACAAATTAGTCGACTAATTGACTAGGAGGGAGCACCCTACTTGTATTTGGGTGAATTAGGTAAATTTAAAGCCTCATCCCCTACTGTAAGGTGCAAATATCCAAACTGTTAGCAGATATATTAGTCACTAGCTATATCATAAGGACAGTGTTGAAATGTCACTAAGTACATTTACTCAAGTACTGTACTTAAGTGCAAACATTTTGAGGATATTTGCACTCTGCTTAAATGGCTAACTTCTGACAATACTTTATTTCTCCCTCACTACATGTATAATACCTATACAATTCTTAAAGTCTATCCACCTTGGCAAGCTGCAGCATTAAAATGTTGCACACATGTAAGTGCATTATATAGTATAATAATAGCCTATAGTAGCCTATAGTCTAAAAATAATTTAATGCACATAATAAAAAAAGTTCAATATCATTATAGTAATTTAACTCCCACTGGGGCCAATGTTGCAGAAAAAGCATAATTAACTGAAGTTTAATATTTTAAATCCAGGAATTTTACTTTAGTTTCCAGTTTTTGCATTGCTACTTTTACTTAAATGAATGATCTAAATACTTCTTACTGAACTCCATATAAGATGGGGGAAAAAAAGACATTTCTAAAATGATGCTCGAAAGTATCCCACTAACTCAGACAGTGCATATCTCTAACCCTTATAGGTGCTACAGACTCAAACATATTGTGCCATTTTATCTCAGATAAGCTATATTGAATTATTATTGTGTTGATTTCCCGTTAATGTCTCAGCTCATCAGTTTAAAGGGGCCAGGTGCAGCTGCAGGTCCTACCTGTGGACAGGTGAGGTAGTATCCGTTTAACTCCAGCTGTTCTCTCAGACTGTCTCGAACCATTCAGCCTCTGTAGGGCAGCTTGTGTCCTCTCTGTCCCTGGCTGTCAGTCTCTGTCCCCGGCTTCTTGTCACTGAATTGCTCCTCTGCTGTCCCCCCGGGTATCGGTCGTCTCTCACTGAAGCAGTCTGTAGTCATAAGACCGTGTTTAAAGGGGAACGCTCTGCGCCGTGTTTGCGGTCTCCGTCGGCGATGTCCGTACCACTCGTCCGGGATTCCTGCCTCCCCGGGGCTATAAGGAGCCAGGCGGAGGGAGGCATGTCACTGACCAGCAAATCCCAAACCGGGCAGAGGGAAGGGGAGAAAAAAACACCCACACGCGCGCAGCATGCATGCATGAAAGTTTTCAGAAATTTTAATATGCTGCAAACTATTTACAGGCAAACACATTCCCGCCAGGAAAGAAGTAAGATGTAGGCTATAATGATAGCTTTCTGCCTCAACCCAACACTATACAGGAAAGGTGAGAGTTCCTGCAGCCCACCTGTGTGGACAGTTTCCTCGACCAGTTACTATCTTCAGTAGAAAATATTCCCATGAAATTTGTTCCCATGAAAACTGTACATGGTTTTCTGCGTGGTATTTTGATTAGCTTATTTATTTATTAGCTTGATTTAAATGCTATGACAAAATTATTAACAAAGATCACCCCTAATTAGGGCCACGGGGCAAAGCCCCGAGCACTATTGTTATAGGCCTACTGTGGATTTTTTCTTCTTCCTCTTCTGGACACAATTTTGTCCCGCTACTACAAATTATATATCAAAACGTGCTGTTTGATCGGGATCGGTGTGCTATTACTTTTCTCTACGGAATACAAAATGCCCCAAATTTTGCATTGAAGTGAATGGGACGGCCGAAAAAAAATGAGAGAAAAAGAACAACAATTGGGAGATTTTCAAACGTCTACTTCTCCGGCGTAATTTTACCTAGAGACTCCATTTAAACTTTAAACAGTAGACACAAGTCTTGTGTATTGGTGTATTAATCCACGTTTCGACAGGTCATATAGTTTTTTTATCAATCCCTGTTCAATGACCATGATCATTTTTGGAGAAATTCTGAGATTATAATGGGTGTGTATTGCATGGAATGTTCGTGTCACAGTGTGTGACGTCATCGCTGCAGTGTAGAGGGAGAGAAAAAATTGTCAAAAAATAAATTTGAAAACTGCGCTCCAGGCCGCAAATTCCACTCTACAGAAATAATTTATACATAGAAACGTAGGAAAATTTGTCTTGTCACTCTCGTAAAGCTGTCAGAGTTATAGTTTGGGCATAGGACGCACAGATGCGCCACCAACACGCACCAACAGCCCCATTGACTCCCATATTAAAAACGCAGGAAGATTTCTGTAGAAAAGCATATTTAACAGTTTTTCAGATCGCTCTTACAAAACTATTTCTTCATTTTTCTTCACAAAAAATATATGTAGCTGTTCAGGAAGAACTCTGGACGGTCAAAGTGAAGTCTGATCAATGATAGGTATTATGGTTTAGCCAAAAATGCTTTCTGTTCAAGGCCAGAAATTCCAGTCTGTCCACCTCTGGTTGCTGTCACTGTGCCAGAAGATTCCACAGCTGTTAATTTCCGTTGATTGCTCTGCTCTGATTGGTTGACCGCAAAGCCTTTGATCCTTTGATGTGATTACAGTTACAGATACACGCACACTCCTCCAGATACACATGTTTCACACACACACACACACACACACACACACACACACACACACACACACACACACACACACACACACACACACAAACACATTTTGAGGTTAAAGGGCATAGGTTGCTGTATAAATAAATACCTGAAAAGGAATGCTTGTTGTAGGTTTGCTCCTTGTATATAATATAGTATCATAACATTACTAGTATTAATTGTTTGAAATCTCTGAAGAATCTCATCATAGTGCACACACACCAGCAGTAGCCCCCGTGGCCCTTTCAGAATTTCCCCAGAGGAAATTTTCTAGTATTCTCTCTGTGATGCTGAAATTTCTTTTTAAATTATAAACTATAATTATAATTATGAGTGTGTATATATATATATATATATATATATATATATATATATATATATATATATATATATATATAATACATACATAATTTATGTAATTTTAGATATTTATTATTATTATTGTCATTATATTCTATAATTTATATTATGTTTTTATTATTTTTATTCTATTTCATTTATATACTATTTCTATGTATGTATGTATTTATTACATTTTTATTTTTAATAGCCTACTACTGTATCTATCTGTCTGTCTGACTGTTTGTCCGTAGTGGAGCCACAGTCATTTTTCATCCCTTTGGAGGGCATTGGTATCCCAATCATCAATATGATGCAACAAAAATGCCCTCATGGATGACCTCCAGATAAATAAGAATTGACATTGAGTGCCAGTGGTTTATCAGGCTGCCTTTCCAGTAAACACATTGATTGCAGTGCACTTATTTTCTTTTTGTTTGCCTCTGAGACTAAGACATCTTCTCTGTTATACAAGTCATTCACTCTTTTGGTGTGTTGATCAAAAGACATTTCTGCTCTGTGGGTCAAACTGCTGAATCAGCATTTCAAATTGGTATCTCTCTGATGAAATGTGGACTCACTCATCGTGGACATGTTTATTCCAGCATGTGATGAATAAGGAAGCATTTTTACCAATGCTGTACAGATATGAGCTCCGGCATGGGCTGTTTGGACACATTTTTAGATACAATAGATTACAAAATCATCCACAATTTTAAAAAAACCCCCAAAAACCTGAAGGGCACGGGAAGAACACAGACATCCGCCAAGGCAAAGTTCTATCTTGCAACGTTAACAAAAGTGAAAAATGATTTGTCAATAGGTTTTACAAGTAGTTAGGCTCTATTATATTATATAAAAACAAGGGGAAAAACCTGTGAAATTCAGTGTGTATTCTGCAGCGTGCATGCACACGTTTGTCGTTATCTGCTCTTTTATTGCAGTTATTTTCCAGTGAAAGTGAGAAGAGTATGTTAAGGAACTTTTGCATGATCACTTTTTACTTGAGGAGAAAAAAATCTCCTTAGTTTGAAGCACAGATTGCCTACATGCTGACCTGTAGGCCAGTATATAAAGACAAGAATGCCCTGTATTTCACCTAAAATCAATCTGCTCTGGAGTTATCTCCCCTCAGCTGCCCCTCTTAATTGGGGACATGGCAGTCAGCGAAATAAATTGCAGGCATTTTTTCCCATGAAGGAGAGAACATGATTGGTAGCCATCAGGTATTTGGCTTCTTTGTCTAACGGGGGATTCCGGCCATTACGGGACTTGACTAATTAGTGGAGAAATGGCTCGGCTTCATTAAACGGAGTTGCCACATTCTTTAAAAACCCAACGCCCCATCTCCGGACACAGGAATTTATTTGTTTTTTTTAAGGACTGGGATGGAGAAGGCGAGATGTCACGGTTACTGACCAAAGACAATCGTTTGAAAAGAAGCCACCATAAACAGCAGCTTTCATCTTGGCGGTCGTGAGGCCTTTGAAGGAACACAATAGAGGGTCATATTTGTGAAGTAGAAATAATGATTTGTGCTCTCTGTTTCTGATCTCTGGACCAACTGCAAAGCAAGCTGCCGCTGCTCTGACGGGTCAAGATGGAGGGCAACTCTCCGTACAGTGTGGAGTGGTGTGCAGGAGGCCTCTGCACACTGAGGATAATCATTCTTCACTTATCTGTGCAGGTAATTATGTGCACCTGGCACCGTTTCATTACGGCATGCTAATATTAACAACCCAGTCACACTCACCGCTGCCACTTTGCCCCACAGTTTGATCTGCTGCCACCTGGTTACAGCCAGGCCAAGCTGAAGCAATGACTGGGCATGCCAGCCAGTTTTCTGCCAGGTTACAGACAATACCACTGTAGTACAAGACAGAGCTGGTCTGCACTTTTAGGCTCCAAGTCAGTTCTCAAGTCTTTATAGGTTAATGCAAAATCAAGATGTAAGTCTTCGTGCTATGAACAAATGTCGCTGTAATGCGTAACTGAAAACATGGCAAACAATGCTGAAGGTACTTTGCATAGACCCCTTATCATTACACGTCACTCTTATGTGACACACGATTGTGCACGCACATCGGTTGCTGAATGAATCAGAAGTCGGCTTAAATACAGAAGAAAACTTCACACAGGAAGAGTTATAATCTGTTTTGAACATGTTGTGTTGTGTGGTGGGCTGCCAAAACTGAAAAGGTACTAATAAAATTTTTATACATAAACATTACATTATTGTTGTAAACATTTACATATACATGTTTTAGACTTCCCTATCCCAGAACAACAAGTTGTTATAATATCCAGACAGCATTTCAACAGTAAAATAAAGAAAAAGTCCCTTGAGAAAGTGGTCTTTTTGCTCGCTAGTTGTCCTCTTGATCAGTGTTTGTATCGCTGGTCTGTTTTTTTTGTTTCTTTCGGTATGAGCATGCATTGTCAATGTTTGTATAAAAATAATTGGTCTATTGGCTTCACTTTAACAGCCCCCCTGCTGTTTGATTCCTGCTATCAAGTCTAAAAAAGTCAAGTCTCAGTTAAAGTCTTTGTTTTGTGAATTGGGTCACAGTCTGGTCTAAGTCTAAGCCTGCAGCAATGTTGATAAGAAGGAAAAATAGACAGTAATAGTCTTTGAGAGTGTTTTTTCTATCTTTTTCTATATTCAGAGTGTGGTGGTAACTGGAGAGTCCAGTGTGTTCAATAAAGAACTAACTCTAATGACACAAATGGTAAATGGATTGCACTCACTCTGCACTCGCACACAAACCACCTTTCAATTTCTAATTTCAACTTTGTGAGGACACCGATTGAGAACATAATTCATTCCCATGCCCCCTTACATTGACTTTAACCATCACGAATTAATGCCTAACCATAACCCTAAACTATCGTAAACTTAAAACCAAGTCTTAACCCTCAGATGGGCCTTTAAAGAAGTGAGGATTATGTAGGAAGCACAGAACAACACAGTGCACAGTGATGACAAGAACCGGCAAAATGTATTTTTTTTCCTAAAAATGTCCTCACTCTGTCTGTCCTTACAGAGCTGGATGTACAAGTTCACACAAACACACACAAAATATTGCCAGTTATTTTGCTAAAAATATAACATTTGCAAAAAAATGTATATCATCACAGAAGTGTTCTTTGAAATAAAAACACTGAACAAACATTGAACATCATATGTTTCTCTCACGATGAAGTCATATGTTTCGGGAACCTTATGAGATCTTAAGTGCATCCAACTAACCCAGATAAATATATCAGTAACTCTTTGTGGATCTGTATTTATATTTAGTTTCAAAATACTAAAATAATAAACCAACACTCGCTGGTAAGTCTACAAAACAAAATGTAGACATTTTTAGATGCACCTTTTAAGAGAAAGTCAGTATTTCTAAGGTGTTTGTGTTGAGGAGTTAATCAAGTGTGCACGTGCATGTCAGTCAGTGTGTGTTTTCACAGAAGCTTATCGTTACTCCGTGAGAGTTTTTTTCTTCCATTTCAAAATATGTTCATTGATGAGTGTCTCTGTGTGACTCTGCGATGCCTCCGCCTTCCTCCACACGGCAGCAACTTAATCCCTAACTAACTAACTAACGGAGACTGTCCCGAGGCTCTCCATTCACACCGCTCACCCCAGTCCCCTCTCCACCACCTGACCTTTGACCTTGAGGGGAAAATGATAATGCATGGAGGAGGAGGGGGAGATTGCAGAGTAGAAGCCTTAAACAGAGACTGCAGAGAGGTCTGAGGTTTGTCAATGTTTTATCGTTAAGGTTGTTCGGCCTGGTGATATATGTTGTGTGTGTGTGTGTGTGCGCGTGTTTTTCAGGATGCATTGGTTTCTAATTTTCATCTTTTTTTGAGTGATTTTGGTGTCGTCATTTGTGTTCATTGTTTGTTTTTTACGTGACATGCAATGTTTTAAAAGATTTGCCAATTTCTCTCATATTTTAAGCTTCATCTAGCTGAGACTATAAACTATAAACATCATGCTGAACAAACTATTCTGAATATGTTATGTATATTATAGAGTTAAAGGTAATGCAAGGATGTTTCTGTTGCCAAAGCAGAGAGGGGAAAAAAGGTGATGCCTGATGAAGTTTATCTGATTGAAATGCTGCATTTATAATCATAATAATTTCTTCTTTTTTTTTTAATATTTTTATCCCACGATTTTTGTAACCCATTTTATCACCCAGTTTGTCCTATCTATCTTGATCCTGGGCGCTACCTCGTCTCTGTTGGTCTGGGGAGGGCCCTGAACTGAGCACATGCTTCCTCCGATACATGTGGAGTTGCGGACCTCTTCTTGACACCTGACAGGGGGAGATTCCCCGGTGGGACGTAGCGCGTGGGAGGATCACGTTATTCCCACCGGTTCCTCTCCCCCCCGTCCGGCGCCCCGACCGACCAGAGGGAGGCTCTATAGCGACCAGGATCAATGCATGTTTTTGTGAGAGGTCCCTGTAAGGGGATCCTCAGGGGACACGGGGAGAACATGCCATCTCCACACAGAAAGGCCCTTTTGCCGACACCGACCAGCTCTACGGACACCGGAGACATAGGCCTAATCATAATAATTTCTAATGAAAAACATCATAAGGTGTGGTTTAGTTTTCTTTTGATTCACTGTTGACTCCTGTTTTTTAAGCAGCATTGAAGGAATAGCTGTATAAAAGCATTAAAAGCTATTGAAAGTAAGCCATCTTTATGACACTAGAAAACCTGAGTTAGACCCAAAGATAGCTGGTTTAGCCATACATTTTATCCTTGGAAGAGAAGAAAAACAACAAAGAAGACAAAGACAGAAAATACAAAGAGGAAACAGAAGTAGAAGTAGTAAAATTACAGCAACAGAAGAAAAACAACAGCACAACAAAGAAATATATATATATATATATATATATATATATATATATATATATATATAGCCTATATATAAAATTATAAAAGAAGCATGTGAGCAACAATATGAGAACAAGAAAGTGTAAAGAAGAACAAAACAAGAACCATAAAATATGATGAATATGAACCAAACTAACTCAAGAGAGAGAAAGAAGACAGAAGTCCTTTATACAACTTGAAAAGCACTTTAAGTTGTCAGCCTGTGACAAATGTGCTATGTACTTTGCAAAGTACATAGCACAAAAGTAAGTAAAAAAAAAAAAACTTAGACAGATTAAACCTTACACGCAGAAAACAAAAATAATTTTAACATTAGAGGACAAATGCAATTTTGCCATTTCTTTTTTAAAATGTCCCAAGATTGTTTAATATAATGAATAGAAAGAAAGAAAGAAAGAAAGAAAGAAAGAAAGAAAGAATATATTGGAGGAAACAAGGAAAAGTTGTAAAATATTGCAGTTGCAAAGTGTCCAAATGTAAAGAAGTTGTATCCTTGACCAAATAAACCTTACACGCAGAAAACAAGAATAATTTTAACACTAGAGGACAAATGCAATTTTGCCATTTCTTTTTTTTTTTATATGTCCCAAGGTTGTTAAATATAATGAATAGAAAGAAATAAAGAAGGAAAGAAAGAGAGAGAGAAAGAAAGAAAGAAAGAAAGAAAGAAAGAAAGAAAAAAGAAAGAAAGAAAGAAAGAAAGAAAGAAAGAAAGAAAGAAAGAAAGAAAGAATATATTGGAGGAAACGAGGAAAAGTTGTAAAATATTGCAGTTTCAAAGTGTCCAAATGAAAAGAAGTTGTATCCTTGAGTGCTGGAGTTGAGAGATGCACTGAGCCCAGTTTGGCTGTGATTGACTGACTCATTCTGCTTCACCTCCAGTGCCCTACTTCCCCTCAGGCTCCTGGGCCTGTGGGCAGTTGAGGCGGGGAGGGATTAGAGGGGACGCTGGTGTGCGGGGTCGGGCCAGGCTTCAACAACGCCAGCAGCGCTGTGAGCCGGTGTCGCCAGAGCGATCTGCCAGGTACGCCACGGCGGATTAAAGCCACTAGTGCTGGCACTGTGAGAGGGGCGACGTGAGGGGACGTGTCCCACGTAGCCTTCACCTACAGGAGCACGAGCATGGCTCTGCAGGGGAACCATGGGAAAAATGTGGATGGTTGTTATTTTGAGTGTCAGGACAGCAGCTTTAAGAACACATGGATAAATACTCTTAAATGTCTCAGAAATATCTTAAATATTCTCTGTTGCAACAAAGAAAAAAAAAGGACAGACTCCTAGATCACGTTGTCTCTAACATTGTCAGTTAAACTGTGGAGGTTTTGCTTTGTGCAGCTTTTAAAAATCATGTTATGGAATTGTTAAATCAAAGCAATTTTCAATGTCTTTCTGATGCACTATAGCACCATCTGCTGCCATCTGGAACTGAAGTGAAAAACTGTCTTTGGTTCAGGACATCTAAGTCACAAAAAGTCTGCAGGGAACGTTAATTACAGACATTCAAGTAATACCAGAAAAGAATTAGTTGATATTGTTTATTGCCAATATTCTTTTCACCTTGTGGGTGTCATTGTGGCAAAATGTGCTCCCTGAGACACAGACTGTAGTGGGAACTAAAACAGAAATGGTTTGGAGCCCTTTGTCATGTGTTTATGTGCCTTTTGTCATAATGGAAGCATCATAATTGTGCAAGATGCAGTTATAAAACTTATATGTGCAGTTGAGTTCAAAATGAAGGTATGAGCTAGGGCAAAATATAGTGGAGTGGAAGTATAAAGTTACATAAAATCTACAATCCACCACTGGTTTTCGAAAAGTATTTGTCATTTTAGCTAGAAAAAAAAAAAAAAAAAAAAAGGATGGCTAAAAGCTTAATTCTAGCAGACATGTTTCAAGTTTTCATGCAGTCCTTTTTATTAGCTTCTTCACTTCACTATAATGTCCTGAGGTGTATGTATTTGTCTGAGATATTGGGCCCTATAAAAAAATAACTTTGGTTCTGTATGAATAAGAACTATACAAGTTACTTTTAAAATATATTTTGGAAGCAAAAGAAAACAAATATATGTACTTTTCTACAACATATGTAAAACTTTATGAGGGATCTCTGGATCTGAACTTGCAGGTCTGATCTGTTTTCCAGACTTCCTCTGTGGCCTCGGCACCGTGCAGGCAATACATTACACCACTCTGTGTGTTGATTGGTTGGTGATGACATCACCTCTGCAGGACTGCGAGGAGGCTTCACCATGACAACCAGTGTGCACTATTATTGGATTTCCCTCTTCAGACTGTGTGGAGACCTCACATGGAGACTCACACCTGTTAAAGTGCTCAGACTGAGGAGAGAGGCAGGTTTCACAGAAACAAGAGGCCGTTAGAGGTTTCCCCAGACACAGAGGAGCGTTACAGGGAAACAGTGATGCTGCTTCAACAAGTCCTCAAAACTTTAGGTTGGATTATCTGACTTACTCATTTATAGATTAGTTTAAAACATTATGCAGCTCTTTAATGGTGATAAAATCTCTGGATGGGGAAATCTTATATTGAAATCATATCTTTGCCTCAACACAAGAGGGCAGCATTGCATTAAAAGACTTTACAGTCAGAATATTAATATTTATAGAACATTTTAACCATAACCCTAACCTGGAGGTCAAAACTCTTCATTCTTATTAAATCTTTATGTAGTTAAGGTTTTAAGCTAAGTTTAATAATGTTATCTTTTTATTTTAGTTTCTGCATGTCATAATATCTACATGTTTGACTATGTTCAGACTTCATTAATCTTTTGTTTTCTGTGCCTATTGTTTTGATTTGTCACTTTATTTAAATGTTTTCCTCTTAATATTATTATTAAGTATTATATTATTTTTAAATCAGTTTTTCCCTGGCCGATGTGAGGGTCTATAGACTGTAGTCCTTATAAGGACAGAGGATGTCATACCATGTACAGTCTGTAAAGCCCTTTGAGGCAAATCTGTGATTTGTGATTTTAGGCTATATAAATAAAATTGATTTGATTTGATTTAATGTACTTGAATGTTTTCCTCTAAATATTATTATTATTATTATTATTATTATTATAACTATCGATTGTATTTCTAAATTCTCTGTCATATTTAAATGTGCTTGATAAATGATTCAAGTTATCAGGTATGGTGAACATGTCTCACTATCCAGCAAACTATTTACTTTAACAGAACTTTCAACTTTTTCATTTTCACATTAACGCCAAACAGGCACATTGCAGTGGAAACAGTAGTGCATTTTTAATTCATATATTTGGGCTGATGGTGAGTTGTGTTTACACAGTTAATGACCTATTTGCATGTTTAGCTAAATACTTTCAGTGAGTTTAAACTTTATAAGCCATTTTTGTGTTTTACTACAAAACCTTACACAATTCTGCATGACATATGAAATTGCTTGTTTACTGTCATTTCACTAACTTATCTATGTGGGAGCTTCAGACTTTAACCTGTTTGAGTTATTTTTCATATATAAATATGGTTTAATAAATTCTTCAGAAGCTGTTCAAATAAACATTTTAAAGTGAAAAAAATAGAGAATGAAGCTACTTCAAAGTGGTAGTGGGAAATAAATATGATGAAGAAAAACATTTATTGAAGAACTGTATACAGATATGCAGTTGGTCCTTTAAATGTGTTATTTTACTTTACATAACCTGGCATTTACAAAACTTCACTCTACATGCAACAAAAGCAACATTCACAAATACATCTAACAGTTTGTGCTTTGCTTCAGTTCAAAATGAGATTTTAGTTGTACTATGAACCACCGGAGGGCAGACTAGAGCTGTGTTGACTGTCTTTACTGGCCAGAGTGAGTCCTCTCAGCTGACAGAAATATAGCTTACAGGTCAGATGTAGAATTCTTGCTCTTCTTCTTCTTCCACCTTGTCCGTCTGGTGAACTCGTGCACTAATAATGCTGCAGCTGTCAGACTGGTTTATGGAAACGTCGCTGAGGGAGGGAGCAGCACTTGTGTTTACACCGGTGCTGTGACTGCGTGACCCAAACAAGGTGGAGGGAGTGCTGTTGGTGGTGAAGCTGTTTGGAATGCGGCCCAGAGTGGCAGCCCTGTGGGCGTTCTCCGGGACGCCAGGAGACAGGGATGGGCCGATGTCCTCTGGTGGTGCTGATAATGGCCGAGAAGTCTGTGACAGGCTGGGTTTGATGTACGCAGACACCACTGTGAGGTCCACACTGCTGTCTGGGTTTACTTTGTCCCCCGTGTCCACGTCTGTCTCCTCCGCTCCAACCAGAGCGTCCAAGTTGAGCCGGAAGGGTGGGATGAGGGAGGATCTCCGGTTGAGGGAGTGGCTCCTGTGATGGGGGCTTGGAGAGGGTCCTGGGGAGGAGCAGGTGGAGCGGGAGCTGCCTGAGCCCAGGTTGGGTAGAGAGAAGAGGGAGCCAGACCGGTGGCCCCTCCACGGGGGCCTCCAGGTGTCCGGATGGTGCTGGTCGGCCCATTGGTCCTGCTCGTCCAGCTCCTCGCAGGCCACATGGTGGGAGCTGTTGGAGGTCTGGTGGGCTTTGGACCGGGATGTGGCCCGATGGTGGTGCCGGCGGTTTCTGTAGGAGGCAGAGCTTCGTGTGAAGGTGGATGGAGCCGAGGCGGAGTGAGGGAGAGAGGATGATATGTAGCAGGGATCCTGGTGGTGTTGAAAGTGTGCACCTTGGACCTGAGCAGGGAGAGAAGAAAAGCAATGAGAATATTTGCTAAAAACAGATAAAACCACCAACAGCTTAATTGATATTCCTTTGAGTGCAAAATAAAAAACATAATTAAGGACATACAATACAATCAACTTCTCTTTACCGAGTTAAAAAAACATGATTTAAGAAAACAATTGCGGTGGAGATACAAATGAACCCTCTATAGTAGACTGTGTAACTTCTTATCAGACTGGTTAATTGGTTCCTTTTAAGGAAATTCAAGAAATTAGTTGTCTTATTTTATAGTTATTTAATTAGATTTCCTCTTATGAAAGATAAGAAGTGCTATATAAATCAGATTTGTTTTTTATTGTTAACATTTCAATACATTATTAAACTTATTTAAAGGTAATGTCTTGATGTTTTTTGTAAAATATTTCTTAGCTGACAGGCTGATAATCAGACTGATTTGCATTTTGTTTTAACTTTATTGTTAGAGTTTTTGGGGACAATTGATAGGTGAAATCAGGTTAGAGCACACAAGAACAAGTTTTTTATTATAGTCGTATCCAAAATATATTAAAGATGGCTTTGCTTCTTTAAAAAAAAAAAAGACCAATCTTAAAAGTAAATGCACAAGAAACCACTGAAATATAGATATATATTTTAAAACGGTTCTTTCTGTGATTTTGATATTGCACTCTTCTATGTTGCAATGTAGATAAAGTTAAGCCCTAGTGGAAAGGCTCAGTCTCACTGCAGAACTTCTCTCCCTCAAAAAGGATGAGTTCAGTAGTTCCTCAAAAGTGTTCCTTCCACCTTTCGATGACATTCCCAGCTATAAACCCTGTCTTTCCCTCCTGAGTCATCTGACAATTTGCCAGAACCTTTTTGAGGCCAACTGTCCTCCTTCATGGCCTTCTGCTAACTTTTCCTACATTTATTTTTGCTTCAACAATCACAGAGGGTGTAGTCCTTCTGGCTTCTCATACTTGTCTTCTGCTTCTGGAGTCCAGTGATCCCACCTTTCAGCCTGACTACCTCCTTCACTGTTGGGGCCAGAGGCATAAAGGTTGTGTAAATATAGTAAAGGTTGCAAAAATACTAACACAATCAGTGAAATTGGCAAATAACCTAAACAAACAATGCTTTACTTTGCCTCATATCTAATCTCTTCATCATATCACACACAGCTGGCTCTAAAAACTGTGTATGCTGGTCTGAAGTACTTCTGCACATTCTTCTTTAATAAACAATTTTATGTGTGGTAAGCGCTGCATGCATGGGTTTTGTGCACAGTGGAGGCTTTGGCCCATTTCCACAGGTGTGCCTCGTTTAGGCTGACCAAATAAAATTGGCTGAAATTTGTGCCAAAGGATTTGGGTTCTGGTGAACAAGATGCATGAACCATTGGGACACAGGTATGCTGCAGTTATTTAAAATATATTTGCAGCAACTAATGCTGTCATGAAGCTGTAGGAGCTTACAAACTGTTTTTTAGATTTTTTTTAAAATGACAAATTACTCCTTCAGTGGTGGCTGCACTCCATTATCTGGTTTAAAACGGGTCGAATAACATCAATACTCCTAGCCTAATCAGTGCAACATACAAGTGAAAACACACTGATAACTACTATGTTTTACAAAAAACAGTGATTAGATCAGAATATTTTCAGGCAATCAGAGATTAAAAACAACAATCTACTCATTCATGTAGACTAGTTGATAATTTAATGGAAGAGTCCTCTTAATACAATGTAGATACATTTTTCATATTAGTCTCCTGTGTCAGCAAGTCCAGTATTCTCAGTACTTGAGCCTTCAATTTTCAAGATGGGTCCAGTCTTGCAGCAAACAGACAACTCCTATTTTAGCTCGTTCATATTATCTGTTTGTAAAAAAGGTACATTTTTGAGACAAACGGACAAGATTTTGAACAGCTGCTTGTAATTAGACCCAATTTGTAAGGATGTCTGGTCACCTGTAACCTAGTTTGATATAGTTGGCCAGATTTCTGATTACCTTGCTGGCTGATTTTTTTTTTTTTATACAAACAAATTAACAATTCAACATTAATTAACTTGCTAGAAGGTTTATTCTTGGCCTTTGATTCTTGGCAGTTTGATTAGAATAGTTTTGTCAGATGTTTTGTTTGTTTGAAGAAGGGGACTGTTGCAAGCATGCAGAAAGTTTTCTTGCACATTGGGTAGACTTAATGGCACTACGTCATGTTTAGAAGGCAATGCATCTTGTTCTATTCACCCAAGCTGCAGCCAAGAGGGCGCTTTGGCTGCAGAGTCCACCAGTGCATCTTGTTGCATGTCCTGAATAGGTAGTAAAATATGAGGTCACAGGGGTTAAAAGAAAGGAGGTGCATATTCAAGGCTATTAACTTCTCCCTGTTGGGCTCTCATGCAACCAAGACCTCCTCACGCGACATACAGGCAGAAAAGTAAAAGGAGGAAGGGGGTACAAGGGAACCCCGGAGTTTCAAAAGCCCCCACAGGCCTCCTGTTCTCAGCCCGGCCACTTTATGAATCAGACCAGCAGCTGGAGAATTCATCAGCATCCAGAGGAGCCTCATGTGGATCACACCTCCATTTATGGACCAAAATATCTCAAAACACAGAGACTGTTCAGAAAACCTGCTTCAACAGAAATTTACAGTCTGATTATCATCGACAGAGTAAAAGGTCTGGAAGCAATACGGTAGATTCCCAAGCTCTGACACTAATGTGGAAATGTTCCCTTTTTTTTAACATGTGAGCCAGCTGCAGCAGTACTAATTTCAGTGCTCTGTCAGTTCAGTTTCTACTCTGTTTTCCTTCTCTCTAAGTATTGAAATGCTCAGGTCACTCCTCCTCTCGCTGTTGATAGTTTCTCCATGTTTCTGTTCTCATGTCTGTGCCGTCATCCGGCTAACCAACCAAACAATACAAGCAGAAGCAATAACTTTCCACAAAGCAGCCTCAAGGCAATTATTTGCAAGAGCACAGGGAAGGAGGGGAGTTTGTAGATTTCCATATGTTCAGGTTCAGAAACAATAAATATCATGGAAGCAACCTTAAGGTTTCCCGAGAACAAGAGTTGAACTGCCTCATGACAGGCTGAAGTCAGCACAGGAAACAACTGATGTCTTTCTAACATTAATATATATTCTTGCTGATTTAAGATGGGCTGAATTGAAATATTTATCCAGTTTATTTAATGTCAGTTTCAGATGTACAGAAAAACAGGTTTGTTTTCCTAACATCTAGCACTTTTTAACTTAGCTAAATCATATATTCTTATTGTACAATCAAGAGAAAAACAATCAAAAAGGTGTTGATTTATTAACTTTTAAAATGGCTTTTATCTGTTTTAGTGCAAATTCACCACTTAAGGAAAGTATACAGTAAATAATAAAACATATCTACAACTTTGACTAAAAGTGAAAGGTTACACCAAAATATAGAAAAATCAGAAATATAGTATAAAAAAGCACAAATACGGCATAATAACACAAATATAGCATAAAAAAAGCACAAATACGGCATAATAACACAAATATAGCATAAAAAAAGCACAAATACGGCATAATAACACAAATATAGCATAAAAAAAGCACAAATACAGCATAATAACACAAATATAGTATAAAAAAGCACAAATATAGCATACAAAAGCAAAAATATAGTATAAAAACACATTGCATAGAAAAGCACAAATGTAGCATATAAAGCACAAATATGCAACACTGTTCAGCCGTCTCTGTTTATAGTAGCGGAGTGCGGCTTGTTAAGATAATTGCTCATTAAGGGGACACCTGTTTGTGTGAGTGTCTTGTTGAGTGGATGCTCTGCTGATTAAGAGGCTAACAATCAGACCAGCTCTCATTATCTGCCGCGAGTATTGGTTCCTCTTATAATGTGTGTGTTTGTGTGACTGGTTACGTGATTTTATGGAGGTTGTAGTGGAGCAGCAAGAGAGAGCTTACATGAAATTTTTATCATTTGCCTCTTGAACACCCTCTTTTTCCCTAGTTTCCCCTTGTGTTAACAGCTTTGTAACACATTATAATGGATTTGTATGCAATTAGAAGGACATTTTTTTTAATAGTTTAACAGTACATATTTTATATTATTATAACTGGGTTTTACTTTATTTTCATGCCTTTATCACTTAACCCTACCTGCTGAATCTGCTGTTTGCACACAAATGAGATTAACTCCATCAATTTAAACTTGTGTCAGCTGCCCCCAAGTGGCCAAAATAAAGTTATTGCAGATTTAAAGTTGAAGTGCAAACTTGTCAGTGTGTGTGGAGAAAAAAAGAAGAAAGAGTGTAACAAAGCCTCAGTGTTTTTCTCCCTCCTCTCTCTTATTAACCTCCCTCTGTCCCTCTTCTCCTTCTCCCTTCCTCCACAGTCCACTGCCTCCTGTTTCTCTCTCTCTCTCTCTCTCTCTCTCTTCTGCCGACTCTTTCTTCTCGCTCAGGGCTGTGAAGTGGTTGTACGGCTGCATACTTATCTCTCCCACACAGGAAAGAAAGAGGCAGTTGTTGTCGACTGTTGAAGGCTGTGATTTAAAACTTAATGACACTTTAGGGAGGCCATAGAAGCTGAAGAAGTTTCTGTGTGTGTGAGATGCTGCTGTTCAACTGAAGCGGTTTCTGTGCATGTCTGGGTGAAAGCGGGTGTGCCTCCGTCTGCTAATAAGACATGACAGGATCTGTCCAGTTATTCGTGAGGACAACATGCTACAATGTCGGTGAGGAGTCGCAGCAGGGGGTGCTGGGTAATGAGGCTGTTGACATGGTGATGATCAGACCCTCACTCTTGTAAACTTCAGTTATTTTGGGATGAGCCGGGTCAGCCAGAGAGCTGACCACGCCCAGACAAAAAACACCACAAATGAATAGAAATACTTGACTAGACAGTACTGCTGATGGAAGAAATTGTGCGATTTAAGTTCATAAAACTAAAAAATATTCATCTGCTCAGTTTAGTTTTGGCTCTAAGGCTGCAGTTTGATTGTTAATTTATAGTTTATTTGGATTATTGATTCATTATATTTATTTTTTTCCCAAGTAAAAAGTACCAAATATTCCCTTTGTTCTAGTTGCTTAAATGTGAGGATGTGCTGCAGTGTTATCTTATTCAATATGATGGTTAACTGAACATATAACTTGAACAACTGTGTTAGAAAATCTATTTATTTGAACAAGCGTATATATTTCAGGGAAACAGTCAATTCAACTTCCAAATAGCACTTTGCTGCGAAACATCCCATCATAAAGCTTAAAAAATGTGATTCATTTAGTAAGCTGTGAACAGTTGGTTGAAAGAAAAAGATGACACATTTAGAAACTTGATATAACATTAAAGAGTTTGAATTTGTTGACTTTCAGATTCTGCATCACTTTAGGATAAATTTGGTTATATATTCCCAATATATGTATACCTGCAATCAGAGCTTGTCAGCCAATTATTGCTGTGTATGATGTACAAATATAGTTATGGTGTGCAATTTTAAAACACTCTGACCTGACGAAGATCCAAATATGATCGAAACGTTGTTCATGTATTTAAGTTTTGTGGTATCAAGTTGTTTGCAGGTGGAACCTTTTTCTCCACTAGTGCAGTTTTCTGATAGCATCTAATTACTCTCCTTCAAATTGTAATATTTGGAGCCAGACTAAGTATATCATTTAAACAATACTTTGAACTTAAAATAAAAATTCTGAACAAACTGACATTTTTTAAAGGACAAGTTTGATTTTTGTGCTTACTTGCTGACAGTTAAAGTGGATGAGAAGCTTGATACCACTTTCATTTTTGGCCTATGTTTAATGTTTCCAGTCTGTTAAGCGAAGCTAACTCTGCTGGCTGCTACTTGATATTAACCGTATAGACATGACACATGAAGACTCTCTGCCTGCTGCAGCCACGTGTTTGTGTCAGTCATGACACGGTGTAATGCAGCGTGTGGCAGTGCAGACGAGCACATGACTTCAGGCCAGGTGGTGGTTAAGCATCATGCATATGGTCCATTGTCATGACAGATTAGCTTATTGTTTCCCCTCGGTGCTGTTCCAATCCCAGTAATGGACTGCTGCTTTAATCGGCTTGAACTTTCAAAACTACTTATCTGCAAGCAGCCTGCACACATATCCCTCTCTGAAACTGATACCCTCCAAACAAAAACCATTGTGTGTGTGTTCATTCACATGCGTTTTCTAACATCATAAATCTCTACGTGATCGTTGTGAAACAGATGTGAACATGCATACTTTTTACAGTCGGGATGAAGGATGAATGGACGGATGATGATGGATACATATGTGGTCGGATGGAATAAATGGAGCCACAAATTGAGGAGACCTAAAGCGGCTTTGTCTGCGATGTGAGTTTGTTATTTTTGGCTGCAGAGTCTATTTGACAACCCTCTTTCTCTCTTTCTGCTTCTCTTGTTCTTTCACCCCAAACCCCTGACTTCTCTCTCTGTTTCTCCTGTGTAAATACAGATTGCAAATGGTGCAATTCAATTTCACTTTGTTCTTCCTGTCTTTTGTTTCTTATTTTGTCTTGCAAGTTGGTGGTCGCAGTTCTCTGACGGAGGAAAAAAGAATTGATAAAACTGAAGGTAAGACACTGACTTGATCCAAGGAAACTGGGAAAAATATTTTACCTCTTCATCTTATGTTTCAGGAGTTATTTGCATATGTGTTACATGGTTTATTAAAGGCCCTCTGGTACCAAAACACATATCTTTATTCCTCGGCCTATGGACTAATGTTCCATTTAATTTTATTGTAAATTTTGCAGTTTGGGATATCATGATATCTGACAGCTGGTATTGAACTTAATAGTTTAGTGAAGTCGTGTATTTTTTTTAATACTACTTATTAAAAAAACACCAAGCATACGTCCAAAATCATTCTGTATGTTTCATACTGTTCACTCTATTAACTGTCCAGCATTTAAAAAATTTTTTTTTTTTATTATTTAGTTGTTTTTCCTGTCCATTTTTCAGCTTTATTTGAGTAGTGACAGAACATTTTATTTGGGTGTCCCTCAAAGAGTAGAAAAAAAATATGTCATGAACACCCAGAATAATAAACAAGCAATTAAGCTACTCTTACCTGCAGCAGGATCTTGTTCCCATCGTAGTCCTCAGTCTGCCAGCGGACCTCACTGATTGGGCTGCAGGTGTGCGGCAGCAGTGGCACCAGCGTCCCGACATCTCGTACCCTCACCTCCACCACCGCTGACTCCAGCACCACCGGACTCTGACCTCGCGGGAGCCTCTTAAATGACAGCTGGATCTCCATATCCGGGTTGGAGTACACCACAAAGAAGCAAAAGTCCTCCTTCTTCTGTGCCACCCTGCGCTGCAACAGCAGCTTGTAAAGCCGCACCATGTCGACATAGTTTTCATGCCGGCAATAAACAGTAAATCGCACAATTTCCTTCCCGTAATGGACCTGCCGCACGGCCCACAGCGGTGTGCCAGGAGACAGCGTGAAGAAGTCCTGACTGCATGGTGTCAGTGGTAACATCCGTCGGCCATTGCTGACCTTCTCAGTGTGGTGGTAGCGCCAAGGCGGTCTCTGCAGAGTGTGGTGCAACATCAGTAACTGCTCTTCCCCGCCGTACGCCTCCTGGAGGAAGATGATGACCGCCAGCGCTGGCTGGCAGGCTGCGACCAAGCTGCCGTTCTGATGGTGCTTGGCCCTGGAGACGGACGCCCGCTCTGAGACTCGGAAGAGCTGCAGCTCAGGGTGGACCCACGCCAGGACGCCATCAGCAGCACGCTGCAGGGACTTGCCCTGGCCTGGGTCAGCAATGAGGTGGATGCTTACGAGGAAGGGATCCTGGAGCTCGCCCATGGATAACTCACCTCCACATACAACAGCATCAAGACAAGACGAGAGAGGGTGGAGGACGAGGTGACAAGACAAGGAGAGAAATGGAATGAAAGAGACAGGAAAGACAAAATTAAATTATTATCAGCTTGCTGCAACAATTCTAAGTGTTGTTAAGAGCATACAATACAGATAATCTAATCGACTGTAGACAGGTACGGCCAAGGTTGGAGAAAGATTCTTGTTATGGCAATGAAACATGGTTGAGGTTAGGCAACTGAAATTATAACGGTTATTGAAAAATTGCTGCCTCTTACATTCCTTACACAAATGTTTCTATATAAAGTGCACATTACTTTTTTTAGGATGTTTGCCAAAGACCCTCAAAACAACATTTATGATATTCTATTTCTCGTTGCAAAAACGGGACACTGATGGTCACGTGGTTAACATTGTGAAATCAAACTACTCAGTTATGTTTAGGCAAAACTATGATGGCATACTATTGTTCTAACAGCTCAATAGTCAAATAGACACATTCTCCATTGACAAGCTAATGTCCCAAAAAGAAAAAGGAATTTCTTCAAAATTACACTGTCTCCCTGGAGTTTTTTGCCCTTAATATATTAGTGCATTTGGACATAAAGTGGTAGTTGTAACTGTTTCTTAACCACAACCTTTGCTCAATACTCCAGTGTGTATTAACAAACTGTTGGGCTTCGGCCTGGAGGAATGGGTTTGGACTGGCAGGATTCCTGTCAAGTGGAAAATTAGTGGACTACTGGGACATCAGAACAACATGCAATTCCTCAAAACTGCTTGGTTAGGGTTAGGAAAAGAAATTGTCACATAATCTAATGTCTTATGACAATAAACAAGGCTAAAATAAATCAAAGAAGACTCTTTGCTGCATTTGGGACACAAACAGGTCTTGTGAGTGAACATCTTGATTTTGTTTGAACTATCCAATGACCCCAACCTCTGCAGAATTTGTTGCACATACTCCATCACCTGAAGTTATGGTCTAACTAACAAACTTAAATAATGGTTGTAATAAGCTGCTTGCACAAATGGCCTATATGGTTGTTTTGACTTTAAGATAATCTGTTTTTCCTGCACTGACACTGAAAGTCGAAAGTCCCAGACTTGTCCAAAATGAATGATATAATATGAACCATTCTAGGCTGATTCTTGTCCAACCTTTTCTCTTCTTTGTTTACCTCTTTGTTCATATTTCCCTGTCCTTTCCCTCCCTCCTTCCCACAGACCTCTCACTCCCATCCTTCTCCATTTCACTCGTCCACATACAACTCAGTCGTTCTCCCAATTTCTGTTTACCTTTCTCCCCCTCTCTAAGCCTCCCTCCTCTCTCTCCTTTCCAGCAGACCCATGTGGAGCAGGGCTCCTCTGTGGGGGCTCATTAGTGCCATTAGGAGATCATTACTGAAGCCCAGAGGAATGTTTCAGACCACAGCAGGAGCGATGCATTCAGGTGTAGCCTCCCCCTGAACCCCTGACCTGGAAAAGCACCCTGGCACAGGTAATGCAACACTATTACTTAAATGTTCCCAAACACAGTCATATGTAGCCTGTGTTTTCATTCCTGCATGTTACATGTACACACTCACACCATATCTCCTCATCGCCATGTTCTCTCATTTTCCTACGGTCTTTATCCGACTTCTCTGGGGACTTGTCCCATTTCGTCTGTGCTTTGAGGCAGTTTGGGAAAGGACACGCAGTCTTCTTGTCCCTGGCACAGACAACTGTTTGGCTGTTGCCAGAATGCCTCCATGAAACAGAGAGGCCAAACAGGGACAAGTTTGGTCTCATGAGTCCCGTTGGCCTTTTCAAAAGGCCACTTTCTACTTGACCAGAGGGGTGACATTTTCTAAATGTTAAGATCAAGTTACGGGGAAACATTGCTGAAAAGGTGGACATGAGAGGCTTAACGATACAGGGTCCAGAATGATACACAAGACAAGGGTCTGCAGTGTTTGATTAACTTCAAATGTTTCTCACAAAGTTTGAATGATAATAAAGTGTGATGAGGTATAAAATGTGCAAAAAATATTTTTTGAATTTTTGACCATTTGTTAGTTTTGTTTACTACTACTACTACTGTTTACTACTTCTATTAGGTTGTAAAATAAAAATGGGACCATTTAAAAAAAGTTGTTTCTCCATTAAGTTGAATTTCTTTCTTCAACTTGGTGTAAAAGAGGTGAAAGTAACAATATAGAAGATCCCTATTTCCGTGTCTTTGGTGATAAATTCTAATTGCAGGTCTTTCACTTATTTTTAAAGTTTCATAATCTGTAGTCATTGCTCTTTTCTTTCTTTTATTGACGCGTTAACTCAACGCTAGCAGAGACTGGGAAAAAACAGCACACTGCCTCACATTCACATGTTTGTTTGTTTTTTCATTTTATTTGTTTCTTTTTTAGTTGCTTGTTTGAACTATATTTGCTAGAGATAGACCGATATATTGGCCAGCTGATATATCTCGGCCGATATTTGCGTCTTTTACTTTTATCGGCATCGGCCGATACGTGCGTGTGTTTGCCGGTCAATTAGCCCATTTCACTGAGCTAACAAATAAAATGTATTATTATTTGATGTAAATAAAAAAGAGTAATACTAATTAAAAAGGAATAAAAATAACTCATATCCATAAATCTTAATTGAAAAAAAAATATATATAACTTAAGTCAACAAAACTGCCATTATCATGAAAAATGTTTAAATTTGCCAAATTTTAAAGATGTAATCACATAATCCTTGACAATGTAACTATAACACTTATTCATATATAATCTGGGTTTATAATAGTTACTTATTTTTAAAAAAATCATTCAATCAAATTATGTAATCCTAATTACAAGTAACCCAACCCTGTGAACTTTATATACAGCTTCTGTTGGTTGAAACTGTTACAAACGAGACGAGACAGATTCAATTAGGAAAGGAAATCAGAGTTAATAAGCGCTTCAATATTGGATTCAAATTCAATAAAATGCCATTAAAACCCCAAGTGTCCTCATGTGGCTGAAGAGATAAATACAGCTGGATCAAGAAGAGTCCAGTGCAGGTTTAAGCAGGATGCCAGGGCACAGACGCCCTGACGCACACAGGGCACCGTGCTCTTTATCGACCGCCTGATTGATCCCATTAGAATCAGTGTCTGTCTCCCTGACAAGTAGCTGGCATCAAGACACCAAACACAGGGATGATAGGGATCTTTAAGTGTATTTACAGCACATTGTCCTGTCACACAGACAGCATGACTGAACCGACTGAAGTCGATCCTTCAGAAGTCAGAACATGAAACAGGAACTTTTGTCCAAACTGTTTGACTTCTGTCTCAGTAATCTTGGTTTGGTCAGTTCAACTCAGTTTCTTCCTCTTACATTTTTAATTTCATTTAACTCTTTTTATTACCTCAGCCAAGGAGGATTGTTTGTCTGTTTGTCAGCCGGATTACAGAAAAACTTCTGGCCGGATTTTATATGTAACTTAATAAAACATTATGAGATAGGGCATGGCCTTGGCAGAAGTCAGCACTCAGCTTGCTTATTTGTCTATTTTTCTCTCCTATGACTTTTCTTCACCTGCCTTTGTCCATATTTCTCCTCATCTCTCTAAAATTCTTGGGAGTGTGTAACTAAAATGACTCAGGGATTAAAGAAGATTCTAAGTTTGGGTCAGGATCGAGGTTGCAGACACAGAGAGGGCAACACAGACACGTTTATTTCTGTCTGATCGCATTACAATCAGTGTATATCTCCTCTAACAGACTGTATATATCTCCTTTAGTAGACCTCAAACCACTGTCTGAAACACATGGATCATTGGTATCCAATGGGATATTTTTAACTTAAGATACACAAATATTCATATTCAAGAACATCATTATTGCCAACATTTAAAGGCTCACATGCATCTAAAGTACACAATACATTTAGAGTACTATCTGACAAACTTGACCACATTCAAGCACAAATATTCTTAGAGGCATGGACTTTCTAATGTCTGTGCTGCATCATTACCCATCACTCTGTCAACAACATACTTATTTTTAGCTTAAGAAGATGGTCAATTTGCAAAGTCATCTGTCTGCCATCACACACTTAGAAACTCTATCTGTATGTCCTGTGACTTTTGCAACCATTGCTAACGTGTAGAAAAACAAAACTTGTTTGAGATTTTCTGTAGAGCAGGAAGGGAAGATAACAAGTCCAACATGCATATAGAACCAAAAAGTCAGACACATTTTTGCTGAACTTTGTTGTTTAAGATGCATTTGTCTCTCCTGCTTTCTCTTAATACATGTTTTTAATTCAATTATATTACAGTAAATAAAGACATAAAATGGTATTGTATGTCTATTAATTCTAATAGATTATTATAATATATAATATAGAATATTAATTCTATTAATTGGACTCCTTGTTGTTTCAGGTGTGAATTGCCATGCTTCTGTTTCCTATGTTTAAGATAAAAACCTTAATTTTGATGTACGCTACACCTTTAGCTTATAGGCTTTGATCATAATTGTCTTGGGGGTGTTAAACCCAGGTTGCAGTGACAGTGCCCCAACAAAATAGATAGCGGAGGGGGATGTGACCAATGACGGGCTTTTATTATCCAGTAAATGCATGCATACCGGTAAATCGTTTACAGGATTAAGAATCACCATATTGGCAGATTTAAGTGATGAAAGAATACTGAATAGTTTAATGTAACTTATCTGCTGTTAAAGCATGTTTTATAAATTCTAAATTCAGTCGTCTCACTAAAGCATCTTTCACAAATGCAACATAAAACCCATTCAGCAGCCACAAGGTGCTGTGTGGGTTTTATAGTACACCTAACTAAAAGATAAAACTCACTACCTTGTACTTTAAAGCTGGTGCTTTCCTCAAGCAATAAGGTTTAATGGTGAGCTGGCACAGAGGAGAATAAATTGGAGATTAAATCGCCCCAATGCTGTGAAGGGAATGAAGGGGGTTTGTGTGTAAAGCTCTGGAGGAGTGCGTCTCTAAGCTCTTAATCCACTCGAGTCTTCAAGCTGAAGCTGATGTTCTGACTCGACTGACTACGTACACACACTCGTGCATGTGCACAACAATCTGCAACGCACACAAAAAATTTGATTTCTAGAGGAGTGTCTTCTCTCATTCTCACAGACTTTTACCTTCGCTCTGAGTGTTAACTGGCAACACATGCTCGCAGCCATACGCACGGATTATGACGTGAGATAAAACAACCCCTGCACATATGAGAGTGATTAGCAGCAAAAACTCAAGTACGGCCTCTGTGTGTGTGTGTGTGTGTGTGTGTGTGTGTGTGTGTCACAGCTTCAGCTTGCTTGGCCCTCAGTGTAAGTCAAAATAACTGAAGGAGGAAATTCAAGCTGGGGGCCCCTTTTTGTCGTCTGGTGAAAAAGAAAGAAAAAAAATAATTCAAGTTCCAACGCTCATACGTCGGTTTGAACGGTGCCAAGGAAATTAAAATGTAAAGTCTTGACTATAGTAAGTTCTGTATGTTCAGTTTAATTATTTCAAAAGTTAAACAGACATTTTACAGATTGTGCAAAGTTACTGAAATCAAACGAGCCAAATCGTCACACTTGGTGATGTTTTCCTTCATCATGATCACCTTTATCATGAAGTAAAATATTGTCCAGTTTCTTTTCACTGCCAGTTCCACATTCACCACCCTGCAGCTGGAAATAGTCCTCCAACAAATGGACAATTTTCCATTATAATGTTTGCTAAAAACCACATTGCCCAGCGGTTTTAGGAAAATACTGAGCCTGTTTTAAAGATGTATATCTTTAACAGGAACAAGGCAGGTTACAGAAGCACTGAGAGACAGACTAACACATAGTTGGTTTTCCCCTTTTCATGTGATTTACTGACAATACAAAAAAAAATCAAGAACTCCTCCAATTTTATCCATAAAGCAGTTCTCATATGACAAAGACTTTAAAGTGAGAACACCGCCAACCTTAAAGTTTCACACAAGATAAAAGCAAATCAGATCAAAATGTGGAGCAGCTGTTTTCTGGCTGTTGGTTTCAAACTTAAGAATTAGTCAGATTAGATAAATTACGACGGACTGTTGTGGGGAAAGATTAGAAGGGGGAGCTTAGAGAGGAGACCAAAGCCAGTCAACAGGGCGAGTCCAAGTTCATACATGTCATGTGGCCTTTAGTGTCCAAAGGGACCAGGAGAGAGCGACTTGGCTTAGAGGGACAACATGCTGAAGAGGTGTCGGTGCTATGACCCTATTTAACTCCATGTGTTTAATACAAACAGACAACATAAATGCGATCAGGCTGAACACTTTAATTTTCTTGAGAACAACAAGGTAAAAAATATTTTGAGAGCTAGTAATCGGAAACAGCTGATTTATTAACTCAGCTGATCCGTTACTTAACCGTGAATGTTTTGAGTTCACTTACTTTTTGAAGTTTTAGTTTACCCATATGTAACAAATAAACCTCTACCAGGAGAAAGTGATGCCAGCCTACCTGGTCTCTTTGGTCCTTTTGGTAAAACAATAGTGCTGCACAGCTGACGACATAGCTGCTGGCCAGAGGTGACAAACACTCAGGTACAATGTTAGAAGTTATGATGTAATGTTGTCTAATATTTTATATCTATGGTAAACACCCTCAAATTAACAGAGCCATCAGCTGAATTAAAGAAAAAACTACTCAAACCTGTTTTTCTTTCTATTTAAAGACACCTGATCCGAAAGGGACCCTTGTACATTCAGACTTGGTCCTGAAAAGATCTGAGGATCTGATCCAAAAGGAGGTTTACCCCAAACAAAGAAAACACTGGCAGCATGAAACACCCCCATTTAAAGAAGCAGCCAAAGGTCAGAAAGGGTACAAATGGTCTAGAAATAAAGTTCACATGCACCATCCTGTAGAAACAATATGTGCAGGATCCACTTGCATGCACCCAAGTATGAGGCATATTGGAACATAGAGCAGCAGCAACAACTCATACTCATGAACTCATAAAAACATCTAACTTCCACCTCATGTTTCATTTTAAACCCAATGTGCTGGAGTGCAGTGCAAAACAACAAAAACATTTCACCCTGCAACTGCTTACTACTACTTAGACTTCCCTCAGTGAGCACACACACACACAAATTCATTAACATCAAGAGCCCACAACAAGGCTGACAGACAAAACTGCTTCAATTAAACCATTTACAAAACAGCTGACTGCTGCGTTTTCAGCTGCAATCACAGCCTCACAGTCCAAACCCCATTTTGGAGGGTGCACATTTGGAAACACTTAATCCAAGCTGTCTTATGGCAGAGCCAGGAGCTCATACTGGGGAGAAAGCACTGTGTGTGTGTGTGTGTGCTGAGCTGTTACGGGTGGTCCTTGATCCATCAGGTGCTATTCAAACTGAAAGTGCCTTGGCTGACATCGCTGCGAGTGGTTTGGCGTGGAAAAGGATACTCAGCACTGTCCTTCTAACACAGGCAAGTGCGTCATCGTCCCCAGTGGATGCAAGTCAGTGCAGATGAAAGGCAGAGAAGTAGCGAACGCTCAGATCGCACTTAAACAAAAGCGTAATATTCAACACATTCTCTGTCATACATTAAGGTACTGATACTGAAATTTGACATCATTCGATCATTCTGTCCCCTTTTATAGAGAATTGGGAGTTGTGGGCAGTGGATTTTTAGGGGGAGATAGCAGGTCAACAATATATACCAAATAGAGATGTGCACATCTGGAAGCTGCAGGGATCTGAAGATTATTTTGAGATTCAGCCCAGCACTGTGTGTCAAGGTATTCATAAATCATAAATCATAAAATCCCTCAAAAAAGCGGCTCAGTTAAACCTATTAAGGTGTATAAGGGTTCAGCATTTGGCTTTCTGAAGTCTGTTTTCATGCTCAACTATGTCTCGTAAGCTGTTGCAGCAGCAATTGCTGTCTTGACACATTTGGTGCTGAATTAGGCATTTGTTCTTTTTTTTGAGAATGGATAAAAATCACATATACTCATTTCTTATTTTATTATTACTTTTTTGCATTAGTATTATTGATTTCATTATCATGTATATTATTTATTTTAAATATATTAATATAGTTATTAATATAATAAAACTGTACTGTATCAACAGCATAAATGCCTACATATGCACACATTTATTTTATTTATTTATTTTAAAAATATTTTTCCATCTCCTGTCTCACCATTTATCTTACTATACCAGCATTTGTAAAAACAATGTGCTAAGTAGATGTCAAAAAGTGTAAGTGAATTTGTATTTTTGAATAAAAAGAATAAAATAATAAAAACAAGAGAATGGATAAAAATGGCAAAAAAAAAAAAATCCCTCCTATACAAATACAACACAAAAAATGAGATGTACATGGATGGTTTCAGGCCAAGCCCTCAAAGTAAAACTAGAAAAATAAAGTATGTTAAAAATCTTAAACATAAAACCTAAAGCACCTTTATTTCTTCCAGTTCCTATGCGTTTATCTGTCTCCTGCACTTTTCACCAGTGTAAGTATTAAATCCACTGCCCTGATTTACAACAGCGTGGGTCATGTACAAATTTTGGAGAGAGGATTTGGAGAAACTTGCATGGACATGTGGTCCTGGTTCTGCTAATCTGCTGCCTGTCTGAGCTGAAATAACAAGAGCAGGGCCTCAGGACTTATCTGATACACAGGCAGCCTGGACCGGCCGAGTGTTTCGCTGTCATCATTTCACCGCTGACAACTTGACGAGTATGATTAATTTAACCTGAGATACAGACAAAGATACATTACAAAGACTGTATACTTTCAGATGAACTTTTTCCATACTGGTGGTCAGTGGCGAGCCGTGACCAAAGGACTGAGAACCAAAGACTAGACTAAACCCATTAGTGATACTTTTTATTACCAGCACTTTCGCTGTTATAGCTATTAAATAAACTGAAATCACATTCTGTAAATACTTCTCTCTGTGGTTTTCATTGCTACTGGCAGAGTCTGCCTTTTCTCAGTGATTCAAATTGCTTACTGAAACACAAAAATACACTGTTACTGATTTTAATTTTATCTAATTGATAACAGCTCCTTTGTTTACTGTATACTCTTCCACAACTGTATCAGAGATGTACAAATTTCCTGCTGATGCAAACCAAAAACATTTCCCACCACTCCATGTTCTTTTTAAGAGCTCGAGCTCGAGCCAGAGCTAGTTTGTTTAAAAGGGTTATTAACGAGCAAACATCTGCTGGTGACGGACTGATCCCTGAAAATATAAACTCCTGATATCGACGTCACTCCCAGGCTTTTGTTTGACGACTATCAATCCTGTCTGGACCTCTGTGCTACAAAAGACTCAGTGAACTGTTCAATATGCTGATGCATATTTATTTTATTCAATGTTTGGAAATCTTCCTTTCATTTCTGATTACTTTCTCAGGAAGAAATATTCCCCCAGTCTTTTGTTTTGCTTACCATTACCTGCAAAATTTGGACACTCTGAATCTATCTCTTGTTTTCTTTTCATCTCTCATCCAAGTTTTTCTCTTTTGGATGCTGACTGTGGTGTAAATTTTCATGAGTCTACATCTGTGCCTAATAAATACATCTACAGTGTGACAAATAATTTCACCCCGTCACCCCGATATTTGTGTTTGTGTCTCTGCTCGACATCTTTGTGGTGGAACCGTCTGACCTCTGCATAGTTTAAAACCTCATTGCGGCCAAAAAACATTAATTACTCTGACAGCCGACCCCCCTCGGACTTACATGCATGTACAAACACATGCAGGAACCCACTGGGGGCAGGGTCACAGGTCACTCACACTGAACGGACACTCAGCTGCTGTGACCATTTGAAAGTGAGGTCATGTGATTAAGTGTTTGGGGTGGAGCTCAGCTGAAACCTCTTGAATTAAAACCTATTTACCTCCTATTGAACCTCAAAAGATGGTGCACAGCAGCAGCTGCACATGGCAGAAAGGACAGATTACACTTTGTTTTCAGTCCAAATGTTGCATGAAATCCTCGCAACCACAATGTCCACTTCTTGACTTTAACTCTGAGTGATAAAAATAAATATTACACATGCCTTTGCATTTATTAAAGACTACATATACCTTCCAGACTCCACAGAGACTTTAGCTACTTTTTTCCTCATGCTGAAGTGGCAGTGGTACAGTACAAATATTAGAAATAGGGTGTAATTTATTCCATTTTCCAGACTGGCTTCAATCTTTAACACTGTAAAAACTACACTGTAGGATTTTAAACTACATTTTTAATCTAGCCGGGTTTGTTTAGTGTATAAAACTGCAATTCATTCAAGTGAATGTCACTTCCCTTGTCTTGATAAGCTATTTTATCCACATATTCTATGTTGTGCTGCACTATAGTGAAGAAATGTTACATTTTTTATTTTTAGACTAATTACTTTATACGTTTGAACTCCACAGTGGTGCTTAAAGTTCAGTGATATACAATACTGTGCAAAAGTTTTAGGCAGGTGTGAAACATGCTGTTAAATAAGTATGTTTTGAAAAATAAAAATGTTAATATTTTATTTGTATCAATTAACAAAATGAGTGAACAGAAGAAAAATCTAAATCAAACAATATTTGGTGTGACCACCCTTTGCCTTCAAAGCAGCATCAAATCTTCTAGACATTTTTCCACAGACTTTTCCACAGTACTGTATAGTTTATTTATTGTCAACATATCCTATGAAAAGACCAAAACAAACAATAAAATGATCCTATAACAACATTTCAGCATTTTTTACAGTATTTTGGGTGTTTCCAAAGCCTGACAAATCCTTTCCTTGTGCCATAAAACTACAATACAGTCCATAAACTATTAAAACGCACTGTTGCACTGGTTGACACGTTCTTTCATTACAAAGAACACACACATTGTACTTTATTTTGACTCAATCCCACATACACCATCCTGCTGCCAGAAATACCCACTAAAGCACCTAATTCAGATTAAAGCACCACATAAAATAGTCCCCAACCAATGCACTATTTCCTCCTGTGAGGCAGCTGTTTAGGGAAATACCAAGCCCTTTTTGTAAATGAAAACGCTGACTTTTTTTTAAAGATTAATTCAGAGGGAAGGGAAGTCAGTATGTATGGAGAGTTGCTCTTACACCATGTTGGCTTTGGTTCTCATTGTTGTCTTTTTATTGTAGTTAAACTCAGATAATCTGTGTCTGTGTTTTCAGTTTCACAAAATCATTTGAAATATTCTTTGCTTACTATACTGGTGTTCTTTTCTTGATAACATCAAGTTCTGATAAATTACAGAACATTTCTCATGTTTTTTAATTGGGTTTTCAACCTGTTGTTTCTAAACCTCATCTTCACTCGTGAAGGTGCTCAGTCACTAATATTTATAGACTCACTGGCATTTTAATGCTGGTCAAATTTAGATTTAACACATTGATGAAGTTTCAATTTTAATCCATTTTAATCCCTCCAGTTTGTGTTACATAGGACCTGCAGCAGAATATAACCCTGGTCATAATGATGTTGGTGTTTCAACATGATATCAGTCAGTCTGCAGGGGTTTTATGGCCGGTCTGATCTGAGGTCAAAGGTCAGGGGTTAAGACCACCTGTATAAACATAACTTCATTCTCTACCAGAACCTAAATATACTTCTGAGAAGGCAGGAGAGTGATGCTGTGTGACACAGACATGCATGAATAGAAACACACACACACACACACACACACAGAGGACAAAAACAAGGCAGCCACACACAGCGCTGAGACAGATGACTTCTCTACATTCACATCTTTGGAAAATCTGTCACCACAGCAGTTTGCGTCCATCTGTCCCGTACTTTCTGCTCTCATCTTAATGTGAGTTTGATGAATAAGCGGAGGCTGCTACTTTAACTTTGACGAAATCTGTGTGTAGGCTGTGTAGTTGTATGGTTTGTAATTGTGGTCACACTTTGCCATAAACTGTATTTAAAGTTCTTGTGTTTTCTGACAATGTGCATGTTTTGTTCCCATCGTGACCTCCGGAGACAATAGTGGGCAGAAGTGCATCAGATACAGGAAAGACAAAGGAAACATGAGGGAAGGGCCAAACTAGACACTGCTGAATCACTCACTGTGTGTGTGTGTGTGTGTGTGTGTGTGTGTGTGTGTGTGTGTGTGTGTCAGTGGTCCTATACTTCCTGATGTTTGGGTGGGATAACGCAGCTTCCTGTATACCAGATTAATGGGCTAATATTGGATATAATCCTCCCATTGTGACGAGCCGGAGACCTGGCAGCCGGACTGGGGAGAGGTCATGACCTCTGCAAACACAGGGCTTTAGCATCATACACACATTCACACTAAACTACACACACACTGAATATACAAAAGCACTCAGCAGAAAGTGAAGACCTCATAATTCAAGCACTATTATACTTATAACCCTTTAGGCACAAACATATGAAATAGCTGATTAGGAAGCTGATTTTGTGATAATGCACGAAACTTTGCATACTTGAACTCCGATATTTTTATCAATTTTAATGAAACCTAATCAATAGTAACAAAAGAATATCAGAACATCATATTTTATCTCTGACATTTGTCTTCAGAGTCATAATATGGTTCCAAAATCAGGATTACACAAGTTATCACAAAAAGCTGAAATGAAATACTGCAATTTAAAAGCCAGCACAGATAGTTTTGTCCACATTACTCCTCCCTGAAAGCAAAATTCCATTTTATATCAACTTGTTTAAATCCCTTCATTATGATAATATTGTATTCATCCTGCAACTTATTTCTGACATCTGTGAATATAGCAACATCTTTACAAAGTGAGCTGGATTAAGAAACACAGGCAATCAGATGATGGGGCGGATTGTATACAAGGCAAGAGTTTATCCAGATTATCAAAATCGCAATCCAGATTATCGGGCAATCAACTGCATAGAAAGTACATTAAGTAAAGCAGGAAGTTGGTCTGTAAACTGCGATGAATAATTTTAATTTTACTGCTTTTTAGTTTCTCTTATAAAAAAGTTTGAGCTATCAGGAGGTTTGTCTTACTGCTCATGTTTCTTGTCCATGTTTTAAGCGATGTTGCTGCAGTCCCAGCATTCAAAAATGCTCCTTGATTAGGTAGTTTTAGGTCATTTTAGTAGGGAGCAGGGCCCAGGCTGTTCTTATTAACTGTTCATAGTTTAAACTAGGAAAGTAATGCACTAAAATTTTGTACCTGCGTCCAGTACTTATGTACTGAGGTAGAACCCAAACCATAATCTTTTACCTAACATTTACCAGGCTACTTTGTTGCCTGAATCTAACCAATTTGTTCAGTTTCACAACATTAACCATGTGTTTAAAACAGCAACTGTGAGACAGTTTCACAACATTTAACGGTGACATTTCATAAGATATCATGCAAACCATTCATGATGATATGTAGCATTAGTTAACCTAAATGCCATTACAGAAACACTATCATTGGTTAACAAGTACATCATATATTGCATTGATTACACACAAATGTTATGGTTGTTTGCTTGTGGTTTTCATCAGATTTTCCAGGAAAACCATTCAGTGTTGATGCAATCTAAAAAAAAGCCTGAGGGGATAACTTCTTTACCTAATAACAATCAAGGTAAATTATTAATATCAGAAGAAATTTTGCTTGTACTTGGCCAGAAATGAATTCATTTTCATTTCACTTTAATGCCCCATCAAAATGAATGTTTATCGTTTGATTACCTGTGCAATTTACTATATCAAATGCGCACCAGTGTCTAGCATGTACCATCACAGTAAGGGTAAAGTGGAAGTAGGAAGAAAATATTGATTACTCAAGCAATTTACAAAAAAGACTCCCTAAAACCTGCTGCAGGCCATACGGAGCACTAAATACACAGAAACAATCCTCCCCTGAGAGTGGATTTAATTTGTCAGCGTGTATTAGGGAGATAAAGTCCTGGGCCTGAGCTGTGTGTGTTTTCAGTCACTGCTATGCTTTATGTCGCCATTCGTTTACTTACTGCTGGTTGAGGACAAGGGACTGTAATCAGACCTGCAGAGGACGACAGGAAAGAGTGAGAGAGGCAAAGTGGACAAAGAGAAAAAAAGAGAGGACAAGAAACAGAAAGAGGAGACAGGAGTTTATGTTACAGTATGAAGTACAATCAACATGATTTACAGGACGACACACTCCTATTTCAAATAAAGTGCTGACAGCTGGCTAAACAGAAGAGGTACAACTGGAAAAGGTCACACAGACATTTTAACTTGTATTCCACACCATTTCAGAGGACAATCTATAGATGCTTTTACTTTTTTTCTACAGTGGACAGCTGTCATTATTAGATCATTTGCAGATTAAAATTGTTGGATAAAAGTAGTCAAAGTTATCCCCATCTCAAAGAGCCAGGACGCTCCTTATACACTTATGCATCAGTTTGATAATCCATCAATATAATTTATATATAAATATTAGCACTGCATTGTTTAACCTTTATATTGTCTTCCTGGCTACTGTTCAATGTTTTCCTCTAGGATGTATAAAATCATCAAATCTGTCACTACCTGTCTTATTCAACTCAATTTGGACATTTCATACTTCTATTTGCAATTAATCTGTATTATTTTGTCACAATTAGATGAAAGATACCCATCATCTGATATAAAAACATTTGAACTTAGCCACCTTGACTTAAGGGCAACAGGAAAATGAAAATAGGATGTTGTAATAAATAATAAATGGCTAAAAATGTATCAGGCATGAATTAATAAATGTATAACAAATGAAACATTTGCAGAAATAATGCAGCAACTTCATTATGAAGGCTTTGCAAGTTGGTAAAAATGTTGGACATGACACAATGAGGACAAAACAAAATGTTGTAGCTGTTTGATTAATACATTAAGATAATGTGTATCTTGTGCACATCATTTAGCTTAAAATGGCACAAAGAGACAGAGAAAGCACCATTTATAGCTGCATGCATCAACCATTTGTAAAAGGCAATCAAAGAATGTTCATTATAAAGAAATGTTTTTAAGGACTGTTTCCCTCAAGCCCGACCTCAAACAAACACAAATATTCAGCCAGAGCGAAAGACAGATAAACTTCCGCTACTGCATCGGTGAATGCTATCTTTTGCTAAGCTAACCATGTCTTGCTCTGTTCTTAACAGACAGACAGTGATAGATAAGACAGATAAGTGGTATTGATCTTGTACAAAAACAAACAAGTGCATTTCCAAAACGCTTCAGGTAAAAGCATCCTTCTTGTTTCACTATGGGGTGCACACACAAAAAATGCTCATTAAGGAAAGAGATGTGTGTAATCTAAAGCTCCTATCTTTGAACTGGGAGCAGAATTAGATTTCTGCAAATCTGATCTCCCAGGATTAGAGAACAAATTCTGGCATTTTGTGTAATTACGCAAATATCTGTGATGTGAAACATACAAGAGTCATGAATGGCCCCATACAACAAGTGATTGAGGAGCTATGCTGCATCTTAGACATGCTTATAATTCCCCCGAAACATCCGTGAAACCTCAGCTCACATGTATACTAAAAAACCCCTGAGATTATTAGTCCCAGGGGAGTCAGCTGACAACCAGTGAAAACTGTTCCTCCACACATACGCACACACACCCTCCCTGTGACTCCGTCTCTAAACTAATAAAGCCTCTGCAGCGACAGGACAGCAGGAAACAGAGGAGCGAGTCTGTTTCCTGCAGCAGGAGGTTATCAATCTGACTAACAGGGACATTAGTGGGGTAGAGAAAGGAATGGGTGGGAAGTAGCAGAGGTGAGCAGAAAAAATGATGGGATACTGCAGAAAAGTAATATACAGAGCACATTATAAACGAGCGGAAGGTTTCTGCAAAGTGTCACAGAGAGAAACTCACTGACGTGTCCCTGCGTGCATAAGAAAAATGACAAGGTGGAAAAAATGCTTTCTTTCTAAAGTTTACGACTCTTTGGAGTTGGAGGTAACAGTGTGTGCAGCTACAGGTCTGTTTTAATGTCTCCCTTGGGTGTGTGTGTTTGGCAGGATTCTTCCAGTTAGCATCTCCGCTGGCGTTCCCAGTCTGGCCACGCTGCCTCGCTTCATCTCCATCCAAAGACAATAAACCGAGAGTGAAGCGAAGACAGGCAGCAGCGCGGTCATGCACACAGTTTGACTGCAGAGTGACCTAATGGGTTGTCAAGTAAGTCGAAAAAGGGCCTGTTTGAACTTAGATTTGGGTAGTTATTTGATGAGGGCGGGAATGCAGACAGCGAGGAGAAAACAGGAAGATGGGGTGCACGGAAGAAGATAGAAAAGTAAACCAATAAATCTTCAGACGCCTGACTGCTCCAAACACTGACTCACACCAGCATTTTCTGGCCTGCCACCTCTACAGTTTGGGTCTGGTTATATTCAGGGAAAGATCGTTCATCACGTTTTAAGAAACTGGCTGATTGTATGTGATGGAACATGAAGCACAGCTTCCTGAAATGCCTAATTCATATAACAGTCATGCTACTTCCATCATTAGTCATTATTCACACAACCACAAGATGTTTATTGTCTGGAAAACTGCATGCATTAATAGAAAAGAGCTAAAAACACAACATTAAAAGGGACTCTTTCTAACCCTAACCCAAATCAAAAATCCATCTTTCCCTCTTACACGTAATGCTATTCATCAATCTAGATTATTTTGATGATGTCATAGTCTGCTCCAGCCTTTCCCCATGGACTCAGTAATTTTCCACTGCTCTACTCTCACCACACCCATTGACTGATCACACACCTGCTTCCACTCACTGATCACACACACCTGCCCTCACTCACCAATCAGCCCCTCCTGCCTGCTCAGTATATATTCTCCAGCCTCACACTCACTCAGTGCCAGATTGTTCTTTGCCATGCGAGACTTTCCAGCGTTCATCTGCCTGTCTTCCCGGTTCCGACCCTGCCTGACTTCGACCTGCCTGTTCTGCCTGCCGCCTGGTAAATTACCTCTACCCTTTGTTCCTGACTACGAGCTCTGCCTGCCCCCCTTCGGATTGTTCGCCTGGACTGCCTGCCTTCTGGTTTACGAACTTTTGCCCGTCCTGACCAAGCCACCTGCCAAGCCATTGAACTGTGTGTTTGCCGGATTGCAGTTAATAAAACCATTAACTGACCTTGGTTTCTGGGTCTTGTTTGTACTGCGTTTGGGTTCGCACAATACCCGTTACAGTACAATCTGGCCAGTCATGGACCCAGCAGAACAAGCATCGCCGCAGAATCGATTTGAAATAATCGAGGGAGTGCTCATGCTTCATGAGCAACGAATGGAGCAAGCTGCTGCCCAGACCAGACTAGCTGTGGAAGCCCAAGCCAGCGCCATCACCGCCCTCACAGCTCAACTGCAACAGCTAACCTCCACTCTTTCCCCTCCACCGGCACCTCCACTTCCTGCTCCTGCTCCAGCTCCAGCACAGCCGAGGATGATTCCAGAACCCCGGCTGGGGCCCCCGGAGCGCTACAATGGGGATCCCAAGCTCTGCCGTCCTTTCCTGACTTCCTGTTCGCTACTCTTCAGTCTGCAGCCATACACGTTTGCCACAGAGGAGGCTAAGGTGGCCTACGTCATCAGCAACCTGACGGGGAGAGCTCTCCTCTGGGGCACAGCAGAGTGGGAGAGACAGACTTCCGCCTGTGCTTCATTCCAGGCCTTCTCGGAGGAACTACACAAGGTCTTCGGTCTGGGAGCTACGGGTCCAGATGGCACGTCCGATCTTCTCTCCATACGGCAGGGTAATCAGTCCGTGGCAGATTACTCCATCGACTTCCAGACTAAGGCCCGTCAGAGCGACTGGAACACTGCTGCACTCCGGGATGCCTTTCTGCATGGGCTAGCAGAATACATCAAAGATTAACTGATTTCCTATCCTCTACCCCCCACACTGGATGAACTCATTGAACTCAGCACCCGACTAGACCTCCGTATCCGGGCCCGGAGAAGAGAGAGGAGACAGAATCCTGTACCATCCACTGTATATCATCGCCTGACTTCTCCACCTGCTCCTGCCCTGCTCTCACCTGCAGACCCAGAACCGATGCAACTGGGTCGCACCAGACTCACGCCAGAGGAGCGACAGCGCCGCCGGGTGGGGAACCTTTGTATGTACTGTGGACAAGCTGGACATTTTATCTCACTCTGTCCATTAAAAGACAGAGCTCACCAGTGAGGGAGGAAGTCATGGTGAGTTCGGTGGCAGTGAAATCTTCCTCTCTGATTAAACGTCCCCTGTTTCAAGTCAAGCTTCTCCTCCCCGATGACGCACACACCCTGGCCACTTTCATTGACTCTGGTTCCGATGGCAATATTATGGACGAGTGCCTGGCTAGGCAACTCGGGCTAGAGAGGATCCCCCTCAACCCACCGATTCCTGCCAGGGCCTTGGATGGCCATCTTCTGGGAACTGTTACCCACCAGACTTCCCCTGTTCACATGCTGATTTCTGGTAACCATCATGAAACCATCCAGTTTCATCTCCTGCCCTCATCTGACCTCCCTCTGATCCTGGGTTTCCCATGGCTCCGCAAACACAATCCACACGTCGACTGGACCACAGCCACCATCCTCGGCTGGAGCAGCTTCTGCCACCAGGTCTGTCTTCGGGATGCATCGGCGCCTCGCCAGACTATGCGCCCCAGCACCTGCCCGGACCTGACCAGAGTCCCTGCTGAATACCACGACCTCCGGGAGGTGTTCAGTAAGGCCAAAGCAACCTCGCTACCCCCTCATCGCCCTTATGACTGTTGTATTGATCTGAAGCCGGGCACATCACCTCCTAAGGGGCGTTTATACTCTCTGTCAGGTCCAGAACGAGAGGCCATGGAGGACTATATTAATGACTCTCTGGCTGCTGGAATTATCCGCCCATCATCTTCTCCTGCAGGGGCAGGATTCTTTTTCGTGGACAAGAAGGACAAGTCTCTGCGCCCTTGCATCGATTACCGGGGACTCAACGACATCACTACTAAGAACCGGTACCCACTCCCACTCATCTCCTCCGCCTATGAGCTGCTTCAAGGGGCCAAGATCTTCACCAAGCTTGACCTTCGCAATGCCTACCACCTCGTCCGCATCAGGGAGGGGGACGAGTGGAAGACAGCGTTCAACACCCCCACTGGACATTATGAATATTTGGTGATGCCATTTGGCCTCACCAATGCACCAGCCGTCTTCCAAGCCTTGGTGAACGATGTCCTGCGGGACATGGTCAACAAATATGTGTTTGTCTACCTAGATGACATTCTCATCTTCTCCACTTGCCTTGAGGATCACATCCACCACGTAAGGACTGTGCTGCAGCGCCTCCTGGAGAATTCGCTATTTGTCAAGATTGAGAAATGCGAATTCCACACTCAGTCTGTGGCCTTCCTTGGTTACATCGTGGCCCAGGGTCGTTTGGAGATGGATCCTGCTAAGGAGGAGGCAGTGAAGTCCTGGCCAGTTCCTGAGACCCGTAAGCAACTGCAGCGTTTCCTGGGTTTCGCCAACTTTTATCGACGCTTCACCCGGAACTACAGCTCCATTGCTGCTCCCCTCACCATGATGACCTCCCCCAAGAGCCCTTTTCACTGGTCTCCAGCTGCAGACATTACTTTCCAGACTTTAAAGAACCGGTTCAGCTCCGCACCCATCCTCCAGGTCCCGGACAATGAGCGGCAGTTTGTGGTGGAAGTAGATGCTTCTGACGTGGGAGTGGGTGCTGTTCTGTCCCAGCGAGCGGCAGGTGACCAGAAACTCCATCCCTGTGCCTATTTCTCTCGGCGCCTCTCACCTGCCGAGAGGAATTATGACATTGGCAATCAGGAGCTTCTGGCTGTCAAGCTGGCCCTGGAGGAGTGGCGACACTGGCTTGAAGGGACAAAGCAGCCCTTCTTGGTTTGGACAGACCACAAGAACCTGGAGTACATCCGAACTGCTAAGCGTCTCAACTCCCGACAGGCACGATGGGCCCTCTTCTTCACAAGGTTCGATTTCTCCCTCTCCTACAGACCCGGCTCCCGCAACATCAAACCAGACGCATTGTCGCGCCAGTTTCAGAGGGAGGGAGACAAGTCCATGGCGACAGACATCATCCTGCCGTCTCCCTGTGTAGTGGCATCTCTGACTTGGGAGATTGAGGAACGGGTGAGAACCTCTACAGAAGGAGAGGCTGGGCCCAGTGCTTGCCCCCCAGATCGCCTGTATGTGCCCGCAGCCCTAAGGTCTGACGTACTCCAGTGGGCTCATACTTCAAAATTTTCCTGTCATCCAGGGATCCAGAGAACTCGTGACATCCTCCAGCAACGTTTCTGGTGGTCCACGTTAGGGGAGGACACCTGGGAATATGTCAATGCCTGCCCTATCTGCAACCAGAACAAGTCTTCACGTCAGGCCCCGTCTAGTCTTCTACAGCCACTTCCGGTGCCGCATCGCCCCTGGTCCCACATCTCCATAGACTTTGTCACTGGTCTGCCGCCATCTTGAGGGGCGGACGGTTATACTGACTATCGTCGACCGCCTCTCTAAAATGGTCCACTTTGTTCCTTTACCCAAGCTTCCATCAGCTAAAGAGACTGCCGAACTTCTCCTCAACCATGTCTTTCGCCTCCATGGGATCCCTGTGGATGTGGTCTCAGACAGAGGGCCCCAGTTCTCTTCCGTGTTTTGGCGGGAGTTCTGCAGATTGCTGGGAGCCACACCCAGTCTGTCGTCGGGGTTCCATCCTCAATCCAACGGCCAGACTGAGAGGATGAACCAAGAGATGGAGACAGCCCTGCGGTGTTTCGTGTCCCAGAACCCATCCTCCTGGTCCCAGCAGCTGATGTGGGTTGAATATGCCCACAACACCCTGACAAGCTCGGCCACAGGTCTGTCTCCGTTCCAGTGTGCCTACGGGTATCAGCCACCTCTCTTCCCGGCCCTGGAAAAGGAAGCCTCCTGCCCTTCCGTTCAAGCCTTCATCCATCGCTGTCGTCTGACATGGGCCCGAGCTAGAACCTCCCTCCTGAAAGCTGCTGACCGTTATTCCTCTGCTGCCAACCGTCGTCGCTCACAAGCCCCAGAGTATCAGGTGGGCCAGAAGGTCTGGCTCTCCACCCGTGACCTTCCACTGCGGGTGGAGTCCAACAAGCTGGCTCCCAAATTCATTGGACCTTTCCCCATCGAAAGGATCATCAATCCTGTGGCAGTCAGGCTCAAGCTTCCCCGGTCCATGAGGGTTCACCCAACCTTCCACGTGTCCAAGGTCAAGCCAGTCCGCGAGAGCCCTCTGGTGCCTGCGACTCCTCCACCTCCTCCGCCTCGCCTCATCGATGGGGGACTTACCTATGCTGTGCGCCGCATCATCCGCTCCCGTGTACGTGGTAGAGGCCTACAGTACCTCGTGGACTGGGAGGGCTATGGCCCAGAGGACAGATCCTGGGTTCCTGCTCGACACGTTTTGGACTGACAGCTCCTCCGTGACTTTCATCAGCAGCATCCTGACCAGCCCTCTCGCCGCATGGTAGGGGGCTCTTCTCGTCGTGGGGCGCCTGCTGTCGGCCCTGTTGACCCTCCGGCTGCAGAGCCTGAGGATGACACCCTGTCACAGGAGGGGGATCTGCAGATGACCTTGTCTTCCTCTCAGGAATTCTAGCCCGCCTCCCAGTTTCCCCCTCCTCCCGCCCTGGCACGTTGGACATGTTTTGGGGACGTCGGGTGCCGTCCCTTGAGGGGGGGTTCTGTCATAGTCTGCTCCAGCCTTTCCCCATGGACTCAGTAATTTTCCACTGCTCTACTCTCACCACACCCATTGACTGATCACACACCTGCTTCCACTCACTGATCACACACACCTGCCCTCACTCACCAATCAGCCCCTCCTGCCTGCTCAGTATATATTCTCCAGCCTCACACTCACTCAGTGCCAGATTGTTCTTTGCCATGCGAGACTTTCCAGCGTTCATCTGCCTGTCTTCCCGGTTCCGACCCTGCCTGACTTCGACCTGCCTGTTCTGCCTGCCGCCTGGTAAATTACCTCTACCCTTTGTTCCTGACTACGAGCTCTGCCTGCCCCCCTTCGGATTGTTCGCCTGGACTGCCTGCCTTCTGGTTTACGAACTTTTGCCCGTCTTGACCAAGCCACCTGCCAAGCCATTGAACTGTGTGTTTGCCGGATTGCAGTTAATAAAACCATTAACTGACCTTCGTTTCTGGGCCTTGTTTGTACTGCGTTTGGGTTCGCACAATACCCATTACAGATGAGCGAGTTACTGAGATAGGAAACACCAAACTCCATTGAAAAAGTATACATTTCATGTTTCATTTTATGTCAATGTGAGAGGTAAAACTGAATGTGAGAGGTACAACTAAATAAGAGAGGTAAAACTAAATGTGAGAGGTAAAATTGTGAATGTGAGAGGTAAAATTGTGAATGTGAGAGGTATTTTATGTGAATGTGAGAGGTATTTTATGTGAATGTAAGAGGTATTTTATGTGAATGTGAGAGATAAAACTGTGTATGTGAGAGGCAAAACTGTATATGTGAGTTAAAATTGTGAATGTGAGAGGTATTTTTTGTGTTTGTGAGAGGGAAGAATGAATTATAGCCCATACTGCCCCATATAAAGGGATTTCATCTGGTTGTCAGTCACATCCACCCTCTCTTCCAAGTATGGTAACTTCTGGCTCCTATATTGCTTCCAAAATGCCAAATTTGAGGCTTCAAACAGTTGTTCACAAACCAATGTTTAAAGTCACAGTGGCTACTTCCACTTTTATACAGTCTGTGGCTTAAGGACAGTTAAATGTGCTGTAGAGCTGCATAATGTAATAGGGTAGGCACATTCTGAGAGCCTTTAAAAAACACCACAAGAACACTATATGCTTTTTAAAATCTTCATATGTGTAATAAGGTAACTAGAAGTATGTGGTTTGAAGAAGAGTTTGTGAATGAGAATGAGAATGGCTGAACAGGAAGTAGAGGGAGTCAAGAGAGGTGGAGGATGTGACCTGATGGAGGTGTTGCCTTTCTGGTTATCAGCTGCTTTCCCTCTCACATCAGCGTTTCACACACACATCTCTCTGCTGCTGAGTTTTCCCATGAAACACATTCTGGTCTCTCTCTCTCACACACGTTATGTTGTTTGGTTCCAGTTCACAGCTAATAGAAGAGTACAGTAACAGGTGACTCTTTGATGCAGTGATGTCACATTAGGTTCCACCGGCTATTAACTTTCAATATAAGAGTAAAGAGAACAACAATAGTGTTGTTGTTTAACTTTTACTTATCAACCTTGACCAGTGACAACACAGGAAAGAAACAAGCTTTTCTTCTGGCACATTCACAAGGGATATCAATTAATGAGGATTGCAGTCTGTAAACACTTTAATTACATTTAATTAGTAGAATTAGAATGGCCTTAAATTTATAGACTAACATTTTTAAGCCTTAAAATGTCATTACAAAAGAGCAAAGAAGCTTGATGATATTGGTGATATAACAAAATGCATTATCAGAGCATTTCTTTAAATGGGCATGCTATTTTAAGTACTTAAAATATCCATTTTTTTATTTTAGTAATCAATGGAATAAGATAATATGATTTCAAGAAACCACACTATACTTTACATATCACATGCTTCTAAAATAATACAAAAAGGAACAAAAACTGGTCAAATATACTTAAAACAATAACCTAGACAAGAAATCTGGGTATTTACCACACTACAGACATTTACCAATGAGCTTTCCACAATGAAAAAAAGACAAGATAAAAGAAAAGCACACACACACACACACACACACACACACAAACAAACAGGTCCTTCACTACAACAACAGCACATCCAGCAGTGACATACCGAGGTAGAAACTGAAGCACATCTTTGTCTAATGGCTGAAAACAGATGGAACAATACATTCATTTAACTCTCTGTTGTTAAAACATTCTTGAATGAACCTATAACTATAATGTGACTATACTTTCATTAACAACAAAGTTGGAGACTAAGACTTTTACTGAAAAATTCGTCATTACATCAAATAGCTATTGGCATCAGTATTAAATAAACTAGAAAATTCCTAAAGAAATTTTGATTGTGTGCTTGCCTCTGGACCGTGACTCTCGTGGCTTATCAAAAGGGGCACGGATTAAACAGGGACTTTCTGCTGAGTACACTCACACCTCATACAAGTCTCTAGGACAAACGGTTCACTAGTTAGTAAAATGGGCGTGGCTTATCAAAAGGGGCGGGGTTATCAATCACCAGTTAAACGGACTCTATGCTGAGTAATCTGACATCTTATACAAGTTTCTAGGACAAACGGTTCATTAGTTAGTAAAAGGGGGCGTGGCTAATAAAAAGGGCGGGAATTTATGAATTATTGTTATGTAGAACTGAAAAGTGATGAACCATCATCATGCATGACAAGTTTGAGGCAGATTGGACAATGTATGGTCAAGTTATAAGGTCTCGTGTTTTATGAAGAAAGCCATGTCTGTTTACTTAGAGTAAACTGACAGTTATCAGTTAGAATGTCTGTGTTGGAGGAGGGGGGGGCTTTGGTAGCTAAGCAACCACGTGGCCAGGTGGAGTCGACCAATCAGAGCAGAGCAATCAACTGAAATTAACTGACGATGGAGACAGTTCCATCAAAGTGAGCAGACAGAGGTCGACAAACTTGAAATTCTGGCCTCGAACAGAAAGCATTTTCGGCAAAACCATAATACCTATCATTGATCTGACTTCACTTTGAGCGTCCTGAGTTCTTCCTGAACATCTACATATGTTTTTTTTTAAGAAAAATGAAAAAATAGCTTTGTTAGAGCGATTTTAAAAAACTGTTAAATTTTTTTTTTCGAGAAATCTTCCTTCATTTTTAATATGGGAGCCGATGCGGCAGTTGGTGCATTTTGTTTGAGCATCTGTGCGTCCTGCGCCCAAACTATAACTCTGACAGCTTTACCAGAGGATTGTGAGTGAGAGGACAAATTTTCCTACGTTTCTATGTATAAATTATTTCTGTAGAGTGAAATTTGCGGCCTGGAGCGCAGTTTTCAAATTTATTTTTTGACAATTCTTTCTCTCCCTCTACACTCTGTTTGATGACTTCTCCACTCTAGACTCTCCATAGGGTTACATTGGGGGGATTTTTTGACGTGTTTTTGCCCAATAATTTGAAAACCGTTTGTCGAAACCCTTAGAAAAGTCATAGCACACTTGTCATGGGCGAGCCGGTCGGTTTGATACCTTTTTTGTGTATGTGCGGCCAAAACTCTGGGAGGAGTAGTCGACCGAAAAATGACACGGAAGAAACGTAAGAATAAGAATAAGCCCGGTGAATAGTAGTTAGTGTGCTTTTGCAAGCAAGCACACAAAATAAATAAATAATAGACACATGATAACAACAGGTGGGATCTCTAAACAATAAAACCTGGGGTCTACCAGATTAATAGCAATGCATAATGGACGTGCCACTTTCCATAAACTATAAACAACAACACTCTTTGCTTAAATGGGCACCACCAAACTCAATTTAAAAAAAGTAGAGATTTAATGCTATCTTGCTTATCTGACAAGGTGCAGCCATTAAAACATAATTTCTCACCCTTTACCTATACTCGCTTCAATTCGGCATATTGTTAAATGAATTCACTCCCTAAACATATGCTAAATACATGTTTTTATACATGTAAACATGCTCTACTTGGAATGAGAACTTGAGTCTGGTTTACCACAAAAGAGTAAAAATGATTTTCAAAGATTTCAATTACGTATAGGGCTTTATTCTACTCCCTCATTTAAAAATAAATCCAGAATGTATGAAAATGATATTCAGGATTAGTCTCAGTATGGTTTCTGCTTCACTCACCCTCCAGTCTCGGCTCCTGAATCCACGCAGTCATCTTCTGCTGAGGTTTTCTCCATCTCAAAGGCTCGACTCAACAGCAGTTAGCTGCATTGTTTCAAAGTCACGAATAAAACGGGGACATTTAAAAACACGGTTCGGTTTGGATAAGAGAGTTGCATGAACGAGCAGAGAGTCTGGATAAGACCAGTTTGTAACCAATCACTTGCAGTGATCTGTCCGGTTAACTAGTTAGAGTAACAGGCGACTGACTGACTGTTTCTCTGCGTCAGCTGCGCTCTGCGGTGGTGCCTTCCTGGCCGTCGGAAATTTGACAGCTACAAGTGGCGCGCACTTGAACGAAAATGGTGAATCGGAATATGATTTTGATTATAAAATAATGATAAATAAATACTCAACGCAAGTAAATGTTTTTTTTTCAAATCATGGGATGAGTCAAAAATCTTGCTTCATCATTCATAATTATAATCGAGTTAGTCAAATTGCTTTGATTTTTATTTACCATTTCAAATTGATAAAATCCTTTAAAAGTCGTAATTTAAAAAAAAGTGTAAATTAAGATTAAGATTATTAGATGTTGATGTCATAGATGCTAAACAAGAATGATAGAGAGTTTGGCAAGTATTTCTCTGGTAATCTTCCCCAACTGTAACAAACAACTGTTAAATTCTGCCACATGAGGTATCCATGAGATGGGACTGGCTTTGATGTTCCTTTTATTGAGCACCTGAAGGCAACATTTAGAAGCGTGCTGCTTTGGCTCTACCAACAGGATGGAAGAGGTAATGCAGCTGGTCTTGTTTTTCAACCAGAATAAAAAAAAGTAAAGCAAAGTAAGCCAACAAGAGGCATCAAATTTCTGAACCTGCAAACAATGCTGTTTCTGTTCATGACTACATCACAAACCTGCTCAAAGATCGGCCTTGTAAAAAAAACAAAACCCAAAAAACAACAATTATGGTTACCTAGTCACTGCTTTATGTTACTATAGTACAACAGGAAAACATATTAGGAAAATACTATTTGAAGTCTTTCAAAAAATGTGTTTACTTTGTTAAAGATTACAGCTAGTCTAAAATGTGCAAAAAGTGTACAAAGTCATAGAAATAAAAATAATGAATAAAAATAATGGATTAAACTATATTGATTGTATCCTATAGAAAAAAATATGTACTTTTCCCTATGTGTTATTTTACAACCCCATCTGATAGCAGCTCTGTTTGATAAGTTTAGATTTTTAACAAATTCACTGAGTGAACTAAAATTATATGGTATTTATATTATTTTAGATAAAATTATTGACATTATTTTATCTTTAATTAAATGTTTTCAGGCCTGTTAAATACATATTAGTGTGATTTACAAGCAGTTTATTTATTTTTATTTTTTTAAGCCTATGTAAAACCTCACAATGTTAGATTCAATCTAAATTATCTTAATTTGCTTATTTTAATTATTACAGCTCTGGGTGAGTTTTAAGGAAGTAAATATCTAAAAAATAATAATAATACTATTCCTCTTATAAATTAATATTACATTGTTGTTGTTGTTGTTGTTGTTGTTGCTATTGGTATTAATATTATATTGAAGGAAACGTTTTAACTCTTTTCTGAAAAGCAGAAAACGTCACCGTTACCGCCACCGTTGGAAATGATGACATCATCTCCACGCGCCAAACAAAGCGCGGAGGAGGTGCACGTTGATGTTTTTATGAATTAGCTGAGCTAGCTGCAGACGGATCTTCATCGGCATCGTCCCGACAGTTTGACTGAAATCAGAAATGTCTGTCACCGAGATGTTCAGTTACATCCAGGGCTTCCTGAGCGCCGACCAGGACGTCAGAGAGGTATGAATGAACCGCGGCGAGGCTCCTCTCAATACATATTAGCTCTCAGAGACCGTTAGCTAGCGGCTAACCGGGAGCCGAAATACTCACATTAAATATATCGTCACACTTAAAATAATCGCCTAACTCATTTTTTCAAGTTTTGCAGGAAACACAAAAAACTTCACCAAAAGTGTAACATATGACATTTATTGATCATTTCACTCAAAAAGGATGTAACAAAGGATGGCTATTGGCATAGTAATAACACTGTGTAAATTTGTAACTTAAGAGAAATAAATGACTTAGGCAACTTTTGAACATGCCTTTGTGACTTAAGCAAGATATGGTAACACTTTATTTTGAAGGTGTCTACATAAGAGTCACGCAAGACTGTCAGAAACATGACATGACAAGTATCATGAGAATTAATGTTACTTCAAGTGTCATTAATGTTCATGACACATCCCATGTCATGTTTATGACACGCTCGTGTCACTCTTATGTAGACACCTTAGAGTAAAGTGTTACCAATTTTAGCGCCAACAATAAAACACCAATAAACTAAACTGATAACTAAACAATCTCCCTCTAGCTCTTCTTTGCTGGGTTCTTATCTGATGCCTATGAATGTGGCAAATTGTTAAAGAAGTGATGATGTGTTAAAGGGGTAAAATCACATGATCTGAGGATGTAGGCGATTTTACCATAGGTGGCCGGCATCATGAGGAGATGATTAAGGCAAAAAAAACAATTTTGACCAAAAATTTCATAGGCGATTATTTTAACAGTTTGCGGTATTTCCTTATCTGACAAGGTGGAGCTCTTGTAGCAAATTCCCTTACCATTCATGTATGCACTCTTTAATTTGGCACACAAACACACTTTCTAAATATGTTTATTTTATTTAAGAAGGGGCAATGAATGAATTCACATGAACACCAGTTAGCACATCATGTAAATGTGCCAGATGTAGCCATTATGGATAATTTCCACCTGCAGTCTCTAGCAGGTAGAATGAATAAAAAGAAGCAAATGTACAAATAAAAGTACATGGGCACAGACAAACACTCATAAGTAGAGATAAATATTAAAGCAATGATTGCTAACCACTGTTATATAGATTTGGAGAGAAAAAACTGAGAGAGTTGTTTCTGTTTCTGGGCTGTCTCAGTGAGCTATTGAAAGGGGAGAGCATTCTTATGTTTAATTGACACGTCAGGGGAGTTGGTTATGCATCTCTGATAATAGAAAATATGCTATATTGTATTAAGAAAAAAACATAACAATTTTTTAATGGGCTTTGTTGCAGGATATCCGTAAGGTGGTCCAGACTTTGGAGCAGACCGCTAGAGAAATTCTCACAGTACTCCAAAGTGTCCACCAACCATCTGGATTCAAAGAAAGTAAGTAATTCACACAGTATGCACTGTTTTGAATGAAGCTGAATGGTGTTTGTGTGCTCAGAGTTAAACTTAATGTTAAAATTGGTCTTTCTTCCTTTCTCCTATTAGTTCCCAGTAAATGTGCAAAGGCACGGGAGTTGTTCTGCACAGTCAGGACACAACTTGGCGACCTCAAAACAAAATTTCCTGTGGAGCAGTACTACAGGTAGGAGACACTTTTCAAAATAGTTGCAGGATTATCATAAAAATGTTTTCTTTTATTCTGACCTGTTTGATCTGTTTGGCTGTAGGTTCCATGAACACTGGCGGTTTGTCCTGCAGCGTTTGGCATTCTTAGCGGCCTTTGTCGTCTACCTGGAGACTGAAACTCTTGTGATTCGTGAGGAAGTGGCCAAGATACTCGGCAGTAGGTCCCAGTTTGTGTGCTAGTGAGTAACTGTTACTGAGGAATGCCGCTTCACTCTTTTCTCTCTCTCTCTGCCCTCTTCACTCTACAGTTGAGGTTGTGAGAGAGAAAGGCTTTCACCTGGATGTGGAGGATTACCTCGCAGGTGTGCTCATCATGGCTAGTGAACTGGTGAGTCTTGCTGACATTGTTGGTTGCCAGTGTATTCAGTATACTTACCTACCTTCACAAAGGTTTAAATGGTCAGTATTGGTTGAAGTGTTTAGAGGTTGATTCAACTTTTGGATAGTTTGTTGTTTTGTGGATGTATTTTTATGCAGCAGTGTATTATTATATTAACTATATATATATATATATATATATATATATGAGAGAGAGAGAAATATGAGGGTTTACTCGAGAACAATTAAAGCATTACAGTTCAAAAGCATCACAAAATCCTCATTGTTTTCTCAATCATTATTTTGATTTCTGTTTGTAGTGGTTGACAGTAGCTATTGTCTGTCTGGGTTTGTTTTACCGTACAACCCCAATTCCAAAAGAGTTGATACATTGACTAAAACATAAGTAAAACAGATCTGCAGCTAACTATTTTGATAACTTTTGATAATTGAGTAATACCTTCAGTAATCTTTCAAGTAAAAATGGCAAAAAATGCTGTTTTCAGTATCTCGGATATGAAAATTTTCCTGCTTTTGTCCATTTGATATTATATGGTTTTGGTTTCGGACTGGCAAAACAACATTTAAAGACATTACCGTAGACTTTCAAAGACTGTGATAGACATTTTCATTATTTTTTTAACATTTTATAGACCTAATGATTAATCGATTTAGCCATAAAATAATCAGCAGATTAATAGATAATGAAAGTAATCATTTGTTGCAGCCCTACTTAATAAGCAACAGAATCTTGTTCATGTAACTTGAGTAACTCTTAAGTTTAATTTGTCCTGCTGTTTCTTGCTCCAGTCGCGGTTGGCGGTAAACAGCGTCACAGCAGGCGACTACACCCGACCGCTCCGCATCTCCAACTTTATCAATGAGCTGGACTCGGGCTTCCGCCTCCTCAACCTGAAGAACGACCCGCTGCGGAAGCGATACGACGGCCTCAAGTATGACGTGAAGAAGATCGAGGAGGTGGTTTACGACCTGTCCATCCGTGGGCTGGCCAAGGAGGCGGAGAGCGCCGTGGACAAGTAGAGCCCCGGAGGTGGTGATTGGCTGTGGGAGACGGTGGAGGGCGTGCTGGCTCTCTCCACGGCTGCTGCACCTTACACAACCTGGATGGCAAAACCCAGGTATCGACCTGAGGCCCCCAGCAGCTGGAGACAGGCTGTGTGTGGGTGTGTGCGTGTATGAGTGTGTGTGTGCGCATGAGAGGTGCTTCAGACGGATGGCAGTCTGTCAGGAGGGTGGACGAGGCGAGACGGAGTGTGACACCCTCGTTTAAGATCGGACGTTCAGTTTGTTGCCGGTTTTTTGGAAATCCGTGTTCTCGGCTTCATTCTATTCATCTGTTATTGTTTCACTGAGTTGCAACTGTTTCATCTAATTTGCAACAGCCAACTTCTTCTGGTTAAATTACATTATATTGATGTTTAATACATTTGAGAAGACGGGCGGAGATCGCTCAGAGCGTTTCGGCCATGCAGAGCTTTTTTTTTGTGTCTTGTGTTTTTATTTGCAAAAAAAAAAAAAGGCGTGAAATGTTTGTTCACCGAAGGGAGTTGATGTCTGGTAGTATTTCTTAGATCTCTGAATTTTTGTCAAAAAATGGAGGAATGCAAACAAATCCAGGAGCCTCATTTATAAAATAAATATTGAACACAACAATCAAATTAAAGCTAAAATTGCAAAGACTGTAAGAATCAATAAATACATTTCACAGCACTCATCAGACTTTTTGAAGGTTTAAATTTTGATCATTAACTCCTACTTTGCATATAGCTTTTTTCTTTTTTTTAATATCTTTTATTATAAATAAGGCTTCAGGAGTGGTAGAGCCAAAGAAATGACAAAGATGCACTTCACGTGTTATAAAGCTTCTCTGTGATTAGTGAGATTCATGTTTTCATGTCAAACAGCAAGGAACTCTTGCAGAACAGTGCCAATGACTGACTGACATTTTATATTTTGGTTGTCTAGTGATTCTCTTGAGCGAACACAAAAATAGTGTGAATGTCATGTACTGCATGTGATATATTTTCCTTTTTCTTCTCACAGGAAATGTCTCGGAAAGTTCCTTTCTGTTGACATTCAGCTTCTGTTCGCTTCTATACTGTAGTGGAGCTGGATTGTGTTTTCTAGAAGTAATTCCCTCTCATTCTCTGTCCATTGTGTTTTTGTTTCCTGATAAGTGCATTTCACTTGTACCGTATGTATTCCTGTCTTGAATCAGTTGTCTTAAAAAAATGCTTAAAATGACTGTAAATATATTTCTACATTCTACATTTCCAGCTTCATCAGACTTTAAAAATGAGCACACACAGAAAAATATGAGCAAGGTCGTGTTTAAAATCTTTTAATATAATTCACAATATATTACATTGGGGAAATAATACATCAGGTCTTTCAAATGCAAATAAGGGAAAGGAAAAGAAACCGTATGCAACTCAGCAGGCTTTGTTTTTTTCTTTACATTGAATCTGAAACAGCATCATCTGACAGCACAGGAGTATTGATGTGGAGCTGAGCAGCCCTGCCGTCCACAGCACAGTGATTTTGCTACCTCTTCTAGTGCTACTTCAAACATAAAACAGTGTCAGTCTTAAATAGTGGTTTTGGTTTGATGACTGTCTCGACCTGCTGATATCAGCTTTGGTCAGCGAGGTTCCTTCCAGTATGAAGGATTGTGAATAAACAAGATTGAACACTTATAGCCGTTATACTGAAAAAATGTTCTATTACTGAATCATAATAAAGTGCATTAAATGAAATAAAGCCTTCATAAATAATTAAAAAGGATCAGGTGATCACATATTACCAGCTGCCAGGGACTGTCAGAGGAGTAATTATATTGCCTGTTAATTGAAGTGCCGACAGATCAGTCTAGTCAGAGATAAATGCTACTGTGACAAATATTTCAGTATGTTTTAACAGTAATCGAGTACCAAGGCACAACAGCTCAGCGCTAGGTCACATAACACACAGTTTAAACCGTGTCATGACAAGATGGTGAGGTTTTTTTAAACTTTTGAGGCAAGTTAACAAAGTTTTTCAACCTTTGTGCAAAAATGTACTCCCAGAAATCGGAGAGATTTCATGTTATCATTGCAATTCTAAATATGCATTTCCTTCCTTTGGGTCATGGGGAAAGAGTGGCATTACCATATATTGAATAGTGAAATATTTTAAACCTATTTAATTCAGTTTTTACTCACAGATGCTGAAAAGAAAAGAGGTTTACTAAAACAGCACAGAGTCAACAAATTTGATCTAATTCAAAATTGCAAAATTTTAGCTTAGTCTAGTTTCTCAAATGTTGCTTGTTGATCGTGGTGAATTTATTTTATTGGGATAATCATAAATATTATGAAAGACTTGGGAAAGCCTTGATTTATTTTGAATTGTCACCAGGGGAAGCTCACATATTTTCAATAATTCGAAATTCTTAAAAATGCTCTGCTTGCCTTGTATCCCCCACATTTTTTTAAATATCAAAATGTGGAAATACTATGGATTCCAAGTTAAAGACCAACAGATAGATGAGGCGTCGGCCTGCAGAATGGTGCTACAATAAATATTTTTCTTTACAAAATGTAATTTGAAGTGATTCCAGTATGTTTAAATGGCACTTTTTTTATGGGTTTAAGTAGGGTTTAAGCAGATTTTGCTACCTTTGTTATTGTGTTAATATCATGAAACACAATTGTTTTGGATGGGATCATTTTGACATACATTTTTAAATTTTTTCTATGCGTAGTGGGTGGTCCTGAATGGAAGGTTGAAAAACTCTGCACTTAACACACAGTACGGAAAACTAGTATCTTTACCTGTGTGACATGATGTTAACAGGAAACAGTTAAAAGGAGATTGACCAGACTTTTCACGAACTGCTTTAATGGCACTGAGATTATTTGAACTCCCGGTTCCTCAGTGTCAGAGCGACAGAGGGAATCTTTAATGCCGACAAACATAATTAGATTTGAGACTTGAGTTCAATCTGCCACATGAGACATACTAACACCTGAACACCAGAGGAAATCTTAGGAAATTAAATGCATGTACAGTAGCTACTTATTTTGGGACTGGCAGATATTATTGCTGTTTTTGTAACTGAAACACAGTGATACAGGAGGTCTGCTCAGCCTGCTAGACAGGCTCTGCTCAACTGCATCTCTGGCAGTGAAAGTTGCTCTACTGCCAACACTCAGTAGAGGGCAGCACACAGACAGGAGAGGGCAGTGACAACAAACATAAACCACTGAACAAAGCTCTTGACATCTCCGCCTCGACATACCCAAAAACAAATTCCCCATCCACTGTCTTGTATAAAAAAAATTACAATTTTTCTTTTTTGCAGTCAGCCATGGTCAGTCATGCTTTTCAACAGACACACCTTATTGACTGAAAACAGCTCTCTTCCTCCGAGAGCGAACAGTCTTTACAATCAAGGCTGACAAGCACAGCCCAAGTTTTTTTGGTTGTCCAAATATCTGATATTTTCTTTTAAATCTTTATACATAATTTAATGACAGTATGGCGCACTTATAGCTTTGTAAGAAAAAAAGTGCCGTATCTTTCTCTTACCCTTACGAGAAAGATTTTTTTTAAACTGAAATCTAACATGTTTTAACAGTGCTGTCACTCAGAAATGCTTCTTTTTGTCGGTTTAGTTTTGCAGTAGTCAGGTTATATACAGTGTAACAAAGGCGGGGGGAGGGTTTAGTCTCAGGAGCGGGTCTGGTTCGTGTTGATCATGATGTTGGGCAAAGCGTTGCGTCTTTTCCTCCAGGTGCCCAAGTCTCGAGTGTACCTCTTAATCTGGTGGAACCACTGCTGGGTGCGAGATTTGTCCGAGGCACGGAAGACAAAAGACTCCCGCCGAATATCGAGCACCTCGAATGTGTCCTCGCAGTCCGGATCCGTCGATACCACACAGTTACCCAGACGGATTGGCTCCCTCAGCACCGTGAACTTCCCGCTGCTCTTGTCCTTGATTAGGACCAGCACTCCGTCTCGTATGCTGTCGCCACCGCCTTCTCCTTGATCCCCCCGTGCCGCCAAGTCAGTGCCCTGTCCCGGGACTTCCCCGGCCCGCTGTATCCTCACCATCAGCAGACTCTGGACATTTTGGAACTTGAGTGCCTTGCTGCCTTTCCTCACCCACTGACCATCTGCTGGCTGGGACAACTGGAGCGGTCCCTCCATGACGAATCGAGTATTCTCCCTCGCCCAGCCCACCGTCTTCATTGACACCTCTCGCATTTCGATGTTGATGACCTCCCTGTTTTTACGGCTGTCTCGGCGGAACGAGCGGAGGGACCATGTGACTCCGTTGCCCTCCTGTTTGGTCTTCATGTTGATGTGCTCCAGATGGGATTCCACCCGACTTTTCGCCTCACGGAGACGCGAATAGTCGGGGTGGCATTCTGGGGTTACCTTAATGATGCGGCTCAACAGAAGCGGGTATTTCGTCACACGCTGGAGGGGCGCCATGAGGAAGGAGCGCAGGTTCATACGACGCAGTGCCGTGTTGTCATTCTGGGAAACATCCAGGAAGATTCTGAAAAGACAGAAAATTAAGAGATTCTGTGCATGTTCTGGGAAAACTCTTTAAAAGTTGATTAATGGGATTCACAGGACAGCCTGACTCATGGTGAGCTGTGGTCCTGTCTAAAAATATGAATCATTGCAGCTCTACTCTCAAAATAGAACTTCTTCTGAATAAGTGATAACCCGCTGTCTTTTCCATTAAGAATTATACAGACATGGCATGAAACGAGAGAAAGCTCCCAGAGTAACTTTCCTCCATCCTACACACTAACAGAAAGAAGTATCCTTGTACCTGAGCAGCTCTTTCTCCTTCTCCAGCGTGTTGAGCATGTTGACCGCGGTGGACTGCTGCAGGCAGTAGGTCTGGAAGGCGGGCAGCATGTTGACGAACTCCAGAAAGATCTCTCCGATGTACACTGTCAGCAGATCTTCATCTCCCTGAGGTCAAACCATGAGAGAATATGATCAATAAACAAATTATTTACTTGCTCTCTGAGCCCATTGGCTATTGGTCTAACGACGATTTAGCCTCGGGGGACAACGACGGATATTTCTGGATTCCAGTTTGACCATCAGATATCCTGTTAATGGATATCCAGGTCTTAAGACTTCCTCTTCCGGTTGACGGTCATGTTTCAGTCCAATTGGCAAACTGAGATGCAAAAATTAGGTTAGAGTTGACAGACAACATCTACAATCTGATTTAGATTTAGAGTAGTCAGTTTAGTGAAGTTAGCTCAGCTACGAAAGGAGCTAAAAAGTCACTGGACAATAACTGATGGGCTCTGAATGCATATTGGCAAATGCATTCTGTCTCTTTAGCCCTAATCATGGACGGTTAACCTGCAGTCAATCAAAGCTGCTCAAATGTGATTGTAGTCTGATTGGCATTGATCAAACTGAAACTAGCCAGCCTCTGATATCAGAATCTCGTCCAGTTGTCTACAGAATCGGCAGTTATATGCAGATAGAGATTATTGTTGTGCATAATTGTGTATAAAAAGATCTGCTGGCACAGTGAAATTATTTCAGCCACCAAACATTTTTATGTGAATGCTGATTTTATATTATATATTTCCTACAAGTGGATACAGCAACTTCAGCACAGCAGTGATTGGGCATTTAGCCTTAGATGCTACAGTTTAACAGGGTGGAGGTGAGGCCTGTAAAATGCTTTATGATCAGCTAGTGAATGCCACAGTCACAGTATATAGTGGCCCTCAGGTGAACAGTTTAGCAGCAGGCATGACAAAGCAAAAGAGTTACCAACATATCGCAGAAGGTGCACTGGATATATTGTGTGGTGCAAGACTTTTTCTTGAAATTACTGTCAGTATCTGGAGGGAAATGGACAAACAATTACAGATCAATCTCACCACAAAGTCCATTTAGCTTTCAGTTGTATCAAACAATCATTATCAGATGGAGCTTGCCCAGTTGTCAAGGAAATATAAATGTTTTCCGGAGTACTTTAAGCCCTTCCTGTCAAGTTGGCTTAAACATTAAGATAGAATCTCTACCTTGGAAACAGTATTTGACCAAAATATCTCACCACAACGTCCAATTAGTATCTGTTCTGGAGCTGTTCTTGTTTCCAAGGTCAAGAATGAACTTTAAGTCACATGAAAAATAAGTCTTAACTGTAACTGAAAATGTAAAACAAGCTGATTTGCATTGGAAATGGTTGAAACTCTCTAGTATTTATGCCACATATAAAAGGATACCAAACTGCCCAAGTTTTATGACAATCAAGCCAGAAGTTTTTCAGTAATCTTACTGACACACAGACAAACCAACCACAAACAAACATAACTTGGTGGTTCCTAGGTAACAAAAAACTGAAGTTCAATATTCTTTGATTTATTTTAATGTTTAATGTTGTTGGACTCAATAACAGACTGAAATGTTTTGTTGAGATGAAAATCTTTTTGCAGTGAACTGTAGAAACCATGTCACCTTTATAAATGTGACCCTGAAGGTGACTTATGTAATACTGTGGGTGCTCTCAAAGCTCAAGAGTATTAAAAATCTGACCACCTTGTTTAAACCCTGATAGTGTGTGTGTGTGTGTGTGTGTGTGTGTGTGTGTGTGTGAGAGAGAGAGAGGTTGGGATCACCTGGTCAAAGGCCTGGTCGATGCTGTCCTGCAGGTGCTCTGTGAAGCGGTCGTTGACGTCTATCAACTCCTGGACGTTACTGAACACCACAATGAGCTGCTCAGCCGTCAGCAGGCCGGCACTCTGCATGGGGCAGTAAAACTCCTCCTTAATGATCCGCAGGTCCTCACCGTAGCTCGACTCTGTGTTCAGAAACTCCAGGATGGCTTCTTTGCGCTCGGTGCGCAGCTTGGAGCAACGTTCACACATGCGCTCTCCCCGCTCTTTGGAGGCCCCGTCCCTCAGTCCGCAGTCTGGACAGGGTCTCTGGGCCTCCCAGGCTCTGAGGGAGGCGGAGGGTCTCTTCCAGGTGCGGGACAGACCCGGGCCAATGCCGCTGTCCACCCGCTCCACCTCGGCTCCCCGGTTCCGGCGGTAACGGCGAGGCTCGCTGTCCTCCTCCTCCCGCTCATCACTGAGGCCCACCACTCCGCTGTCCACGCTCAGGCTGCTGATGGTGCTCCAGCGGTGCTGCCCGGATCGAGTCACACCCAGACCCGCCTGGCGCTCCTCGCCAGGGGGCTCTGAGCGACCACGAATAGCTGCTGGAGCTGGAGAGAAGGAGGTGGAGATTCATTAGTGCTCATGATGTTTATGGATTTACTCAGTCTCTGTTAGTCACACTGCATTGAGGCACACACAAACACACACACACACACACACACAGTGTTAACAGCCTCCCTAATGAACGCCCATTTAATCTGGACCAGCCATTACTGGTCATGTCAAAATGAAGAAACTATTATAGATATCATCTTTCTCCAATAATTAGATTCCCAACCCTCCAGTCAAGGACTTAACCTTTGTTCACATACATGTCAGTACTATTATGCATGTGTGTGTGTTCAAACAGAGAGATAAAGAGAGACTTTGTGTGTTTGCTGAGTGGCTTAGACAAAGTTTCACATGTTTTATTCATTTTATGCTTCATTATACATGCGCCGTCTTAATTATGTATTAATATCACACCTCTGGATTTTAATCTTTTCTTTTTTTTTGGTGCTGAGGAAAAAAACAGTTCCTACTTTCTATGTCCATTTTATTTTAAGAGCAGCGAGGTCATCATTAGCATATGCCATATTGACTGACATTCTGTGGCTGGTGTCCAGTGTCAAAGAGCTTCTGTTGACAGGGTTGAGTCCAGTATTAGCAGGGGAACTCTGTGTGTGTGTGTGTTTGTGTGTGTGTTTAGTGGGGGAGGTAAGGATGGGGTGAAAAGGCCAAAAATATCCAAAGACAAGCTTGTCACAAAGTTGCATGAGAGAAACAAAAGAAATGCAGCTCCAAACAGCCATAATCTTAAAAATAAAATAAAATGAGGGACCAATTGTAAAATAGATTTAGATATAGATCTATAGATTAAACAATTATTATTACAAGATAGTCAATGACTACCTCTGCCAAAGAAGTGATGTTTTTGTATCCTAAAAACCACTTAAAGGGGTACTCCACTAATTTCATCATTAGTGTTAAACAGATGCAAACAAGTTGGATTATAGGAAATTTAGTTTTTTTTGTTGTTGAGGAAGTGTAGTTTGAACTGTGCTTCAGTTTTGATCATTCTTTCGTTCATCTATGTTTTGCAAATTCCCCAATTTCTATGGAAGTAAGATACTTAATCACCGGACTGATCTTTAAAACAGATTTCAGTGAGGTTTGGTGAAAATTTAGGCTACAAGGAATAATTAATAGCCCAATGAATCATGGATTAAGTGATAAGCATGGTACCACTTAAAAACCTGCTTCAGGACAAATATTTCAGGAACAGAACAGCTGGTATACCTCTGTGATCTTTTTTGGATAACATCACTCTTCTAGGAAAACCAGTCTACACCAGATTTGGCGCATCAAACAGTTGGCTATGCCAGAGAAGTTTGTGTTTGTGGTTTGCACTTTGTTTTTGGCTCCTTACTTGACATGAACTTCAAAATTCTGCAAGAGCATTTAAGTTCCTTATGTAATTCCAACCACATTTTGACACATGCACACACCCAATAGAGCAATATTAAAACTTTTTAACAGAAAATATAATGCACAAAATGATGCTTGATTTATAAATGGTGTCATCATCTCAATGTACTGGCCAAAAATGTTCTTTCCTTTATCACCCATGGCTGAAACAGACAGTAAGATGTGGGACTACTTCTCCATAGACGGTAATGTTGTTGACAATGTGATACATTGTGTGGACAGTTTAAGGAAGTTATTTGTTTAAGAAAGCAGCCTACTGAATGCCTTTGCAGAGTCATACTGATGCAAAATCAGTGCACAATTAACATAAAAAGGGGTATTCTTTCTCCTTCCAGCTCAGAAATCCACTATATCAATCCCATATAGGCAATTAGTGAATTGATTCCTGATCCCTGATTCTGCAGAATTTGATGGCATTTTATTTTGACTGACTTTTGCAAAGGTCACAGGATTTAAGCGTTTTTTAACCTTTAGCCAATCAGATGATGACGATGCAGATTTAAATCTAGGTGCATATCAAAAGTTTGCAAACATTTCCATGTCGAAACAGGGCCTTTGCAGGACTTGAATAATGCCCTGTGGGTAATTTGCTGACTGAATGCTTTTTAGTTTTATAATACAACATTTTAGCTTCAGCTGTATCATGATTTGCTCAAAAACTGCTCGACTGTTATTAAAAACACAATGGATTACATACAGAAGACAAGCAAAGTGACACAGCTGTCAGACATGTGTCATGCACTCACCGCTGTCTCTGTCTCGGTCTCTGTCTCGGTCTCGGCGGTGGCCGTGGAGTCGGGCGGCTGCAGCGATCTTCATCTCCAGCTGTTTGCGCTTGGAGGCGTCGGCTGGCATGGGATCACTGTAGTGTGGCCGGAGACGGCACTCACGCTGCGCCCTCACCGTCTCAGCCAACTCATAGGCTGCATCCGAGCTGGAGCGCCTGCAGCCCAGACCGGTGTGCTGCCGGTTGGAAGGACACGTGTGTCAATCAAACGCCCATGTTGCTATAGCAACAGATGAAGAAGGGCAAAAACTCTCGGAGGAGATAAGGTGAGGATGACGATAAGAGAGTAATCACAGCGTGTGTATCTGTGTGTGAGGAGTTTTCGTGTCACCATGTTCGCTGTCATGACATCATTACATAACAAATCTTGGTTATCTCTCTGATCCCTGCTTGTAGAACTGACAAGGATCCAAATTTCATACTGAGATGAGGCGCTAATCGGCTGCCAAGTTTTGTAACGGAGTCTAAACACAACACGGCCACACACCCAGAAATCTGCTCTTATCACAACTTGAAACCTCCCAGCCTTGAAGATGAGAGACGTCCCCCGAGGGACAATTCAAAGCATCTTCTGGCTTTTTTTTTGGAGGTGAAACGAGGAATTCCCCGACATGCTACTTTGGCTTTTAAAATCCTTTATCAAGCCCCTGAGAGTTGACCTCAAGTGGAAAGTTCAAAGGTCATTGCTTTGACATGCGAATCCTCACCCCAGAGACGTCACCCATCTGATGATATTGGCTTTACATGACAGATTACCTCCCTAAATGTTGACAGCTCTCTGATAACTAACAGCTAGCCATGATTGAAAGGTTTTCATGGCTCTACAGCAGAAAACAACATGATCTACAGCTTGCAGCAATCAGGTAAAATGAAGGAGAATAATTCATGTCTCTCTGAATTATCAAATTGCAGCTCTTGCTTTGGGAATGCAGATGCAGGCTCCATAGTGGATTCGAAGCCGAAACATGAGAAAAAGGCAAGAAGCAAACACACCTCGGCATCTGTTCTCTAAACTACCTACAGCGCAGCAGCATGCAAGCAAAGCTGTGACTCCATGTCAGTCCGGCTCCTCTGTTCTGCAGATGCAGAGAGGGAACACAAACGCTAGCTACAGCTGAGGCTGGTGTCAAGCTGCAGCCAAGCAGCGGAGAGGAGGAATGAATCGCTGAGGTACCAGCAGCCAGCTGCTGACGGGGGGCTTAATCCTCCTTTTACTGCATCCTCAGACGTCGAGCTGCTGCTGAAAGACAGGAGCCCTGCATGCTCGTTCTTGTCTCAAGAAATACCTCTGCATCAGTGTGTGTGAGTGATGTGCATGTGTGTCGCAGTCCCCTTGCTTGTCCCAGTCATCCTTGAATACCAATGGATCTTTGCGTTTCTGAAACACTGCGAAGCGACGTCAAAAAGCAGCGAGCAAAGACACCATGCACGGACAACATCACATTTAAAACATGAAAATGGAAAAAAGAGTCCTTACGCATTCTCCTGCTTCCTCTCTTCCTCCTCCTCCTCCTCCTGCAGGCGTCTCGTCGCCAGCCTCGGCTCCGCAGGCCGTTGCCGACGTTGCCATGGCAACGGCGGAGGGCTGACAGTCGGTCGAGGGGGCGGTGATGTCACAGCCTCCGTCCCGGTCACCTGACAGCCTGACGGGGGCCTCGGCGGAGATCTCTGCACTGCAGCTGGTGGAGAGGAGAATAGACGGTGATACAGCAGGGGAGTGGGGGGGTGGGGGGGGGCAGATAGATAGATGGATGGAGAGAAAAGGGAGGGAGGGAGAAGGGGGGAGAAAGGGAAGGACAGGGGGAAGAAGAGAAGGCGAAGAGGGGGAGAACATAAGCGGATGGGAGGAAGATATGGAGGAGAAGGGGAAAGGGGGAGAGAAGCCGGATGTGGGAAGGAGGAAGTGAATGAGGAAAGAGGAGGGGAAGAAATGCAGGAGAGAGGAAACAGGAAAGACAGGGGGGTTGAAATTGTAATTCTGGAAGAGCTCTTTTCTCCTTACAGCATCCCTGTCATTCATTCCACCTCATTTTTCCCTCTCAGGCTCTCTGCTTCCTGCTGCGTCTTCCTCCATCCCCGCCACCCACCCTCCTCCTCCTCCTCCATCATCTTTCTATCCCTCTAACACCCAAATCAATTCCTCTCCTCTCTTCCTAACCCCCTCCCTCCCAACCGCCAACCCCTTCTCAGGAGGGCAGCAATTAGACACATCAGCGGACATTAACACCTGAACCCCTGGACCACAGGGACACTGCCTCCATGCACACAGAGGCGTAACACATTTTCTTCATTCCTTTGTCTGAAAACTGTGGATCCATTCTTGCAGCACACTGCCAGCATGTGATCTGAAACAGCCAACACACTGTGCTACTACACTGACATACACACACACGAGCACAAACCACAAATGCACGCCTGCAGGGACTCATGCATGCATATGTAAGAGCACATAACAAACACACACAGCAGAGACAAGAGGTCTGAGTAAGTGGCACGCCCTAGGAGTAAAAACCTGACCATGAATTGCAATGTGCTGCAGACATTTGTTTAAAATCATTCTCCGTCTTTTTGGGCTCAGGCTTCCTGTCAGATCTCTCTAGAATCTCCAACAAAAGTTATAAAAATGCTAAAAAATAAAACAGTCTCAGCAAGTTTGTGGCAGAACGGTCTCACCATTTCACTTAAAGCTGCACTGGTTAATTTTTTGTCCACTGGGGGGGAAGACGAACACTAAAAAACACATTTCCAACATGATAACAAATAACAGTATTACAAAGGCGTTTAAAATGAAAATTAATAAAAACGACTATTGTCATGTGAAAAAATATTTGTCAATCGATACTTTATTATAGATAAATATTGAACTGAGGTGAACTGAATGATGTTCAATATTGTATTCGGGAGAATATTGATTATAAATAACAACATACTGCACAATAATTATTTTTCTTACCAGAGAAATGCAATTATGACATCCACCAATCAGAGAGCAGAACAGCCTAAAAAACTACATGAACATTTTTAACAACTTTTCTCTCCTGTCCTCTGGACTTTTGCAGCTGGACAGAACTAACATTCTGTTTAGTCAGTAAATCAAACTAAACGTAAAACTAAGGGGCATAAAACTAGTAAATGTTCTAAAACTACAGTGCAGAACTTGAGTGTCCCCCCTCTGGCTGTGAGAGTAATAACATAAGCATTGTCGACAATTGCTTATGAAGTGTGCCTGCAGGTTAGCTCAATGCACCTCTCCTGCTCCCCCCCAGCAGCACTCCTTTCAAGTCTTCCCATGCAAATAATAATTTGTATCAGGCAGATTTTAAACAGGAACTGAACAAGTTTTGTTTCCAAGAGCAACAAGTAAAAGCTGAAAAAGCGCCAAAGACATCAGAACTCCCTTATATTGCAAAACACAAACACCATTCCCTGGCAGCAATCAGCTTAATCAGCATTGTATGAACTCATTTGGCAAGGGGTTGGATGTAACAGACGTTCAACTGCATGCAAAATCCCACATTCCAGCTTTAACATGGCAAGATGAGGCATTTAACTTTGGTGGAGGTCTGTGTTTTCTGAGTGCCAATCTAGTTCCTGGTTAGCTTCCTCACTGCAAGCAACCTCCTCCACATCACATGTAGTCATATTGATTATTCGAGCTTTAAAATAATGCACACGTCTTAATATACTGCTTTCACACATTATTAACAACAGGAACTACCGACACAGTATACACAGTGTATTGATTTTGTTTTTCAAGACCGGTGAGCTTCACAGTCCAGCAGGCTCGAATGTGAAATATAATATCACTGCAAGAAAAAAAACTCTTCTTACAGCAATTTTACATATTATGTTTTTTTTTTTACTCAAATTAAATGTTTGTGATTCTTTATCGGCTCAGCAGGTTTAATAGGCCCAGGGGTCAAAACCCATAATGGAGTCTCAACGATGTCTGGCTCTCAGAATGAAAGAAAGGTTGTAAATTCCTGAAATATTGACTTTTTTTCTCCAAAGTGGAGTGTGTAACAAGAGAGGGGGATGGTTACTCACAGGAGCAGGTGGGGTTAGTGTTGGTCAGGGCAGGGCTTCATGCTTTTTATTCAACAGCAGGGAAATAAATGTGAGCTTGAATGTAAAATTGAAAGCAAACTCTTATTTTCAATTCTCCCTCATATTTCTTGCCATCGCCACAGAAAACAAAAATGTTAAATGGTTAACTTGCAACTTTTCTTTGCCCTATCCCAATTTCTTAAACTGTCCTTCTTCATTGAACTGTCACTACAGAGTACTTTTCTTATTGAACCATTTATTTATTGATAAGATGTTGAATGCACAATCAGTAGAATTTGTCTTTTGTGCTTTGTAAATACAATATTCTCTCCTCCCTGCTTCGACTTGCTTTATTTGTTAGTTTGTTCTTTTGGTGCTGTGCATGCCATTTTTGTTGCAATCTCTTTGACACATGCTTGCGATCTGGAAGGAGAAGATAAAATACTGGCAGAGGACAGGGTCTCATAGCTCATAAGTAATGATTGAGAGGGAATATATTTGTATTAACTTATGCATTGTTTTTTGTTTCAGGATATTCCCATATGTTTCTCACTGTGCCTTTAAAAATGTCAGAAATAAGTTAAAAGAATAGCCATCATCAGAGCCCAGAACCGAAAGTGACATCTTCAGATTGCTAATTTTGTCTGACAAACCGTCTGAAACCAAAATAAATTAAATTAGCACTGATATAAAACAGAGGAAATCATTAAATCATATTTGAGAAGCAAGAACCAGAGAAATCTTGCACATTTGCTCAGTAAATGACTGAACTAATTAACTGATTACCATCAATCGAGTAATCAATTAATAGTTCTAGCGTTACATTTAACCTCTGCTATGATCTGCAGTTAACTTCAGACTGTTACGTATCCTCAAATATCCCTGTGGAACACAAGGTCTTATCATTCAAATGGTTCTTACATAACTGTCTTTTCTGAGCTCCGTCCCTCCCAAACCAGTTAAACTGCTGATCTCTTTCTGGACACGTCATAAAAATTATTTCTCAACATCCGTCTGATGCTGTGCGGCACACTCACATTTTTAATATAACTGTAAGCCCTGGTAACCTGTACTGTTAAGTGTCATACATGTAATCAACAAAGCCAGCACAGCACAGATGAAAGGCGTCCAAATGTCCAAATCAAACCGGTGCCAGCGTGACAAAAAGGCTGATATAATTAATGCAGTTTTGAGTATGCAGCTCTAAAGCCACCAATCGTTTTTCCCTCAGACAAACTGCCATTAAAGGCCTTTCCTTCACAGTATTAGCTGTCACAGCGTGGATGATGCATGGGAAGTAATAACCTGCAGCTTAATTTATCAGGAAACCACTGCATGTGATAGATCACAGCTCAACACGGCACTGTGCGACATTGAAATTAGCCTGGCTGTCATTCTCACTGATGCATATCACTCAAATGAAATATATTTATGAGTGTGCATCTAATCGAGACAAATAAAAAGAAACTTTAGTTCGGGTTTAGTGCTTCCATTTCTATAAAAGCCTCCCAGGTGTAACAATATGAATATTACTGTAATGATAGTACTGGAGCTGTTTTGTGCTCAGTATGCAAGTTTGGCTGCATGATACACTTTAACAAAGAGAGTTATTGGTGGAAGTCAAATACCTCAGGGTGCAGAGATCACACAGAATACGGTCATGTTTAATTAATAAATCTCCAAGTACTAAAATATTCACAGAGCCTCAAGTCAAATTTAAATCACAGGGGTAAGCGCACTGTGTGTTGCATTATGGGTGCTTTTTGAACATAAAAGATGAATCCACGTGGGGATAAACACTGTTGAATGTGAGCAGCAGTCAATGGACTCTATGAGACAGCTGAAATGATTAGCTGACTAATCGATCGCTGGTCAACCAATCAGCAATTTTGATGATGAATTACTCATGTAAGATATTAATCCAGTAAAATGCAAAACACTTTGGTTCAAGCTTCTTAAATATGACACTTTACTGCATTTTTCTGTTTTATATCGTTACAAAATGAAAATATTTGTGCTTGAGTGCTAGCAACATGGCTCTGGAGATACAATGTGAGTCATTTTGTTCCAGACTAATATCATATAATATATAAACAACGATTTAGTGGATTTCCATGAAAATGACTACACACATTCCCAGTTTACAGAGGATCAGTCCTGCTGAGTTTGGCGATCCCCTGGATTTTACTCTAGTACATGAGGTTCACATATGTGGAAGTTAGTGAAATGTTTCAACATTTTCTGAATGGATTTTCATTAAATTTGGTTCAGAAATTAATGTCCCCCTCAGGATGAATCACTAACTTTGGAGATTTTTCGAAAACGAATGACATTTCCATCAGCGTCTGCTTTACTTAAGTACAACTGTAACTGTTTTTAGTGTTGATCAGCAAATATTGCATACTAACTATGGTTGTATAAAGAGAACTGGATGAATGGTGGGTGCTGGTTATTCCTATAAAAGTTTGTGAGTAGTGCATGAATTCATAAATGTTCCTGACCTCCATGTATAAAACGACCGAGATCCTCTATGGTTCATCCGCACCATGGTGCCTAAAACATGTGCAACTGTGCAGATCTTCTAGACTTTCTAAAAGTTTTAGATCGAATGGAATTGTGAGGCTCAAAAAACTGTATCCAGTGATTTAAAGATGTCACTTTCACCATATAAGTATATGAGGAAAAAGTTGTTTTGGGCCTGACTGCATCACATGTTTGACTGACAAGTAATTTAATGGTTTGGCCATTATGTCAAATCAGCTTCAATGCTCAGAGCTCTGCCTGGAGGGCTTGCTGCTAGCGCACTAAACCAAAATAGTTAACATTACACCTCCTTAGCATTAGCATGTTAACATCATTGCATTTAGGCCAAAACACAAAGATTCACTACTATGGCTGTGAGACTCTTAGACTTTGAAGACAACACATTGTGATTTTTTTTCACTATTTCAATACATACTTTAAAAATAACCTTTAGATGGAGCCCAAGACTGCAGCTCTGCACTTTCACATCCCGAACATACACACAAAGACACACACAGCACTTATTTTTCTGCTGCCTTCATGCAGTCAAGCTTCAGACATCCATCATTCCTTATACCAGTGGCAGACAAAGGAGACACAGTCAGTGGAGAGTCCTGACAGGCAGCGAGATACCGTATATCTTCCATCTATCTCAGCCTGCAGCCTGCAGGGGGGTGGCGTTTATGTTCTTCAGCGGGCCTTATCAAGTAGCTCCCTTTGTTTTCAGGGTCTAATATTTACATTGCATGGGGGCCTGGACCCAAATGGCACCACAGTGCTGTAAAACACACCCTCCTCTTGTTTGTCCTTGATCAGAATGAACCACAGTGGAGTGAAGCCTGCATTTATTCAGCCAACAGATGACAGTGAGTGAGAGAGAGAGCAGAGACAGGGAAACAGCAAGTCTGCAGGGACGGTGCCAGTCTTCCAGTCTGTCATGCTTCATGCCAGCCTCCCGCCCACAGTCTTGTCTGCAGAGCCAACCCTGTTAGCTCCGACAGCTGTTATCACAATAACTGAGATAAATCGATAACACAACAACACACACGGGCCTAAGCAGATGGACTCATACACACCGATATGAGGGTCTGGCACTACAAAGCACACACGTGAAAGTGTGTTCTACTGATAAAACACACACCTCTGCTGCTGGAGGCTGCTACAGGGCTCTCATGATGTACTACAGGATCTCATTTCACCATCAAAGAGATTAAAAGCAATATGCACATTGGTAAAATATGCAGGTCTCATTGCAATTACAGTGAAACAGAGAAAACAGAAATCATAGATCCTTTGTTCCTATTTGTCTACCTGCAGCTGGTTTGTATTCAAAAGGTGGAGACAAACACAAAGGACCCTCACATCTCCACTTTGATCCGTGCTGCGGTGTTAGAAGCTTTCAGATTCTGTGCATAAATAAAAGCAGCAATAGTGCAGTGCAAAAGTGCTCAATATCATGTAAACGTCCTGCATTCAAAGATTTTGCTCTAAAAGTTAGAGCCCACTATTAGCTTTAGATATGTCAAAGTGGCATTTATATGTTAGTGGACAACTAACAATACATGACAACGCAGAAATATCAATATCTGGTCATTCAGAAATTGTTTTGTCATGTTTGTCAGACATGTTTTTCAACAGTAACATTCTCCACTCACAGCATGTATTAGTCATAATATTTTAATATGAAACATTAAGGTATCCTTTCAGAGATGTTTATATGTGTAGTGAAAAGGGAAATCAGCCAATACATGGTTATTGGATTTTTTTTGGACTTTCTGCTGTAATATTGACAAAGATATTGGCATCAGAATTCAATTGTTGGTTGAGCTGAACTTAAAATGCAGAAATAGTATCAGTTAATTTGACCTAAGAAGTTAAGACCTAAGATTAAGTACTAAGTACTTTTTATGTAAAATTGCTGCTTTCAGAAAGTTAAGTTGTTCTATACATATTGCATCATGGTATACTGTATGTTTAAGCAAATATGTGTATTTTCTTTTATTTATTTATTTGAGAAGTTTCTATCTTGGCAGAGACAGATCGCTTTAAATATTTTTCCTCTTACCTGGCAATTAACACCAAAACAAAACAATTATATTTATTAATAAAACTACAGCTAAGGTGGAAAAGAACCTTAGCTGTATATGTACGTTTTGAGAAACTTTAGCTTTTCCTTTAAGTGGTACCTATAAAAGTATAAATATTATACATATGATATATCGGGTGTTATTACTTTTCATACTCAAGTAAAAGTAGTAAAGTATGACCAGCAAAATGCACTTATGTATAATTTTTCATGAAACTTTTACATGTGATGGAGTATTTTAACGTTATTGTATTTTTAGTTTTACTTCAGTATAGGATCTGAACACTTCTGACAATAATAAACACAAAATCTGCCTCACTCCCAAACTAACCTCTTCTTGATGAGGTCCAGTGCAGAGCCGATGAGGCCGTCCTTCATCTTATAGATCTTGGCTCCGTAGCTGGAAAGGTCCGTCCCCTCCAGAAGGAGCGCCGGGCAGCAGCTGGAGGGCCGACCCCAGTTCTCCCTGCTGGGTGGGAACGGAACCGACCCAGCTGGTTCCAGGCTGCTCCTCCTACGTCTGCTGCTCCCCTCATCTCCCCAGGTGGCGGGGGCTTTCTCCTGAGTTGAGCTGGCCAGAGGCTGCAGGGGCAAACGTGGAGACGGGCCTGTGCGGATGGGAGAGTATGTGGAGGTAAAGGAGGAGGAGGAGGTGGGAGCTGCAGTGATGTTAGTGCAGGGAGGTCTCTCTGACGTCCCTCTGCTCTTTTCTCCATCCACCTCCTCCGAGTCTTCTCGCTGCTCACAACGAGGAATCTTACTGTCTGGTATTCCTGCTTCAGCCTCAGGTTTCCCAGGTACCACAGAACCTGCTGTGGACTCTTTGCCCTGCTCTCCCTCTTTCTGCCTCATCCTCTTAAACTCCTCAAACGTAGGGATGTGTAGGCGTCCCACAGGAGCTCTTCGGTGCTCCGCTGCAGAGTCTGATCCACTTTTGTTACCTGCAATGTTGTCTGTCGTGTATGAAGTCTTTACCACTTTCGGGCTCGATGGGGAGCTTTGGAGAGCCAGGTTGGGGCTGCTGTTCTGCCGCCGGAGCTGTAAACGCCTGAGGACCTCCTGCTTGATCTCCTCGGGGCTGGTGAGGCGCATCGTGCACATCGGCCTGCACCCAGCGATTGTTGAGTTCATGTGATGCATTGCCTCCTGATTGATGGGTGCAGAACCTGGGGTCACCTGAGGCCTCAAGGGGAGGGGCTTCAGAGGCTCAAGTGATGACCTCGCACTCTGGAGGCGGAGTTTCTCCCGCAGGCCTTTCCTTGCGTCCCATTCGTCGACACCACCTGGAAACAGCAGCTGAGGGAAGAGCGGCAGGTCTTTCCTGGGCAGCCCGTGTCGAGGGTAATACGCCAGGCTCTCTTGGTTGGGTACCAACCCATGGGCCCCCATAGACCCATCAGGGGGCCCATCAAACCAGTGGCTACTGGAGGTGTAGCGTAAAATAAACTCACTGTCCATGCTCCTGTAGGGGGCAGCACTGAATGCACACAGACCAGAATCTGCCATAGTGTTCCAGTTCAGGTTCTCCATACTCCTATAAGGCCGGCTGCCGTTGCTTCCGGTGTAGTTGCAGGAGCCCGGGGCCAGCCCCTGACCCGACCCCACCCCCAGAGGGCCCTGCCTGTTGGAGCAGTACCTCAGCCCCAGGTTAGTGAGCAGGGTGCTGCTGTTACACCTGGCCATGAGCGGGTAGGGATGCCCCTGGAAGCCCGGGTAGTGAGGGACGCCGGGTCTGTGTCGGGGAAAGGAGGACAAGGGGTCGGGGGACAGGGGGAGGTTGGCGATGCAGGGCTCCATGTCTATGACAAGGTCTAGGGGGGAGGCGCAGCCATCGGGAGAGCCGGCGGAGGCTGCAGTGGAGGAGGTGGAGGGGTAGTCACATGGTGGTGGAGGCTTTACGTCTGGCATGGCTGCGGGCTGAGCGAGCGGCCCTCAGACACACTGTCAACAGGTACGAAGAGCTGCAGCCTGCAGAGACATAGACAGAATATTTGATATTAAGATATGATAACTAAAGATGACACAGACATTCATGCAAACAACTCAGCCTCTCCTGCATCCTTTCACACTGTGTTTGTGGTCTTGGTGTGTTCTGCTAGAATCAGCATCAGTTTGTCAGCTGTAATTATGTCTGCTAGTTTGAGTCTGTTAACTTAAAACATATTACATTACAGCTTACCATTTTTATGCATTTTCCTCAGTATCATGAAAGCCAATATTTCACACAAATTTTTCAATATTACATTATTTTTGCATAGTAGTAGTATTGAAAAATTAATGTGAAACATGATCAGAAACAGTTGATTTAAGCTCCCAAAATGCTTTTATGTTGATTGTTTGCACAAAATACAGATATATATAAGTATGTTTTTGTCTCTGCTATAATTGAATTATCTGTTCTTTCTGGGCACATGGGATTACTGTCCATGCAATAGACTCGATTACATTTGGACACATGGGACAGCTGTTTTTTCCTCAAAGACTAAATATTGTATCAAAACAAAAATAGCTGTATCTCAAAAACTACAAGGAGCATCTATGAACTCAGTAAATTGACGATCAAAGATATGCACAGCGATAAAACATTAAATATGAAAAACGTGTAATAAACAGAAATCTCAGTTTTTGACGATTGATAAAAGTCAGATTTTTCAGCTGATTCAAACATTTTAAATTTGTAGACATTTGGCCAAAGTGTGTCTGTATCAGATTTCAAGACTTTATACCAATCGGAACAAATGTTTTGGCATTTTTCCTTATCACACTAAGTATAGTTATCAGATCCTGAATCAGAACATAAGTGACTAAAGCTGATCTGAAGTCTGAAATGAAAAAAATCGAATAATAATCCTGCTATCTAAAGCTGGGAAATGATTCCAAATGACTTTCGATAGGATCATATTGTGATGAAACTATCATATCATGTTATTGTTTCAGAAAAAACAGTTCTCTAAATGAATGGTTTCAAGCTAATTGTGATTAAAAATTGGCTAAATGAAATCAACTCAATTAACAGGTCTGCTGCAAGTCCCTCTAGTTATTCTGTTTTTAAGCGTTAATATTATTGCAACTTATTATAAAAACACTAATACAGTATTACATTACTGTATTATAGGAAATTTGCATGCAAGAAATGAAACCTTTCACACAGGTCCAGACTAAAGACTAAAACTTAGAAAATTCATAATACATCAATCATATTTGCAAGAATATAATCTTTATATGTTATTTGTGTATATTTGCCATATTGTGACATAGATAAACACTGAAAATATTCTTGGTAATATGATATTGACTTCAACAACACCAGCTTGTCCTTCTGTTGTCAGAATCTTTAGTGGTTAAACTGATATTGCAGCTGAGCTCTTGCACTTCTATCACGGACTTCAGACTTTATGCAGTGGTTTGTCCATGTGACAGAGATTTGTCAGAGATCTTCAGCCATGGGGACGACAGCACGGTCTTCACACATATTGGAATATTGGATAGCTGCAGCTCTGGACAAAGAGACACTGAAGCGTGGTTCCTCCACCAGAATAATCACATTCATTTTATATAAATGGCTCCCTGTCTACCCCTGCTGGCTTTTCTTTTTTCCCCCTTCTCTACAGCAAGAATAATAATAGTGGGATTATTGCCCTGCTTGTCAGGCTATTAAAACATGAGATTGAGAGACAGATACAGAGAGACAGACAGTGGCAGGAGGGAGGGAATAAAGGAGAGAGAGAGTTGGTAAAAGAGACAAAGATGAGACGGGGAGAAGGGAAATGAGTGTGACGCTAAGAGAAAGCCGAAAGCTGAGGGGACAGTAATGAAGATAACTGCTCGGCTGTCCGCTAGCCGCCGGCTTCGCTCTTTCCTTCTGACTAATCAGACAGCAGTTGTAGATTAGCCAGGAGCTGAGAGAGCTGGCAAGATGGTACTGGGTGTACCGCAGCTCTCTCTCTCTCTCTCTCTCTGTAATGAGTACAAATAGCATGTCGACTGCCCAACCCAAACGCCCATCATCCGTATCTCATATTCTGTCTACATCACAGTCTGCAGCCCGGGTTACAGCTGTGATTATGACTACGATTATGAAACAGGGACTCAGAGGGCTCATCCCTGATGCATTAGGTGAATAATAAAACCCAAATCATCTTTAGACTCAAACACTCCCTGATGCCAAAGCACGAACAGGCCCCCGCGCTTCTCTGCAGCTTTGCAGTAATAGATAAATCTCCATTCCTCACATGCTTGGGCGTAAGCAAGGCTGCAATCACAGTTACTCAGTAACCTTCAACATAACAAGTGCAGCCGCTTTCCCTCAAATCTTATTTGTTGGCTGTTTATTAAATGAATGGCGCCACAAAACAGAAAACCACAGACATTAATGTGTGATTTAAAGTGAAGCCTTTCAACAGTGTGGACTGAACTCAGTGGAAGTCAATGGAAATTCAATCACAGAAGCGTGTTTTTCAACAAATCACATGTAAAGAAAGGTGAATACACACACTGCAGTTTATTTTGACTCAATCCCATGAACATGTTCCTGACAATTTGACTTGTGCTTTGTTGTGTTTGGTCTTACAGCAGGCTTATCCTTTAATTAAATATATGGGGTTGCATCAAACTGCTTAAAATTATTAGTTTGGCTTCATTATATTAATATTATATTTATATAATATATATAATTACGATTGTATCTTTTATTTGTTCATTTGTACTGGATTTTGGCTATATGTTAGAATGATTTTGATGTTTAGAAAAGATTACTAAAAGCAAAAGAGACATCAGTTTCTGGTTAATCTTGTGAATTAAATACCTGAGACATCAATGTACAACTTCATCACATTTATCTAAGAGTCAGGCCAATGGTGATTCCTGTGCCCCCCCTAACTAGATTGTCTATCAGAGACTGTAGCAGGTTAGGATTATATGAAACTAGAAGACCAGATGAATCCATTGGCACCAACCATGTCATGACATCTTATCAGGAGAGGGGCTTAATAATGCTTCAAAAGGTAGGCTAAATTTCAGTGAGGGGAAAAACTGACATGGCCGTATTAAAAGGGGTCCCTTGACCTCAACATATCAGAAAGAAAATGGTGTCTATGAGTACCCACAAGTCTCCCCTTACACAGAAACGCCCAATTTATGCTGATAGCATTCAGTTTGGTGCAGAAAGCATGCAGTTTTCTCATGCAGTACAAAAGTGTTAATTCTCCTTCATTGTATTTGAATATTTTTGCATACTGGGGACCCTAAACAGTCTTGGAATTGCATAAATTTAGTATTAGTGGAAATTTGAGTCTCTTGTGGCTTTACTGCATCTAATTTTATTCATGTGTGATGATGTTAGTCCCCAATGTAACATTTCATTGTAGTGAGAGCATCCTTTGAAATTTGACCTCGCTGTATAAAATGACCTGCTGTGGCCTCCAGGATAATCACAGCCTCATGAAACTTTACAACCACAAACTGGAAAGCAAGGACATTCAGAAGATTAATGGCTTCCCCAGATATATCAACAATCACGGGGTTTCTCACCAGTTTATAGAACAGATACACTCACTATCGGCTAAAAATCTTTTGATACTGAATAATAGCATTGCTTTTCTATGGTGTTCATCAGAGGAACAATCACATTTATATTTGTTCTTCCCGAAGGGGATATGAATGTCTGCTCTAAATTTCATGACAATCCTTTTCAAAATTTGTTGAGGTACTTCATTAAAAAAGACCCGCTGGTGGTAGATGGAAAGTCACGGGATCACAGCAACTAGAAGAAGCTCTTTTTTATTGACAAAATCATGCAGATTCTGCAGAACCTCCTTTAGCTGAGACTCCTGCAGCCACCAGCCCACTGCGGACAGACCCAGATCTGCCTTGAACCTGTGGTCAGAGTTCAGGTGGAAGGCGTTGGAGCTTGGCAGTTGAAAGCAGCAGCTTTGCTCCTGGCAGCAGCAGAGCTTCTGCCCCACTAAATTATATCTTTTATTATGCATCTTCTCTTTGCTCTGCGTAGGAGTGAATGAAGAATGTTTTCATTTCTATTATGTGTTTCTTTTTTTCATCTTGAACACCACCTGAACTTTCTGCACATGAAACAGCCTGAGCACTTGTCCTCTGCTATTCTGTTGGCAGACAAATATCTGAGTGTGCACAGTTGTGATAGGAGAAAAAACGCTGATATGTGGAATCCGGCTTTAATTAGCATGAGCGTGTGTGTGTGTGTGTGTGTGAATAGCGGGCAGCATGCTGCTCAGCATGCCTGCGCCTCTCTTTCTCTCCGCCTTTCTCTGGTTGAATTACTGCCAGTATAAAGGCTCTCTGGAGGTCCGTGCTCTCTCCGCTCTCTCCGCTCCCTCTGTCACCAGAGCTAACTGAGGAATAACTCATCCCGACCAGCAGGACAGTAAATTAGGCACCATGTCCCAGCATGCACGGGGGCTGGTTTCTCCAGATATGATGGCAGAGTGCGTGAAGAGGACAGCATCAAAATGAGGGAATAAATCATTTATGCGATTGGATTCACTGTCAGAGTATCTCCATTATTAAATACAGTTGCAAACCTCCATCTTAACAAGTCAGTTTGTGTATTATTGAGTCTCTAAATTATACATCATGTGGCAAAAGTATGTGGACACTGACACTGTTTTGTGTACTCTTGGCCTGGGCTGTTTTTCACTGTTTAGAATAAGCCAAATTATTCTTTTCAATTTCCTGTTTCAACAGGATAATGCCCCAGTACACAAAACCAGGTCCATAAAGAAATGGTTTTCCCAGACTCTGACCCCATCCAACACCACTGGGCTGAACCAGAACACTGTCTGTGTGCCAGACCTCATCACCAGAAATCAGTGTTGGACCCTCTAAAGCTCTTGTGGCTGAATCAGAACAAATCCCTGCAGCCAGGCTCCAAAATCTAGCTGCAAAGCCTGAAACCAGCAGAAGATTAATCCCTGTGGTTTTGGAAAGAGATGTTCAACGACCACATTATCAGGTGTCATACATACTTTCGGCTATGCATCACTAACTATGTATTTAATTTTGTCTTAACAAGAACAAAACAAGATACATTTGTTTTAATACACTGCGACCAGCAGACAGTTATGTCTGTCTATGACTTACAATAACAAGATTTACATGTTATAAGATGTTGGAAGAGACTAAAAACAGCTTGCAGCATATTCAGAGAGCTTCAATGGATTTTTTTTTTTTTTATGTTAAGGGTCAGTGGTATAATAGGATAGAGAATCAGCATTGAAACCGCAGCTTTATTTCTTTGTAAATCCACTTGTTTTTTTAAAAAACTTTTATTCATAAACTTCAGCCAATCATTGCAAGGTCATCTGCTGTGACATAACTTTGATTAAGTCTCTTTATGACAAGAAACCTTAAAAAGAAGTCCCTTTTTTTGGTAGAGCTTGTGGCAGATCGTTGTGCAATGTTCTTCTGTCTGTGCAAGTGCACATCAGTGTGATCTTAGTCAGTGTGTATTTTGCAATCTCCCCTCCTCTCTGACTGGGCAGAGGTTATCTAACAGCGAGCATCGTGTTGCAGAGATCAGGTTTGGAAGCAAATCCTCCTGTTGCAGCCAGCAGTTCCTGTAGCTGCTGGCAACACACTGTCTGATCTTCTAAACTTACCCCATTTTAATCAAGCCTCTGCTCTGCTTCACTTCTACTGCAGGTCATTGGATCAGATCCCAAAGTGCCCGGCTTCCTCCTCTTAGTCTCCTCTTTAGTACAGCAATCTGTCTGGAGTTTCCACCGAGCCAGACAGACGTGGCCTCGAGCTACGAAGTACAGAGAGAGAAAAAAGAGGGAAAAGCATATCAATCAATGAGCTGCTTTTACCAAACATAACAACAAACTACCACGGTGAGATGATCGGTGTGCCAACGGCTGCTGCGCTTCACTTCGCGAGACAAGGAGACACGCAGAGCAACAGAGACTTGAGGATTAAATAGCAGATGAATCCTGATACTGTAAAACAAACCGTGTCCTCCTTTCGCAGATCAAATTAGATGTTGAGTCAATTACATAATTAGTGTTTCTCTGTCAGGAGAGAGTAGCAGATTACACACATCGAGCCAAAGGCTTGCATACAATCAGTCACAGGTTTCTTTAAAACAGCCTACGGATAATTATTTGGTATTATATTTCCATGCAACAACACAGATTTCCCCCAACAAGAGTTAATCTGTATTTATTTTATGTTTAATCAACAGTTATGTAAGTGAGAAAACTAACACTGATGGTGCCCACAGCAGAGCAATTAGTTAAAAAATATATCTAGAGCAATTTCACCTTTTCAATAAACAGTAAATAAAACAGAAAAAAAATTAAAAATTAAATTCTATTAAATACACACAAAAAGCACTATATATATATATATATATATATATATATATATATATATATATATATATATATATAAAATAAAAAAATTAAAAAGTGTCTGTGAAATGAACAATAAAATAAAATAAAATACATCTGGTGCAATATGTTGCACTTTGTTGTCAAATAAAAAATTCAAGAAAAAAATAAATAAAAAAATAATACTAAACAAACATTTACCAAAATAATTGTCTCTACTAACACATTATTACAAAAAAAGAAAAAAAATCTGGTGCAAATACGTATTGTTAATTGTCCCTTTCCAATGACTAAATGACATGAAATAAACAGCAGCAGCAAAACATTATGTACAGTTTAAGGAATAAATAGCTATTTTCTAACACTATAAATAAGAAAAACACTGGATTCACAGACATTAACACAGTAAAACTCTACACAAAGCGTCATGTCAAAATGTCCAAAATCATGTCAGACAACAAAGAAGAGAATAAATGACACAAATTCCTCACATAACTACACAACAGACATGAATGTAATGTAGGCCAGTGGACCTAAAATAAAACAAAAGACACTGAACTATGCATCACAGAAACAGATCAGATCAAAGACGCAACTCAGAAACTAGGAAACGGCACTCTGCAGGAATGATGCATAACCAGTTTGCAAAAAAATACACAAAAGGAAAGATCCCCACCTCGTCTTTAAACACGGCTGCTCCACTAAAACCTGCCTCCATCACTTCAGCATCTTCAGCCACACAATGATAAACCAAATGTTGTCATTCAAAGCTCAGGTCACGTGTTCTCTGACGTTAAAACCTTCCCTGACTCCCCTCCTCCCCCAGGGGATGGAGAGTGCTGTGACTGCATCATCCAAAGCTTTGACAAGTGGCTGTCACTTAGAAATGAGACCCCCCTCCACCCGCTCCTCCATCCCAGGAGTGCTGCATGATTGACAGGTCCTTCACTGGATCCTCCTTTTTTTCCCATGCATGCATATCCTGCAAAAAACGTTCCAACTTTCTCATTTTGTTTGCCACCAGATCTGTTGATTTAAAAACACATATTAAAAGTCTGAATTAACTCAGTTCTTCTGCTCCTCTTTGCACACTGGGAGGAGTCCCCTCTCTCAGCCTTCCTGCTCACAGAATAACCCCGCTCTGACAATCCCACTGAAACTGATAGGCTTTTCAAAGAGGGAATGAGAAATTGGTTATCGGCACTGACTAAAGTGGCCCATTTATTTATTTTATTTTTTCCCTTTTTATCCGGCGAGCGTTTAAATCACTGAGCCAATTCCCTGCTGTTCCGGCCCGTTTCATTCATCCTCAAAAGTGTTTCTGAGAGCAGGCTGTGCACACTGTCTTATTACTGATCTCTGTGTGTGTGTGTGTGGGTGTGTGTGTGTGTGTGTGTATGTGTATGTTGCAGGCTGAAAGTCTTTCAGAGCCTATGCAGTGGTAGAAGAGGCGATAACAATGTGCTCCATGGTTTTCGACACCTCCAGTGTTCCCTACAGACATGAAGAGTCACGCCTCTGTCTGGCTGGTCCAGCTATGGTGTCTGTGTGTGTGTGTGTGTGTGTGTGTGTGTACGTGTGTGTGAGACAGAGACAGAGAGACGGGGTGTGAAAGCCTTACACACCTAAGGCTTCATCTTCATAAGTGTATATTATTTCTGTTGTTCTATATAAACAGATATATTGAAAGAAGTAAACAGCTTCTGTTCTCTGTCATGAGACTCGCTTCTGCATCCCCAAACAGTTCAAATCACTACAGGCACTAAATAATCCAGCATTGAAAAACACAGGACAATAAGAAGAATATAGGTGTTAAATGTATAGTGTGCCTAATGCAAAATAAGATTGGGTGAAAATATTATATACATCATTAAAATTATGTACAAATGTCTATTGCATGTATTTTTCCACCTGATTTGACTATTTCAATCCGCAGATAAACCTTGTGGTTGCATGCTGCAAAACTGCAGCGAAGTTGCAGTTTACATCCATGTCTGTCCAGAATCGTGTAGAAATAACAGCAGACAATGCTACAAATATGGATGCTGCTGCAAAGAAGCTACAAATACTAAAAAGTGGATGCTTCACACATTTCTTCAACCGGGCAGCACAGAAGATCTTTACAATCACCACATGTTCAGGGTGGACACCCAAGAATCATTCATTCATTTATTATCCTTAACTGCTTATCTGAACTCTGGGCTAAAGCCGATCCCAGCTGATATTGGGTGAGAAGGGAACACCCTGGACAGGTCTCCAGACTATCACAGCGCTGAGACATAGAGACAGACAACCATTCACGCTCTCATTCACTCCTACGGGCAATTTAGAGTCACCAATTAAACCTAAGCTGCATGTTTTTGGACTGTGTGAGGAAGCCGGAGGACCCGGAGAGAACCCATGCTGACACGGGGAGAACATGCAAACTCCACACAGAAGAGCTGCAAGGATTGGGGTTTGAACCTGCGAGACTCTTGCTGTGAGTAGATCCAAGATTAATGTCACTAAATTAGTATCCTACCAAATGCATTCAATAAACCATGATGAAAAGTGTTTTTGCAGAACATTATGATGTAACAGTGAATGTGACCTTTTACTTTTTTAATAAAAATATATCACTTTATCATTTTATCCTTTTAGATATTTGTGTTAAATGACTACTTTTTCTTTTGTGACTTTGACCTTTGACCTCCAAAATCGAATCAGTACATCCTCGAGTCCGAGTGGATGTTTGTGCCAAATTTGAGGAAATTTCCTCAAGGCATTCCTGAGATATCACATCACAATGTCACCAGCGTTGAGGCATAACAACATTGTCGAATTGGACTGTATTATGTTGTTCCGTGTTTCTACCAGTCATTCTATTAGTTTATCTATTTATTATGTGTGTAAGTAGGAGGTCAACAGCACATTATATACACTGAACAATATTATATTATCTAATCCAATATGACACAACGTTAGAAGTTGTAAAGAGATAATGTAGAATTTACATAATGTAAGGCTGTAAAAGAACTCAACATTAGTCAGACTTCTGTCAGGCAGCACGGTGGTTTGAGTTTACAATATTTAAACACCCTGAAAACCGACATGGCATGAATATGTTCACCTCCCACCGATGTGTGCCGCGCCTCAGCAGGTGTCTGAGTCTGAAGCTCTGTGCTGTGTGCCAGAAAGACGAGCTAATGCTAGCACAGCTGGAGGGCACGGCAGGAGCGTGACAGACCTGCCAGAGCTCACCGTGAGGCCGAGACTGGGAAGGACACACAGACAGATAAATGCATTTAAATTTGCCTTCATTTTTGCCTTCAATTCTCAAGTCAGAAATGGGGTCTTTTGAAAACGAATAGCTGAATCTGAAAGTGTGAGCCTTAGTGGCTTTCTGAAAACAATAGGATAAGTCTGCTGAGCCATGGCAGTGAAGTTAAGAGGGAAACTTTTATGGGCAATTTGATTTTACATTAGGTATGCCTCGGTCAGATACTTGAAAGCCACATGGAAAAGAATCTTGTCACAAACTAAAAAAGTCTTTGACGAAGAAGTAGAATATTAATTACTGCAGCTTTAAGTTTATTTTAATGTCTTGTGAGTCAAGTCAAAGGAATGCCTCATGGTAATACTACAAATGTGTGTATGCGCTTGAGTTCACAGACACGCTGTGCCAGTCGCTCACCATGTGGCAGAAAATGGCAGACCGCTGTCCACACACTGGGAGTCGGCATGCAGTCCGGGCTCAAACAGGCCTCCAACACCAACGGCTGCTGTGATATTTCACTTTGAACAACAGCGGGCCGCAAGAAACCGGCCACCGGTGAAAACACTGAAATACGGCCGACTGGATTCTCTCTTATGAGCCCCCTGAAGCCACAATAACAACAAGCTGCAACAACACTGTGACCGAGGGAGCACAGAGTGTAAATGTGAGGCAGTCAGGTGAGAGGAGCATCAGCTCAGGAGTCATGAAGTCATAGTCAGCATCAAATGCAAAATGTAGTTAAATCTTACAGCTTTCTATTTGCATAACAACAACAGTTTGCTCCAGGGTTAAAGGATACTCCAACTAAAATCTATTTTGGGTTATCAAACATATTATATCCCAAAGGCATATATCGAGTAAGTAAGTGAAGTGAGTGTAAGTTTCTGAAGCACAATCATATGTTAAACAATACAAAACTATAAATGTTTCACTTTCAAGCTTACAAAGCGTGTGTTTGAGCGCCAGAAGTTGATAAATGTTATAAATTGACATTTTATCCATTTTAAGCCACATTTCTCTATTTTTTAATTATTTGTATCTATATATGCTTACCAGATAGAGGACTAATAATCATGGGACATCTGGATCTTAAGTTATAAGAGAAACAAGCTGAGCAAACCTGGGGTTCCTAGACCCTTTGAGAAGTCCTGTCTCCAAACAGGGTCAGAGAAACACAGATTTTAGATGTGAAACAGCTTTTTTCAATGCATTTACTGGTTTTAATCAGCAGGTCTGTTGGTTTTTACAGAGGAGGAGACCTCTATGGATAATTCGGCTGCTGGTGAAAACCTCAAAGATGAACATTGAAGGAATCCTAACAGGCAGAAGTTGGCAGCAGGTGCTGCAGGCTGCAGCTGGACATTGTTGAAACTCCATCTTTTGTCAAAAAAAATCCTGACGTCAGAAAAATAACTATAACTATAACTATGCTATATTGCGCATTTAATGGACTCTCACCTTCCACATGCCATAATGGGACAAAAATATGTTTAAATGCCTCAAATGTCTTTTAGGGAGTGCCTGTCAAACCAGAGCATGGGAACTCCTGTTTCCTGAATAACCCTCTGGATAAATAAAGTCTCTACTTATAATGCAAAGTAAGATAAAACCAAACATTTGTCATACGTGTGCCGCAGTTTTGCATTAACTGCCTTTGTGATGGTTAACCTGTCGGCCTGCCTCTCACTGTGTAAGTCTTCTTATAATCCTGCAGTTTACATCTTTATCCCTGTGAAAGTCTATCCACATAAAGCTCCAATCCTCCCAGCGTGATCCGAGCTCAGCATCGATCTATTGATTGAGATGTTTATCTGCAGTGTCTTACATTAGACCTGACTGCCGTTATCATCACAGACTTCTGCATAAAAGCAGGATTTGTGGCGGAAAGGGATTTCTCCAGCAGAGTAACATTATTGTCATTTGCTATTAATATTTCCGGCACAGATGAGATGAAATATTCTATTTTAGGCTTAAACAGGTAAGCATTTACAAATGGCAAAAACGCAACTATCAGTCGAATGAAAGGAACTACAAGAAACTTTTATTTTGTCTGGCGACTGTGTTAAAAAAGCAAGTGTTCCCCATTGACTGCGGGTCTCACTTTATTCCCGCAGGCCCAGAAAAACGGCGTGGGCCTCCAGCAGTGTGGTGTCGGTGTTGGCTCCCAGGAAGCTGGCAAAGCAGCAGGGCAAAAACTGCTGCGGGCTGCTTTTTCTTTATTTTAGACTGTACCAAATCAAACACCTTGCATTTGTTACTTTATTATCTTATTAAACCGACATAATAACGCTCTAGAAATAACAGGGGAAGTTGTCCACAATTCTTGATATGCTTAAGGATTGATAACTGTTGAATCAGAAATGTATTTAGTAGCTTCAGTCGTAATTGCAAACAAGGACAATGAGTCATGCAGCTGAGACATGTGAGACTCCATTCGCTGTGACACACACACACACACACACACACACACACACACACACACAGTAGAGAGGCAGGTAATAAGAAACTAGTATCCTAATGAAGTGAAGTGGCCCTACTCCTCCTGTCAGGAGGAGGATGGATGGAGAAGAGGGGAGAGGTTAGAGCTCTTGAGGATCAGTGGAGGCTGAGCATTAACTGCTACTTGAAGGATTACTTTACTAAATGACTGAGATAGGATGCAAATCAAGAAGTGATTGAAACAGTGGAGGAAGAGAGGAAGGAGGGAAAGACCGATGAGGACTGAAAAAACATAAAGAGGAGTAGTAGAGCACCTAGATGTAAGATCTGAAGCTCACAGAAAGGCCTTGCTGATGTCACTTTTACTGGAGAAGACCAAGTTCACAAGCATCATAAGTGCTTTCAGAGATTGAATTAGGAAACTGATGGTTACACTGGAAAAGGGTTAACTTTTGTTGTCTTTAGTTAATAGTGTCAAGTGTGAAACATGCTCTGTTGCTTTGAATGTCCTTACTCACAACAATCAAGGTGCTAATGGTGATAAAGGTGACAAAAACAGTGTGCAAAACAAGTACATTTTGCAGAAGTGTCACCACGACAACTACAAAGAAACAAGCCCAGGATGCAGCAATGGAGCCCTTGCAAAAAAAAAAAGTTTTTCAAACACTTCTATGGACTGATTTTGATTAATCAGTATGTCAAAAAAATATAATTAGTTGCTTAAATCTGTGTAAGATTTCTGGTGCATGTGAGCAGCCAAACTTAAGCTGCATCCTACATGTTTTTCCCACTTGGGGAGCTTGAAAGCACTGGATGGGAAACAACGCCTTTCCTGTTTTTAAGCTTCTGCTTCCACCCATAAATTAATACAGTATTACCACTGGCAATTAGTGTAATAAATGGGGAACTGGGTTGATCTAAATTAGGAGAAAAAGCTTGTAAAATAAAGAAAAAAACCTTTCATTCCTGAATACAGATACTGAAGAGTTTCTTCAAAGGCAACATTCAACATTTCCATTTTTTCCTCTCAGACACATTCCCACATGCACACACACTCACAGACACATAAACCCCCCACACTCACTCCCTTCTCACCGTTTCCCATCAGCCAGTGAAATGTGGGTTAATGAGGCACCACCCGGGGGCACTGTCAGCAACACCTACACCAGCAGCCTCATCAGAGGGAGGGGAGGCAGGCGAGTGGGCGGGGGCCTGCGAGACGCTAAACACGGGCAACATCAAAGGTGGAAGTGTGGAAGAGTGCAGTTAATTAGACAGAATGACTGTGTTATCCGCACCAAGTACAAGTGTCTGGGGACGTGAATGGAGTTGTACAGTAGAGACGCTTTACTACGGCAGCTGAGAACGGCAGGAATCTCAAGTGGAGTTTACTATTGATGACTGTGTGTGGAGTCGTAGCTAGAAACAGCAATAAAACACACATTTCTGTTTATACAACAACACTGGATGCTCAAACCATCCTCACTCAGGTTGAAACCAGTTAAACTTTTGTTTACCTGCTGATTGTTGAGACAGAAGAAGAGCGTGTCATAAATTAATGTGTATTGTAGAATAATTTAAGCCTTTAAACTCTACAAGTGGATCTGCAAGTCAGAGCTGACCTTCCTGGATCTTATTTCAGTGTCTCATTAGTACTTATAAGCAGCCCAGAGCAACACAGCAATACATACACAAACGCAACATATGGGTGGCCTAAAATATTTAAATATTCAGGCTAAAACATGTAGGCTACAGGCTCTTTTCTCTCTCTCTGTGCATCAGGTTGCAACTTGACATACTAAAGCTGTCTCTATATTTATGGTTAGCAAGGGGTTGTGATTATACATCACATGCTTATACAACTCAAGTTACATCCAGGTAACTTCATTTTTGGAAGTGGGGTTGTGAGTGTATAACAGTAACAGTATCTTAGCCACCTAAAAAATAAGTATGTTATATTTAGACTGTTTTCACTGCTTTACCTGGCCATCAGACAGCCCTTTCCAATGGGAAACATAAGCCATTATCTAGGTTCTCTCCAAAGCCACCAGATTCCTTAAAGAAAACCAGTAATTTTACCGGACATAGCACAGAAGCTGCTGTTCTTGCTGCCACGGCCACTGGTAAGTTAGTGTTATTGTGTGATTTTAGCATTTTAAAATGTTAGCTTGGAATCACCAAAGTCACACAATTACACAGACAAATTAACCGACAGAGGCAGCAGGAAACCAGCAACTCCTGTGTTCTGCAAGGTAAAAAAAAAATGTTCCCCTAAGGAAGTCTGGCTGTTATGAAGAAAGCATAGTTGGATATAATAGGTTATTTTCCTCATGGGAAAGAGTTGTCTGACAGCAAGGTAAAGAGTGAAAAATAATCTAAATGTAGCGCACACTTAAACTGTTATTGATTATTTTAATTGGCTAAAAGACGTTTTGCGTTTCTGTGTTGGTAGTTCTGCCTGCTTCCGCAAAATAGGGGCGTGCTGATTACCATCTACTGCATGTAATACACTGACCCTTTAAGAGTTGGTCCCAGTTTTTGTGTACTGTGCATGCACATGACATTATACAGCGCATTTCACATCCTGCCAAGAATTCACACTATTCCACTGATTGACATTTATTGGTAGTAATGCATCAACAAACGCAGTGTTGTGCCAAGAAAGGCGGCGGAGAAGAAGACGAAGGCAAGTAAACATGGATGTAAAAAATGCTGATAACAAATCACTGAAAAAGGATAAAAAAGGAATTGGCTTGGCAAACGTTCAAGGAGGAAGTAAAATATATTAACCAAGTATAATATTATGCATTTAGGATGCAAACAGAAATGTCTTCTTAACTGCTGTAATCCTGATCATTTTTGAGGAGGCACACATCAGCTAAAACATGCAGCTACATGCGTAGGCTCATAATGGTAACAGTGTCAAGTGTTACAGCACTCCGTAATTAAAATAAATGCACCACAAAAGGTTAAAAAATGTTTTTTACAAGTCACTTGCGACACAAAATGATCTGCAGTGCTGTGTACTTCTTCTGCAGGTCATCTCGGCCTCATTCATATTTCATATGTTGGGAGGTGGAAATGTTGCAGATGAATTATACAGACAGCAGATGACCTGAGAGCAAACACCTTGCTTCTTTTGCATGCGGTTTTCCATGAGCGGCACTGCAGATGTGCACATATTCAAAGAGGACAAAAGAGGGAGTCTTTACCTCTGAGGAGAGACGTTCCAAAGGGGCGAATTCATGCAAATGATCACTGGAGCTATCATGTGATATGAGGCCTTGTAATAAAGATAAAGTGCTCTGGAATACTGGTGCTTTGAAGTGATACAAGGAGTGTCTGAAACTCCTCTGAGGGATATGGATTATTACAGCACGCTTGATCTGGTTGTTATTTCAAATGTAGCTTATTGTATTATTCATGTATTTTATTACAGGTCCTGTTTGTTGTTTGACCCATAACTCCTCTTTCCTAACAGAAGGGTCAGAGTGTGTGTTATGTATTTATGCCACCATATCCTGCGTGGAAAAACAGCACAAAACATTTTCTTCAAGTCAACCTTGGAGTATGGCATTGTTTATTTAAGTTGAATAGAGTTAAAAAATCAAATCTCAGCACTTTTAGGAGCAAATATTTAAAAAGTGTCAGTTAGAAAACACACAGACTCTCTATTAGGCTCAGAAAATAATTTTCATAAATTGTATCCAGTATTTCAATGTAGGAAATATTCTTGTGAAGTAATTTGTGTCGCTGTAACGGTGTGTTCACAAACACAAAGCAAGGACAAAAAAATAAAAAAAAATTTAAACTGAAATTTAAAGTAAAAATCTTTGGGGTTTGGACTGTTAATCAGAAAAAAAATGGGTAAACTGAGGCGTCCCGGTGAAACACTGGTAGATCGCATATAACTAAGGCTGAGTTCTTATTGCAGCGGACCCAGGTTTGAATCCGGCCCAAAGTCCCTTTGCTGCATGTCTACCCCTTCCATTCACTATCACTATCAAATAAAGCACAAAAATGCACAAAAAAACTTAAATATTATATATTAGATGCCACCTTGGGCTATAGGCCAGTATGATAGGCATTTTATAATTTAAATTATTAATTGATTATTTGAGAAAATAATCAGCAGAATAATCAAACAATAAAAATCCTCCCTACTTTTTTTTAATAACTGAAACCAGAATTCAGGTTTTGTGCTGATGCCAAAACACTTCAAAAGAAGCCCAGATCGGGTTGCATAATTAGAGATAAGTTAAGAGAAAGAAACATGCACATACACACAAACAAACACACATCTGTGGTCAATATTAGACGCAATCGAAGCCTGCATGTCTGTGGCTCATGTTTAATTGATTAAGCAGCAAACCATGTAATTACACAGTGATCACAGAGGAAAACAAGCCTTGATAAAAATAGGCATAATCTCAATAACATTGTGGTCTGTGTGTGTGTGTGTGTTAGTGTGTGTGAGTGTGTGTGTTTCAGTCACCCAATCAGCAGAGTGGTTTTCTGTCACGCCACAGCCAGCCTCTCCTATCGACTGATGGAGGGTTATGGATCTCGCAATTTGGAGGCTGCATCCATAACAACAGCCACACAGAGCTAACCTTTAGAGCGACAGTTAGACACACACACACACACACACACACACACACACACACACACACACAGGCACCCTACAGGTACCACATCAAACCATCTCATCAAATCTCCATGCTGCACTCGATGATTACGATCTCATGTGACAGTTTAAAGTTCTGATCTACAAACACAATGTTTCATGAACAACTTTCTGAAGCTCCTGCTGTGTGATGTGTGTTTTTCTCTGAGGGGTGGAAATGAAGCGCTCTTCCTTGCCCATCACTGCTGCACAATGAATGATTGTCTGATTCCAGAAGAAACAGAGAGGAAGAAGGAGAGAAATAGACACTAACAGACAAAGACAGTGTGATATAACGACTAATCTCTATATTTAGCTTTGTATAACGCAGGGAAGAAAAGCTGAAGCACACTGTTGGCATTTAAGAGACACAGAGAAAGAACGAGTTAGTGTTTTCAGGATGAGGCCACTTGCCCGAGGCGGATCGCTCTGATGCACTGTTTCAAATCAAAAGAACATCCAGCATATTTTTTGTTTCTGAAAGCCTTCAGAATATTCTCAGATCCACGACAGACCACATAGTTCATTAAAACTGAGATGCATCACAAACTGTCAGTCTGTCTGTTAATCCTACCACTTTCATCATTCATTCATCTTATTCTTTAGCTGCATACGTTTTCATTCATGCATGACAAGAGGGAGTTTTTCCCCACTATATTGTTCTTTCTTTTTAAGATATTCTCAACAAAGAACATCAGGAGGCTCTTGGATAATTTAACAATATGAAAGGGTTTATGAGAATCAATTATCTGTGTTTGGCAGGCAAGAGACTGAAATACTACAATACCCATGAGCCTCAGCAAACATTGCTATGAAGTATCGCTGCGAGATGGACTGCCACAATTTCCCAGTTGATATTTTTGCAATATCCGACCTCCAAGACGCATAATGCCAAATGTTAAATGTTAATGGCTGATGATGACAAATTGAAGTTTCTTTGGCAAGCATACAGAAAAAAACTGAACTCTCTGCAGTGCAGTGCAGCCTCTTTGCATTTATAAACAAAAAAGTGGACAACACCACTCCTCCGCTCCCTCCACTGGTTACCAGCTCTGGTGGCCCTGCTTACATACAGGATCTTGTCAAACCCCCCTGCCCGTTCTCTCTGCTCTGCATCAGCCAAACAGCTGGCGACTCCCAACCTGAGAGGATCTACTCGCCTCAAAACCACTTCCAGACTTTCCTCTCTCCTGGCATCGAAATGGTGGAATGAGCTCCCCACCGACATCAGGACCTCAGACAGCCAAGAAATCTTCTGCCACAGGCTGAAGACCTACCTCTTCCAACAATACCTTGGTTAAGTCATGGTGGCTAATAACATTTTTTTTCTTTAAAAACCCTCTTCTTCCTTCACTCTTTTTCTTTAGCACATTGCGTTACACTTCTGTAGCACTCCTGTAGCGGTTACAGTTGGCTCTTCAAGAGTTTTGCACTTACTTGATTCCTGTGGTCTAAGGCTAGTATCATCAAGGTTGAAGGCACTTAGTGTAAGTCGCTTTGGACAAAAACGTCAGCTAAATGACATGTAATGTAATGTAATGTAAAAGTGGAGCAAAGACACATATGACTCAACAGCCATTATAGATATTACTTTTGATCACTTTTATACTTGGAAACATATCTAAGTATTTAATTAAACATTACATATATCATAACACAGGTAAATACATTTTATTTTGCCTTTTAGTTGGTAGTTGACCATTTATAATGTGTGTTTCCATTATTGTGTGACATCAAGTCAGAGTAGGTAGATTTGCCCTGAGTTTACAGATATAACCTCCGACTTTGGGTGTACTTTTTTTTTTTATAAAAAGGGAGAAATATGGGGGTTTAGAGTTGTCTGGAACGAATCATAAAAAGCCAGTTGGAAGCACACCAGATTATGAAGCTGATTTATACAGTATCCAAAGCTTCAGCTTGCTGTTAGCCCACCCACAGAATATTATCTCTACTATTGGATTTTTTTTTTTTAAAGACAAGTAACTGGGAAGCACAGTTGACTTCCCTCCGTTTTTGTTTTTTTTATATACACAGGCTTGTACCTTTGACTTATTTATTGAAAAACACAGATATTTTCTAACACAGCTGACTCAGCCAGGAGGGATTCATGTCTGTTTGAGCTGTGAAAATGCTCCAACAGTCAGTCATCTAACACCGTCTGTGACTAAAATGAAAAACACTTTTTCCTATGGAACCTTTGGTTTTTGAAATAACTGATCTCACTTCACAGCTCTGTTTTGGTGCATTCTCAGAGCTTCTTTGTTGGAATAAACATTATTTCCACAGTGACATTTCATGTTGGAAACTGGATTTTTCATAACTTTTATGTCAACTTTGAAGTCATGTAGTTGTGTATTTAATGTAACGTCAGACATCTTCATTTTGGCTTTGTGTTTATTTTACATGGAGATGCTGATCGCTGAAAAGTGTTTAACTTTGGGTAAAACAAAACATTCTTAACTGTCATTTCTTACCCAGCCATCCAATCACAGTAGGGTGGGACAAAGACCACTGAATCCTGCTCATGTGAAAGGGTGCTACTCCTTAAACCTGGCTCCATCCAACTTCAGCTCTTGAACCAAACAATGGTACTTGCTGAGATTTTGTCCTTTGCCAACAAAATTTCACAAACCTACATTGACCAGCGGGTCCTTCTCTTATTGTGCCAGCAATCTACTCTAAGTTATGTACCTTGTGTCAACATTTTTACTTCCTTGGATATTTTAACAAAAGTATCTTAACTGACAAAACGCTATCCCTCCAAGGTGCTCTCCAACGCTCTCAAGCACTCCCAGTTGGGCGTATTAAGAAGAGCATCAGTGGTTCAGGCGATAAAAACCTCCTGAACAAGGGAGGTTTGAGACCAGCAAAGAGTTGGTGCCATTCTGGAACCAGTTTTCCTTGCCAAAAGCCCATTTTTTGGCTGTCGAAACGCAAAGAAGTGGTTCAAGATTAGGCACTGGCTAAAAGGGTAACAGTAAACTTGAACTGTGCTGCTGTTCACCTTTGCAACCAATTTTTTCAGGCTCTTTGCAAACTTTGCATGGCCAATGTTTGCACTCCGTCTACATTAAGACCCACACCAACACACACACACACACACACACACAAAAAAACACACTTATCCCCAGGGCGTTTTCATTTGTCTCTTGTCATTTCTGCAGGGGACCGTAATGACATCGGCAACAACAACACCTACACCAACAAAACATCAACAGTCTGTTCGCATTCATATCCATATGCTCTCTCTCACACACACACAGACACACACAGACACGCACACACGCACACACACACACACACACACACACACACACACACACACACACACACACACACACACACACACACACACACACACACACACACACACACAGTGTCTGACCTCATTCCTACAATCTGTCTCCTGGGAGAATAAGGAAGAGGTAGATCAGAAGAGGAAAAAATGATATCAGGTGAAATGAAGGGAAGCAACGCGTGCAGAGATGAATTCAGCCGAGCAGGTGAGAGGGAGTTTAAGAGGAACACACGATAAAAGCCTCACTGAACAGAGGAGGAGGAGGAGGAGGAGAGTTTCAAATGATAGGAGAGAGGGATAAGCAGAGAATGAGATGGATAGAGGAGATAGAGGTATCACTGTCCTCCCAGGGGTGGTGTTAATAAACAAAAGGAGGGTAATAAGGTAAGAGAGGATTTGCCGGGCAGCAGATGGCTATGTGAGTCACTCCCGTCCCCGGGAATGAAGGGAGACAGGGAGATAAGAGAGGGTAAGGGTGAATGGAAAAAAGAGCAACAGAGACTGAGGATGTAGGCAGAAAGTAAAAAAAAAAAATCACTCATCCCTTCAAAGCACTTCTGCATCTCCTTAAACCAGCCTGTCACTCAGGAAAAGAGTAAATAGATTCTCCTGTGATTTATTTACCTGCTGGGTCACAGGCAGCTGCCTGGGATGAATCCTTTCCCGTCATGAATAAAAGTGAATAAAAGGGGAAAATGTTTCAATAAAGCCCTGCTGTTCCTAGAAACCAAAGAACCACCTTTTAAAATAAGAGACCCTGGTCGCAAGGAGTAAAAGTATAAAACCTTACTCCTTCATAAAATGTCTGAAAAACGACTTTTACTATGTTTTATATTACGTTTAAGTTGTGTACTTACATTATGTCAAATGTTTCATGTTATCATATCTCCCCCTGTACATGACATCACATGTCAGCGGTTTTGGTTTTCTGACAGTTGTCATGAAATTGACTTTCCATCCCATTTAAAGCCACATTTTATGATACACTTATAAAATCTTGGTCATTTTAACTCTAGATGAACCAGATGAAGGATTTTTGTCATCGGACGTTATCAGTGAAACAATCTGAGCAAACGTTAGCAGCAACTACGCTCTAATGCGTCCAACTGTGCACCAAACAGCATCCGAAAAACACAGATTTTTAATGTGAAACTGCTTCAGTATTTTACAGATTTAAATCAGCTTGTCTATTTGTTATGGAAGGAAGGAGACTTCTGTGGATAATTCTGCTCCTGTAAAAACACCCTGAACTTTGTAGGCACTTGGCCAACATGCCAAACAGCATCCGGGAAACCCTGATTTTAAGGTGTAACTGCTTTATTCAGAATTTTTTACCAGTTTTAAAGACTCGCTCCATTTGTTTCGGAGCACAGGAGACCTTTGCAGATAATTCTGCCGCAGGTTAAATCCTCCTGAACAATAAACACTGAAGCATTTCTTCCAGAAACTGACTCATAAAAAAAGCATTGCTCTGTCTTTTGTTACTTACTGGATTCTAAGACAGCTAGCAGCCAAAACACATTACATAATGCATGTTTAAAGTCACTAGATTACAACTGAGCATGCAAAATATAAGATATAATATGTAGAAAGGTATAACTGAGAAAATAATATCACTCTATAAACTAAAAATGACTGCAATACCAAACCAATTTGTTTTCTAGATTCAGCCATGTTCCTTTTGTCTCCTCCTATCTCTGGATCAATGCTGCCCCTTGACCTTGCTGAGGGGCTGTCAATGTTTTCAAAAGGCCTTTCTTGTCAGCTCATCGTCAGCTTTAACAACCATCACAGATACATCATGGCCTGATTATCGATGGACTGGCTCCTACAGACGCCTATAAGGATCTGTATAACGCTGAAGGCATTTTGCATGACTCACACCGAGACTGAGTGAGAAAGAAGAGGAGGGAGTGAAATAAAAGAGAGGAGAGCAGAGCAGGAAAAGCCCCTCTTCTTTCTCCTCCAGAAGCCAAGGACACGCTTGTAATTGGCTTAAACTGTAGGAGAGGAGAGGAGAGGAGAGGAGAGGAGAGGAGAGGAGAGGAGAGGAGAGGAGAGGAGAGGAGAGGAGAGAGGATTTCAGATGAGAGCAGAGATGAGGGAAAAGGGGAAGGGGGACAGCAGGGGATGGGAGAAGGGGATGGGAGTGATGAAAGGGAAGAGCTGCAGGGATGTGATGATTAGCAGCATGGAGGATGACTGAGAGGAGGGAAAGTGGTGGAGGTGGAGATGGAGATGGGTGGAGGAGGGGGTGAGGTGGGTGTTGGGATTGGGAATGAGGCAGAATGGAGAGCCATTGATCAACTGTCACAGCGGTTTACGGGGACCTGACTTACAAGCATCAACATCCAAAGGCTGTATGAACTCTCTGTTATGTGTGTGTGTGTGTGTGTGTGTGTGTGTGTGTGTACATGCTAGTGCCTGCTAGTGTGGTATATAACAGCCTTGAAGTGCATATATATTCTTTAGGGCTGGGTGTTATTTGATTATTTCATTTCAGTGCTAGAAATAGTGATACATGACCAGTAGTTCTAGTTTTTGTAAAGATACAAAGACAATATTTTTTCCCCATACTTTGGAGCTCAATGAATTATGTTCATATTTAGGTGCCAGTTGAGGCAGTAGTGTACCATGCACTGTATTTCAACATTTAATACAGGAGGCAGGTGTAGCTACAATAGCTACTTTTTTGGGTGATATACTGCCCCAGAAATAAGTGTGATTAACAGTATGGTTGTGGCTATTAATACCATAACATAATAATGCAAATTGGCCCTTTCAAAAAGCAATTACCTTTTGACTCTTAAGAATATTTAGACATACATAACAATAACAAGACTAGGTTAAAACCTAGTATATGACTGACCGGGTTTGATCAATGTGATTTTGCAATTTTGTGGGCATGTGCTACAGGAATAGTTAACGGTAGTGTCTATGATGTTAATATAGATTTGGATATTAGTAGTTAATATGCTTTTGTGCCAGTAATAATACAGTTAAAAATATAATAAATCTTAGAGGAACAATAGCATATTTTTAGTGCTTTGGGATCCTAATAATTACCTTTGAAATGAAATGAGTGAAATAAAAGCACTGTCCTTATAAGGACAATGACAATATGTTTGAAAAAACAGGAAGAGGACAGAGGACGAGCTGCCTCAAGCTGCCTCGCCCCCCAAACAAAGTGTGATCACTCAGTCAGTCAGTCACATACACACCGTGTGTAAGGCTGACCTCGGCAGTCTGCCAAAAAAAGGACTCTCAGCGTCTGTTTGCAAAAAATGCACTTCAATAAATTAAACTTTTGGCACAGAGGCACAGAGAGTCATTCATTCCTTAACAGGCATTATACTGCCAATTAGGGCAGGGCGATATGGCCTATAAATTATATTGGGATGTTTTTAGGCTATGTAGCAATACTCCATATTTTGAAATGTCCTCGTAAGTACTTCATAAATGTGCAATTTAACCCTTTGATGCATAAAATCACACAAGTCTGATGATTCAACTAGTCCCTGCAACATATGTCTGCATTAAAACAATAATTATAAGTATATTGGAACAATTTTAAACTTGCATGCAGAAAAGGAGGCAATTGCACACAATTACATTTAACTTTTACCATAAACTTTTGTCTTTTTTGCCATTTGATTATTGGTAATAAATAAAGCAATTTGTATGGGCAAGAATCAACTTTAAGGAGATTTTCGGTTAAGTGAAGAACAGATTTTGGAACAAAAATATATTGAAATAGAAAGCCATATAGAAATCCATCTGCCTCTAAACTCTCCGAACTCTATCTTCCACAGAGTGAAAAAAGACAGAAATGATGACAAAGAAGAAGAAGATAAAGAAGAGATGCTTTCCATCGTATCAGTGAAGCCTCACACACTGTCCGTCTGTCTGCTCTGAGCCATCATAACGCTCTACGCTCTGAAAATCAAACCTGACATCCCACAATGGGTGCCACTTTATATTCTCCCCAACACCATGCAGAAGATACTGCCACTAGATGCTCCAGTAACAGCTGAAATGTTTTTCTGAAGGTGGACCCAAAATAATTGTTGCAAGAAGAACTTCCTTATTTAAAATATAGTGAGATACCATTTCATCAGACACAAAGGCTGCTGAACAGCCAGCCACACTGACTGGACTGATTATTTTTTATCAATGGCAGATGGAGATACCTAATTACTAACCCCAGGAAGCCTTTTGGTCCTATAACTGGTGGCTACAGAGATGATTAGCCTCGCGTGAACCTCCAAAACCCTGATTCCAGACCTCTCCCCTCCCACTCCCCTCCATCAGCATGGCTATGCAAACCTGCCTGTGTCAACTCAATTTATTTTCCAATTTCCCGCAGGGTGAAAGAGTGCCTCTCCCTCTCTCTCTCTGTCTACCATCTATCACTCTACAACTCTCTATTTTCTCTTCCTCCTCTCTTCTCTCCACGCGTCCCCTCCTCTTGTGTCTTATTTGACTATTTTCAGCTCGTGTGGCTCGTTGTTGTCTTCCTCCTCCATGTACGAGACAGGTGACCCAGGAGAAACTATTTATAGTTTCTATTACAGATGAAACAATTAGTGGATGAAATGAACAGCAGACAACAATCTAATCAGAAACGATTAAGCATTTAAAGATCCTGTAATCAATATATTTATATAAACAATGAATCAAATGACTAAAGTGAAAAGGGGTTTCTCTTAGTGATGAACACACACATAGCTGCAAGTTAGAACCAGCTCTGGATCTCTACAGAGCCTTTTAGCCTCTTATATCTTAGAGTTTTGGTTTTACAGCACATTTATTGTTTGGTTCTGTGTCATTAAGCGGATATTTTCAGCTGCAGCAGACAGCTGTTTTCATGATAAGGAAATTAGGAAAATAAAGTATGAGAAAGTCCCTTTAGGGTGGGTGGGCGGTGAATTGGTCAAACAAACAGCAGACTCTGACCTGTGAGACCAGAGTTCCTGTCCCTTTGTCAAAATGTTAAAAGAGCTGGGTAAACTGGGTATGGATCTTCCTTTATAAGTAACCTTTTATGTCACTTTCTGCATCGTATGCAAGTTATTTTAACCTCAAAAGTCCTTTTTCTAACCATAACGAAGTAGGTTTGTAGCCTTAACCTCAACAAGTACTTCAACATTAACCACTTGCATGTAACTGTGACGTCACATTTTGAAAACAGCAGTTGTGTTAGTTATCGTTATAAAAATGTAAAATAATGTCTTCATAAGAGAAGAATTGTTGACAAATACTGTTAATTAATATCCTTATATATACTGCTTAAATGTGTGAAATACATGGCTGAAGGTAACATATTTCCTGTTATTGTGTTTTTAACAATTAAAAAAAAAAAAAATTGTTTTGCTACTTGGAGTCCTTTTCTGATGTTATGCATACCAGTAAACAGATCTCATTGCAATGAAAAATTGATTAGACTTTATACATACATTTGCCACAAATTGATCGAGGAAAATATTATGATTCATGTCATCATATTGATTCCAATCATATCCGCCAGCCTTGGTTGCACCCCTAGTTTACATACGAGGCCACAGGCCTGGCCAGTTAATATTCATGCTGCTCTGTGAAGAGCCAGCAACAACAACACACATACACGCACAAGCACAAACACAAGGAGCTGGCCGGCTGCAGAGGAATACACTATCGACCAACCAGAAATTTATCAGCCACAACAATTAATCTTGTGGGAGGTGGGTAGTGACTCTCTCTTTCTCTCTCTGTGAATCTCTAAGTGGCCTCTGAGAGAGAAATGTGACGCGGCTAGAGGGTAATACTGAAGAGATTGCAGACAGACAGACAGACAGACAGACACTGATACAAGATTTCAGATGGTCAGCCAGGCACAAGAAGAAAGCTCCTCACATTCCCTCTAACTGCAGGTCATATAACATTTCAGAGACAAGGTTTATTTATTCTACTGGGAGAGACTTTTTAACCTCTTTGAGTTATATCTGCAAGTCAAGTGTGCAAATTAAGAGAGTTTAAAATGCTTGATATGCAGCCTAAGGTTCTTAATAAGCAAACAGAAGGTTGTAAAACTGAGCCGCACTGTCAAAAGAGCTATCTGTGTCCATGCAAAAGCATCACATTACACCTGCTGTCATCCCCTGACTTTCCTCCATACAAGCCCACATGAATTATTGAGCAATCCCTGCTTTGTCAACTACTACACCAGAAAAAATATCCCACCTGTTTCCACCATTCATAAAAAGACAAGATGGATGTATCCCCAAGTTTGAACAGAGAGGGGAGGAATGAGTATAATGATGCCGTTTTCCAAAACGATGAAAAAAAAGGGAGAATACATGCAGTCCTGTCACTCACAAAGCAGAGCACATGCTTCCTCTTTTCTCTAGTTCTTCCACCGGCAACAACTGTCTCCACGCTGCAGCTCTTCCCCTCAGAGAGGCGAAGCTACTGATCCTACAAACTCCTCGACATCAGAGAATTAAACGCAGGAAAATTCTGAGAAATATTTGCAGGTTTTGTGTACTCACCTTTGTTATTGAAGGGGTGTGTGTGTTGTCGGTCGGTGTGTGTGTTATGAGCTCCACAGCGCAGCAGGCAGCCTCTCCTCTCCGTCTCGCTCCCACTGCGAGCTGGAGTTGAGTGTATGAGAGAGAGAGTGTGTGTGTGCATGAGTCCTCTCACTGGCTATTGTTACAGGGAAGGGAGCCAAACTGAGCATGCTCCAACGTGAACAGCCCTTGTGGTTGGCATGGAAACCAGAAAGCGGCTGCCTGTGCTCAAGTTGTGAGGTGCTTTCTGTTGCACACACGCACACACACACACACACACACACACACTGACACACACACACACACTCTAAAGTGCAGGCAGGTGCTGCTGCTGTGTCATCACTTGATTAATCCCTAATTCTCCTTCGTTTCAATCTCTTCCGTCAGAATGAAGCGACAGCTGCTCTATCAGATGATGACCTGGATCACATACAAAAGTGTCCTGGATACAAAGTAATCCAACTCTGTTCAGAGTTAAACACCCGACATTTAACCTGAAAATACCTCTGAATGTAACCAATAATAACAACACAGACACCAGAGCTGATAGAGAACAGAGAAAAGCAGTAAATCTACATATTTGAGAGGCTGAAAATTGCTTTTTTTTTTACATGAAAATGAGTTTTTCTGTCGATAAACTAATCAATCTGTCGACTTATCATTATAGCCTGACTGATAGAGGGGGGATTAATTGATAACCAATATAGTTAATTTTTTTGAGCGGGAATGAAAATAGACCTTTTTTCTGTGGATTATGCAACAATTTTTCACCACTCTGCAAATGAACCCAAAGAGCTACTTACTAAAACGTAATATGTTTATAATGAAATAATATTTAACATTGTTATACATTATACAAACAATGTATTACATTATCAGCCAATCAAGGTAAGATTTTCAGTATTACAGCAGCAAAGTGGATAGCAAGATAGAGAGGAGCTTCAAAAAAAAAAAAAACAATAAATGGTGAAAAAGGAGTATAACATAGAAATATAAGAAATGTATTAACAATTTACACATGTAGAAATATTAAAAAAATATTAATTTACAATTTAAACAAGTAAAAATATATAAAAAGCATTAAAAATTTAACCAAAAGGAAAATAAAATGTAGGAACATTACAAACAATGTAGACAATGATCTATAAATGATAACAAGAAAATAAATAATAAATAGGAAAAAAACAAATAGTCAAATAAACATCATTACTGTTCAAGTCAATTGCTGACTATTTAAAAAAATAATAATAGAAAAATTATTATAATAGCTAAGACAATTTCTAAATCACGGCAAGCAACGTTTTCTGCATTATATATTGTGTAAGAAAGGTTTTCATATCAGACAGCATATACACTGATACCGATATGCCTTTGATAGATCAGACGGCCGATCTGTCATTGCAGCTCTAGGTGAGATAATTCTATAATAAGTGCTGCAATAATGATCTTGTCCACACTGCACCACTGACCTTCATCTATATCAAACAAATGAGTGTTATTGACTGTGAAGGGCAGCAGTATGATGCATCACGACTCAGAGTAGAATTTCATTACAAAAAGAAAATGACTGACAACGATCAATATATATTCACCTGTCATGAATTATGAAAACAGACGTATTAGTAGATATTTCTGCACCAGTGTGCTGTGCTGTATCTCAATAAAATCCTGTTTTGTCCTCATTAATATGCACATTTATTTACACAGCAGGATGCTCAAAGTCTAATCAAATCTTCTGCTCAGTCGGAGGAACATGTGTCGTAAGAATGAACAATTTTTAACAGGCATCAAACACAAGGCATGAAACGTTGTGTAACCGCCTCACAGAACGATGCTTTCGGGATATTTGTCCCCCTGCTGCAGTGTGTTGTAATGACAAGTGTGTTGGTGTGTGCAGTTTGTTGGCCATATGCAGAGAGACTCCAGGGGCATCCCACAACCCTGACCTCCTGTGGGAATAACAGTCACGAAAGGCACCATGCGGGCATCAGCCAGACGGCTCGTGGTGTGTTTGTGTCGATGAAACAAGAGCACAAACACAGCTACAAATGGCTTTCAAATGGAGATAATGCAATAGGAAAATATGTTTAATTTCCAGCATGATCGTATCCACGTCGTAACACGTATCCCTTTGCTTATTTTGATTTGACTTCACTATCCAATGCAAATACAGGGAATACAGGATAATCAGGTATTGGTGAAGCCATTATCAGCAGTCAATGCAGCCCACCCACCGTAGGGAGTGTGTTCACTAAGCACCTGCTGCTCTGCATTTCAAGGCTACCTGCCATCAACGGGAACCCACTAAAAGATTCAGCGCTGTTAAAACGTTTCTCCAATATTTAGCAGCTCCATCACACATCAAACGATCAATAGAGCGGCCGCAGGAAGGCATCAATCAGAGGAGGTGGAGGTCTGTATGTTTCAGGTGAAGTGTATGAATATACAGGGTGTAATCACTGCCAAGCTGACTGTGCTGAAATCCATTCTTACATTCATTAATAATCATTTGAATTCTGTAATGACTGCAAGTGTGGCTCAGGTTAGAAACATTTTTTTTTTTAAATTGATAAACAATCAATAGTGCAATGTGGTTTTTTTCCTTTCTTTTTTTATAATGCATAATATACCTTATTAATAAGGAAATAGTAGTATAATAGTCAGGTTAATTGTCAGTAAAATAGTTAATTAGCTGCAACCTTGTGCAATCACCTTGATTTGCCATCAAGGTGATTTTCTGATAGATTTTGGTACAAAGTAAACAGAGTACTACATTAATTTTGACCATCAAATGCATCATCCTTAACAAGAGGGTCTAATTGCAATCTAGCAGACAGAAGATATATTTAACCGTTGCAATAATTTACTAATCCTTAGTGATATATATTCAAATAAAAAAACTGTACAGAGAAAATATATTTTAATGTTCAAACTGATAAACTTTTTTTGTTGGTGAACATAAACTGTATTCGGAATTTGATATTCGATTTCCTTTGATAAGCAGGTTTTTTTTTTGAGTGTATAAATGCGTTCATATGCAAGTTTGACAAAACGCAGTATACAATGAGTCCCCAGATGATGCATTCATGACAGTCAAAAAATTAAGTGAATGCTGGACACGTCTCACCCTTTCACGCTCACCATCTTTACCACAGTAAGAAGATGAACCAATTATATGTGTCCAACTTGTGAAAATGGTGGGCGAGGAAGGTCTGGTGGTTGTGAATGAAAAGGTGAACACTAAACTAAAGAAATGTAAGTTATACATGGGCATGAGACGGAGCTGCTGAGCACCCTGGTGGGGGCATAATCTTGACCTCATTTCAGAAAGGGGGTTCATACAAGCAGGAAGTAAAAGCACGTGAATTCTAATCAAATTGAAGTGCAAAAACAAGCGGCTGTATATTTTGGCAGGCGACAATAGGGCACAGTATTGCAAACATAATTTCCAGTAAGTGCATAATTGCTGTGTGCCATTTGAGATGACACTAACTTGTAAAACACACCTATAACATTACTCAATCAAGAACATATTGTGTAAAATATACTTCATGGAAGTGTTACAGTTATAGATTTGTTATGTGTTAGCACACAGTGTACACATTATAATATATTTTTGGATTGGTGTTTGTCTTAACCTGATAAATGTACAGTAAGTTCATGCATTCTCCCTTTAGCTCTGGCTTAGTTTTCACCAACCCCTTAGAAAAAAATATCTGGTTCTTTAGCTGCAAGATGTAACACTTTCTTCATGAGCTGGTCACTAACTTTGTCAACCTGCAGTTTGGAACTGGGCAGGTACTGTACGGTGACTTTACCAGCACTTGTATGCTGGAAACAGCTGCCTTCGACTCCTTTTATTCATTGTTAATATATAGTAGGAAAAACTATTGTGGAGATGAAAGACCTCAAAGCATTAACACAGTACATTATTCATGCTAATAGTAATCAATTCTACAATGTGTTGACTATTTACAGGTGGACGTCTTGATGTAATGTCTTTTGGCTCAGGCAGACTACGCACTTTGTCATTTCTAGTTTGAAAGCCCTGTCAGTGATGTTCCTGCAGAAGCCACTTAGGAAAAGCCTTCAGTGCAGGGTATATAATGCATGTGTGTGTGTGTGTGTGTGTGTGTGTGTGTGTGTGTGTGTGTGTATAAGTTTGTGTGTGTTCAGGTCTGAGTTGTGCCGGTTCTGTTATCAGACCCACGCAGAGGTCTAGGTGGTACTGACACCGAGGGTTCGAGATGTATCCACTGAGCTGCCCTGCTCCGCCAGGCGACACACGGTTAGATAATTTATGAGGGCTCCACCATTGGTTCAATAATTCATAGGGCACTCGCTCTGCCGTGGGACAAGCCTTTTACTGAGAAAAGAAGGAGAGGGAGCAAGACACAACGGGAGAGAGAGGGAGAGAGACATTTGTGGGGGTGCAAACTCAATAAGAACTTGCCACACCATTACTTTTTGAGGCCTGCTAAATTTAGCACCGCTTCCATGACTCAGGGGAGGAGCCGCACAAGGAGATGAAGGAGGGTGAGCCAGCTTTTAGTGTCAATTTAGTAACCCTCGGAGCCCGAAAGCATGAAGCATCTCTCTGCAGCACAGGGTCCTCCTGAACCAACACACACAGCGGGAAGTAAGACAAGACAGGCTCCAGTCATGTAATTTTTCCGTGTTATTACGACCACACAGAGGAGGCCTAATAGAGTGTGCACAGGCAGTGTGTTCACATAATTCAGACCTCGCTGCTGCACAATAGCTTCTACTGTTAGCTCTCCTGGGAGGAACAATGCATTGTTGTTGACCCCCTTGGGGAGATGGAAGCATTTACACATCGAAGGGGGGAGGAGTGCGTTAATACAGGACATCGTAAAAATTGTCCTTTGCCAGTGTGTGTTTATCCTGTGCTTGATTGCTTGGCAACTACAGGGGCATTGTGGCGCACAGCGCGGCCCTTTGATGACTGACAATCAATGGAGTGATGGGTGGAGCGGTCGGAGGTTGATGGAGGGCACAATGCACAAAGGGACACAGTGACACACATACAGTAACGCAGCCACATGCTTGACACACTGAACTATATTTAAACCATTAACTGGGTCTTTGTCCGCTTGAATAAAGGTGAGCCTGGGTCAGTTTGGTCACAATTAGAGGAAACAAACCAGGACTTTTGACCCAGGAGGCAGGGTGCATGGGATAAGTCAAAACAAAAGTTGACAATGTTGTTAGAAGGTAAGTTAAGGTCGGTGCATCACGTTTTAAGGTGACATATGTAACTATGTCGCTTCCTGTGCTTGTGTTGTGTTCATGACACATTCAATTCTGGTATTCATTTGCATTCATTTTGCTTTTATAACTCTCTTTTATAATGCCCAAGTCGATTGTTTTCCCCCTAGCCTTCAAGAAGTGGTTCTGTGGCTTTGTAGTAACGAAACTGTGGTTTTTAACTAAACATGACCACTTGAACATTTAAACATTAAGTAAGCAGGCATTGAATGAGCTGAAGATAACCTTCTCAACCTGCCAGCAGGTGAAACAAACCTCTACTCATTCTTATGGACTGAAAACATTCAAAACACGTGCTACAGATGCCATACTGGTCCATTCCACCAATTTGATCCAGACTGAATATCTTCATAATAATGGATTAATTCTCATGAAAGTTTGCAGACACATAAATAGTTCCCAAAATCCTAATGACGTTGGTGGTTCCCTGAGATTTCCTCTAGCACCATTATGAGGTGGAAATTTGAGATTTCAAGTGAAATTTCTCAACAATAATTGGCTTAATTGTCCTAAAATTTGATAAAGACATTAATTTTTCCCTCGGGATGAATTGCAATTTCCTTTATGACCGTTTCACTTTTTATCTAGTCAATGTTTTAATTCGTCCAGGACTTCGGTCACATGGATGCTATATGTGGCTGTCTATTGCTTCGTGTTGGATTCTCAGGTATTAAACACTCTCTGTTCTTACATTAGGAGAGTTGTGTGAACACTTACATACTTTGAACCAAAGTGCTGAAGAGACGGCAGGCGGCAGGGGAAGTGACCCACATTCCTCAGTGAAAACTGCTGCTTCACTCTCTCATGACGTGTCGTGGTATGAGTGTGCACAATACCAATCCCTGAGCTTATGCTAAATATACCAACATTTCGGGTCACCACTAATGGCGGTATAAATTCATCTTGTTATTATGCCCTCTACTTTTTCATTTGTGTCAAGGTGACATCTCAAAGATACACAATTTACAGTGATTTCAAAAAGAGAAAGCTGAGACCACAACATGTTTGATGAATGACTTAAACAGCTAATAAACATATCTATTAATTGACTAATGTGTTTGAGCACCACTGACAAGGCAAATCTAAAAGCAAGACTGAGTCTTCCTGTTTAGTGTATTTCAGGGGACTGTTGAAGTATTTGTGTTTAGGAGTCCTCCATGAGGAGAATTTGATGTCTTTCAATAACACATTCAATAACACAATGATGTCAAATGGCACAACATGCCATTTGACATCATTTTGGACCATTATTATTACCACATCTGTGTACAAAGAGCTGGAAAAGCGACTTTAGAGCAGAAATGAACAAAAAGCCTCAACAAAACTAGCTAAAGAAGTCCACCAGGGGACCAACAACAACCATTAGGACCTATTTAGCTCTATTGATGCTCTCTACATCAGTAGCTCCAAACAGCTTTGGTGCTGCACCTCAGCCTTCTAATGGTAGGGAAAACCCTGCTGCTCTAAGTGTAACATTTTCACAGCTAAACATGGAAGTGTTTTGTATTGAGGTGGTGGGTGCAGGCTCATACACTCTGACCACCTCAGCACCCGTGTATATGCTGGCTGTGTTTGCATGTTTTTTATCGATTGGACTGGGCAACGCACTGGAACAGGTGACCTCTCTGGAAACACAGGAAATAAATGGATAACAGGGCTGCACGTAATCATCGTGACCCATTAACCTTGTTCATTATTTCATTTTCCATCCGCTCTTTACAGGCCTGATAGGAAAGAGAAGCGACTGCAGAACCCCATTTACATGTCAGATGTTACGCAAATAAAGCGATATGACCTATATTCTCTGCCATCTTTGTGAATGAGTAGGTGAGCGTACAGTATGTGTGTACACATGCTCCCTCCTGAGCCCTATATTGGCTGATTTAAAGCCCCCGTGTTCAGAGGGGATGCTGCTATCATAATCAGCGTGCCTGCAGCTGCACAGTACACTGAATGAACCCAGCCCTCCTAATGGGAAGCCTTGAAATCCAATTTTCCTGTCAATCTATCCGTCTGCACACTGTACAATGCAGTTCCTCTCAAAGCCGGATCACTAGCACACCATCTACATGCCTCTCTCATCAGCCTGGCTTGATTGCTCTCCTCCAGATGACACCACAGATCTGGTTAGTGCGACTGATGCACTGCAGGATTATGCTGCTGGTGGCTAATATCATTTGCATCATGACTTCCACCACAAATACACACTAAACTGGCTCCCCAGCTTAAATATCCCCACAGGGAAATAAATAAAAGGTGCACTTTCTTTACCATGTTAAACAGCTCTACTTCATCTAACAGTGTCACAGAACAGAACAGACTGCCAAGAGGTACCAGCATGCATCTGAATAAGTACGAGCCAGACAGAAAATTGCCAACAAAATCTACGGCTCTGCAGAAACACGGCTGGGCTTCATTCATCTGCGAAATAGACACCTCTCTTAATATTCACCCTAAATTAATCGCCTCAGTAGATACAGTAAACACAGGGTTGTTGACACATCGATGCCTCTGTGGAACTTATCTGCAGATGGTGCACTGGACTGAATGTACTGGAAACACTGCCTGGATCACATCCAATCAAGGCAAGATTAGCCTCTGAAACCTCAGAGATCAATGTTATTCCTCTTTTCCCAAGAGGCGACAGCTCATAAAGACTCTGCTGCGTGGGAGGCAGAAATAGAAACACATTAGCCATCAAAATTCAACTAATCTCCATAGTAATAGTAGGAAGCACAGGCATACTTCAGAAACATTAGCATTTACACATGAAAAGATGGGGCTGGCTGTGAGGAATTATAATGCAGAATACACAGACAGTGGGCAAGGCTTTCTGAATCTCATCGACACTGTACTTGGGCAGAATGACTGTGAACTATTGCATCAAACACTGGAGAAATGCAGTGGCGGTGTGACATAACTCAGGGTCTCAGGGAAGTGCAGGAAGTCAACAAGGTCACTGCACTTTGAATAACAGCACATGGAAAAGCCATTAGAGGAGACCTTGGGCTATCTCTGGATGAAAAGGTGCAGCCACCAGTAAGTAAATCTATTGCCATAAAAAAAAGGAGTTTCTTTTGTTAAACATGGACAGAAATAAGTGAATGCACTGTGGGGAAAGATATTTTTTTATTTAAATGAACAAAAACTGCAAAGAAAAGAAACACTTTCCTTTTTTAGGCAAAGGAGGGTAAACTGCACAAAGCAAACAGTGTTCCAGCGAGGTTGGAAACGTGTTAAAAAGATGTTAAAAAAAACACTTTAAAGGGTTTTGCTGTCTAATTATGAAGGCTAATCCAGATGCTTTCGATTATTGCCAGTTATCGATATCCAAATTGGTATTCCAATGCTTCACTTTTTTGTTTTTCTTAAAGAGTGAGAAATGGAGCAACTCTTCAAACTTCTCCCCACTGTACGCTAAAATTGCTGAAACACAAAATGTTTCTTCATGCAACTCGATACACTTAGGTTACATAGTGTCTTCCTACCAAAAACCAGACCTTGCAGATCCAGACTCCCTTTCAAAAACCCATCGGATCTACACAAATTACAAATCGTGATTTTCATCAAAACACAACAATGTTGCGTCCTTGGATTCTGGAACATGAATGAATCTGGCGAGCCAGATAGCCCCCCCAAGTGTGTCTTGAGTAAAGAACAATTTTCATCTGGTTTCTGCATGCAAAACAGTTCTGAGTTCTGTTTCCTGCTGCAAGAAAGTGCTCATCAGCATTTCGAGCCAAACAAGCTTAAGGATCACGAAGACCTTCCAGTCTAGTACTTTTTTTGTTGCCCGAAATTACAGATTTGTCTTACATGGCTTAACACTATACTATATATGATGCTTCCTTGCACTTTCCATCTTGCAACTCTTGGTTTGTTTTGAGAACACTCAAAAAGCTGAACAATAGTTAACAGGAAAAAGGAGACAAAAGCCCTTTACCAGAACATCTTCTGGTCACAAAGCAGCAGTATTTCTACTTCAGCACTTTATGGGGAGGGGGAGAGACAGCAGGAGAGACAGACAGAATGGGGGAGGATGTGCAGACCAGTAGATTAATCCATATTTTACCAACCAAATCGCTGAAGGCGAAGCAGACGCTCTGAGAGCCCGCTCAGGGTCTTCAGCCTCTCCAACCAGACAGTTTCCTTTGGGACGCTGCCGATCAACTGGCCAACCTCTTTACTCAACACGCCGATTCAGCTGCTTTCAGGATAATCCTCTCTTACTGGTAAAAAATGTGCTCTGACCCGAATCCTAATGGTCCACAGAAAGGTTGTGGACATAAATGTGCATGTACACACACCGACACACAAGCAAGAGCCGTCTTCAAGCTGTCAGGTAGAGCAGCACAGAGGCTTTCAGGCTCATTAACATTCTGCATCGGGCTTCACATCACACACACACATGAACACATGCAGGGAGCAATCTCCTCAGAGAGAAATATATTTTGCCGGTAAAAAGCCACAGCCCTTACTGTTTCGAGAGAGAATCTGAGAGAACAATAGCTCACAGTGTGGCGTGTTCGTTTCTGTTGCTTTAAAAAAAAAAAAAAAAAAGAGGTGCTCCCGGGCAAACATCCACTCAGTCAGAATGCTATTTTTGTTTTATTTTTCTATTTTTATTTCTGTGGAACTGGCACTAATGGATAATTACTTCAGGGCGAGCCAATGGGAGGGATGTGGTGAGTGATTGTTGTTGTCAGAAGAGATGCAGAGATTGCTACAGTCTGAATCTGTACATCAGATAACTTGCTGTGTTGTGTTTTTATAGAGATAAGATCAGACCAAGTGATAACTTAAACTGGATATAGGGCTAGGTAAAACTCTCACCAAACCTCAGAGAATATATGCTTTCCAGCATATATTATTTACACTTTCCAAGTAATTAAATGCTTTAGTACATGACTTAACATACAGAAATGACATGATACCGCAATATTGATTGCTATATTACTGTAATTTGACCATGGTAAACTGTGAAACACAAGAATGAGAGTAAAATCATACCTTAACTGCATTAGTATCCTGTCAAATCAAAAAGATGGCACCGTCCTATGCCAACATGGTGCTGTTGATTTTGATCCTAGAGGAAAAAGAAATAAAAGAAATGTGTCATTTTATCTGTGCTTGTTTTATGTTTTTATGTCTCAGTGTGGTTCTGTGGTGTGCTCAGGTTCCTGTTTTGCTCTATATGACAAGCTTTTGTTAACTAAAGGTGTAAATGTGTAGCAGTAATAAAGATAAGGCACCAAAGACTCACGACAGAATTGACGGAGAAGGGCTGAAAATGTTTATGTCCCGTTTTTCTCCCCAATTTAAATCGACAGCTCACTTGATTATAGTATTTTACAGGGAGTAGATGACAGACATGCATAAACATGAAATAAGTGGGGATACAATTGAGGGTCAGTTAAGATATAAAGATAGACTGAAAGATTAAAAGTAACCAGTCTATTTTTGAAAAATCTCATGACAGCCTACAAATAAATGTACTTCACCATTTTGATGTAAACATCTTTTAAATCCATGTTCAATATTACTACAAACAAGTCCTTCTCATTGATTTGTGACACTGCAAAACTTTTTAATACATTTTCTGTTGCTTTATGGTATCCATTGTCATATCATATCTTGTAATGTGAAGTGATTTTCTTTAAGATCCCTCCAGTTCTCCAGCCCAGACAGTAGTAGTTGCTAAAGCATCTGCAATGACATGATCCCTCTCTGGCTTCCCACTATGCATTTCTTGTAGGGCTGTCAAAATAAAGCACTCATTTTGATTAATAAACTACAAAAATGAAAGAAAGCATTAAAAAAAAATCAATGCAGATTAATCGCCCTCCACCCTGAACATGCAACCGTCCACAGTAGCTTTAAAAACATGATGACAGCAGAAAACAAAATGTTACATCCAAAAAAATGCTTAGATGGAGCTTGATAGGCACACTGTGTGCAATTTCTGCAGAAAGGAGTTTTCATACTATCAGACTACTGCAACCCTAAAATATGACCTCAACACAAAGAACTTGGCACTCAAACAGGTCTTCAAGTCTACCTGTGACAGAATAATTGCTAAATGGATTTCACTGGCAATTTTGGTGATTAACGACAGGGTCTCAATGTCATATTTTTGATAGTTATGGCTGTTATTGAATATGAACAGTGAAAAAAATGTTCTGAATGTGTGGGGAAGTAGAAGAGATGCTGACATTTAAGTTAATAATGTTATTTCGTTGATTCACTCATCTACCAATTTTTAATGCTTGGCAGCCCGAATTTGTTGCATTGTACAATCAAAAGCGGAGATATCATTTGAATCCTTGTCTTTGTTGCACCACTCATGATGGAAAAAAAATAAGTTTAACTGGGTTTTAGTGGGGAGTCTGCTCACTTTATCTCCAGTCGAGCCAGCTTTTTTTATCTTCTGTTATGAAAAAAGACAAGAAAGAGGCATCGAAGTGAAATAAATGAGAGTTTGGGCAGAGTTGGAACCGACGGGAACATTAGAGCATGTAGCGTTGAGAGAGAAGAGGGAAAAAAGGAGGTGCAGAATATGAGAGCGTGGTTACAAACGGTTGTTAGTGAAGGAGAGGGGAAAAGGTTTGATGTGGATGGAGAATGAGCACAGCTGGAGCCCTGTCTGCAGCTTCACTCATGGTTACACAGGATGATGGGTGGGGAGGTCACACATTGAGGGAGCTTTTACCCTGCCACAAGCTATCAGAGAGGTTATGCTTTTAAAAAATGACTGCAATGCTGGGAATATGCCGCTGCTTGCTGAAAGAGCTTTAAAGTTACCACCTCAGACTTTTGTCTGACTTCCTAGAAACCTTCCTTACAGTCACTTAATGCATCAGAACTGCAGCCACGTTTCTTTGCATAGCAAGCAGTAAATGCATGTTTCACCGAATAAGAAATTAATTACTCACATTTTTGGACTGATAAAGCGAAACACTTGTTCTTTAAAACCTGCCACTGTGTCATTGAAGCCGAGCCACAATTGCAGGTTTTGTATTACTGTATGCTAATACAATAGGACTAATAAACCTGAAGGGATTATGTAGGATAATCCAGATAATAATATTATGGGATGAAGGCCACAATTAGAGAAGGTTACACCTCTCAGGGAACACACAGAAATGAATGTTGTAAGCGAGTAAAACACAAAAAATTCCAAGTTTCTCGTGTATACGATTAGAAATGTTACATTTTGGACATTTTAAAGCTGTAAAGAATACATGAGCTGAAACAGGAGAACAGAGATGAGCAAAGTACATGAGTTTCAATCATGGTCTTCAGCATTTTTAAAGCCTGTGGTCTGAATTTTAAGAACTTAACTTAGTTACTATATTGTTTTTATTTGTTTGATCAGTAAAACACATGTGAAATTCATGTTTTTATACGTGTGAAATTCAACATTTTACATGTGAAATGTCTGTGTATATATGTGTCATTAAATGTGAAATCAAAATATGGTTGATATTTTAGCAGATACAGCGAATTTGATTATTAATTAATCTCTTCGAAACATATCACAATGAAAAAAACCACAATTAACAGAGGATTGTGTCTGAAAACACAATTATTCCAACTCTATGGGCAACCGTGTATATCATCATATCACACAGTTCTACTAGTAGCTAAAGCTGTGGGATACATGTAATGGAGTAGAAGTATAAAAAAGCAGACTATGGGAATAATTGAGTATAACACATAAGTACATAAAAATGCACTTCTATATACAAAATTGGACTGTAATTGTTATATACGTAGCCTAACTTAATAAACTGAAACAAAACACAATATTTTGACACTGACAGCAATTTAATTTTTTTAATTATGTATAATGTGGAGTTGCTGATATTGTTTACTGTCAGTACACATTCCAAACTGATTATATCAACCAAATATATTAAACTGCTGAAGCGTATCAACCTGGTGACTCTGTCTGCAAATAAAACACTGTGAGGTAAATCAACCCCCAAGGTTATAAAACTCATGGTCTGTTTTTGTTTGTGGAGAAGGAATCTGATACACTATCAATGTCCTTCAAAGCTGTACGTTTTTACAAGCTGCTGCATGTGTGTGTCAGAGAGAGTTGTACAGTGTGTGTATCTGACGGCATCTCTGCATCCAACCAGCCTTGTCAGACTGACAGAGCATGGATGCTAAGCGCTCATATTAGCATTTTATCAAGTGACCTTCCTGCTCTCCAGTCTGCCTCTTAAAAACTGTTTTCACTTCAGCCTTCACTTTTCCCTTAGTAAAGATGCAATAAGTGTGATGCAAACTGCACTGCATCACTCAGAACTGATCAACTGGGAAAAAACACTTTCACTCTGAATATTAACTGTGTCTACAAGTGTAGTGCAGACATATTTTGAGGGTGCAAGTACATGCATAATTAACAGTTTCACCTCCAGCAGAAGCAGTTCTCAATAGTCTCCCATAAGCAGCTCATTGTTGCTACATCTGCCTGATTCTTAATTACACCTCTGGTAATTAGTGGTTGTCCATAATTGGGAAAAGGGACTCCAGACTGTCATGCACCCCGAATGCCCTTTGTTGATTGTGTTCGTTTGTAAAAAATAAAAAGGGAGGGGGAGGGCGTGTGATGGAGCTCACTCTCACACACACACACACACACACACCCACACCCACACACACACACACACACACACACACACACACACACAAACATACACACACGGAGACATACTCACACACATCGTCAGTCATGCTGCCTTCATGTGGCCGTGCATGCAGCTGTGACTGATGTTCTAACAGGACACAGGGGGATGTGTTACAGTTTATCCTGCAGGCAGGACACGAGAACAAAAGAGTCTCTCAGGGGACAGCGGGTTCAGTGTAAGAAGTTGGATACGAACACACTCCCATCATTATTATTATTATGCAGCTAAGTTCATTGTTGTTGATCTGAATTCCTCAATATAAATCTCCACGTGAGTGTTTTACAATAAGTGCATCATTTGGGCCATGTTTTATACAATCACTGTGATCTTGAATCAAGGTGGATCAAAGTGTCCTCTGACTGATATCTGATATAAGTAAAGGACATTTATTTCCCTGCATGTAAAATTAGTCCTTGAAATGCAGTGGATCCATGTCTTCCCCTCTGTCTCACCCACACATTTTTGACTAAGACAAAGTTTGCACCTTATCAAGTCAATAAAAAAAATAGTGGAATTGTTTGTACTGTACATGATAGAGCTGGTGGGAATCATCCACCCATGATCTTCACCCTTTTATCCTGTGGAAGGTCACTGGGTGAGATATCCTGGACAAATTGTCAGTCTATTACAGAAGTAGAATGCTGAGCATGAGCGTTCATTCTTCATTCCTGACATTGGATAGTTTGGCAAGAAAAATAAAATGAACTCAAGGTCTACTTACTGGCTTTTTACAACTGCATTTCAGAGTCTGAATGCAGTTTGCTCAGTTATCATTATGTGGACATACGTATGTATGGATCTACAGTAGATCATGTGGTGAAAACTCCATCCACTAAAAAGGAAGATGCAGCTGAAAGCTCCAAAAAAGGGAGTAAGTAGATCTTGAGTTAAGTTGTTGTTCCTTTTTTGGGGTCAAATAAATAAATAAAGGAATAGTTCTCTCATATTGCATGTATCACAATATGGCTAATTTATGCAGAATCACAGTATAATCATGTTTCATGTATGTTTAATTCAATTACCTATTTATTTAATTACATGCTGAATAAAATCATTAATTTGGGCATGGTATGATAATTTTCACTTACTAACTTTTTTGGGGGGAGCATTTCCTGTTTTTAGTCCAACAGCAAAGTATCATCACAGATTATAATTATTATCTGTGTGCTTTATGATAGGTCTGGCAGTGTCAGACAAGGAAGTATGAAATACAAGAAAAGTCCTCCAACCCATACAAGCAGCAAGTCTTGTTCCTACACCCAAAGCAATGTTTCAAAAATCAATCAATCAATCTAAATCTAAATTACTTAATTCATCCCAGAGGGGAAATTCAGTTAGTCTGGTAGAATCTCTGTTAGAATGAGACAGCCTGATGGCTGTAGGAGCGAAGGATCTTTTGTATCTCTCCGTCCTGCAACGGAGAGAGAGGAGCCGTCCACTGCTGTTTTTTTTGGTCCATAAAGGTTTTATGTAGCGGATGATCCAGGTATTTCAGGATGAAGCCTGGAACATGTTGACAGGTCATCTCTCCACCACCTCCTCCAGTGTGTCATCTCATACCCAAATGTAACATCTTAGTTTTGAACATGTTAACGTAATGAAACAGTTTAAGACACCAAAACCACTTTATTAGGTTCAAGAAAGGATTGTGGTTTGGATTAAAATAACCACATTTGTCAATTTCCTGTGTTTGTTTGACTCATCCGTCAGCCTGACCTACTACGTCCATGGATTTTGTCACTACGTCCCCTGATAAGACAAATTAAATATTACTGCCCTTATTAGAAAATGTTAATATTATGCCTTTTTTAGATTGTACTGAATCACTATCTACCAGCTGAGCTACTGGGGCACCCCTGTAGTTTGATTATTAATATCAGTACAACAAGTATTCAAATAAATCCATACAACAGGGATCATATTGAAGTCTACATTGCCGTCACATAAAGTGGTGTCATTTTCTAGCCATTTATATACTTTGTAAAAAAAAAAAACAACCTCATCATAACACATAACTGTAATCGTCTAATTACCACTGTAAGGACTATTACTTCTAACTAATTGGAAGTCAATGGACTAAAAAAACACCTGATCTCAGCCAATAAGTTAATGAAAAGTAATTATGTTCTGTCCAGCCGAGCTTATCCAGCTCCAAAACAAAACCACTACTTTACTGTGCCTGTCACAAGTGTACACATTAGCATTAGAGGGCCCCGGGGCCCGGAGTGTACCTGCCACTTATTTCTGCAGGCTTAGCCCGATAGAGCGACCTGCCTCATTAAATCTAGTGCTATTGACTCCTGTTTACAGTAGGTGGCTGTGTGTGTGTGTGTGTGTGTGTGTGTGTGTGTGTGTGTGTGTGTGTACAGGAAGCTGTACGAGTCTGCAGGTCCACTGCTTGACCTTTTATCACATCACCTCACTGATTGAGTCCATGTAGAGCTCAGATAGGGAGCAACAAAGCAATACTGTGGAGGAAAATCTATGAGATTCTCCAGAGGAGGGTCTCTCACTGAGTCCAACATTAGTCTGTCTGTCACGTTCACTTAGAAAGTCAAAGAAAAAGGCCCTGAGAGCGAGCCGATTTATTTCTGCATTTTGTCTGTCTTCCAGGCAAGATTATCCATCAGAGCGGAAGGCAGGATTTTAAAAATGCAAAGGTCATGAGTCCAAATTCTCCTCCGCTTCTAAGAAATCTTTGCTTCTAATTTCTTCAATAAAATCTTTCAGTGACTTTTATCTCTCTACAATATGGTTTAAAGGCTAAATTTTAAAGCCTTCTTCAAGAGGCAAGAAATATAATTCCACCTCACCCTGGTGTAGAAATACTGAACATAAATTTAATCTAATTACACTTTATTTGTTTCATATAATTCAACAGTCAAATCTGGAGATATTGAATGTAACATTATGGAAATCGGCCTTGCATGTGTAATCAGTGTGCACTTTTTAAAATCAACTCAAGCTGTTTTAAGCTTAGTAATAAATGTGTTAACTAAGTTCAGATTTATGCATTGCTAAATTAAAGCTGGCTGCATAATCATTTACAGTTTACACCATCTAGCTCTTGAATCAGCTGACAAAGCTAATGTGAGCTTGCTAATACAAGCCCCAGCTCGAGTGAAATTAAAGTCTTAATTGGATGCTACATAGAAGATGTTGTCTTTTATCACTCGGAGCGTTTAAACAACATGTTGATAGCTGTTATGTGTGTGAAAATGAGGAGCAAAGGAAATGGATTAAGTGAGCCATGAAATATGATTAAGAAACTTTTTTTCTGATTATTCTGACACAACAGGAATGCAGCACAAAGCCTCTATCTTTCAATGTTAAGGAAACTGAAAAATTATTTGTGCATCTACCCTGTAATTGTAGTAGTTCTTCATTGGCCCATGTTGCACCCTTTCAATATTTTTTATGAGAATCAGTTCTACTGACAGACAAATCCACAAACTGCACTAACAATTAGAGCCTGACTCGTAATTTTGAGACTGATACCGATTTTAAAGGTGGAAAATTCATTGATAACCAACATACGGCCAATATGTTAATTTTTTGAGCTAGAATTAAAATAGACCTTTTTATGTGATTTGTGCACCGATTTTACACCACTCTTGAAATGTACCAAGAGAGCTACTTTCTCACACATAATACTTTATTATATAATTCATTCATTATCCTCAACCGCATATCCGCATTGGTGCTGGAGCTGATCCCAGCTGACACTGGGTGAGAGGCGGGGTACACACTGGACAGAATCGTCAGACTATCACAAGGCTGACACATAGAGACATTCACACTCTCATTCACTCTTACGGGCAATTTTAGAGTCACCAATTAAACCTAAGTGCTTGTTTTGGACTGTGGGATGAAGCTCGTACCCGGAGAAAACCTAGCTAACCACTACACCACCGTGCAGCCCTTTATTATAGAATATTTAATATACCGTATATCGTACACACAATGTATGTCAGCTAATTCTATAAATGAAAAACTGAGAAAATAAAGAATAAATAGGAATAAAATAAATAGTTAAATCAACATGATTTCTGTTCAGTTTCAGTCAATTGCTGACTATTTAAAAAAATAAAATAATAATAATAATAGCCACATAATAGCACTGTCGGACAGCATTATACACCAATACTGATATGCATGTGACAGGCCAATATCGGACAATAATCGGACAATAATATCAATGTCAATCCATAAACACTGTTGCCAATAAAGCTGAAATAATTTTGTTTACAGACACAATCCTCTGTTTATTCCTATTGAAACACATCAGTTATCATGTACAATGATTAAATTATGTGTCCCAATTACTTTATATGTCAAGAATAAATCACATTGTCAAAATAATTTCATGGAAAGAGGTTAAAAAAATATTTTATAACAACTTCATGAGCAACAGTGTATCTGTCTGGCTCTAGTGAAAACATAACCTCCTTGGCTATGTAATAAAACAAAGTCCTACAAATATTTAAAAAGGATTGGCAGTTAATTGTAATACATCTATTAACCTCTTCAACCTATTATATTAGGCAGTTAGATTACAAGATGTGATGCTCCAATGACTTTGGGTTTACACATTACTGAAGTCTTTATAGCCAACACTGTTCTCAGCTTTAATGGTGCAACCTGCTTCTTCACTAGTTTGAAACTAGCTTGTACTTGCTAAACACACAATAAATAGTGCATGACCTCAATGGCAGCTATGAGCCTGTTGGCAATTCCCAGACATCCCTGAAAATAGTATGAAATTGCTTGTCCATGAATGCATCAAATTCTAGTGCACTGATATGTTAATGTAAACTGATAGAGACCCAATGATAGGCCTTGACGAAATCCCTCAAAAAATGTCAGAGAATAAAATGGAGAGAACAGTCACAACTAGAAAATTTCCTCTGGGGGAAATTTTGAAAGGGCCACGGGGGCTACTGCCGGTGTGTGTACACTATGATGAGATTCTTCAGAGATTTCAAACAATTAATACTAGTAATGTTATGATACTATTCCTCTTCAAGTATTTATTTATACAGCAACCTATGCCCTTTAACCTCAAAATGTGTGTGTGTGAAACATTTGTATCTGGAGGAGTGTGCACGCTTACGCGCGCATGTGTGTGTGTGTGTGTGTGCGTGCGTGTATCTTTAACTGTTATTACATTAAATGACCAGTGTGTGTGTGCGTGCGTGTATCTTTAACTGTTATTACATTAAATGACCAGTGTGTGTGTGCGTGCGTGTATCTTTAACTGTTATTACATTAAATGACCAGTGTGTGTGTGCGTGCGTGTATCTTTAACTGTTATTACATTAAATGACCAGTGTGTGTGTGCGTGCGTGTATCTGTAACTGTAATCACATCAAAACATCAAAGCGTTGGGTCGACCAATCAGAGCAGAGCAATCAACGGAATTAACAGCTGTGGAATCTTCTGGCAGAGTGAAAGCAGCCAGAGGTGGGCAGAGTGAAATTTCTGGCCTCGAACAGAAAGCATTTTTGGCAAAACCATAATACCTATCATTGATCCGACTTCACTTTGAGCGTCCTGAGTTCTTCCTGAACCTCTACATATGTTTTTTTTTTAAGAAAAATGAAAAAATAGCTTTGTTAGAGCGATCTAAAAAAACAGTTAAATCTCACTTTTTCCGAAATCTTGCTGCGTTTTTAATATGGGACCCAATGAGGCTGTTGGTGGTTTTGGTGGCGCATCTTTGCGTCGTACGCCCAAATTATAACTCTGACAGCTTTACCAGAGGACTGTGAGTGAGAAGACAAATTTTCCTACGTTTCTATGTATAAATTATTTCTGTAGAGTGGAATTTGCGGCCTGGAGCGCAGTTTTCAAATTTATTTTTTGACAGTTTTACCTCTCCCTCTACACTCTGAGCGATGACATCACACACTCTGACACGAACATTCCGTGCAATACACACCCATTATAATCTCAGAATTTCTCCAAAAATGATCATGGTCATTGAACAGGGATTGATAAAAAACTATATGACCTATCGAAACGCAAAGTAATACACCAATACACAAGACTTGTGTCTACTGTTTAAAGTTTAAATGGAGTCTCTAGGTGAAATTATGCCGGAGAAGTAGACGTCTGAAAATCTTCAATTAATGTTCTTTTTTGCTCATTTTCTTTCGGCCGTCCCATTCATTTCAATGCAAAATTTTGGGCAGTTTTTCGCGACTTACGTCGCGAAAAATTCATATTACGTAGAGAAAAGTAATAGCACACCGATCCCGATCAAACCGCACATTTTGATATATAATTTGCGGGACGAAATTGCGTCCGGAAGAGGAATAAGAAGAAATCCACAGTATAACAGTAGTGGTCCCTACAGCTATTGCTGTATGGGACCAGTGCTCGGTGCAATTGCCCCGAGGCCCTAATTACGGTTTCCAAGCAAAACAATAATGCATTAATCAAGAAAAAGATTCTTCCTAAAAAGTTTTTTTCTTAAACATTATGCAAGCTGACCATGTTTCAAGGTGCACTTATACACTCCCTGTGGGGAACTTCTTCGTGAGAGCACCCACGATCATTTAAATGGTTTTCCAGTCACGTGACTCTCATCTTGGGGAGGAAAAAAACACTTCAACTTCAGCTAAGTCACTTTTCATCAACTATTTATGTGTAGCAAGCATGAGGCTCATTATACAGTATTTTCCATTCCTGGAAATCAAAGAATCTGCTGCTACTGCAAATAACACCATTTTACCGTATTCATTAACATTATCTGATTGCAGTCTGGAAGTCTGCCAGGAGCAATCCCATCAGGCTTAGAAGCATTTCCAGTCATGGCTTGGATGCACCTGCCTGCTGCAGCCCAGTCATCCCCAAAAATGTTGCACTAGAGGACTCATGGGAGACTTCAGGGACTCCCCTGGGGGGCATGAGGAATAACTGCACTGGTTTCATTTACTAAATGGCACCACATAGAGAAAACAGGAAATAAAGACAGTCTAATTTCTGTCGCTGCATGGTTTGCGTCTGAGGAGAGGTGTCTGAGACTGAAGACAGTGTCCTCGCTGCAGAGACAAATCCCAAAGGTGAGGGCAGTTCAACCCCGCAGCTGTTTCCCTCCTTTGATTCAGGTAATGATGTTAAGTTAGCTATTGTGGGAGGCAGAGCGTTATTTGCTGTGTAGCCTGAACTTTGCAGTACGAGGACAAAACAAAGAGAACTTGATCTGATTAGTCAATTATTTGATTAGTCAATCAAGATAGATTTTAGACAATCAAATAATCATTTAAGTCAATTAAATATAGGATATGTTTTCATCAAATGAGACAATTTACTATTCTGGAGTATTTACTCATATCACAGTGGATATACTACAAAAGTGTGAATGATCCATTAATTTCCAATTAAAATGTGAGATTTATGGTGCATTCTCAATTTTGAAAACATTTGTTTGCAAAATATCTCATCGCAAGGTCCATAAATGTAGCAGTGCATATTAATATATCATCTTCTATAACCAATATAAGGGCTTCAACTAACATGTATTTTCATTGTCAATTAATCTGTTGAGTATATCTTCATTTCTTTTGAATTGTTTGGTCTAAAATGCATCTAAGTGGTTAAAAATGTCACTCAGTGTTTCTCAAAGCCCAAGATGACGTCTTTCTTGTTTACAACTCAAAGATATTCAGTTTCCAGAGTGAAGAAACCAGAAATATTTACATTCAAGAGGCTGAAATCAGTTCAACGTTCAATTGATCATCAAGAAAATGAAAATGAAATAAATAGTTGACAAATAGTCAAATAACGGAATTTTAAAAAGATTTATTAATCTTTACAGCTGTAACCATTTTATCACAATATTTTTTTAGGTAATCAGATTGTAAGACTTCACTTCACATTCCCTTAAATTGTGACAAGCATTTTTGTCTTAAAATAGATTAAATGATAAACCAGTAAAGAAATTATGAATGCATTAGGCCTACTCTATGATGAAAAACAATGACATTTGCAGACCACAAACATTGCCAGCTTCTTTTCCATTATTCAAACATCCGGAGCAAACATGGCAGGTTGCAGAGTGATAACAATATAGCCTATCTTCAGAGAGATGTTGTTTAACTGAGGCTGATATATATATATATATATATATGTAGCCTGAGTAGAAAGACTGTAACAGTGTAACATCACAGTTGAGGTCCACAAACACACACAAACCCTAACAGGAATACAGAAAGGTGAATTGCAAAATTGATTGATGGAGCAAAAATATCAACCTTTTATCGTTTTGTGCTTTTCATTTAATAATTAAACATAATTTGTGTTACTTACTCACAGTTACTTTCAGGACGCTTCCACCTCCATCCCATCAGAGAGAAGAAGAAGTGTCTGGATCCAGATTCAAGCAGCAGGTTGAAGACTCGCTGCTCCTTTAGATTGAATGATCTGATGTCACAGAGTCTCAGACTCCGTGCAGACCGGACAGAGACGGCACTGACATTAAAACCACACACAAATCGGTCGGTAAATTATTCTCCGTCCTCCTCTCGTGTTGGTTTGGGGGGTCTTACCGGAGGATCCCGGATACACGACCTCTTCTTTCCTTTGCGGGGTTCTCCTTGGGAACTGTGCTGCCTTCATGTGCTGCTTGTAAAATCCATACTTCTAGTTGTAAATCGAGAATGTGTCTTCTTTATTCACCTCACAGTCTGGTACTATGTGGTTTAAGTTGTAACAAATATAGAAAATGTTGTGTTTAGCGTGTCTGGTCAGTTTTTGTCACTTATGTCTACTATCATTTGGCAGAGCAAGTAATAATAAAAAAAAACAGAAAAGTAACAAAACAAGAGATTTCTTCACCGAGATTTCAAATGGGTTCCTTTGAAAAAAAATTGAAATTAATACATTGATGATTTGGGGTTGTCAGTGGCAGTTATATTTTTTAAAATGAAAAGGGTTCAATACTATTTGTGCTGCCTCTGCAGGCCTATAAAGAGAAACTGCCTTGTTGATGTTTAAAAGTAAAGATGCATTGTAAAAATAAAATAAAAACATACATGCAATCTGCAATCAACCCTAAAATGTACACACAATTTAGAATTTTTCTGCATTATTTACCATTGTTAGGATTATTCAATAATTAATACATTTGCAGTTAACACATTTGCAAGCGTTGAGTAAGAAATAGAGCTGAGGAGGAACATATGAAATAGTAACTATTTGTGTATCTTATTGAGCAGCAATGTGGTGTAAACTGGTATGTACTGGTGCTTGAAAGTGTAGTGTAGTAGGCTACACATACAATTTACAAATAATATATCTTTGGCCCAACTACGCCTTCTAGTTTAATTTCCGACAGAACATGAAGGCAGCACTAACCATAGAACAACCGCTCTCGCTCTGCTTCTGATTGGCTCAGATGAAAAAGGCATGCTGTGGTCACACTCAGCCCATTATCCCCCTCCTCAGCTCCTCCTCAAGGCTCAGAAGCCCAGATCATGGTGGTGTTTTCTCTCCATAATCATTCAGTGTGAGTCCAGTCTGATGTGTCTGCTGGATCCGCTTTTTTTTTAATAATCAGGGACCAATACAATAGCAGCTTCTGCACACTGTAATAGATATATACAGTAACCTGCTGTATTAATTCTCATGATAAATTGAAGTGTTATACAACCACAAAATAACTGAATGTATAATGATTAACTCTAAACTGAAGCATATTGACTATATACTGTAGCCAATTTATTTGGACTGGTACTTTTACATAATGTACCTTTGTGAAATTGTCATAATGGTATGAGAAAAAATGATACTAGTGCCAAGAAGAGGAGCTGCTCTTAACAACATAATGTGTGGCGTTTCATTGGATTGCATTTGCCAATAAAATTAGCTGTTTCTACAATGTTTGCTCTTCCATATTATGGAAGAGGATTGGAGGCAGGTAGGAGAAAAATAATGACAGCAGGGGGGAAAAATGAATTGTGCACTTTGAGAAAAAAGTCGAAAATGACGAGAATAAAGTCAATTTTTTGAGTTCAGTAAAGTAGACTACAACCTACAACCTGATTTTCCTCAATAATATATGTCTAAAAAATTGACATAAATTATATAAAATCAGATTTCCCAAACAATAGTATGAATAGTAGTGTGGGGGGATTTTAGTCCAACTACACCCTCAAATATTGGGGTTATTGCTCATTTTATGACATTGATGAGAATCAGGTTGTAGCTTGCAGTCTACCTAACTGTTCGGATAGAAAACAATGTTCCTCTGAACAACCCATCTGTGAATATCTTTCCAGCGTTACCAAACACAAAGAGTTGAGTTTTTATTCTCATTATTTAAACTTTTTTCTGGAACTGCAAAAGGAAAAAAAATCCTCTTACCTGGCTCCAATCTTCTCCTGTACCATATGTCTAAATGTGGTGTGGAAAAATATTAGAAATGTCTTTTGATTTTATGCAGTTCAATAAAGCAACATCACAAAAATCAAAGCTGTGATCTTGAGACTTGGAGTAATTCACTAAAATGAGAACATGACTTACTTGAGACTTACGAACATTGAGGTCCCAAGTTTTTATCTGCACTTGCTTTTGACGTGTTTCAGACTTCAACACAGCTGATACATCACATACTATAGTTTTTTTTGCTGTTCCAATATTCACATTAAAAAATATGTCACCAATATACTAAATTTGAAATAATCCAGGGACTGTATATCATTCTTTCTCTTCCTTTATTTTACAGTCTAAATAAGATTAAAATCTGACCAGGATGTTACGGTGATCGCATAAAAACATTGACAGTAAACATGATACAAACAACAAAAAGAGGCTAACAAAACTCCATATGAGCATCCAGTGGAGATGATGACAGACATGAGCTGCTACTGAGAGGACTTTCTCTCTGCAGACTGTCAACGCTTTCACTGCTACTATCTTGCAACCAGGGAACTCTATTGTGGCTCAGTCCTCAGTATTGTTAACTTGCGGATAGTTGCTTGGAAACAGTAAACCTTACCTCTCACGGTCCAAGGGCAACCACCACAGTAACTGATATCACCAGAGGACAGCCACTGTTTGCCTCCATCCATGGAAACAGACCCCCTGCTGGTTTCTATTCACAAGAGATACAGTGAAACAGGATTCCTGTCTTTTGATGATCCATCTTAATCAACACAGCGCTGGCATCTCTGGTGACTATTTTGTCTGTTTTTGACTTTTTATTCTGTCTGTATATACCACTTTAAGAAATGTTTACCATGCCATGTAGGTATCATTTTATCAGCACAATCTCACCTAATGACCTGATAATCATTTTTCAGTTTGACTTTTCTGGATCCACATTTTGAACACAAAAAACACACACAGAAACGTAAAATCGAGTTTTGAAAATTATGTTTTTTACTTTTAAATGTTGCAAAAGTGAACACACGTTGCAAATGTAACATATAAGAGGTAAAATGAGGTTAACATCTAGATAAATATTTTGATATTAAAGATCATTTTGCTTGTTTCCGGTTTTACTTGGCCAATCATCTTCAAACAAAAACTGTCATGGAGTTTCAAGCCAGTGCCTTCTTTTTTGGTTGTGACATCATGTCAAGTCATGAAGTAAAAGAAAAACAAGCCCTTAAAAAGTCATGAAGACTGCCTGAAACAATCTGATTGTCTTTTATTAATCATTGCCATCCTTTTCTGAGACCATTTCTATCTCTTTATGCTCCCTCTTATGAACTTTAATCTGATTCTTACCCTATAAACTAGGGGTCAAAGGTAACAGAGATTTAATAAGCCCGCTGTCTGTTTAATATTTTTTCTGCTGTTTTCTCCTATTTCAGGTTATCACTAGCATCTTCCAAGCCACTTTTCTCCCATTTATGACACCTCACAACCTCCCCTGCACATGTGAACATACACACCATCTCCTTAAGTGGTATAAGTACAAGGGAAGACCCCGTTGTGACAAACTGGTGATAATAGGCTTGTGTAATCTCGACATTCCACTTGTGTTAGATGTTGATCCTTTAATGTTTGAAGGCAGCAGAGCATATGGCTTCAGTAAAGTGCAGACAGGTTAGGAATTTAAAGCTTAGCTGTTTAAAGAAAGGAAAAGAGATTATTTTCACTGCCACAGGGTTCATGGAGGCCAGAGCCCCTGCAGCCTGTCGAGCTCTAAACTGCAACCAGTAAGTGTTGCTGCAACAGTTCATTAGTCTCTCATTGCAGACCTGCAGGACCTCCACACTGTGGTTTAGCTATTCCAGTTAATTCAGTTTGTCAGTGTTGGGACCTGTGCTGATATTCACTTTGAAGCTATTCTTTTTTTGGGGGGGTTATTTGAAAAAGAATACTTTCCCAAATCAACAGAAAAAAATAACGCTTATAATAAAAAATGTAATGTATTTATATACAGAGGCATCTTTTTTAAGAATGCTACGAAGTACTCGCAAAGTAAAACTTTACAACAAACATTAAAAACAACAATTCAAGTGTGAATGATTTTTAAAAAGGCAAAAATACTTTAAAGTACAGAAATTATACATTTAAAATATAAAATTATTAGAAAATAAAATAATCCATAATAGAGATGCAAAAAATAGGATAAAACAACAAAGCGTATAAAGTTAAGGCAAACGGAAGAGAATAGTATCAAATGGAATGCACAAAACAAAAACAGTAGAGTACACACGCACCAAATGCCACAGTTGAACTTAAACTGATATTATTCTATAACAAATATCAGTAAATATCAGAAATATCAGTATATTTATAAACACAAGCCCTAAAATACTGATAATAGCCACACACAAAAACCCCATGACATTTGACGTGCAGCTGCCCCGTCACTACGAAATCTTGATTGACAGCCATTGAACTAATCAGAATAAGGGAATAGTCCACTTGACCAATAATAAAGAAGAGAGGGCGGGGCTTAGTGGTACCAATGAGCTGTTCAGGGCTCTGCTTGCCGTACATGGCTATCGGATAAAAGAGAACAGCAGAAAAGTTTACAGCTCATGAAACTCTCAGAATGAATGGGACAGCTTATTCAAACTTTGACAATCAAGAACATGTCTTGAAATTAGGGGAGACGTTTGAGAAACACCCCAAAACCGGCTACCACACAGTGCGATGTAAGTGGGATTTTGAACCAGGCTTTTACAGTAGCTAACGGTAGCATGCTAGTTAGCTTTGTAGCTAAAAAAAAATCAGACGGCAGCTATTTGACATGTAGCCACGTTAGCCGACTCGTCGTCAGTCCGTTTGTATCCACCTGCTGTTGGCACACTTTGGCCATTTTACAGTTCTGTGTGTTTTCTGTCGTTTTAATTAGTTAGTTAACACTCAACTATTAGAAATGGTTAATGCTCCAGCTGTCAAAATGCTAGCTACTGTTAGCATTGCGTCAAACTGTACACTGCTGCCATCTGGTGGTAGCTGTATTTAATTGCAACACCGAGGGGCCAGCCGCCATGTGTTTGTATAATATTTAGTAATATAACAATACTACTCTTGTTATATCGTCACCCTGTTAAAATAATCGCCTAACTCATTTTTTCAAGTTTTGCAGGAAACACAAAAAACTTCACCAAAAATGTAACATATGACATTTATTGATAATTTTACTCAAAAAGGATGTAACAAATGATGGCTATTGGCATAGTAATAACACTGTGTGTAAATTATGTAACTTAAGAGAAATAAATGGCTTAGGCAATTTTTTGAACATGCCTTTGTGACTTAAACAAGTTATGGTAACACTTTATTTTGAAGGTCTCAACATACGAGTCACACAAGCTAGTCAGAAACATGGCATGACAAGTATCATGAGCATTAATGTTACTTCAAAGGGTCATTAATGTTCATGACACATCCCATGTCATCTTCATCACACGTTCATGTCACTCTTATGTAGACACCTTCAAATTAATATGTTGCCATATCTTGCTTAAGTCACAACGGCATGTTCAAAAAATTGCCTAAGAGTTGTTACATTACACAATATAATCACTGTGAGGCAATGCATCAAAATTGTGTTCAAATGTGCATTTGTCTGTGTATAACTTGAATGACAGTGTGTCTAAATCTCATTCTAAATTAAAGAACTATTTAAGTCTGTTTTCAACCTGTGATCCATTAGTCCCATATTCTCCTTTCTTTTTGATATTGTTGTTTCTTTTTTCTGTTTGTAGTTTTAATATAAATACACATATTGTTTAAAAAAGTCTTCTTACTGTTATTGCTAACTGCCCTTAGTTCTTGTAGCTGTTTTTTACGACTGTATCAGAGTACCTTTTGTTAAATTGTAAGTGCCATACAATTTAAATGTATTTTTTAAAAATGATTATTAAATGTGTGAAATAGGTAAAAATGCTTCCTTTTTTGTTACAGATGACTTCAAACCAGCCTCCATTGACACGACATGTGAAGGGGAGCTTGAAGTGGGCAAAGGAGAGCAAGTCACTATTACTTTACCCAATTTAGAGGTCAGTGTTCAATGCTACATTGATGATGATAACGCTCTCTGTGTTCAGGGCTGTAACCTCCATTGAACAGGCATAAATTATAGTCACAAAAAGTCAGGTAGCAACATTTTGATCCTCCACTTTTGGTTTCTGGTCAAAACATTTATGGGAAAGGGGATTGGACTTGCAACCTTAGTATTTAAAAAATACCGACTATGGTCCTATTTGTTTGCCCTTTTTTTTAGGGTTCAAGTGCTCCAGTAACAGTCTTCAAAGGGTCCAAGAGGCCATACATGAAAGAGTGTATCCTCATTGTGAACCATGACACAGGAGAGTACAGACTGGAAAAGCTCAACAGCAATATAGCTGTAAAGAAGACCAGGTGGGTTGCTTAAAGTTACTACTCTTCCTCTGTATTCTATATAACACATTTTACTATGTGTGTGTTTCTAAACATGTGTCTAGCCACTTAAATGTGCTTATTGGCATTAAAAACGTATATATTATACAAATTTGAAAATGGTTTCTAACTCACAATGTTTTGATAGAACTGGAAACATTCTCAATGTCTTTGCTAATACATTCCCAGGGCTGAGGGCAGCAGTAAGATCCATTCTCGCCTGGAGCAACAGACCAGTCGTCTGAGCCAGCAGATGAGGGGTAACAATAACAACAGCAGTAGCAAGACCTCAGCCAGCTCCAAGAGTTCTCCTCCCAAAGAGAAGACGTCCCCAGCATCTCCCATGGACGACATTGAGAGAGGTAACATGGCGTCAATCACAGTGGCCCTCATTTATCAAACGAGCGTAGAAACGACCGCAGATTTGAGCGTATATTTCGTCTTACGACAGGGTTTACGTGTGAATTATCAAACGATCGTATCTCTCCAATCGCAGCGTAAAAATGATCGGCTGTTGATAAATGTGTCGGCTCGAAACAAGCGTCATTTAAATGTCATGCCCTGATATATACCCGATTCAGAAGGCTCGCCTCCAGAGTTTACGACACTGAAGAACGCAATACGGCCAAAAAGAGGATTTCTTTTCCCCCTAAAGTCAACTTTGTTAGCAACATGCACCTACAAATAACAGTAGTTATATAGACATATTACAGAAATATGCAGCCACGGAGGTTTATGAAATAAAAGTTTTCACAGCTTTTTGGTTGAAGGAGGTAAACAATGTTTTAAAGTAAGTTTTAATTCCAAAAGAATAGGAATTTCTCAGAGGCAGAAAATAAAATGCTGACGTCCAACAGCTGCAAGACAACAAAGTGGTTTTTGTTTGGCAGAATAAAAAGTGAAAAGGAAGAAAATCAGTACCGCTGTCAGCAGAGTTTGAGTAATTAATTTATACATTGTGATATATAAAGCCTAATCATCTATAATATCCAAATATTGTTATTATTATAATGAAGAGATATTATTCACCTCTTTACATTTACTAAGAGTTAGAGGAGCGTGTGGCAGTGCTGATCTGAAATGTTTCTGTCCGGGAAGAACCACTGGTGGAGAGACGCTGACATTCCGGTGTCCGAGCCGGATGACGGTAAATAGCAAAAAACAACATTTAATAGCCTCAGCTAGTATTCTGATTAAAGAATTTCACGACCGCAGGGTGTATTTATTTTAAATGATGTTTTAATGATAAATAAAACATGTCTAAAAATGTTTTGCTTTGTCACATTATAAAACAAAACACCACAGAGTTTTATCAGCTCCAGGCATCGATACTGTAGTCTAAGATCAATTCTCCGACTCAGATGTGTGGACTTCACGCTGACTCTAATTTGCGTACACAAGCTGCGAGCAGATGTGAGATCTGATCGTACTCTCCGCTCACGTCCAAATTGATAAATGCCGAGGCTTGCGTAGAAATGATTTTACGCTCACTTTCTGACGTACGCTACGTTCACAAGCATTAGATGAAATTATTACGCTGCATAGGTCAGTGATTGTGTCTGACTGCTTGGTTTAATTTTTACTTTTTCCCTATTATGAGGCATTTCTTTATCTTTGTTCTTGCATATGCTTCTGCTTCCAGAGTTGATGGCAGAGGCGCAGGTCATGGACCAGCTAAGCAGCGGCGACAGCTCGTCAGACTCCAACAGCTCCTCGTCCTCCAGCAGTGACGACAGCTCCAGCAGCAGTGACTCTGAAGACGAACAGACCAGGAGGCAACCCCCGGCCCCGGCTCCGGCTAACCACAGCATGCCTATCATCACCACCACTAGTGCCAACACCAACACCAACAGCCGTAGCCATGAGAGTGGAGGAGGACTCATGAACACACTCAGTGAGTAGCCCTCCCAGTCCCATCTGAGAATGTAAGGTGCCTAAGACGTCGATACCAGCCAGTCGTTCCTAAGTTAAAGTTCAGTTTCACTCTTGCTCAACCAGACACTAGTCTTGTTTTTATCACACCATTTTCCTACAGTAACAAAAAAAATTTTAAAAACAGGGAAATTACAGAAAAAAATATCGGAAATGTGAAACCATACAAAGTGGTTTAAGATCGGATCTCGAATGCATCTTCAGTGCGTCTTAAGTCCTTTTGCACCTTAGAACAGTCTACTTCTGATTGGATCAACCCAGAACATATGTTAATACCAGGTTTGGTATTACTTTATGTAGTTAATAAACATTTTGAATAGATTTGCATCGGCAGAGGACTAACTGCTGGAATCCTAGCGACACATAGCAGGGTCTGGCAGTCTGTCTGAGGTAAGCTGTTGTGTAGCGTAAGCTTGTGTCTTGGATGTTTTGTCATAATGTTGATGATGTTGGTGTTTTTGATTCAGTGCTCCAAACAGATCTGGCACTGTCCATCTGCCTGCACTCCTTGCTGGCTCTCTGAAGCTTTGTGGGCTGCAGTTTTTTGGCAAAGGTGGTTGTTTCAACAGTGAGAAGGTCCACAGGGACCGCTGGTTTATCTGGTCCTTTATAATTTGACGTTCATAAAACCTCCCTAAATTCATGTTTATGTAGGATTTTACTACAAATGTTCCGGTAATGTTACAATGCAAATGTTCCAATTGCATCACTGTGACTACACATAGTTTTATTATTATATATTTGCAGGCAAGTATTTTGCAATTCTGTGTATTTTATTTGTCACACTTCAGGTGTGTAACGTCCTTTAGGATACTAGAGTGATGCCTTGGTTCAAAGGGACATGTTGGGGGAAGAGAAACAATGAATTATTTTTCTTACATAATCTGAAATGCTTTACAGAATATCACATAACAAAACAAACTGCAAAACTGACCGAAAGGATAAGAAATGGTAAAATACCAGGAAATCATACAATATAATATTGGCTCATAACACATAAGTAGTCTTTAAAAGTCATTGTTTATTTTGCTACTTTACTATTTGTGTTGCAGAGAATGACCTCCAGCTGAGTGAATCAGGCAGTGAAAGTGACTGAACAACATGAAGACGCTTGTGGACATCAGGACGAAGAGTAAAAGAACCGGGTACAGACCTGTTAAGTGTCTTGCTTCCTTTAATGTGGGACTGTCTTATGTACATATCCACAAATCTGCTAGCAAATATAATTTTTGCTTCTCTGGCAACAAACTTTAGATTATACATCACATTTATTGCTTCATGATCTTTTTTTTTCTTCTTTTTTTTTGCGTGTGAAGACTGTTAAGAGATGCCTTAGTTCAGAGTGACATGATACAGTCAGTGTCGGAAGAAGCAGTAAATTATAACAAACTATCTAATGTTTTATCTCACTTGATGCACATCTGTGGTTAAACCAACCAAGCATATCAAGGCAGAGTAACAGGTGGTGTTTTTGTAGTGTAGATGGATGTTTCTGCCCAATAAGTCTAAAACCACCACTGGAGTTTTAGTTTCACAATATCAGGAACTTTTTGTGCGCTTTAAGTCAGATGTTGGTTAAAAGTTGAAAGAAATTCTAGGGTTTTTTTATTTTTTTTTTGTAAATGAGCCACACTGATATGACAGATTATTATATTATAGAGTTTATTGTAAAGTTAGATGTTGAGCCTTTTCCTTTGGATTACAGAAACCCAGCTGCAGGACTATTTTCATTTAAAGTGCAGGAATAAAAAAATTAAAAAAAATTAGCTAGTGCTGGGTCATCAAAATGATAAAATAACATCTATCCTGTATATTTTTCTATATCGTTTCTATCGTGATGTTTTGAAAACCAGCAGCCAAACTGCGTTACTGCAATTTCTACGCTGTTTGGACAACTCATGTTTCTACGCTGTTTGGACGACTCTACAACTACTTTCTGATGCTTTGCACGTGGGAGCGAAGCTGGCACAAACCATACAGGCGCTGCTTTGCTTACATGGAGTATACAAAAAATTGATTACATATAGAGCATTTATTTATTGTATTATTAGAAAACAGGCTATATTGTGATATAAATCTTTGAGATATAAAATGACCTATAGCAGTAAAAGATATTTTCCATATGGCCCAGCCTTACCTTTGGCATTACTCTGGGTACAATGGAACAAGTTGAAAATAACATTGATTGATGTCTTATCTCCTCAGAAAGTTGTAGCAAACGTTTTTCATAATTACTCACCCAGAAGTCACTGATTAACATCATTAGTAGCTGGAAGTCCAATACTCACTTTCCTTCACCTGCACCTGAGAAATGAATCTGGCAGATAACCTCTATCTGCTGTGACTTCAAGGGGCGAAGACGGGAGTAATTATTGATTATTGCAGCGTTAATGATTAAGGCATTTCCAAAAACTTAATTTAGTATAATTTATTGTGATATTTCAGTATACAAGTAGGTCTGATTTCTGGCGAAGTAGTGCACTAGTTGACTCAGTGAGGGTCATGCTTTGTAGCTTTAAACCTGCAATACTTGAATCTAAATATTTATATTTCAAAATATACTCGACCAACCGTGAATTGCTTAATATATTTTATATATATATTAATAGCCAAGTAATTGGAAGTGCAAGTTAGTGTGAATTGTATTGCATAAAACAAGCCGGATGCTTTGATGCTGCGCCTCGATGTGAGTCTTAAAGAACTTCGTCTTCTGTGCCTTTTGTTATGACATAAGCTGCCTTCTTGTTTTGTCACAAGCACCCATATCAAGCTGCTGTTTATGTCCCCTAACATTTCTTTGGCATCCCAGCTGACCGATCCTGTGAGAGACTGAGATGAAGAAGTCAATAACATGTTTTAGCCTTAAGGAGAGCGGTGGCCTCAGAGCGTCATTTGTAAACCATTTGAGAGTAATTTCTTTGTAGAAAAATAAAGATTTTAATAAGTTTTTTGTGCTTTTGTACTACTTATTCTAGTCTTATTCGAGTTACACAATTGATTTTTATTTTAAAAATTGCTTCGTAGCCTCTTCATTATAGAGGCACTTAGGTCTATTGTCATCATGAGTTCTCATCCTGTTACAGCAGCATATCTTGGACATCATCCTTCCTTTTTTTTTATACAGGGTGTCCATAAAGTCTCTTTACAATTAAAAAAAAAATAAAAAATATTACAAAGGCAGTTGATGAGATATCTTAATCAGATTTGTTGTAAAAGTGGCACAGAGAAGGCACAATGTATATCATGGTTTATTGAACTAAGTATGGAAGAGAAGCACCGTCACATCGGTCAATTCGAGACAGGGAAAGTGTTGGATAAAGAGAGGAGTAGCCATTCTTATAGGGGTTCATTTACCACTACCTATTTCAGGGAAACTAAAATACGCAGATGCAATGTGATTTAAAGACTGATAACCACTGAGTATATCCAACAAGTCTGATTAAGGTATTTCATCAATTGCTTTTTGTATATTTTTTTAAATTGTGAAGAAAATTAATGGACACCCTGTATATTTTTTTCTCTGTCAAGGGGAAGAAGTTGAACATGTTTAAAAATAGCAGCAGTGCTCAGATTTTAATGTACTTGATGTACAGAGCAGTGGAATTGATATAACAAACATCTTCATATTCTATAATACAGTCGGTTCAACAACTGCGTTACATTTGTGAACCTTCTACAAAGTTATTTTGTCATGGCCATACAAGAAAGGTGTTTATTCAACCCTGATTAACTTTATATTATAAATATGGATGTTATTACCTAATGCCATCCATATTACCATACCTGATGCCCTACCTAAGTTGTAACTATAACCTCTTTAACCTTGTGATGACATGTTTGTTTTAGGGAGCCAAAATGGTTGCAAATCTCTCTTATCTCTATAATATTTTGCCATCTCCCATGTATTCAATACACGTTTACATATATAATTAATTATGATTGTATCATTTCATAGGGAGAGATAAGAATTTACTTTAAACCAAATTCTTTATCCAGGCTACTGTGTCTAATCATCAATCATTAAAATAGAAATGTTGAGCAACAGAACATGTCAGCTGATTTTGAAGTTTTGTTACATACAAACACAACACACCGTTGCTCTACCTCTAAATAGAGAATGTGGTAGCTGTGTGACGCCCTTCCTGGATGGGAAGTGGAAGTTTCTCATTGCGTAAACAATTTACTTATATATTATCAACAACCATAATTAAGTGATAAAAACTAATTCTGATGGCACATTTGATAGATAGTGGCAGCAAAAAACACGAACGCCCAACCTGAAAATGTATAAACACCTTTTAAGTAAACCTATTTAAGTAAACAATGTCTGCTGTTGCTCAACTGATAGCAGACACAAGATGAAACCTTCGGGAGATGTGAAAATCTGTAGTTTTCTCTGGCAGTAAGTCATTCTTTATTTGGACATCTGCCATTAACTAAAATTAACAGAGAATACTGACCTTCAGTGTTCACTTGGCCTCTTTTTCCTTTTGACTAGAAACACCACAGTATCTCCAGCTTCTATGATTTTTTTCTCAAGCCAGCTGCTGTGAACATCTTCCCAGGAATTTCCTGTTCCCTCTGAACAATGAACTCTCATATTTCATTGTGAATGTTTTTTGTCTGAAATGCTTTCCACTGGGATAATTTCCCTCCCATGTCCTCAAATGTCTCCACAGTGAGGTCTTTGCTTCTGTGAACATGCTGTGGATTGTTCGTTTTAAGTTTTACTGTAAGAAAACAGAAAATTGCATTCATTTTAGATTCAGCAATATACGTATTTTTTATACATAGGATTCACTGTAATTTAACATTCAAGACCATTAAGCAATTTAATAATACAACAAAAAATATCTATAATGTTGCATTATATTCATTAACAGATTTCAACTCCCATTTGCTGGTTACAATTTTTTTTTTTTTAAGTTTTTTTAAATTGCATTTGCATACGAGAAAAACCCTGCAAAATGAATACAGTATATTTCTGGAAAATAACTTAAGTTTACAAAATAAGTCTAAAGACCAGATACAGGTCTACACAGAAAATAAGTTTATGTAATCCTGTAATTGTTCTCTTCACCTAGATGTCATTTGGATGTGCTTATTAGTTAGCTTAAGTTCACGGGATGGTATCAAAGTCCACTTGGCTCAGAGGTTGGGCTTTATAAGCGGGCTGCTGCGCTGCGCCAGTACAAACAAGGAGCCATTATCCTCACATACACACGCTGGGACTGTGGCGCTGTACTTGTTTGGAGCTCTGACTCTGCAGAAAAAACACACGGTTTATAGTAGGCCTACTTGTTAAAATGCTCAGGAAACCTCTGGTGAACGTCGGACTGAGAGTGAACCGCCAGCAGCATGAAAGGATCCAGAGAATCACAGCGGGACTGAGACCAGCGAATTATGGGAACATCCAACACCACCGGGACGCATCCACCACCACCGCCACCGCTAATACCGCCGCCGTGATGGGTGACAGCGTCAAACTAAAACCTATGCACGAGTTAGGCGGACCGAGTTTCTTGACTACTTTAAACTGGCTCTTTGTGAAGGGCTATCTCAAAATCGGACAGGACATGCAAGTAAGTGACCGTGATTCTCTGCACGGTGGGGCCTCTGCTGTTTATGTTTGGGTGTCTTTTGACCTAAATTTGTCTCTCCCTTTGATTTCTGCATTGATTTTTATGCAAGAGAGTTAAGTTAACACACACACACACACACACACATATATATATATATATATATATATATATATATATATATATATATATATATATATATATGGGTCATTTCAGAATTGCGGGTACATTTCGCGTCTCCCAGAAAAACCTTTGATTATTTCCCCCTAAAAAAGTATTTACTGGATCTGTTTTAAATAATATTGCTAATTATATTGAATGTTCACCAATAATAATGTTTGGTGTGTGTCAAATAAGTACTCGTCCAACTTATTTGTACTCAACGTCCATGTTTATTCAGTGTTTACACGGCGTGCGGCACATATACACTTGACTATATTGAACAACACAGAGTCCCCTAAACTCTGCCCACAACTGCCCGTAGACCTCTGTGATAGGTTACATCGGATGTCACTTAACCAATAAACCAATACCTTGACATCTCCCCCTTAATTCTTATTACCCTTTTAGTAATACTGTTATAACAAACAATTTAACTTTAGAACCTTAGCTTATACAGAATGAGTGTTTCCTGTGTAACTCACAATATACTCAATTTTCACAACTTATTTTGGAAGTCATTTGAACACCTTGTTTCCTTTTCCAACATGAACAAACACTCCATTCTGTTTTCCACTCTTCAGAGTACAGTCTGATAGTTCCAACCTCAATCCTTTATCAAGATGTTATATTACACCTTACATTACAGTTATAACATTACATGTTCATTCTTATAACCGGTTTACACACTCTGCCAAATCTACTCACAACCTGACCCTCAGCCTCAGATGTGTTTGCAGTAGCTGTCTTTGAGTTACTCTGTGTATGGCACAGTGTCTGGTGGTTTGCTTCGGTTGTTCCTAACTCAGAGTCCACTTTCTTAGTGCCTGAGCTGAGTAATGCTGTTCCTGGTAGTACAAGTTGAAGGTGTCGTCTGTTCCTTCTCACCACTCCTCCCCGTGGCGAGTTCACTTGGTATGAGCGCTGAGTACCGCTCTCCTGCATGACAGACGCTGGACCTTTCCATGTCTTGTCCCCATCTAGTTTCAACAAGACCTGATCACCTTGTAACTGTGGCAAATCTCTAACCCCGTGTCTTTTGTTAAAGTAGTATGCCTGCTGTTGTTTAGCTTCTGCATCTCTACGTCTAATAAGAGCTCTATCAGGCCACTTAGGGGTCAGATTTCTGTTCAGTGAGGGAAGTGTGGTCTTAATCTTTCTTCCCATGAGCATTTCAGCTGGGCTGATCCCAGTGGCAGTTGTTGGTGTTGCTCTATAACACATCAATGCTAGTCGAGGGTCTTCCTGTTTAAGAATGCGTTTAGCAGTTTGCACCGCCCTCTCTGCATGTCCGTTACCCTGTGGATTGTGTGGGCTAGATGTGTTGTGTGTGATGTCATACTGTCTGCAAAAGTCTTTCCAGGCCTCACTTGAGTATTGTGGGCCGTTGTCGCTGACTATCTGCTCAGGGATGCCAAATCTTGCAAATGTAAATTTTAACATCTTAACAACCTGTTCTGTTGTCGTGGTTGGCAAATGTAAGATCTCTATGTAACGTGAGTAATAGTCTGATATCACTATGTAATGTTTGCTGTTGTACTCACAAATATCTGTGGCAATCTTCTGCCATGGCCTATCAGGTAGGGGTGTAGAATGTAGTGGCTCCTTACGCTGTGTGCGCCTGTTTACCTGACAAAAGTGACATTTTTCCACTCTGTTCTTAATATCTGCAGATATCCTAGGCCACCACACGGCTTCCTGTGCACGCTGTCTACACTTTGACAGGCTCTGGTGTCCATCGTGTAGCCGATCCAGTATTTCCCCTCTCATTAACTGTGGAACAACAATGCGACACCCAAGTGTAATAAGTCCTTCACACACAGACAAAGAGTCTTTCATTGCATAAAAGTCTTTTACAATGTGTGGAATATTACACTGTCTTTCTGGCCAACCTTCTTTGATCAACCGTCTTACGCACTGTAGCTGCTCATCTTTCTGTGTAGCTGCCCTCATTAAGTCCAGCTTCTGCTGTGATACAGGCCAACAATGTATGACAGTATTAACATGACATGCAATGACAGAGTCTGTAGTGTTGTCACTGTCCTGGACCGGGCTGCGTGACAGTGTATCAGCTATGACCAGAGTCTTTCCGGGTGCGTACTCTGCTTTGGCGTTAAACCGCATCAAGCGCATTAAGAGTCTCTGACATCGCACTGGAACCGCATCTAAATCTTTACTGTTAATCAGCGGCACCAGTGGCTTGTGATCTGTGATGAGTGTGAATCTGTCCAGTCCTACCAGGTATTTCTGGAACCTCTCACAAGCCCATACTCCTGCTAAACACTCCTTTTCGATTTGTGCATACCTGGTCTCAGCTGACGTCAATCTCCTGGAACAGTATGCAACAGGTTTCCAGCTTTCGTCGTGCAGCTGTAGGAGGACACCTCCTAACCCATAACTGCTTGCGTCTGCTGAAACGGTTGTCTGTCTTTGCGGATCATAATGGGCTAAGACAGGTGAGGTGACGAGGTCTTCCTTGAGTCGCTGGAATGCTCTCTTTTGTGGATGATCCCATGTCCAGGCAGTTTCTCCCTTCAGCAGGTCATACAGGGGGCCTGCTGCTACTGCCAGGTCTGGTATGTATTTACTCATGTAGTTGATCATGCCCAAAGCTCGTTTGAGTTCATGAATGTCTGTTGGTTCTTGTAGCTGCATGATGGCCTTAATCTTTTCAGGATCAGCCCTGACTCCACTAGCATCTACTATGTGACCCAGGAATCTCAACTGCGGCTGTCTGAACACACATTTTTCTTTGTTGAGTTTGAGCCCTGCTTGCTCCATCCTCTCAAGTGTGTTCTGCAGGCAAACATCATGTGAGCTCATGTCCTTTCCATGGACAATGACGTCATCCATATATACTGCTACTCCCTCTAGGCCCTCCAGCAGTTCATTCATTTTGCGTTGGAATATCTCTGCAGCAATATTTATCCCAAAGGGTAACCGCTTAAAGCGGTACCTCCCAAAAGGTGTGATGAAGGTAGTTAGCAGGCTGCTATCCTCATGCAGCGGGATCTGCCAAAAGCCTGAGGCTGCATCTAGAGACGTGAAAACTGTAGAGCCTGACAGCTTGGCTAGTGTCTCTTCTGTAGTGGGCAGCTGATATCGTTCTCTTTTGATGTTCTCATTTAGTTTCTGTAGCCCTACACAGATTCTCACTGCACCGGTTGGTTTCATTACAGGTACCATTGGGGCGCACCAGTCTGTCGGTTGTGTGACTCTCTCTATCACACCCTGCTCTGTCATACGTTTCAACTCTGCTTCGACTTTAGGAAGAAGTGGTAGGGGAACTCTCCTAGCACTATGTACAGCGTATGGTACTGCATCCTCCTTCAAGTGGATCTTAACTGGCTCTGTTTTAAGAATCCCTTGGTGCTCTGTTTTCTTAACCTGCTGTACTCTTTTCACTAACCCCAACTCTACGGCTGTCTCTCTGCCTAGTAGGTTACTAACTGAATGTCCCCGTGCTACATATATGGTGAAGATATACCTTTTCTGTTTATGTAAGGTACTGGATGTGAACTGTCCCACAATGTTTAATGCACCTCCGGGGCTGTCTAAGGGTCCTCTACTACGGACTAGTTTTGGTTTTGGCTTGAGCATCCTGAATGTCTTTAGGTTCATCACAGTAACATCTGCTCCTGTATCAATCCTGAACCTTACAGGGGTGTTTCCTATATTTATTTGTTCTATCCAATGCTCAGCACTGCCCTGATTTACTTTGCTCACTGCCCCAAGATAAAAGCTTTCCTCCCCATCTTCACAGTAACTAACCTCTCTTACTGACTTGGAGAAGCATTTCCTCTGCCAGTGGCCCTTTTTTCCGCACTTTCTGCACTCTGAGTCCATCGCTGGGCACTTTGCTGGGATTTTGTGTCTCTCTTTTCCACACCTGCGGCACCTCGAGTCCTCTGAGTGGGCTTGCTCCGGTCCGTCCGTTCTTTTCCTCGCGTACTGTCGCCCACCTCTCCTCGCCGGGCGCCGGTGTGACACCTCCTGCACGTTGAGAGTAGTCTGTTGCTCCTGCTGACTGATCTGCTGCGCGACGTCCTCCGCTTGGCGAACCATCTGTACTGCCGTCTCCAAGGTGAGGTCCGACATGAGCTGTAGTCTCCTTGACAGCTCCTTGTCGCGGATGCCGACGACCAGCCGGTCTCTTATGTGCTCGCTCTTTGTCTCTCCAAAATCACAGTTTTCACTCAGTTCATAGAGAGCTCTGATGAATGACTCGGCCATTTCGCCTGGTTTCTGTACTCTCTGATAGAAACACGCTCTCTCGTGGATAGTGTTTTTCTTCGGTACAAAATATGCCTCAAACTTAGCAAGCATTGTGTCGTAGTCGTCGTCACTCTCATCGTCGTCAAAGGTGAAAGACTTGAAAATATTCTCAGCTTCGTAGCCCATGGCGTATATCAATGTGCTAACCTGGACCTCGCCGTCTTCATTACTTAGCTTAGCCGCGAGCCTGTACCGAGAGAATCTCTGTCTCCACACGGGCCAGTCGGCAGGCCGCTCGAAGTTGAAGTTTTCCGGCGGGCTAAACTTCGCCATAGCGTCGGGTGTATTTTCTTCCGAACACTTCTGACACCATGTCAAATAAGTACTCGTCCAACTTATTTGTACTCAACGTCCATGTTTATTCAGTGTTTACACGGCGTGCGGCACATATACACTTGACTATATTGAACAACACAGAGTCCCCTAAACTCTGCCCACAACTGCCCGTAGACCTCTGTGATAGGTTACATCGGATGTCACTTAACCAATAAACCAATACCTTGACAGTGTGTATTTTAGGCACAATTTATATGTAAAATATTCATTAAATGATTCCCACCCACCAATTATTGGCTGTCTTCAGCTTGTGATTCACATGTTAATATTGAATTAACATAAAATAATTCATTAAAATTTGCAGTTTTTTTGTGCTAATTCTATAAATACTTATACTTACAGTTGCACAGAGTATTTATTTTCTGTAATACATGGGATTTCAACATTAAAAATATATATTTTTTATCTGTCCCTATGATCCGGTCAACTCTGTTACATCTGTTATAAAACCACATAAAAAACCCTACAGCATTCAAATAAAAAACAGGTGACCGGTGATGTCACTTCCTCTTGCAGAAAAGATTTGGAGGGAATTATGGGCTGTGTCCCAAAGTCAAGGAAGGATGCTCAAACGGCTGGATTTGAAGGACACTACGTCATCGACATCCGCCGAAGGACTGTCCCAATGTCGAGGATGCTCCGGAGGACAGAGTCCTTCTTTTGCCCAAATTCCGAGGATGCATGTGTGTATCCTCCGTGCGCTCCGACTACCCATAAAGCATTGCGCACACCGGTCTACCGGGAGATTTAAAAATGGCGAGCGTAGAAACAGCGACGCCGGCGGCGCAATATGCATTTAAATAAGTATTTACAGTTTACACTGAATGTTATCACATAACTTACAAAACGTGTGTTCAAAGTCAAGCAAAAACATATGAATAAGCATATGCCAGAATATTAAGCTTAAAGATAATAAACGTCATCTTGATACATTGCCGGTTAAGTTAATTAATGCCGTCTCAGTCGCTAAAGTTATTGTTTATTAATTTATATGTGTCCGATGATGATGTACTATGTGCAACTGTGCCATTCAGAAAGTTATACATTTCTTTATTGTGTTTACAGGGACCGAAAGTCCGCTATTATCCGTTATTGTTATTTATAAATAACTGTTACTGTAGCCTACTGTAATATAAAAAATAAAAAATCACAGAACATATTTCCATGATGAATTATGCGCCGCTGCATTCATGGCACTACGTAGCGGCCGAATTCAGCCAGGATCAGTTAAATATTCAGGTTTAATCCACTTTATGATTTTTACTTGATAAATCGTGGAGATTCAACCTTAAAGCATCTTCTTCCATTTTCACAAATATGTGTCAGAGTGCTGATGCCAGAGACACATTCATGTCGTGAACTGATTTTGAAATTGCGGCGCTGAATTTATTTATTTATTTTTTATTAAACTGATAAGAACAGATACTACACTTGATCTTAGCCAAAGGGCCGAGAGCGGCGCTGAAGTTAAGCAGGACGTCCAATTACGCAATGACGCACAGCTGCACACTCCGAAGGCTGTCCCATTTGTGCATTACACCAGTCAAAGGAAGGACTCTTGCCTCGCCTTCGGAGGACCCGACTCTGAAGGAAGGATCCTACCAAGGAAGGATCCTTGACATTGGGACACAGCTATGGAATGTTAAACTTTCTCTCTCATTAACTTGTACAAAATGTTGAGAATACACCAACAGTAGATTAATTATATGTCAATTCTGTTATGGTATTTTAGTGAATGACATGTGGTATCTGGTTTTAAGCTAGCACGTGGAGTTAAAGCACAAAATGGTGGAAAATGTCAACTCTGTTATCGTCAACTCTGTTACATGTTTCAAAATTTCAGTGATAACAGAGTTACTGTTTTTGGCCTTTTACACATAGTTTGTAAACTCTGTTATTCATGTCAACTCTGTTCACATAGCCGTCAACTCTGTTTCACACAGTTTTGTTTAAAAAAAAATCGAATTAAATATGTTAAATATGTTAAATATTGTTGACAAATTAACCAGAAGCTGTGTCATAACTAACATTCTTACCATACATGAAATTTCAAAGCATTTCATTCATTTTTGGAGCAATATTTAGAGAAAATCCAAACTGTCTTGGCAACTTTCCAATTAAATGTGTCAATGCTTTTTCTCCTGAAAAAAGAATCTTTATCTTAGAAAATTTAAAGTTGAATTAGTGGATGTAAAGACAAAAGTTCTCTTAGGAAAGACATGGTTTTAAACTGTATTACATTTGAGTACTATAAATATTTACCCTAATTTGTCTGCAACAGAGTTGACTGATTTTACTGTTATTACGATGATTTTCAGATTAAATATTTTAAATCTTACATGTTTAAGCTTGGCAAATGCTGGAAGTGTTAAATTTAAAGTATTCTCTATGGGAATGAAAAAGGTTTTACGGAAAAAACTAAAATAAAATTCTTATTTTGTCTAAACTTCAAATGTACCCGCAATTCTGAAATGGGCCATATATATATATATATATATATATATATATATATATAATTATGACATGGTATCGAGATTTCTGTAGAAGATTTGGCAAAAAAGTACTATGTTAAGTTAATGTTGGCCATCATTTTAACTTATTGTTTTTTATATTATTGTTTTTTTATCGTTCTATTGTCTACTTCATCTTTTTTATTGTGTTATTCATTGTGTTCATCTTTTTGTACAGTGCTTTGTAAACCTTGTGTTTGCTCAAATCGGTATCTGCCAAGTTGGTGTTTATGGAATATATGAAATATCTTTGGTAATACTGCATATGTGTGCATTTTTTAAATACATACATCTAGCTGAGTTTCTACTAAATGCATTATTGTGCTCTTTGCAGATTCTGAGATGCAGCAATTTTGTAATCATTTAGTCTTTACCACAATCCTTATTCCTGCTTTTATGTCATCCCGTCTTGATGATTGTAATTCACTTTTCACCAATGCTGCTGCTAAACTTCTTACCAGGTCTTCCAAAAGATCTCATGTAACTCCAATTCATATTGCCCTCCACTGGCAACCTGTTAAAGTCAGAATCCAATTCAAAGTTCTTGTGATGCATTAGAGCTCGACTGCAGCCTCTGTCACCAGCAGGTCTCTAAGGTCCTCTGATCAAGGTCTGCTGGTTTTCCCCCGATCCAGATTTAGGACTAAGGGAGACTGTGCTTTTCCCTAAACTGTGGAACTCCCTCCCTTTGGTCTTAAGATCTGTGGACTCTATTGACACTTTTAAAAAGCAGTTCATTTGTTTAGTCTAGCCTTTGTGTAATTGTCTACATCTGTTTTTATTGTGTTTCCTTATTGTGTTTTATTTGCATGAATGCTTATGCTTATTTTACCCTGTAAAGCACTTCTGCTCTCGAAAGGTGCTATATAAATAAACTTAATTACTTACTTACTTACTTTCCCCCCCAAAATATAATGGAATGAATGGGGGAAAAGTAGTAGTGATGCAAGCCCAGAGAGCACTTCCACCTAAAGATTTTGGTTATTGTAAATACCATTATATCATGACACTATAGTGTATATACAGTATATAACATAAATTGACCCAGATTCCAAAAATAGCCTACATTTTTCTTACTTAACTTACATCTTGTCCATGCAGACTGCTGTGTGTACTGTCTGTGCAGTGGTTTTGCAGAAGCAGATTTCCCCCTGACAGATCACAGACCTCATTGTTTTCAAAGTCGCTATTTATTTAGTAGAAAGTAGTAAAACCAGCCAGCAAGTAGAAAATGGAAGAATGTTGCTGGAACGTTGCTGCCAAATGTTTCAAATGCCTTTTTATGCCGTTCAGCTCCATTGTTTTTATTTTTTTTTAATTTTTGGTGGAGGCAGAAATCTCACAAACAGATAAAACAAACAGCAGCAGTTTAATCACAAGTCAAGATATTCAATCAACATTGAAAACCCTATCAATAATTTGTTATCACAAACTATGACCTTGACTCTACCACAGTGCAGGAAATGTATCTTTATCTTACCTTACCTTTACCTTATCTTTAAACCAAGATAAAGAGCAACTACAGCAGCAAAAATAGTGTCACATCACAAAACAGGAATTGTTGAATTGCCTTTTTTTCTATGTATACAGAAGAAAAAGCACCCAAAGCACCTGCTTAAATTACACAAAACACCCCTTGTTCAAGTCAAAGAAAGCAGAAAGACACAAACAAGCTCAAACTTATGGGAAAATACAGTTTCACATGATTACTTGTTTACAAAAAATAAGTGTAGGTACTTTATTTGCTCTTAAACCACAGAGAGGAGATGACAGTGATTTCGGCAGACATTCACCTTTATTATTGCACAAACTAGCATTCTGTTTATTTCATAATTTGGGTGCGTGCAGCCCAAAATTGAAAAATTTCATAAAAGAATAAACAAACTAAATGTGTGTTTCTTTTGCAGGCATTTTATCAGTGCCAACAACAATACAGTATCTCCAAAATATTGTTAAAACACTTCACAATCTCAAATAAATATAGTCTACCTCAGCAGTTTGTGCAAAGATTTCTAGTTCTAATGAATGATGAGAAATTAATTTTACATTGAAGAATGCCCTCATTACAGGTATTAGAAGCATTGATAAATGTTTTATATATGTGATATGAAATGTATTAGAACGATATTAGACATGAGTTTATTATATCTGCAGATTGTAAAAGTTGTAGATTTGTTAGATTAGAATGTAATCTTTTTCAGATAGATTAGTTAACTCTGAGGGTCCCTGTACCAAAGTTTGAGAATCAGTGCTTTTTAATTAAAAAAACAGCATATTAACATTTTTAATGCATTGAACATCAAATTGCTCACTTAATAACTCGCACTATTTGCCCTCAGATTGAGCACAAAAAGATCTACGGACCTCTGTGGAAGTCGAAGTACGGCCCTCTTGTGGTCGTGAACGTGGCCAGCGCGGACATGATTGAGCAGGTTCTGAGGCAGGAGGGGAGGAACCCAACCCGATCATACATGCTCCACTGGACGAAATACAGAGAGATGAGGAACCAGGCCAACGGACCCCTGACAAAGTAAGTTATGCATGCATACTTTATATCAACATCTGTGTTTGAAAGCATTGGTCTGTCTGAAAGGGACAGTTCACCCCCAAATCAAAAATATACATTATCCCCCCTTACCTGTTGGAACTATGTTCTTTCTAGTTTAGATCTTACATGAAACTGCTCATTGCAAGGTCTGTGAATTAATACTGTGTCATGATTTCTAGAAAGAGACATTGCTGCTAAGTTTTTTTGATGCTTCTAGCACCACAAGTGAAGTGCCATGTTGTTCCAATAGAGTTGCACAAAGGCAGACACCTTCACGGCCGATATCACCAACGCTCAGATTGATGAATAGTACTACAGGTATGAGAAATAAAAGTATTCTTAATTTTGTGGTGAACTGTCCCTTTAGAACAGTGCTCAACATGCAGATAAGTATATCCCCAACTTCAAAAAAAGGTTGGGGTGCCGTGAAAAATGTAACAAATGTAATGATTTGTGAATTATTTTGCAACACAGTTCTAGTTGGAATGTAATTAGGGTATTAAGTTGCTGAGTTCTTTGTTCTCGATGTGTACTTGAAGGTGACAGACTTCATGAACAACGTAAGGAGTGGGAGGGATGAGGATTCAGTATCATCAACAGCTTCATAACGATGTTCTTACAATAGGTGCCACTCTGTGTCCCAAACAGGCACAAGGACTTTAATTTTCTTTGATTGTGTAATAGCACCTCTCTTTTTCATTCCGTTTTTCCTGTCAGACTTGTTGAGGCAGCACTCGTCACAGATGATGAATGTTGTGACGTCTGAGAGCTAACATGTTAGACAAGCCTGCACCTTGACATGTTAACAAGACTCCCTAAAGCCAAATGTTGTAATTTCTCATTTGAATCATGCAGTTGAACAAATAAATGGATTGTTTCAGCTTGACTTTGTCTCATTCTGTCTGAAAGCCCATTTCTTTTCTTATTAATCCTCGTTTATAGATTGGGGGCCGAATGGCGGCGCAACCGCAGCATCCTGAATCCTCGGATGTTGATCCCCAAACACACTTCCGGCTACGCCAACACCATCAACGAGGTTGTGACAGACTTTATCGACAGAGTGGCCTGGCTGAGGGAAACCAGCGGTCAGGGAGTGATGGTCAATGACCTGACTTCAGAACTCTACAAATTTGCTTTTGAAGGTCAGCACTGAGCTTTACTACTAACAGTAAAGATTTTGTAAAGTAATGACAACACATTCACCGGAGAATTACTCATCTATTTGGGCAGAGCAACCTGTCAGCATGTGTATTGTCATTCAGGGTGTTGCTTTTGACACAGTTGTGGAGTCTCCTGGCCTTGAGGGCAGATGAGAGACTGTGTAAACGTATGATCATAAAAGTAGGACTCATATACGTACATCATATGACCTTCAGTCAGATTCCTTTTCAAAGCATTTACACATCCGGTTGCACTTCTAAAACCTCATCCAGATAGTTATGGAAGTAATGACAACATCTGCTCTGCTTCTCTTCTTTTCTCTCTTGCAGAGTAAGTAGGCAGCGACCTTTCTGCCTATTTTATGTTCACAGCAAGGGACTGGTGTTAGACATGACAAACAACACACATGATTTGCATGATTGAAAGAATGTGGACATGCTAGCCCACATGTGTCTGTGTTCTAGTCTAGGAGCATATTTTATTCCTGGGCTGATTCAAGTCTCCTATTGATGAAAAATATTAATGCTTCGGTACATAATAATATTCGGGAAAGTTTAGTAAAATACTGTCTCCTGTTTTCCTGTTTTAACATACAGTAACTACCCCCATTCTCCCCGTTTGGACAATGCCAAATCCACAAAGAGGGTTTGAAAGATATACTTTCTTTAAAAGATCGCCAAAATTACATTGTTTCTTGTAGAAAGAAACTGTTAATACAGGCATTATTGTCGATATTTGAACTTTCCGACAGTCCTTGAACAGATCATAGGTTACAAATATTTAGGTTTGAAAACCAAAACAAAGCTTAAAATTGTGGTATTTCTGTCGAAATCATTTAATTCTGCAAGTCTTACTTAAAACGTCGTTACAAATATACCATTTGGAAACGAGGCAAATCTCTACAGTCAGGCTCCAAAATCTGGTGAAAATCCTGAAACCAGAAGAGTAGATGCTTGTACAACAGCAGAATGATAACAGTTTTTGAATGTCATGTACAACAATCACATATAGAGTGTATATGCTCTGAAATAAAGAAAATTACCTGTTCTGTCTCACACAAACCAGGCGGTCTTTGTGTAATAATTGTATCTTTGCATGCAGGAATCTCAGCAGTTCTGTTTGAGACCCGGTTGGGCTCCATGGAGAAGGACGTGCCAAAGGATACCGTGAAGTTCATCACCACTGTGGGGGAAATGTTTCATATGACCCCTATTATCCTCTTGTTCCCAGAGTCCACCTGGCCCTACTTGCCTTACTGGAAACAGTTTGTGGAAGCCTGGGATTTTATGTTCAAAGTCGGTGAGCAACATTAACTTCAAACAGGGAAACAAAGTGCAGCATATTTCGGGCCCTTTTTGTTTCAGCATGATGGTTGCTATTTAATATGTATTGTTGATAGTTATCAGAGACTATCAGAGACTATATTTACTCTGTTCTTTCTAGGAAAAAATGTACTATCATAAACACTCACATCTTCTATCCGCATGTCTCAGGCTTTTCATAAAAGTGATTTCATACTTAAACATCAATATCTTACAGCTACACAATTCTATCAAAATATGAAAACACACACACACACACACACACACACACATCATCTGGAGACCCTGCTTGCTTAAACTTCAGTTTGGGCTGTTTTGGGAGTTATCTCTGTAACAGCTTGCAGCTTTTCAGCATGTAAATACCAACACTTGTGTTCTCTGGTTTGCCTCAGTATTATACTGCAATCTCTAATTGGAGTTATGTTGCTATCGTTTGCACTGAGCCACAGTTATGCAAGACAGATCCACAGGTTGGATCTTGTCAACCAGCATTATGCACGTGAAATATTTAAATAAACGCAAAAAAACTCTGAGGATACCATTAGTACACAGACACACTGAAAACAGTTATCACAACTACGCAAGAAAATCACCTTACTCGCTGTGAGAGGCGTGGCTATAATATCTGCTTTACATGTTACAACATACTAGAACAGTTGAAAGTGTAGGGACAAAAAGTCTCATTGTCCTCCTTTTCCAGCACCAGCGACTGTGGTTTAATACTCAGTCCTGTTACTAGATCTGCCTTGTGATATTGAGCTGACTGTGAAATATGCGGTACCCCAGTTGTAATCACAGATACAATCTAATCAGTAAATTCACTAATTTGTCTTGGTTACTTTATTTGATAAGAGAGATATACTCTTATATTTAGATTTAGGTTAAGATAACATTGCTTATATTATAGTATAGATTAAAATTACATGTCACATGTCCTCACTTTGGGGTGAAAACTTTCAGGAATTTAAAATTATTACATGCTTTTTAGTGTTGTGGGTCACTTGGCGGCCCTGTCTCTGCCACTCTCCAGTCCTGAATGCCTTCACAAGAGGTTACTAAAGCTCAGGCTTCATAGCGATTTGCATTATCAAATCTTTCAAGGACAGTGATCTGTAATGACTCCCTCAAAAGACAAAGTCCACCTCACAGGTCCCACTGCCCGTATTCCCCTTCAGTATCTGATCAAGACCCCTCACAGTGTGTTTCTTGTGCCATCTAGTGGGTTAAAGAAGGTGTCGAGCCATCTTTTCTTAGTGCTGGTTCTCTTGTAAGAGATTGAAATGCTTTACTCTTGTGTCTCATAGCTGAAGAGCTGGTGAGCAAAAAAATAGAGGAGATCCAGAAGAAGGTTGACCTGGACCAGAACGTGGAGGGAGCGTACCTCACACACCTGCTGCTCAGCGATCAGATGACGGTCACTGAGATCCTGGGCAGCATGGTAGAACTCCTGCTGGCTGGAGTTGACACGGTGAGTAGACGCCGCTGTGTGTGAACAGACTGAGTTACTATACATTTGTTAACTTTTCCTAAATTTAGTTGTTGTGAGGCCTTCTTGATTTTGAGGTGTATAGGGCAACTTTAAGTTCTCCACTCTCAGCATTTTGCTAATTTCTGTAACCCAGAAAACAAATTAAATGATTGTTTTTAATTTTGGATAATTACTTAAAAGTCCCCCTCCATTCAAAAATAAAAGATGACTGATTTCTTTCCGTGCAAAGTTTGTTTCTAGAGAGGTGATTTCACATTCCTCTGCTGAGATGTCTCTGCAAGTCAAACAATCAAAAGCTGTAAAATAAATCTGAAACATGCAGCACTGAGCTGACTCATCAGTACAGAGAACACATTGTACCAATCCAGGAGATATTGTTGAATGTTTCACAACCGTTAACATGTCCGCCACTGCCAGATACAAGCTAACAAACAACATAAGTAAGCTAAAAGATGCTTTCACACTTACCATGCAGAAAGCTGCAGATTTAGGTGCAAAGCAGACTCCAAATCTGCATCTGGAGGCTCAGTGATGTGTCCTCGAACAGAGGAACTTTATACTTTAACATGTGTCTGGAAGATAAAAACTTAATAAGACCTGAACACAAGCTACAGTTTATTCCAATCCTCAGCCTTGTCCTGCATTAGAAACTTACACAGTAAAAATAACCATAGAACAATGGCCACGTGTCAGGGAGAATAAAACATGAAATGTGTCAAAAAAAGAAGCCTGTTATATATGTGTAATTGTTCAAAATAAAATAAATTCCTAAAAAATACCAGAAAAAACACACTGGAAATAATCTGCTCAAAATGTGTTCAAACTGCTCATGTCATGCACACTTCCTGTAGTTCTTATGTTCACTATTGGGGTTAATTGTACAGTATATATGTTTTTCTGTACTGTCAATATTCTGCACTGAATACAATATAAAATGTCAGGGGTCATCAGTTTATGTCAGTTTACCTAAAGGTGTCACGTAAGGAAAAAAGTTAGACACCATGGGCTAAAAGGATAGAGTGATGTATGCATGATGCCTCATTGTAAAACATTACATTTTTCTTCATCATAAAAATAAAAGCATTTCAATGTTAAAAAAGCAGTTTTATGTACACTCAACATATACAAATCAAACAACTCTAAAAATCTAACCAACACCATAAATCAGCGCTCAGCAAGAAAAAGAGACAGAAGTTAACGGTGTGTTCCTCTCTGTTGCAGACCTCCAACACGATCGCATGGGCACTGTACATTTTGGCGAAGCAGCCAGAGATGCAAGAACAGTTATACCAGGAAGTGATTAGTGTTTGTCCTGGGAGCAAGGTGCCAAACAGCGATGACATTTCTCACATGCCGTACCTGAAGGCCATTATTAAAGAGACTCTACGGTTAGAGGGTTTATTTTGCTCTTTTCGCTAATATATTACAGAATAATGGGGCAGCTGTGGCTCAGTTGCTAGATCGGTCACCTACTGATCGGAAGGCCGCTGGTTCGATCCCTGACCATGACAGCCTAAATGTTGAAGTAACCGCGATACTGCGTTCATCGGTGTGTAAATGAACTCCCAATGGTGGCACCAGTGTGCCCTGGTAGCCTCAGCCATCAGAATGAATGTGTGTGTGAACGGGTGAATGAGCGCAGTCTATAGTGTAAAGCTGTTTGAATAAAAGCGATATATAAGTGCAGTCCATTTAGCATTAACAATAATAGGACACCTGGTGCGGCGACAAGGAGGTGAAGTGGTTAGTACCTTAATCTAGCTCTTCTGCGTGGAGTCTTTCCAGGTCCTCCGGCTTCCACCCAGTCTAAAATAATATAAAAGGTGACTCTAAATGAGAGCCTGAATGGTTGTCTGTCTCTTTGTAATCGTTGTGAGAGTCTAGAGTTCAGATAATCAGTAAAAGAGAATTAATTAGGACAACTTGTTCTTGATGTCACGGCCAAAAGGACATAATAAAATAATTTTCATTTGATTGATTACTTGACCTTAACCCAAGATCTGGGTAACCTAAGAGTTGCTCGGTGCGGGGGTTTACTCTATGTTCCTCAGGTGTTTAAAAACAGAACACAACACAAGCAAGGAAATGGTTAGCTTAGGTTAGAAATTAGATTTAAAACAGAGGGGAAAACAGCTCACCTGGCTTTGTTCTACCACCAACAGTCAAATAAAAAATCCACCTCAGGGCTGTAGTATTGAGTCCAGGCTCTGTCTCAAGTCTGGCCTCAAGACCAGTTTTGTCTCAGGCCTTGTTAGACTATCTTGGTCTTTGGTTTAGTCAAGTTGTTCCTGGCTGTTGATTCAGGATTAGCTGTTTGTTTAATTAAGTGTAAAAATGTAAAAATGCTGGTAGAATATATTTTCTGACCGATTCTTTGATTGCTCTGCAGCATATTTATTGCTCCCCTATAATGATTCTCAATCAACACTGTGTTCAGTGGTTTCTCTTTATTGTGATTACAGAGTTTGCATAAATGAATACTTGCTTTTGCTCAACAAACAGATTGAACTTTTGTCGCCTCCCCTCTGTGTTCTGTGCTCACCAGGATGTATCCGGTGGTTCCAGGAAACGCTCGTATCACTACTGAAAATGAGATTGTGGTCGGAGATTATATCTTCCCAAAAAACGTGAGACACATGTCAGACACAACATTAGTTGGATACGCTCTTCTTCTTAACAAAATACACAGAATTACATTTTAAGTATGTCCTCTCTGACAGACGCTGTTCCACCTGTGCCATTACGCTGTCTCCTATGATGAGAATATTTTCCCCGACCCCCACACCTTCCTGCCTCAGCGCTGGCTCCGAGGAGGGGAGGAGAAGTCCAAGATGCACCCGTTCGGGTCTGTGCCGTTTGGCTTCGGGGTCCGGGCGTGTCTGGGCAGACGGGTGGCTGAGCTGGAGATGCATCTCCTCTTGTCCAGGGTAAGAACGACCTCTTTCCCTGTCACAGATTCTTCTCTGTTCAGCTTCAGTTTGTCCATGTGCAACAAAGGCAGTCTTTGGTACCTGCTCAGACTTATTTTGGATCTCCCCATGAGAACCTGTTGTTGAAAATGTTTAAAGAAAAACAACTGACGACCAGGTCGATTCGAATAGCAGCCTTGTGCGGGATTTATTTAGCAAGTATCAAAAAACAGATTCAGATGCCAAAGGTGTCAGACGAATCCAAAAGTCAGAACAACACTGAGCGACAACACCCAGTTTCTCTCTTTTTACTTTGCAGGTTGGTGTGTCATTGTTTCTGTGTAACTAAGGTTCAACGTCCTGTAATTTCCTGTTATGAAAAACACTTGATATAAGAGCACACTTGGGATTTCCCAAATCCGAGCTGTTCATATCTCAATCAAGCAGACGTTTCCTGTAAAGAGACTGTGACTGTTGGTCAGATTTTTGTGTGTTTATCAAAACATGTTTGATGCATATTTAAACCGCTATATGTCTGATATTTAATACATCCTCAAATTAATTCTACGACAAACCCACCTTGAATCATCCCATTTTGATAAGGTGGGATGGTTGAAGGTGGAGGATCGTGTATCTCAGATGCAGTTATGTATGGTACATAGGCGTGCTTATGGGGATGTACCCAATTATTTTAAAAATTATTTAAATAGAGTAAATGAAGTTCACCGATATTCCACTAGGGGAAGCTTAACAGATTTTGTACGACCTAGAGTTAAGACAAACATGGGTAAAGAGTCCTTTCTTTATGCTGGAACTATTCTTTGGAACAGGTTACCTGGCCCACTTAAATCAGTCAGAAGCATACGCAGTTTTAAACAAAACTTGAAAAAATGGTTTAGACACCAATCTTAGAATGTTGGTAATCTGTATCTGTCGTGTATATTTGAAACTGTAATTTATGTTTTTATGTGGCTTATGAATGATTGATGCATGTATGTATGTATGAATGATACTTTGATACTATGATTTATGTAAGATATGCTGCTACTTGCCCCCGTCTCCTGCCTTATAGGGACCACAATGGAAATAAGCCTTAGGGCTTTATTGTGTCATACCTGACTATTTTTTATCTATTTATATTACGTATGACACCGGTTGCTGTTTCATATTTTTTATATCAAGAATGGTCAAATAAAATCAATCAATCAATCAATCAATCAATCAATCAATCAATCAATCAATCAATCAATCAATCAATCAATCAATCAATCAATCAATCAATCAATCACAAAGTGTTGTTTGAAATTTTATTGGCACAGTTTTGTAAACGGGCAAATATGAAAGTGTTTAAGAAAATACTTAACTCTTCTCTTCAACTCACATTCATGTTTCCATTATCTTGTGGCAGAAGTCATCTCTAATAATCAGACTTCACCATGTTTCCCTTATGTTGTCAGACCGTTATAACAATCTGAGCCTGTCAGTGCCAAAAACAACCCCTTTTAGTGGGTGCACAGGTCAGTTCTCTGGCCTAGCTGTCGGCTAAATATTGGACCGATTTCAAACATCATTGTCCCCATTATTCAATTTGACATAACCTGGGAAAATTAGGTTAAAAAATACAGAAGTTCCCATTTAATTTTAATCAGAAATTTTGTAAAAACAACACAAAACTTTGACCAAAAAGTCACATTTGAACACTCCTTTGGTGGTTTGATGAAGAAAGTTCTGCATGTTTGAAGTACCAGTATGTATACAGATTATTTTATCACCTTTTTAAAAATATGTATAAGTGACTTTTTCCTCCTGCTGCACCCAAACACCCACACATTTTGTTGTTTGATCACAGTGAACAGGGCAAGTGAAACATGTAACTTTTGTTATCAGCACCTAGAAATTTGCCTGCATTCAGAGAGTAATATCAAACCGATCTTATCATCCGAACAGAACAGAATGTTCTGATTGTTCTTTATGTGTTCGTATTGGTAACATGATCTGACATAAAAACTGTGGTGTAAAAAAACTCTGACTTTGTTCAGTACTTTTTGCTCTCTCCGGTCACATTCGCAATGTCACACTTTCCGGTGTTTTATGGGCATTTCAAACAAGATAACGATGACCAGTGTAGGTAGAATTGATTTATACATAATTAACAATCTACATGTGAAATGTAATTCATGTATATGGAGATTAAAATGTCTAATTACAATATGAAAGTAACTCTAATGAGAGAAAATAACTGACACTTAAAAAGTGAATCTGTATTTTCAGTGTAATGTCTTTTTTTGTGAAAGACAGAAGCTAAAGTGTAACATCTAGCTTTATTTATCAAAACGAAAGTGCATCAGTTTAAACATTACATGTTCAAACATGTTTTCAATTGAGTATATGTCAGCAAATGGTCATATTCTGTTTAATGAGACAAAATTGCAAACATTTTGTGGAATCAGTATGAATAAATATTTCACTTTTTTGTCTTTTTCACTTCTTTTTGAAGTTGATGAAACGGTACGAGGTGAGGCCGGATCCCGCAGGAACCACAGTCAGGCCGATCACCAGAACGCTGCTCTGCCCCGCTAAACCCATCAACCTGCAGTTTGTGGACAGGCGAGTCTAGCAGGAGCAGCAGAGAGCGGTACCGGGAGTTTCTCTGTGAGCTGTTTTAGTATTCACACTGTGCCTCACTGAGCACTTGTTTATAGCATTCACATTATGAGGACTGGCTGGAATGCATCTAAACTGTGGCTGAATGAAGATGTGGAAGAATGTGTAAAAGTATATAGTGCTGCCTGTATAGAATGTTAATGTTTGCTTCATGTAAATATATGTATACTTTAACCTCCAACACCTCCTCTGGGGATTTATTTAGTTTTAGTTCTACAAATGCCAAGCACTTTTTAGCTGTTAGTGCCATCAGCAGGGCTGACTCTGTGGAGGTTAAGAACATGCAACTCCTACAGGATAAGTCTGATATTATCAAATATTTTCTTAATCTAACAAATCCACGAAAAGACTAAAATCAATCGATAAAAAAAAGTTTGACTCTCAATTCTTTCAGACCTTTGCACTCTGTCTGTGGCACATAGAGGACGTGACTTGAAAACCTGTTATAGTTATAGTTAAATTGTTTTTTCAATGCTGCAGATGATTCACAGCAGCAGGATGGTGTATGATGAAAGTTAAACTAAAAAAAATATATAAATAAGCTCCTTTTTTTAAAATTATTATTATTTTTAGATTATTTTTGGCATTTTACTGCTTTATTAGATAGTGACAGATAGAAAGGGGGAGACAGAGGGGAAGACATGCGGCAAAGGGACTTCAGGCCAGTTTCGGACCGGGGTCCGCCGCAGCAAGGACTCAGCCTTAGTGGTACGCGCTCTACCTGTGAGCCACCGGGACGCCCCCTCATTTTTAATTTTTAATTGAACCTAACCCCTAATCGAGGACTCTGCGTTAGCAATTGTTCCCTGCAAGCAAACACTGTGTTCGGATTAGTCAAGTCAGCTTCATTAAAGAGCACATTTAAAAATAATAGACGTTAACCAAAGTTCCTCACAAAGAGACACAATTTATCTAAGGTTAAATCTAATGTATGGCTACTGTGGTTGAGTTTAATTTTAATGTATGTATAGTGTTTGTTCAATGTATGATTGCATGCTGCTACTGGATGCTTGAATTTCCCTTGGGATAAATAAATAATCTATATACAATAAAACACAGAAATTATAAAATAAGAAAATTGACAAAAAAGAGAAGAGAATTTAAGTGTCTAAGTAAAATGACATAAACAATAATTGCACAAATTAAAAAATAAAAGCCAGACTGTGAACAGGCATATCGGTAACGCTTTATATTAAGGTCCTTGTAATAACCATTAATTAACAAGTAATAAGGCCCTTGTAAGTCCTTACAAGATGCTTATTAACATTATTGTGTGTTTATAAGCTTATAAAGTGTTAATAATGGCATTACAAACACCCATGACCCACCCATTATGTCTTTGCCATGCCTTTATTAATCTTATTTTGTTTGCTTATTGATATTAAAATATACTTTATCACTCATCTATTATAAGTTAACTATAAGTTAACTATGCTTTTTGCAACTACCGGATCTAAAGCGAGAACAATGCCTTATTACTTGTTAATTAATGGTTATGAAGGACCTTATTATAAATCGTTACCGGCATGTCTTCATAAAGGCTAAAGAACAGAGACTTTAGACCGGTTTTAAATGTATCAGTGGAAGGGAAGATGTTATTGTTGGTGGCAAATTATTCCAAAGTTCATAGCCAACAACTGATCGATCACCTGTACATTTCAACTGGGCACGTGGGATGGAGAGCAGAGAGCCCATGAGGAGACAGGAGGTGGAGTAGGGAATGAGCAGCTCAGGAATGTATGTGGAACGCTTTATGTAATTGTGCAAGTAAAAAGTAAATGTGATGTCTAATGTAAACTTCAAGTTATTTGAAAATACATGTTGCACTCTATCACTTTGACAGAGTTTTTGCAACTGAGTCCGTCTCACCACCAAGAGCTGAACAGGACTAATGAGAAAAAAGATCTGACACACTGAACTCAATAGAAGCATATCTGTCCCTCAACCCTTCTCCCTTTCCTTATTAAGCCTTTTATCAAGTTTTCTCTGCAAACTAGGCAGCCATAATAACTATTTAATACAATAATATATCTGATTTGACAGATTATGTCAAAGCATTTTAATTTTCGGGATACTACAGATAAAGTCTACAGATAGAGTGTAGATAGATATATAGATAAAGTCAAGTCACTCTGAATGAAAAAGACCAATTTTACTATAATTAAAATTGGAGCAAAATGCTCTTCAATATGCAGAGACATTTTGTTTGTTTTTGTAAGTTTATTTTGCTGCTGTTTTCAAAGGCCACATTGAGGACTTGAGGGTTCTCGTGACTCAAGAGGAGCTCAAGATGTTCATTTTTTATTTTAAATGTACATAAAAAGAACTCCGTTTTCTGCAAATCATTGTTATAAGGCAAACATCATCAACAACATCAGACAAGTAACTTGATATACAATTTGAGAGTTGGTGAAATCAGATTACCCTTACAAAAACAAAGTATTGCTATTATATTTTTAAAATTGCCATATTTTAAATATGTAATCAAGTAATCCTTGACAACATATCTATAATGTTGTTGCACTTAAAATAGGATACCAAAAACACTGTAGATGTCTTAGACAACATTTGTCAGAATAAAACATGCAGAAAAAACAAAGAATGTCTTCTCCTCTCCCATACTTTATAAATAAGATCTGTCTCCCTTTCTAAAACTCTTCTTTTACATTGTTTTTGCTGCCTTATATTTAGCTGTTCACATTGTTATTGTATGTGTTGTTATTGCCACTTGCTTGTATATTAGTGGATAAATGCTGCCACCTTGTGGACTGTTCTGGAACTACATGATCTTCCAACTTGCTCTTTTAGGTCTTATTCAGTGACAGTTATTACCATTTCCATCAGATGCTCTAAAAGTGGTAAATACTAAAGATTTACATCATGACATCTCATCTAAATCTATCTACCACAGGATCATGACTGTTTGGATGTTTGAAATGTATTATGGATCACATTTATTTCCTTATATGTGCTCACTTACCGTAGATACACTCTTTATCAATTCACTTCATTTACGAGCTATGACATCAGAGTTTTATTCAAATCATACTTCTGTCTCTGAACATCCGTATGTGGTAATTCCCTGTATCTCCTTAACTTCAAATGTGATTGAAATATGTGTAATAAAGCCAATAATTGAGTCACATAGGCTTTTATCTGAATTTACTTCATCAGTGGAGATTGAAAAAAGCTTCTCCCTTTTCATCTTACTGCTGTTATCAAACATGAATTGTCCTTTTTTCAATATTTATCTGAGATCAGATTATATAAATGACATCTGCGTGTTTAATTTGTCTGTTTTTATTGCTGTACGTGTCCTCTCTAGGGTTGCAAATTTCTGGGAATTTTTCAAATTTGAAACTTTCCATGGGAATAAACGAATAAACCAGGAATTTACAAAATCGGGGGGATGAGTTATATACTTAACATTCAAGTTTTTGTTGTTCAATAAAATAAATAAAACTTGATCAAGTTCTACTTACACAGACATCTGTTGAAGTGTTTTTAATTGTATTATTTTGCATGGATGTCTGCTTATGACAAAACAAAAGGTTTGTATTCATTTAAATTACCACCAATTTCCAGTTAATTGTCATACATTTCCATAATTCCCACGGAAAGTTTCTGAAATGTCCCACCCCTTTGCAACCCTAGTCCCCACAGGTAAGAAATCTGACATCAATGTTCTGTTAATTATATTTTACTGTGATGCTTGATGTGTTTAGCTCAGAAGTAAATAAATAAATAAATATACCGTTTGGCCCTCAGAAAGATACACAACTTGATGTCCAATAATTAGAGATATCAGAAATATGGGTGCAGTAGTAGTGCACTTTCTGTACTCCAAGATACAAGCTACATGAATGTACCCCAAGGTCTAGTTATTATTCCTCAACTTATATGTGTACTTATTCTAGGGCCAGAAATTGTTTATATTCATCCCAAGCCAATATATTGACCTGGGTGGGTGGGAGTTTCCAGTTAAGTAAGATGCAAATCATTTGTTGTTTTTTCTTTTTTGTGGAATTTTTTTTTCTCCAATCAGAGATTTATCTGTAAGAGATTTAGCCCTTATCTGTAATAAAATCATTACTAATGTGCTATTTCTGTTACATGTACAATCCTGATTCCAAAATAAATTGAGGCACTAAACTGTAAATAAAACAGTGTAGTCAAATAATTGTTTACATGTATTCAGTTGAAAACTTTACAACTGTCCTGGTGGTTTGGAAAAAGCCTTTAAAACATGTAGACCATTATGCAGATAGAAAATCTTGTTGATCTTTAGTTCCTATTTTACCAGGTTGGAAAACTTTTTAAACCTCTGAAGTCCAGGATATTTTGGTTCAAATTCGTCAACTTCCTATGCATTCATTTCTGTCTCTGTTTAGCATCATTCAGTCCGTCCTTACATCACATGCATGGCTCTTTTTTCTCGACACAAACTTGGCTATCAGTCAGATTTTTCATTTTATTTTAATTAAAGTATAAAGCTGCCAGGAACCAAAAATACAAACAAAAGTGTCTATGGAAATGTACCATTTTTTAAACAATTTATACACACAAAAACAGCAGAAAAAATAATTAATAATAAAACTACAAACCAGTTTATTTGCATGTAAATTAAAAATAATAATAGTTTTCATTGTAGAAAGAAAATTCACATTTTAAAAATGGTCTAGAAACAAAAATGTCACACTGTGAAAGCTCCTATGATTGCACTTTCAACTGGCTTTCTCAGCTTGTCTACATATCATATATAGATAAAGTCATTACTGTAACTTAAACATGGGTATTTTCAATAAATAGATGGATTCCAGAGGGTTAATTTACCAGGAAAATAAAATTTCCTGTGGGAATAATAAAGTTTGAGTTCAAGAAAATAAATATATAATTAGAAGATTTGGAAGGTTCATTTTGGTGACTAGTCAAACATTTCGCAGGTGGACTCGCACTCGGAAACTGACCTCAGTATCCCAAAAACACTGCCCGAAATTGTGGTCATTTATCTTGTCCAGTCTCTTGTCCCGGATCCTGGAGATTTCACTGATAAAGTAAGTGGACAACCAGAGAAAGTTCTGACAACGTTGATCCTTAAACAAAGACAGCGGTAACCTTCTCCCCCCATGTACAGAATGACACTGTCATTAGCTTAATTGTTTTGGGTTTTGTTGTTTTCAAGCTGGTGTCCAACATTTCCTTTTCAGTTTCATTAGTTTTAGGCGCTGAGAATAAATACTTGTAGTTAGATTTAGTTAAAAACATCATAGTTGGGATTAAATACCTTCAGCTGGCTGCAATTTACAACTTCACCAATAGATGCCACTAAATCCTTCAAACTGGACCTTTAAATTTAAGGATCATTTCAAGGTCATTTTTGTTGTATCCTAAGTCAGATTTTTTGGTAAAAAGCCAATAATAATAATAATAACAATGGAAACATAATAACAATAATACTAATTTATATTAAAATAATATATATAATATTTATCATAATTATAACAGCAATTAAATTTAGCAATTAAAAGTAATAATAATAATAATAATAATACATATAATAATGCATATAATACATATAATAATATGCTTTAAAAAGCAGATTTAAAGCAGTTCTCAGATGGTTTCATTAGGTATAAGAAACTGAATGAAATAATTAACTGATAATCAAAATGATCAACATCATTGATTATGTGTTATTCATTTGTGATCTTGCACATCAGAGTTCTTTGTATTGTTCATAATCAGAAGTGGAAGAATTCAGGTCTTGCATAAAAGTGGCAATAACATACACAGAAATACTCTATTAATAATTTAAATGAATAAATCCTGCACTTTTTAGTTTAATAAAAGTACAAAACTGGCTTCAAAATAAACTTATAGTACCAAAAATAAAGGTACACATTATGCAGTCAATAAATATTGATGCAGTAATGTGTTTGCAGCTGGTTAAGGTAAGGTGGGGCCAGTTTTATTTACTTTTTATATTCCTGTGCAGCTCCTAAATTCCTCCTCAAGGGATCAATAAAGCTTTATCTTAATCTCACATCATATTTATATGTTGATGATTTTACAATTCAAATCACGCAATCTCATTCCTAGGTCAAATAAGTGTAAAGGCACTGAAAAATACAACAGAAAAAATATCTCAAAACATAAAGTTAGTAAGTTTTCTCCACTCACTGTTACAAAACCCATGAAGACGACTGAAGAAAAGAAACTACTTACAGTGCAAAGCTACTTGCCAGACCACAATGACACTACACACACACACACACACACACACACACACAGTAAAAAAAAAGTTCTCCACTACAAGTAAAATTCCTGCATTCAAAACTTACTTCAGTAAAAGTACAAAATTAATTATTAATTATTATTGATGCATGTATGTAAGCAGCATTTAATGCTGTTAAGATAGGGCTCATTATAACCACTTAATATACTTTTATGTGGTTTAATTAAAAAAAAAAAAAAAAATTATCATGATTTTTATGTTAAATCTCGACCTGAAAAGTAACTAAAGCTGTCAGCTAAATGTAGTTGAGTATAGGTATAAAGTTACATCAAATGGAAATACCCAAGTAAAGTACCTCGAAATTGTACTTAAGTACACTACGTGAGTAAAATTACTTAGTTACATTGCAACATTGCACAGAGTGAGCTCGTGCATGTTGCTCATGCTGAATTAAAAGGAAATGAGTGCAGCTCTCAGTGTCATTCATCCGGAGAAAAGCAACAGCTCGGCCAACACGTTAACCCTCCATCACAGTCAGTCAGGTCTGCGGCTGAGAGCTTAACAACGACACTATTGTGCGGCCAGAGAAGCTGCTGCACTTTACTGCAACTAACGGACCTCCTGCTCCTCACTAACATCATTTACATGATAGAAACACGCGTCGGGATGTTGTTGTTTTTCTGTCTGTGAGTCTTTCTTTCTACATCTCAAGTCTGCAGAAGCCCGGGGAAGTTTAAGTCCAACTTTCTGGTGGAATATTAACTTTAGCTTTCAGAGCATTAATGACCGAAGTTTTTGCATTGGTGGCCTCAGAGCGCAGAGAGGAGTGGGACGGACTTGGACAGCAGACAGAAGCTCCCGATGCAGCAGTAACAATCCAAACCTACCAGCAAATAGAGCAACATGACTAAGGTAAGCACAAGCGACGGGATCGCGCAGCAAATGCTCATCGCTCAGGCTCTTTGCCTGCTAAAAAGTTTTTTATTGAGGAAAAAAAAAAAATGTAAATGCAGCGTGTAAAAAAAAAAAAAGTTGCATCGCTTCTGTGTGGAGCAGAGACGTGGACACATGGGAGCGGGGATGGCCTCAGGCTCAATGAAGTGGGGGAAAAACAAGTTGTTTTTCGTCTAAGTTAACCTGCAGACTCGTACAGAAAGTGGTTTTCTCTGCGGACCAGGACAGCTAGGATGAATTTTTAGGGAGATGATGCAACAGGCGCGCTGGGATCGTTTGGAGACGTTTGGTGCCACAAGTTCTTCTGATTGGCTTATCTGGAGACACATCATGATAGCAAACTGTTTTAAAGGATCGTGTCACACAAATTAAATACAAGCAAAGTTATTTTTATCATTCTGAGACATGCACGGAGATAACACTTTTTATTCATTTTTTTTAAAGATATCTTTCTTTTCACTGAATCTACTTTTGAGGAAGTAGTTTCCCTGATAAGTTGTCACTGACTGACAACCACACCTCAATCACACATCACATAAACCCCATCATTACACAATTTTCTCAGAAAACTGTGTAATTCCTTTTGTAATTTAGGAATTGCAAAAGTTAATATTTCCATATTTTTGAGCACTTTCTAGAGATGCTGTTGACTGTTTTTGTGTCATATGAGTTCTGTAAGGACTGAAAAAATTATATTAGACAATACAATTACAAGTAAAGAACATTTTCTCTTAATGGGGCAGTTTGCCTTGAAATAAAATTCAAAAATTTTCTTATTTTAGTCTGCAGGACATGAGAAAAAATGGAGACAGATATCTCAAAAGATCGGGAAAAATACATCTAAAAGTAATAGATTTGTATCAATAGATACCTCGAGGGAAGAGAGATAATATCTTTTGTTTTAATTTCAGTATAAGAAGTAATAATATTGCACATAAGGCTGCAACTAACTTTAAATTACATTATTTTCATGATTGATTATCTGACAATGATTTTCTCCATTAATCAAGTTATGATTTAGTCTATAAAATATCAGAAAATAGTGCAGAATGTCAGTTCATAACCAAAAGATGTTCAGTGTATTAAAAAAAAGAAAACCCCCCCCACAAAATCTCCACATTTTAGAGGTGGAAGAGAACCCCCCTTCTAGACACACACACCTGAAACGTTTGCTTTATAAATTACATTAATTAATCAATTAATGATGAATCAATTATCACAACTGTTAACTGTTTTCCTGTTTAGATTTCTGTGGAATATATTATGTTGAGTAGTTCTGGGTTGCACTCTGTAACTCTCTTACAGAGTTTCATATGTTATAAGATCATTATTTGTTTTAAATTGCATTTCATTTGTTAATTGGGTGATTTTCAAATTAAGATATTTAAAAGGAGTTTGAAGTTACAATAACTTGCAGTTTATCTGCTCATTATAAGATTATATTGGACTTTTTTCCCCAGTGTAGCACAGTCATATCAGAAGCCTTAAAATAATAACTTATGTTTCTGTATAATGATTTACTCAAGTACTTTATAAGTGATTGACTAACAGGAAGTATTTATGAACCACATTCTTCCCATTCCATGATTAAATATCGATTAGCTCTGTTAGAGATGCTGAAACTATTGATTGAATCAACATGTTTTCATTAGATAAAGAGATACGTTTATCAGATGATTGTGGGTTGATTATCAGTTACTTTGTTTACTTAATGTTTCATTCTGTATGTTGTTGTTTAAAAAGTAACATTCAGTAACTTTGCTTCTGTAGAAACTATGTGGGACCAATTACCCGTCCAGCATCTGCTTCATAGTGGTGAACGAGTTCTGCGAACGCTTCTCCTACTATGGCATGAAAGGTATGTAAACTTTACGTCTGTGCAACATGTGGTCTTGTCGACCTGAAGAGGAGGACTGAGCACTCAGACAAGCTTGAGGCTCTTTAAACCTCTGAAGTCCAAGAGGTTTTGGTTCAAATTTGTCAACTTCCTATGCATTAATTTCTGTCTCTGTTTATGCATGGCTCCTTTTTCTCGACACAAACTTGGCTATCAGTCAGATTTTTCATTTTATTTTAATTAACAAATTATAAAGCTGCCAGGAACCCAAAATACAAAAAAAAGACAAAGGTGTCTATGGAAATGTACCATTTAAAAACATTTTTTTAAACCATTTATACACACAAAAACAGCAGAAAATGCATGTATGTAAATTAAAATGTAAATGTAAAATAGTAATAGTTTTCATTGTAGAAAGAAAATTCACAATTTAAAAATGGTCTAGAAACTCAACTCAACTCAACTTTATTTGTAAAGCACTTTAAAAACAACCACAGCCGCAACAAAGTGCTGTACATAATCAAGCAAACAAGAAACAATAAAATAAATGAAACAGAAATACACACTAAAATAAATAGTTTCATTGCTTTTTTTAAAAAACAATTTAACAAACAATAAATAAAAGCAAACCATAAAACACTAAAACAAGAGCAGAGTCTCATGCGCGGTTGAAAGCCAAGGAATAAAAATAGGTTTTAAGATGAGTTATAAAAATGGACAGTGAGGAGGCTTGTCTGATGTGCAAAGGCAGCTCATTCCATAGTTTGGGGGCTGCAACAGATTTGTTGTTTTGACCTCGGTACCTCCAGGAGCAGCAGCTCAGCTGACCTGAGGCACCGAGCAGGAGCCTAGGGGTGGAGGAGCTCCGAGAGATAAGACGGGGCAAGACCATTTAAAGATTGAAAAACAAATAAAAGAATCTTAAAATGGACTCTAAAATGCACAGGCAGCCAGTGGAGGGAGGCCAGGATGGGAGTTATGTGCTCCCTCTTACGAACTCCAGTTAAGAGGCGAGCAGCCGCGTTTTGCACTAACTGGAGCCGTGCGAGGGAGGACTGGCTGACTCCAAAGTACACTGAGTTACAGTAATCCAGCCGAGATGTAACGAAGGCATGGATTACTGTTTGAAAGTGCTTGTGCGTAAGAAAAGGCTTCACTTTAGCCAGCTGCCTGATTTGGAAAAAGCTGGACCTACAACAGCACTTATCTGACGATCTAATTTAAAATCACTGTCCGTCTTAAAACCTAAATTTGTGACAGTCTGCCTTACAAAATCTACCAGAGGGCCCAAGTCAACAGGAGGGGTCACACAAGAGCCACTAGGGCCAAACACCATCACTTCTGTCTTCTTCTCATTGAAATTCAAAAAGTTCAAGGCCATCCAGAAACATAAATGGCACACTGTGAAAGCTCCTATGATTGCACTTTCAACAGGCTTTCTCAGCTTATCTACATATCATATATAAATAAAGTTATTACTGAAAATAAAACATGTATTTTCAATAAATAGATGGACTCCAGAGGGTTAACGTATAACTCAAAGTTAAATAACTTCTCATGCTCGGCTTGTTAAACAGAGTGGGAGGTTATATTGCAGTGAGACAGATAAGGATAAAGTCCCTGACTTCCTTTCACATGACCTAAGTTATACTCACATGTCTGTCACATTGCTTCACTTCAAACAAATAAACATGCCGTGCAAATGCACCGTTTCCTCGTCAGGCAGTTCAAATTGACACATTGTGTCAATAATTTTCTTATAAATTAAGGACTGTTTCTGATTTCCTGGATCAAAATGAATTTCTTCTGATGACTTGAAAGGTAGTCATGAGAATTACACATATTCAGATCAGTTTCAGTCGTTATCATCAATGAATAATTTACTCCATATAACTAAATAAGATATGATTTATCGCTTAACTTGTCATCTTAAAAATAAACTATTTTAAGAAACTACATGTTTAAATGTTTAAATGCTTGTCAGTGTTACTGAATTGGTGTTGATTGAACTTTATGTCAAGTTTTTCTCAAGTTCAGTGAACTTATGATTCAACCTTTGCAAACTGTTAGTTATTCATTTCATTATTAGGACATACATTTATTGTATTGTCTATAAAATGTCAGAAAATAGTGAAAAGTGCCCATTAGTTGTTCCTAGAAAAAGACGAAAAAAGTACAAAGTGAAAAATCCAGAGATTTTTGATTTACAATTAAATAAAACAAAGAAAAAAACAACTAAATTCTCACATCCATGGAGCAGGAACTATGTGTTGTTGCTTAGTAAGTTACTTCAATAATTAATCATTTACAGCACTGGATCAGTTTGAGTGAACAGCTGTCCCAGTTCAGCTCCCTGAAGGTGTAGCTTTCGTTGGGAAACGTTGGGATCTCAGTATAATAAAAATAAATAAATAAAAGTCTTTGTGAGTTTGAGCAGTGCTAAACTGCACAGATTGACTGCACAGAGTGTTGTCGTGTTGTGAAAGCTCGGATAAACACCTGACAAGCATGCAATGGATGATGGGATATTTAGAAAAGATAAAAGCTACAAGTCTTATTAACATTAGAAGGTATTTAGTCTTGACATATAGACTTGGGAAGCTACAGCTCATGTGTGTGTCTGTTCACAGCACTGCTCACACTCTACTTCGTCACCTACCTGCACTGGGACCAGAACCTCTCCACTGCTGTTTACCACGCCTTCGGCAGCCTCTGCTACTTCACGCCCATACTGGGAGCGCTCATCGCTGACTCTTGGCTCGGAAAATACAAGTGAGTCCCCGTGTTCTTCATCCATAAAGCCATTTAAGGTTCAGTCCACCTGAAATCATCTCTTTTTACATTTTACTCACTGTGGCCTTGAATTTCACTGTGATGTATAAAATATATGAGTCCTGCAGCTCTATGGAATCACCACAATCATGGTTAGTGTGAACTACTCAAACTACACAAGTCTTTTGTGCAGAATAACAGTTAAACTGACATAAATCATAAAAAAAGATATATATATATATATATATATATATATATATGTGTGTGTGTGTGTGTGTGTGTAAACAGCCTGCTGTTCTGTCTGATTTTCATTGAATATTTGTCACGTGACAATACACTGTATGTTTACTTCTTCTAACAGAAACTCTTTTAACCTACGATGTGTTCCAAGACTGTCGGAAAGTTTAAATTTTGACAATAATGCCTGTTTTTACAGTTTCTTTCTATGATAAACGGTGTATTTTTGGCAATATTTTAAAGAAAACATACTTTTCAGGGGTTCAGAGATGATGTTTGTTTGTTTCTGATATTTTTATTATACAGAGTTTTTGTTCTTCATGTACAAAAGATGACTTTTTTTGCAAAACAGAAGTGAAACAAAAATAACATATTTGTTAAGAAAACTTCTAAAAAAACTAAAAGAATGAAAGGCTATGTGGCAGGTGATTCCAAACTCCTGAACAGTGTATGGACATCATGCATTTGTTGTGTCATTACCATCAGTGGTGCAGGCTTTCAGCCCTTTAACCTGTGAGCTTTGTCTAAACTGTGTAACACCACCTGTTAGTGGAGATGAATCACAGATCTTTATGATAATAAGAGTGCGGCTCGGAATGCACGTAATCACGGGTTTTGTCTCAACAGGACCATCATCTACCTGTCCATTGTCTACGTGATCGGCCATGTGGTCAAGTCTGTCGGAGCCATCCCCACTGTGGGAAACACAGACGTGCACATGTGAGTTATCTGGAGCTGATTCAGTCATTTTCAGCAGTTAGAATCATATTTCAGAAAGAAGACAAATCATTAGTGTCCACAGACATATGAGAGGCAGTTTTTTTAATTAATTATTTTCATTATTAAGTCACATGTTGTTGTTTTTCTTGATTAAACAAATTATTACAATCAATTTGACAGTAAGCGATCACAAGTTACCACAATAAATATCTTACTTTTACAGAAACTGGAGCCAACTTATATTTGAATCAGAATCAGTAAATACTTCATTGACCACGGGGTGAAATTGCTTAAAAGAAATAGAAATAAAAATAAGTATGTCTGTAAATAAAATAAAGATTAAAAAAGCATACTACACTAAATATACAACGTTATAAAATAAAAATGCAACAAGTATTAAGTAAATAAAGATAAATACAAACAGGAATTAAATAGAAATATGGAAATATAGACATAAATTTGAAGTAAATAGGTATGTACATATATGTATATATGTAACAACACTGTGACAATTGACTTATTGCACATGATTTCCAAAAGTTTAAAAAAAAAAATAAATTCCTTAAATAATTAATTTATTAATTAAATTAATCACAATTTAAACACTAGATTGTTCTAGGTGTCTGACTCCAGAGAACTTTCATTTTTTATTTTTTATAAATTAACGAATCAATGAATTTATAATCAAAGATGGATTCAACTAACTCTAATCTAATACTAGTGTCAGTACTACAGTTATGTCCAGTAGCATCAGCAGGTCATTTGTGTGTGTGTGTGTGTGTGTGTGTGTGTGTTTCAGCGCTCTGTCCATGTTGGGTCTGATACTCATCGCCTTTGGCACCGGAGGAATCAAACCCTGCGTGGCGGCGTTCGGCGGAGACCAGTTTGACGAGGAACATGTAAGTCACCACACTTTCTTCTTTAGCTTGAAGACAGAAATTCTCTTACACAGTGTGAAATGTTAGTAAAAGCCTCATATGAGCCTCAGATGATTCTATGAAAAATAGAAATGGTGAAAACCATCGGTGTAAAAATTGAAAACAAGTTAAAATGCATTACACTATATTCGACAGAATTCCATTATATTTTAGCTTTACACAACAATTAGTAAAGTGAGAGAACTTATTTGAAACCTTAATGTGGACTTAAAGATCACAAAACACAAGTGTGTCCTGATTATTTCACCTCCAGGGCAAAGAGAGGCAGAAATTCTTCTCCATTTTCTACATGTCAATCAACGCTGGGAGCCTCTTGTCGACTATCATTACACCCATACTGAGAGGTTAGCATTTATTCTGCACGTTCACCACATGTTTTATACCCAGTGATGTCTTCTGACATCTGTTGATGCTGGATTACCTCCTACAGGGGATGTGCAGTGTTTCGGGGGGGACTGCTACGCTCTGGCCTTCGGGGTTCCTGCAGCTCTGATGGTAGTGGCTTTAGGTGAGTGTTTTAATGTTAACAGTCGTGAAAGTGCATGACTCTGTCTTCTAACTGTGTGAAGCTGATAGCTGTCAGTTTCCAAAAAGTAAAAGAATCAGATAATGGATCTTTACATTTGATTGAGCAATTTAAAGAGGACTTCACTGATTCAGCTTTGCACCCATATAACATTATTGACCTCATGATGGCCTCTTACAAACAAGTCTACTATAGGTGCTCCGTTGCAGGACGGAGAGATTCAAAAGATCCTTCACTCCTACAGCCATCAGGCCATCAGATTCTACCAGACTAACTGAATTTCCCCTTGGGGATGAATAAAGTAATTTTAAAATGGTGAAAATACCAGACCTACATAAAACAATAATGTAGGTTATTTTTTAAATGCCTTTTGAATGGAGAGAAAAATGTGTTCATGTGCATCTATATTTATATGTAGGTACTATATTAATTTTTCCTAATATTTTCTTCCTTCTCTCGTATTCATAACACACACACACACACACACACACACACACACACACACACACACACACACACACACACACACACACACACATATATATATATATATATATATATGCATTTATTTTTCTTCTCATCAATCTTAATTAAAGTGTATTATGATGATGATGATGATGATGATGATGATTATTTATTTATTTTCCTGATTTCTTTAATATTTGTTTTTTTGGGTACTGTAAACAATTTTTGTATTATTATGTATTTAATTTACTACCTGGTGTTGTATAGAATCGTCAATTTTTTACTGAAGAAATTACAATAATAAAAAATGACAATCACAAAAAAAAAAAGACTCACATTGGACAGTTTAAATATGTTTAAAATCAGTGGAGCAGACCAGAGATATCATCATCATCTTCATCATTATCATATGTGGCGCCTACATTACCCACAATGCAACTCATTTGTGATTTAGCTGTGTTACTCTAGTAGTGGCTACTGTAGTCTTGAGCTTCTAGCCTCAAGCAGATATGAGGAGCAGCTACAGACTTCTGATAAACATAACTTCAAATTTGTGTTTTTATTTAAGGCAATTAAACTCCAGTTAAAGCTGCTTGAGCTGCTCAAGTGATCAAGAACTAATTACTGCAAGCGTGAAATCATAAATGTAAATGCAAGCAACTTTATAGATGTGAAACATACATTTACAATTTGGAAAAACTAAATAAATTCAAATGCACATTTGTGTGCCTCCAGGAAATAAATAAAAGCACCACAAATGCAACGTAATGCTCCAATTTTAATATTAATGTCCAATATCCGTCACAGTTCAGAATCCAAGCCTAATTTCAGACTGCAATCTGCATGCTAAGAGCATGTTTGTGTGAAGTCGAGCTTCTGACAGGCTGCGTTTCCTCTTGATCAAGCCCCTCTTCATACGTCCTGACAGTCAGTTGTCTCTACCTCTGAATCCCCACTGATCCATTTGGGATTCATGCTCGGCTGACCGCTCACTGTAAAAACAAGCTTTGATTTTATTACCGTACGGCCCACAGACAGATCGCAGTGAGGGCCTCAGTGTTATTGTGCTTATTTTGATCATGATAGATTGCTCTTCAGCATTTCACAAGCCATTGTAAGAGAAGAAAACATCCATAAATGGTAAAGCACTCTGTCAGATTGTTTCTTCTTCTGTTGGATAGGAAATCATTTTAAAGCAGATATGAGCACGTTGGTACTTCAGATACCAGACAAGTGGAGCAATTGTTTGCACAACAGGCAAGCCGTCTCCAACATAAACTGTTTTCCAGCCTAACACAACATCCATCTTGTGCAGTTGTGTTCATTGCTGGCAGCGGGATGTACAAGAAGAATCCTCCTCAGGGAAACATCCTGTTGGAAGTCTGCAATTGCATCGGGGTGAGTCATCTCCCAGTCCAGCGTAGAGTCGTAGCAGATGATTTATTAACGTCCAGATGGATTTATTCTGTTCTGTTTCCTGTCCAGAAACATTTTGTCTTTTAATAAAAGTATTCATTTAACATCTTTTTTGCTGCTGTTTCTGTCTCAGTTGCCCATTTTTCCATTTTCATTCCTGTTATTTTCTTTTGGTTTGCAGTTTGCCATCAGTAACCGTTGGAGGAGAGCACGGTATGACCCTCAGAGGAAGCACTGGTTGGACTGGGCTGAAGACAGATACTCAGTAAATAAAACCACTCTTACTAACTCTTCCAAGTAACACTTTCCAAATATTTTCTGAGGGATGGCACATGAACAATCCTTTTTACTCTATGTGTTTGTATTTGTGTGTGAACAGAAGCGTCTGATCCAGGAGATTAAGATGGTGCTGCGCGTTTTGGTGCTCTACATCCCGTTGCCAATGTTCTGGGCTCTGTTTGATCAGCAGGTACACGAAGACACAAGACTTATGTCACAACAAGAGCTCATTCTATTAATGTGTCCAAACCTCATAATTCATACATAATGTAACTGTGCACTGCAAAAAAGTCAAGAGGTTTTAGGCAATGTCTGCTGGTTCACAGGTTTGGTTTGGACTTAAGCATCCAAAAACTGTTGGATGGACATTCATGACAAAATTAAAAAGTCTGGTTGACCTAATACTTTGGTTTAAAATCACAGGCCTGCAAAACAGATGACATTCCCATTAAGTTCTTGGTCCCCGCACAAAAATGTCAGACGCACAAAAGCCCTCCGTAAAATGATGAATTGTGCCTTTGACACTTCTATTTTTGTATGGATTAAACAAACAGGATAACAGATTTTAATCAGTGCTGGGAGGCAGATTATTGTAAGACAGAGTGAGCACAGAAGTGAACAGTGTATTTGCCGAAATGTTAAACCACTGCTAAACTAATTATCATCAGAACAAAAATGAATGCCGGCTGAATAATGATGATATGAGTCATGTAGGTATGGAAGCATATTGGTGCCACACCAGAAAAGGATAACATGAACAGTTTATTGTTATAACACAGTATTTTTATGTTATAACAAGATGTTTTAACATCATTACAAGATACCAAATTATAACAGAAGAAACAAAGAAAGTTTTATCTTGCAATAATGTAAAACGTTTTATGATGTAATCTGAAAAACATGAAAAATGGTGTACAGAGATCAGTGACAAATTGAGGTTTATGTCTCATTTACATGATTTGATTAAGTTTTACCTCATGCATGGGTTTAGTTGTGGAAGGAAGCTGTTATTATCGTGCACAATGTATGCTATTGTCATAAGTCTGCATCCACTAAGGAGGATTTCAAATAGCAGTTTATTGAAACTGGCCAAGTGTGGCTCACAACCGAAGTGCATATCCCAGGGAGTCCACCTCCACCTGAGACCAACTTATCAAATATCAAATGTTCAAATGATCCCATAGGACCATTTGAAAAAGATAAATAGTATTTTCTTATAACAGCAAAAGTTTCTTGTTATAGCATGATAAGTTGGTACGTTGTGATAATGTGAAAATATCTTTTTATAGCATGATAAACATAATTTTATATATGTGATAATGTGACACTGACCAGTTTTATTTTTGGGGCATGGCAGCAATAAGCTGCAACATATAAGTAAGTAAGTACAGTAAGAGTAAGTATCTTATTTTCAGTATGCAGTGCAGAGCAGATGTTTAAAGTAGTGTGTTATTTGGATAAATAGAAATAAGTTCTCATAACTTTTAATTTGAATGAGCCATTTTTGGGGTTTTTAGTCTCTGAATCAAGAATCATATTCAGTTCTTGTTGATTGTTAATGCGTGAGCGTCTTCTCGTCAGCACATGGTCAAGGTCTTGTGTCACAGTAAAATCCCTTGACTATCTGTTATCTGCTCCTCTGGCCAACACAAACATCTGATTATGCAAAAACCTCAAAACCACATTCCACATCTCTGACCTTCATTCCTCCTTAATGTATTCTTCATTTAAAAATATAAATAAATAAAAAACACAACAAAACCACATTTCCCCTGGAAGTTATGTCAAATGTTTACCAGTTTTACATTAATATTCTCTGCAGGAAAACAAACAAAAACAACTCTGCTGTGGTTAAAGGTATATTACTAAATTAGCTGTACCTTAAACTACTTTGACAGTAAGAATGTTTTTTCTTAATTGCAGGGCTCCCGCTGGACGCTTCAATCCACTAGGATGAACATGGCTTTCGTAAGAGTTTCTTACATGAAGTTACATTGAAGTCAAAATGTTACACCTTTTATTGCACTTTATTATCACTGGGTGGGTTTTAATATCCATCGGACTGTCTTGTAAAACAGATTTTCCCTTTGCCAGGATGTTGTTGCAATTCATCATTTGATTCCAGTAAATTACATTGTTTATGGTCTTAAACCATGTACTCATCCCTCATCCACAGTGACTCATATAGGGCAGTGCAGGTCCTGAAAAACTTATGAAGTTAAAGTTTAAATGGCTCTCATGTTCAGATGAATTCTTCTTGTTTTTTCTTTCAGGGTGGGGCATTCGTTATTAAGCCTGACCAAATGCAGGTAGGTGCAGGTCCTCCTGCTTGCAGAGAAATAAAAAATAATGCACAATAAGGTTCTTGGATACAAAAAAATACTGCAAGTGTTGGAACACTGTGACACCTTAGAGTGTGTTACCATTTACTTATACCATGGCCATATATATGTATATATTGACAATACCTTGATATTTTAAAAATGAAATAATGAAATCATGTTAGTAATACACTTATGATAATATAATGTAAATATTCCAATGACACTTAAGTCATTTCCATTATACTTATGGTTACAGACTCTATCTACCTGACAATGCTCATATTTTAAGTCATTTATTTTCCAAAAAGGAGACAAAGTAATAAAAAATGTATTTTTTATAGGATTGTCAAATAAAAAAACTTTAAAGTAATGAAATATACAAACTTTGTAAAGAAAGGGCAAATCGATCCTATAACAGGTCTGGACAACTTGTAAATTGTGTTAGTGCTCACATGTGCATCAAATCTGTTAGTACGAGTGGTTCTTGCATGACGTCCATTGCCCTATATTGTATTTTCCTAAATATCGTGGACGGTTAAACGCTTCTGCTCACATGATATTGATGTGAACTCTCTTAAACACACTTAAAGCTGAATGTTAGCACTCTGTTTAACTTTCATTTCAATGTGCAGAAGTACAGAATTAAATCAACAGAAACTGTGTCATCTAATGTAACACCTACAGACTGCTGTGTATGTTTGATGATTGCATTTTTTTTACGTGAAAACACACAAAAATGAAAACACCACATCTCAAGCAAAGCCCTAAAGAATAAAGTGACACTGTCATTCTCGTGAAAACATTTTTACAGCTGTTAATCACTGCTATCTTACCATCTTCAGTTCATGTTGGATTATAATCAGTCTGTTATTCACGTACGACTCTAACCTTTATGATTTTACGAGGTTTAGTGAGCTTTTATCGAGTCATTTAACGGTAAGTATTTTTCCCCCTCCCTGTTTTCTAGATGTTGAATGCTCTGCTGATTCTTCTCTTGGTGCCCGTCTTTGACCTCGTCATATATCCGCTCGTTGGCCTTTGCAGAATCAACATAACGTGAGTAGAAGCCTGCCGTTTTGGCTGTTTATTGAGAAATTAGCATTTAAAAAGCCTCTTAAACTGGAAAATGAGCCAATATCACCTTACATTTATATCCCATAAATATGTAAAAATGGTTAACAAATAAAGTAAATGCACAAACATATTGTGCATTTACAATTATATAAACATGTTTATATGATGAGTGGGTGCTTATAGTTTGTGAAGCACTCTGTAAATTTCTGCACGTATTTCTCTGCAAAGAATAACTAAAACTACTTCCGTAAGTACAAACATGGTATCAGGAGGTTTCACACACACAAAAGCTCTGACCTCTTTTATAATTACTGTTTTTATTGGTGTTTCTTAGAGAATAACTCTGGTTGTAAAGGATATGTTTGGAACAGATGGCATTATGTCACAACAAGTGATGAGTCTCTTATCAGTCAGGAGAGGACACGATGTGGAAATCTCTCTCCTGATTCATAAAGTGATAAAGCTTGACTTTACATGACAGGTGTGTAAAACTGTCATCTGTCTGTATTTCAGGCCTCTGAGGAAAATGGCTGCAGGGATGATTTTTGCAGCCCTGGCCTTTGGAGCGGCCACACTAGTGGAAGTGAACGTTGTGGTATGTACAAGAAGCAAACCTGTACAGCAATAAACAGGCACTTACCAAAACTTCCCGACACACGTAGGATTAATTGCATGCATGCACACCCAGCCAGAAAACATGAAATACCTGCAAGTAGACAAAAAATAAACGCAGAGTTCTCATGCATCCTGGAAAACCTGCAGCTTTCTAGTCCTGGATGAGAACAACACTGAGCTGGCCTTACAGTTAGCTTGTAAACTGACACAAGCTTTTTAGTCTATTTCGGTGTGATGTCCTCATACTGTGGATGCTGGCAGCTTTGAGCTATTTTTAGAAGTTAAATTTCAAATCATGTGGGTAGCTTGCAGTTATGTTTTCAAGCTCTCGTGTCAGAATAGAATCTTCAGGGTACAAACCTGATTCCCAAAAGTTGCAACGCTGTATAACAGAATGCATCAAATTCACGAATGAGTATGTATTTATTAAAAACGTTTTTATAAAGTTTTTCCCAACTTTTTTGGAATTGTGGTTGTATAATTCCCTTGCCCGATTTGTCTCCATTCATTACTTAACTTTGACTCTGTTGAAATAAGATCCAAATGTATACATAATATTCTTCTAAACCAGGGGTGTCAAACATACAGCCTGTGGGCCAAAACCTGCCTGCCAAAAGGATCAAGAGGCGGCTGTGGCTCAGTTTGGTAGAGTGAGTGCCAACTGACTGGAAGGGCGGTGGTTTGATCCCTGATCATGGCAGCCTACATGTCCAAGTATCCTTGGGCAAGATACTAAACCCCAAATGGTGTTCATGGGTGTATGAATGAATTCCCAATGGTAGTAGGTATAGTCTCGGCCACCAGTATGAATGTGTGTGTGAACGGTTGAATGAGCGTAGTCTGTAGTGGAAAACGCTTTGGATAAAAGCACTATATAAATTCAGTCCATTTACAATCAATTTGCCTTGCAAAGTATGAAAACATTGCAGTCAGAGAGAGTGCTTATATTCATGCAGGAGTAGATGGTGGAAAGTGTTGGGAGTGTTGGGATTTACAAGAAGAAAAAGAGAAGTAAAGTAAAATGCTGCTTCAGAAGCTTTTCCACCCTGACCAAAATTCAACAAATACTTACGTTCATATTTATAGTTATTGAACATTGTGCAAAATATTGTCAATTAGCATCTTCAGTACAAAATAATCTATATCAGTCTGTATCAGCCAATATATAAAAACATAAGAAGTCCATGTTGTAACAAATAGCATACAAGTTTTTATATTATAGTGATAATTCCCTAAAAGCACTTTGTTGTATGTAAATTGTCTTCTCTGTTTGCTAGAAATCTGTGGTGGATCCTGCACCTGCTGGGAAGTGTCTCCTACAGGTCTTTAACCTGGCAGAAAGTAATGTGAGTCTGGCGATCCCCGGCAGCAACCTGTTCAAAGAGCCGATCCCACCCCTTCAGGTAACACTGCAAATGTTTCATAGCATCCAGTGTGGATGCAGGCAGGTTTCCTGAAATGCATACTGTTTTTTTCCTCTTTTTGCATTTCAAATACGTCAGGATTGTAGAGTCAAAATTAACCAGAGGAAGTGAGTTTGAGAGTGCTGACCTGTGAGTGTATCACCCCTCTCACTCAATCATAACTTTATCTAACCAGGAAATGCCTCGCTGAGATAAAAAATGTTGTTTTGCAGAGGTTTGTCCTTGCTGAAACGGCAACAGTACATGCAGTATAACGAGGAAAGCAGAATTATAATGTGTAGAGAATAAAATTAATTAACTAATACTAACAGGTTTAGAAGGGAAATGTGAAGCATTCAGTGAACCGTAACATAAAAAACTAAAATGAATGTGCTGTGTGTGTGTTTGTCTTTAGCAGAGCCCTAACAGTTTGACAGGTTGTTTTCTTATTTTAATCCCCTAAACTAAACTAAACAGCTGTTCTACAGGGACATTTTAGAGACCAGGACACATTTGACCATACCTAGCCTTTGGCTAATTTTGCAACTTTATTCTAAAAAATATTTATTAAAATATTTGTGTGTAATCATACGTTTCACCCAAAAATATTTATAAAAAATATTTTTTATGAGTTTTATGGTTAGTTTTCAACTCAGATCGACAACAAAAAAAGGCTTCTGCAAGACTAAAAATTCCAACAATTAGCAATTAAATGTTAAAAATAAGTCAATGTCAATAAAATAAACAAACACAAGGGATAAAAAAATAGTATGAAAATCAATTATTAAGACTTTAAAACTAAGGCAACAAATGAAGAGACACCTTAAGTGTAAGCCATGAAAAAAAAGCCATAAAAATATGTCTTACTGTATTGCCTACTGTACGCAACTAATTTCAAAGAATTTGCACCCGCCCTACTTGGTTTGCTTGGTCCCCAGGTATCCCAGCATGATTTGTGCAGCAAATAAGTTGCTTTTAAGGCACAACAGATAGGAGTGTCTGGTCAGGTGCAGCATGCATGCACTGTTACAGAGGTGGAGTCCCTCCTTTTCAAATACCAATTCTCATTATGTTTTGAGATGTTTTTTAAACATTGAAGCTCTTGAAAAGAACCTGAACCCCCTCTGGTCTCTCTGTGTATCAGGACCCTGCTAAATATGAGACGCTTCCACTAACTGCACCCGGGGAGGATCTGAAGTTTGAAGTCTTGAATGGAAAACCCTCAGAGTGTAATCACACGTTTAACCAACAGACGGCCTACAGTCTCATCTTATACCCAGACAGCACCAGAATCCAGTGCAAACTTGTGAGTAGCCCTTAAAATAAGTAGCACTAAAGCACTAAATCAGTGTTAAGTTTTGTTGGATGGTGTGGGTGGGGTTTGATCAGATGTGATTCTCATACTATCAAGAGATCACATGAAGATCCATCTTGTCAGATTTCAAATAATGTCTTTGTGTCTAACCACCATTTCCTTCAGACCAATCAGTGTCCTGTTAAGAACTACAGGTGTTGATAAGGTGTGTGTGATGACATGGATAGCAACTATTTGTTCAAAACAACAATGGCAACTCCTAAAGAGGCATATTGTGCACCAGTAACATAAAAAAATGGAGGATTTTATGACTGGAAGAAGAACTTCACATAGATGTTTTTGACTGATCTGATCTGATCCAAGTTTCCAGAATAAATGTTAGCATAGTATATAAAGTAGTTTCTGCAAACCGCAAATAATGTTGAATTTCCACATTTTTGATCCGCAAATATGTTCAATATGAGCTGCTCCAACACGTCCCATTGTGACACATGAGGACTTTGGTTAGGCATCAAAACCACTAGGTTAAATAACAGGGTTGGGCTTAAAAACCCATAATTAAACACATGCCACCAGGATGTGAACACTGCTCACGTCCTGAGTTTGTTTGTCACATCCTGGTCCAGCTCATGGCGGACCAGACCCACGCTGCTTTTGGCGTCCTGCTGCTTCATCACCGAACAAAAAAAACATTGAGGATTAACAAATCGGTGGTTTGCAGAAACGTACAAGGTCAACATTTTTTACTGGTGACTGGCTGCCAAATCATCTGCAAAGCCAAATCCAGCCACATTAGACTAGTAGAGACTAAACAAATACACAGACAGCTTTACCTTTTACCATAGTAAAAAGCAAGCAAAACACATTTTGCACATCACTGATGGTGAATTTTGAGCTTGATGTCAAAATATTTACAAGAACTGTTTTCCTTAATTCAAAGAACAACATAAACTATTCAAGCAGAAAATATAAAGTGATGTTATTGATGTTTATGGAGGGTTTCATTACCTGGCTTTGATTTCCTTCATCTAGGTGGTAGACCAAATAGAGAAAAATGAGGATGGGAATCCTTTCCTGAGGTAAAAAGATGTTAAATCTTTGAAGTTATGACTCATATTTTAATCATCTTACACTGAAAACTTTATTCCTTGCTGCTGTAAAAATATATGCCAAATTAACTTACTTAAGTTCTCATGAGTTCTTCTCATTCTAATTCACCAGGTTCCTCAACACACAGCCAGAGGCGATAAATCTGACTGTAGGAGGAGTGTTTTTCCAGTTGCCCTCAGGTTACAGCATGTCTCCCAGCAGGACTGTTGAACGGGGAGAGTGAGTAGGAAATCCTGAAGCTACTTACTGTCTAGCTGCGGTTCAGCCATCTTCTATAACTTAATATTAATAAAAGGGCGTTTGTATCGATAAAGCCACAGATAATTATCACTAAACTCAGTTTGCTTCATATTTAGAGCTTTATAACGTTTCTAGCACCAAACAGCACACAGACACAGTTAGTGACCAGCTGGTGAGCCAGATATTCTAATCAAGAGTTGGTGTAGACCAAAACAGAGGTTATAGCAGAGCCTCTGTTTTGTGTCTTTGACAAAAAATATTACATGGAGATGAATAATAACTACTTGTTAACATTTAAATTTTCATTATAATTGTTGTATGTTGTGTTCATTGGAACCACAGTGGAATAGAAAATGGTCATGAACTGTGCTTCTATTAAATTTTCTCGCAGATACCCCCTACTAGAACTAGAGAGCAAGGTATTTTAACCAAGAGTTGGTGGAGACCAAAACAGTGGGAAAAGGATAGTGAATACTGGACCTAGTTAAACCCAGTTAAACACAACTATAGATTGATGTCTAAATAGTCAACTGTATGCTAAAAACTTTGCCATATCAACTTAAAAGGTCATATGCTCCCAAGTGGCCAAAAATAGATTATTACATCTTTAAAAAAAACTCTCTAGCCCCTCTATATTCGCTCCCTGTGGCTTTGACAAAATATTACATGCAGATCAATAAGGTTTATTTGTTAACAATTGAATTTTCATTATAAATGTTGTAGACCTAAAGTGATTGTATATTATATTCACTAGAACCACAATATAATGAAAAATGGGCACTAACTGTGCACCTTTATCTTTTGTTTTCTCGTAACACACACACACACACTTTGTAATTTTGCAAATGTAATTGCAATTAGCATTAGTGGGACATGTGTTGCCTCATTTATTGATAAATGAGGACCTAATCCTAGATTAAATTAATGAATGAATAAATAATTGATTATTAACTTAATTCAGTGTAGGCTCGTACAAAGCTAATCAAATCATTTATTGTGTTTTTTTGTTCTTCTCTAATTCATCTCATCCTTCGCCAACCTCCTGCCTCTGGGTAGATACCAAACTGTGTCCTGCGGCTCACAGTCAGGGAGGTGTGTTGATCTGAAGCTGGGCCTGCTGGACTTTGGGGCTGCCTACACTGTTGTGCTCATGGAGGTCAGTAAGCTTGAAAAACAGCTTTGTATTCAGATCTTAGCAGCTCAACAACATGACTGAACTGCCTTTCTGTGTGTTTTGACAGGATTCAGGTAAACTTGTGGCTCACAGGATGGAGGATGTAAAGGCCAACGATGTGCACATCGCCTGGCAGATCCCCCAGTATGTCCTCATCACTGTGGGAGAGGTCATGTTCTCCATCACAGGCCTGGAGTTCTCCTACTCACAGGTTCGTCATCATACTCGCTATAAGTCGTTGGAGGGAGTTTTCAGATCATTTACTTATGTAAAAGTACTAAAAATACTCTCTTACAAGCTGCATTAAAAATGTCAATGAGGCAAAAGTTTAGTAAAGTAGGAAAACTTTAAGCATTAAAATCAAAATGATTCGGTGCAGAAAAAAGTCTCTTGTGACTGTTTAACAATTACACATTATATAATTTGATTACATTTACTCATGCACTACTTTACTTTACTGTTATACTTGGTTGAGGTGAGGCTCTATTGACTAAACTATTGACTGCAAATAATATTTTCTTTCATTGTGGGTAAATCTGATGAATATTTCCTCCCTAATCCATTAATTGCTGACACCTTTACAATGTTTGCTTTGTCAAACCGATATTTAATCTTTAAATTATTTAAATCAAATTAAGTTAAATGTAAAAGATGAAAATGAAAAGCAGCAAATCTTCACATCTGAGAAGCTGGAAGCTGAAATGTTTTTGAGAGCCTTAAAACGTCCATAAATTCAGGCTGACTGCAGTGACTCAGCATGGGAACAAGACAACTTTTCAGTGCCAGCATTCAAAACTACAGTGAGAGTTGAAATCAGTAGTTAGAATTTCTGGAAAAAAAGAAAAACTGCTACAGTACAACTGTAGAATTAAACTGCCTCTCTCTCCATTAATCCCAACATTTTCTAACAAAAAATAATGATTTCTATTACATTGTATGAAACCAGGCTCCAGCCAACATGAAGTCCGTCCTGCAGGCCGGCTGGCTGCTCACTGTCGCATTTGGGAACGTGATCGTGCTGATCGTGGCAGAGGGGGCGGGGCTGGAGCAGGTATGATGTCATGCAGAGACACTAAAATCTCTTATACAAAATAGAGACAGAACATTTACACACTAAAACAACAGTCAACCACCCTTTCTGTGAAGTTTTTTAAAGACTGAAATATATCTTAATCTCATTTGTGTAACACAAACTCTTTCAAATGGTCTAAAAGACACATTTTCTCACTTCTCTCTTGTGATATCCAGCCATGCAGATAGCGCTGGTTTTTTTTCAATTAGTTTTTTGGTGTCATCCCAATACAATGAAGATATATATAGTGGACAGAAGTGGTTGAAATAAAACATATTATAAATTAACATGCCATTAAATGTACCAGATATTTGAAGTAAATAAAGGCAATAATATTTTTTGTTAATTCCATATGTATCAACTTCACCTTTTAATTTATATTTAATTTAATTTGATATTATATGTGATTCGTTTTAAAAGTGGTAGTTAATTTATCAAAGCATTAATTTATTGTAATTAATTAATTAATTAATTTCTTTTTTCCCTTACATTTATTAATTTATTATTTTCTTTATACATTTCTGTATGCACTTCTTCATAATGCAAATGAGGGTTGATGAGACAGACTATCAGATCTCTTATTATATCACTCTATAATCACTATTTTAAGTTTAAATGTGGCATTAAATTCCATAAAACTCCTTTAAATTTCTGTATTTTGCATATAACACGCATCTAAAACTAAAACCCCTTATGTAAAATGTTTCAAGCATTATTTGTATGTGAACTTGATCCTCCTCAAACCGGTGCAGTTCACACACTAACCAATATTTGTCGTCCCAGTGGAAAGAGTTTGTGCTGTTTGCCGGCCTGCTGCTGGCCGTCTGCATCATCTTCTCCATCATGGCGTACTTCTACACCTACGTCGACCCCGACCAGCTGGACAAGATCTACCTGGATGGAGACGATGACAGTGACAATGTGAAGAAAAAGGCCAATGACGTCCAGCTGAAAAAACAGGAGAAGGGCACCAGACTGTAACTGTGCTGCTTTACATGCACCTTCTTCTCTGCTGCAGCTGATTTTGCTTCAAAAGTATTGATGAGTTAAATGAAGGTAACTTTTTATTTTAAGGTACTTTTTGTGATAATGAAGCACTAAAGTGTGATCATTGGACATTTCTTGTTGTTAGAAGTGATGTATCTATTTGTCACATCATTTAATATATTATGTGAAACGTTTCTTAACACTCCAGTCGCTTAAAGATGTTTAACAAGAGAACAGGAAAGTATTTTCTGAATGACTGAATACATGAAAGTGTTTAAAACAGACTGTGTGATTCCCCACACCGTGATCAATAGTGTTATTACGAATTAATGTTGCTGTTTATATTTGTTGCGTACTGTATTACCCCTTGGCAAAATGTTATATTTCCCTATGATGCTGAAAAATAATCAAAAAATCGATTTAGTCTTTGAAATAATATGTTGTTTACATTGTGTGCCTATGGAAGTGATACTAAAAGGACCATATAGCTGCAGGTGGTTTTACATGTTAAAGGCAATTCATTCAAAATTCAGTAGATAACATTACCATTATTAGTATGCAAGTGTTTAAATGATGACCTACCATTAAGGGAGCCACTCTTTACAGTGAAGACACACTAAAATCATTATATATTTAGTTTTAATGCATCATAATGAGCACTTTTTTTGTTGTGAGTTGTCTTATTATTGTTTGAATGACAGTTGCAAGCAGGGATTTTTATAAAAACTGGCAGCAATCTTTCAGCAGGAAACAAACCAAATTCATATCACTTTTTCTCTTATCATCTGCTTTCTGAGTTTGATTTTCTGAAAACAAAAATTTGTCATTGCCAAATGTCAGATGGGAAAACATCACATCACACACAGCAAGAGAACACACAAACCACACTTTTGACAAAGACAGAAAAGTTCACTGTGAGGGACTGTCTATGTCTGGAAAGTTTAAAGGAATAGTCTGCAGAGTGTTGGAGATATTAATGGGTAGCTTGTGAAGATTAATATATTCCTGATTATGGATCAAAGTGGTTTTCTTGGCAAGCCATGTCCTGCAAAGCCTTTATCATCTCATGTAAATTAGTATTGTATATCGATGGGACTGTTTCATTTAACACATTATGATTTTTGGTTTACATAAGTGAGGCTAGATGAAACACCAGATTATCCTGAAAAATAAGCCGTTTCCAAGTAGTATATAGAAATTCAAGCATATTCTTAACCTTGAAAACCTTCAAAATTAAGAATTTTTCAAACTTTCACAACATTCTAGGAACGCTATAGCGTACATATGCTGCCAGTTAGGAAAAACATGCATTTTTGATTCGGGGATGAACTGCCCCCTTAAATTGATCCGAGTTACTAGCAAGCCTATAGAAGATACCTTTCACAAGACTTCAAGAAATAGTCATGCAATATTATGAATAAGTATTCCACATGCTAAAACATGTAAAACCAACAATGTGGTCCTTTTAAGTCACTAAATACTTGATGACATTTTTTTTTACTCTGGGAAAGTGCAAATCATGCTGCTCCCTGTAATGGTCTGTAAATAGAAATATGACTGTTTTGTGCTGTTTGAAATTTCAAAGATTAAAATGTGCATTGTTATGATTTTTTATAAGACAACTTTGTGCCACAAGAAAAAAAACTTCTATGGAAAACAAAGTGCGGAACAACGACACAACATTTTACAAAAAATAACATTTATTGTTGTTGTACATGTGCGACCTTGCTTTCTGTCGGACATCTGTGACCTGTGGCGGCAGACTGGTTCCAACAGACCCATTTCATCCATCGGTCCTTACAAGGCTTCCATCAATCACCAAACCATTACGATCAGCCTGCTGTGGTTTGTTCAATGACAATTTTCATTAGTAAATGACAGGAAAACATTATGCCCAAAACAAATGTTCACATCTCAGGATTATAATGTTGAATTATGTGCCTTATAAGCATACTAAATTGATTTAAGTGGCCATTTTTCTTACTCCGGAGGAACTAAACAGGATTAGTATGTGCGGGACAACATTACAGGGAAATGTTAGAGCTGCCTGATTGCGTCACTCATCGCATTGCGATTTGTTTTGGTTGTGACTTCTCACATCCGGGGGTTAATCTCAGGGGAACTTGACAGATGAGAGAAGAAAATCATCTGTCATCTCACTTCGTACTGACACCAGAGCATTACCGGTACCTTGGAGGATGGATTTCTGCAGCTAAAGATCTTTAGCCTTTTTCACAGCTCTTTATCACTGTGAACTCCAGTGAGACAAACATAGTAGAAAAGCTTAAACTAAAGACTGTTTTCCTCCCTGGGCTTATTATCGGTTGTTTGCAGCTGGCGAGTATGAAAGCTAGGATGGTGTAGTTGTTTTGTGACTTCCTGTGTGCCTCTCCAGTAAAAGCTCAGTGACTCGGGTGATGATATCAGGATGTACCAGGCAGTCTAACAGGTCATTAGTGGTTATTGTTGTGTGTATTGGTTTCTCATAATCCCCTGAAGAGTGCTCTAATGTCCCATCTGCACAGTCACGTGATCTATATTGAGTTAAACCATCGCTACATTCATGCTGTCCCTGATGTTCCCTGGTTCTCGGAGCTGCATCTGAGCCGTCAGTGCAGTCCTCTTGAGATTTGACGTCACAGTTCCTGGAAGATTTGACCTCCACATCTTTTGTGGTTTCTGGGGAGTGCTCTTGCTGACAGCATACAGGGATGAGATGTGAACCAAAGGGAATACGGAAGGGCACAGCAGAATCCCTGACCAAATCTGTGTTTTTCTTTATTTGTCCTCTGGAGTCCCGCTTGACTGGACAGGTGTGTCTTGGGTCCTGGGTCAACTCGCTGTGGCTGAAGCCTCTGTGTCTCTGAGCACAAGCTCTCACTGCCAGGTTCAAACACTGCATGTTCTCATTATGGGGTGCTACTCCTTCCTGCAGAAACACAACACAAACTATGTGATAGCTCCCCCAACACCAGCTGCCAGCTAAAAGTCCACAGCTAGAGGGTTACTTTTACATTTAAATGAAATGAAATGCATTTGATATATCACTATAGCTGTGGAGATGAAGAGTTGAGAAACTGCTGCAACATAATGAAGCAGATGTTTACTGTGACAAGCTTTGTTTGTTTGGTTGGTTTTGACTTTGAAGCAAACTTTTATAAAAATGTTAAATGCAAACAGCCCTTTCTGACCAGAACTGTGAGCTGTTATCTATGCTTGGCCACAAAGCCACAAAGCCCTTTGACAATAATGATAATTTTACCTTCAAGAACACATGAGTTGCTGCTCTGCCACTGCCTCCATCAGTTAGCTTGTCTGTGTTTTTGTGTGACTTTGGTGAATCTGAACTAAACCTTTAAAACACAGAAGGTCACAAAATAACACAAACAAACTCACTGATCGAGGCAGCCGTTAACCGGCAACTCCGTGTTCTGCTCGGTAAAATTAATGTTTTAATCAAAGGGGTCTGGTTCCTTTGGAGATAATGTAGATAACAGCTGTAGTTCCCACTACATGAACTTAAAGATATATTACTTTATTAAGGAAACTAAAATATGTTTTACTGCAATATATTGCTTTGGTTCTGTGACAGTACTTCTGCCAGAAATTCATGCCTTGCATAGCAGCTACATTTTTGGGAAAACCTTTGTACTTTTAAAAATTTTTTTTTTTTTTTTTTTTTTTATATTTAAACAAGCAACCTTGTTTATTGTACTTTTTAATCATTTATTAATGTCTCTGAGATGACAGAGATAAAATACACTGAATTGGCATTGCAGAACCCCCATTACAACTCGTATATATCGTCTTAGAAAGAATACTTTAAACGGTATAACTCTATATAATGTTCAGATTTATATTGCCCCCAATGAAAGCTGGTGTATTAACACCATAATAGCAGTGTATTATATGTCAGCTGTCTGGCTTGCCAAAAGACAAAAAAATGCTTGTAAAACACTGTTCAGTCTCTCTCCTTTTCTTTGTAGTTACAGGAAGCCTCCCTGGAGCTCTAGTCTCACACGAACAGCTGTGTTTTTATACAGTGGCTCATATTGTGACTAAACACTGAATGCCCTCCTGTAGGTGGGATACATACATACTGTCTGAGCAGCAGAAGCAGTCTGGCTTTGCCAACTCATACACAGAGAAAGAAAAAAAGTGTGGGAGGTACAGTGGTTAGTAATCCATCATACGCAGACCAGAGACTCATCAAGTTTGTGGAGGTTAAAGCTCAACAACTTATGATGTTGCACACATTCTTATACCAGACCAAAAAGTTAGAGGTGCCATCAAAAAGCAAAATAAATGAGGGTGTACACACAATGATTTATTGCCATAAATTCTGTCTCAGTAAGCTCAAGTGTTTATAACCTAGATAAAAGACTCAAAATACACCATGATGCAATAAAAAAAGTTGTGTACATGTGATGGTCACAAGCTGAGAGTTAAATGCCATCTTGTGGTGCATTAAAAATTAATATCAACCTATTAATAAGGATATTAATATACATGGAGGTATAGCAGATGCATGCAAAATCGCATGTAAAAGCATTAAAGTTATGTTTTATTTTAACTTTTTTTTTTTATTTTATTTTTTTTTTTTGGGGCAAACGTCTTCATTTGGACCAGTATTTTGAGAAGCATCAGGATTATAATCGTAACTAGAAAATTTCCTCTGGGGAAATTCTGAGAGGGCCACGGGGGCTACTGCCCGTGTGTGTACACTATGATGAGATTCTTCAGAGATTTCAAACAATTAATACTAGTTATGTTATGATACTATATTATATACAAGGAGCACACCTACAACAAGCATTCCTTTTCAAGTATTTATTTATACAGCAACCTATGCCCTTTAACCTCAATGTGTGTGTGTGAGAAACATGTGTATCTGGAGGAGTCAGTGCTCGTTGCGATTGCCCTGTGGCCCTAATTATTATTATTTTTATCAATCCCCTGGCCCTTTTTTAAGGTACTGCCAGAAATGGTTGACATGAACTATGACAAAATTTGTTTTCTGATTTTGCCACCTGACACACATTACAGTCCTCTTGATAAAACTCTTTGTGTAGTAAAAAGTGAGTAACGAATTTAAAAAAAAATACAGTTACTGCCTTGTCGTTAAACCGAAACAAGAACCTGTAAATCTTTTAAAAAGACTACAATTTGTGATTTAGCCTTTTCCTTTTTTTGTGTGGCTGGATCAATACAAGCAAGGGGTTTAAATCAGAGAACTATTGGTTTAAGTGAGTAATGAATGTAACTGTATTAATATTCTACCTCAGTGGGATTGAGCCAGTCGTCAGTGTTGTCATCACTTGGTGTGGTTTTAAGTGCACAGACGACAGCCTTGGTCACAGCTTCTCCAACTCTTGCCACGTCATCCACCTCCTGCGCAGCAACAGAAAGCCAAGCAAAGTAAGAATGAGTGCTGCACATCAAGATAATTACACTGAATGATAAGGACACAGTCTGCAGGCACAGTGTGTTGTGTCTGTGACCTTGCAGGGGAAAGCGGCGGAGGAACCCGCTCTTTGAATAAACATTTGTCTGGCTGTGGGGATCTTTTCATGCAGCACACACTCCTCCTTGTGCACACACACTCATCATAATGACACGGAATCTTTTACTGTCAGACCAGTTCATTACTCAAAGCTGAGAGAGGCCTTCGTCTACACAACCTGAGCAGAAACTCTTCAGGGCAAATGTATCTCAAGTTTTGTTGAAAATCATGCAACATTTTGTCATTATTTCAGGGTTTGAGCTGAATAGTTCAGGACGAGGAAGAGACATGCTTACCAGTTCGATCCAGGAGTTGATGCTGACAGTGATGGGATCCAATGACTCCACATAGTGCCACCAGTGTCTGGGAACATAAAGCACCTGAGAAGAAAAGGTAAAAAGTCAGCAGAAGCTTAAATGGATCACTTCTATTTGTCTCAAAACCATTGTGAGGGAATACATGACCCATGCACCTATCACCCACTAGATGGCAGCATACACCTTTTCCCCCCCACAGACTGTTAGTGATTCATCCATTCATACAGTGACTCTATTAAAATGAACCTTATTGATTCGCTGCCTCCTCAGCAGCACTGATTCATTCATGGGCTGCAGTCTGACAAGACAAGAGGAATGATCCGTCCTTTAGATTTGATTTGCAGAAGTCGAGTCATCTTGTAGAAGATTGCTGTAGATACCACAATGATCCATTGTGTGTCAACATCCTAAGTATTTTCAAGTGTTAGGTGAAAATAATCTAAGAAACAAAAGTCCACCAGCTTTTCACTGAATGTAAATGCCAAGACAAAACCTGCCACAACTCTGATTTGAAGAGTTCAAGGTCACTGACTGAATCAAGGAGCCTTGATTCAAGACGAAGGTCACGAGCTGTCTTCCATTCATCAAAATGTGTTATTGTGTGATTAAAGGACCAGCTTAAAGTAATGTGATTACATGTATGGCGTAATACCACTACTGCAGGTTTAATACTGCAACTTTAAGTATCTGTAGATACTGATACAAATCAAATGCTGCCTTTTACCCTCTTAAACACAGCTTTCAATGAAAAATGTGTATGGTTGCAGTTTGCTTGACAAAGTCATCTCAAAAACATCATGCTCAAACTCCTCTACTTCCTTAAGGCAAAGAAACATATAGCCTATGACTATTCTTCTTTATTTAAACTTGTTACTCGTGACACATCATCTTTAGGGCATTTCACTCAAAGTCTATTTCAGCGTTTCCATAATAGTATTTTATTAACATCAAAATTACCTTAATGGAGCTGTAATAGGACAACAGCTGAATATACTAGGAAATTAAAAAGTTTGGGCATTTCACTCTGTGATAATTTCCCATTAGGTAGAATAAGCAGATGCTGAAGCATCAGCCGTGACCCTGACCTGCATACTGCTTTCCCAGCCTTCAGAGTTACCTGACAGCGGGCTTCGGTATTGCTGATAGGAGGGTGTTCAGTGCGCTCCAGGAGCTCAGGCAGGAGCAGATAGTGAAAAGAGACAGATCGCTAATTGCTTTGTCACCTTTTTGACTCTTAAAGAACAAAACAATGCAGCTGGAATCTGAAACAAGGCAAAGTGGAGCAAATACACAAAGTTTTGCAGTAATTCAGAGCTGAAAACTACTTAGCTGACATTTCTAAAAAAAATAATATAAAAAAAGGGCGCCGCTACAACCCTCTTCTGATTGCACAAAAACTTCAATCATAACTTTTACTGACTCTGCACTCACCTGCTATCAGAATAGAACAAATGACGCGAACTTGAGTGCTCTGTCAGTTGATCTACTAAACTTTACCCTGTTACTTTAAAAGTGATGACACAGCTGACTATAATACAGTTTAACCTTAGACTTTCAATATAAAAGCTCCAGCCTGTTGAAGGTGATTCACTATAACTGAGAAGGCCACATTTTAATTGGGACACAAGTCACGACCGTTGCCTTGCTTCACACTTTTATGGAGGACACCATGACAAATAAATCTCACTGTTGAGTCTACTTTTACATGTTCAGTGCTTAAGGACCAATAAAGCTATATTTTATGGTTATTGCTTCTGTGTCACAAGCAGTTCATCACATAAATGTAGCGCTACAGTGTTGCATAACATCAATAATAATGGACTTTATTTGTCCCCTTGGAGAAATTCATTTTTTTAAATTCTGTAATTGTTGTTGATTTACAGGGTTGCAGACTTATCAGGGATGAAAATGGTGACAGAGATGCAAACCAAACTCTATAAGAGGGATCCAGGAGCATTTCCCTTGGTAAGGACATTTTTTAAATATCAGCTTGAGGCAAGAAGATATTGCGAAAAACTCCCAGTAGAATTAATCTGCAATAAAAGTTTTATAAGCTAACATCATTGCAGACCTTCACATCATGGACACAACCTGTTGAAACTTCTCTCCTCTGGCACTGAAACAGAACAATGTACAGCAAAACTACCACAGAGAGAGTCAAACATTTAACACAACAAAAAAAATCCCTGTGCACTAACTCTAAGCATCCACTACAGAGAACTGACTATTTTCTTATTAAAAGTTACAGGGACACACACATTCTTCAGACTGTATTTTGCACAGAGGAAATCTTATCACCAAGTGTTAAACTATGCAGATATTTCAGATAATAGCTAACTAACAACCTTGGTGAATATGGAGAAGTTCATAATTTCCTAGCAAAAGTCATTGGCCCACACACATTTATCTAGACTGTATTTCAACTGTTTCACAAAATGTGTAACACAAAATGTCGTACCATCAAATACTTAATTTTGCAAATATCTTGGATCATAACTAATAACCTTGGTGAATATGAAGAAGTTCATTTTCATAGCGAAGGTTATAGGGAGACACACATTTGTCAAGACTTGACTTTTGCTGTTGCACAAAGTTGTTTTTTTTCCACTAACAACCTTGGTTAATACAGAGAAGTGATGATTCTATTAAAGTTACAGGACACATACATTCTGTAGCACTGCACTTTTGGACTGACACAGTTATTTTAAGTTTTAGATTTTTTTTGCCAAACTTCTGAATTTGGACCATAATTTTGAGAAGCAATTAAAAGTAGCATTATTATTTTTTCCTATTAATTCCCAGGCTTGTTTTCAGCTACTGCCAGATGAAATGTAGACATGAGCAATGACCAAATGGTTTTCTGATTATGCCACCTGACACCCATTACAGTTCTATTTTTGTAGTTAAAAGTCAGTAATAAATAGATAACTATTACAGATACTGCCTTGTTGTTAAACAGAAACAATAAGCTGTAAATCTTTCCCCTTTACTTATAAAGTGAACTTCTGTTGAATTCAAGCCTCTGCTAAATTAGTTCACACAGTGCTGATCAAACCTATCAATGCCTGGAAAGGTTTGCTAGGAGTATAGCGGAAAATCCAAAGAAGGGTCCAAGAAAGGTTTTTGGAGTGGATGCTTCAGATAAAAAGAAACTCGGCCTTCAGAGCAAGGATTAAAGTACAAAAAAAAGGAAGCTATTGACAGGCATATGCCATAAGCATGCATCAGCAGTGTTTGTGTAATTACTCTGACTGCCAGAGGGGGAGACAAAAGTTCTGCACTGAAAGTTTAATTTCACCCTCTGGCAGTCAATGTATGCTGAGCAAAAAATGAACTACCTTTATTGATCACATTTAGGCAACATTGTGATCTTTGTGATGCATCACATTTCTGTATTGTAAAATATTGGAGAGGATCCTGACCTGGCCTGGCTGCAGAGTGACAACATGGGCCCTGGCTGCATGAAACGCAGGGAATCTCGTCAGGTCTGGGCGCAGAACATCCACCTGGCTGAAGACACTGGACTCCTCATAGGGGATCCTGGTTGGGTACAGGTTCACAGTGTCCTCTGGAGGGAAGAGGTGCCAGCGCTTCCTGTACAAAAGAAACAATCACATTTAAATACAAGTTCAGACCAAAAGGAAAAGACTGCTGTTAGAAATAAATTCAGATCAACTGTAACTTAAAACTTTTATTGCATTTGAAAGCATAGTAAATAAAAAGCATAGTAAAACGATTTATGGACTGAGATGGACACAGAAGTGACTTATTTTCACCCAAACTACAACACAAAATGTGTGAATGAGCAAAGAAAATGTTCTCAGTATGAAGTAAAATCATTTTATTGATTTTACAATATTGCTCACTGGTCAATTGGTAGCTAATAAAGGGATAAAAGTGGATAATAAAAAAAAATGTTGCACCTTGTTAGGATGTTTTAAAAATTCAAACTGTATTTTTCCATAAGAGGAATCATTTTTTTTATTTTATTTTTTATTCTGTGATATCAAAACACTGATGGGGCCCAACTGCAAATTGATAAATGTAAAATCTTTACATTAAATATGCATAATAAACATACATTTCAAAACTTGAAATCGAATGCATTGTACAGAGCTATAGTTGAGAGATAACTTTCATCTTTTTTCCCCAGGAGGGTGAAAAGTACATACATTAAATACAAAAAGCATTATACTGTTCATCATGTACATAGTCACAGATGCTTATTAATAATGGTTTAAAAGCTGAGAAGAATGTATCTTGATTCTCCTTTAATCATATTTTTGACCCACCACTGTTACAGAAGCCGTCATATCAATCAGCACTGTTATATTTTCATGGATCAGCGGTGTCAAAGAGCAGTGTGGGCTGAATTTCATTCCATCTGAGATCAATACCAAATAAAAGAGTCTGGGACCCAATTACAAAGAGTGAGATAAACTGTTGCTCTCTGTGAGAGAACAGTAGAATGAGATAAGATACAAAAAAAGACCCTTCCTTTCAGTTTCTTGACTCACAGTGCCCCATTTAGCGCCTCACCCTCCGTCTCTATTCCCCCCCGCTCTGGTGAGCTTTGCGACAAATTAACTCTCTCTCAGAGGGTAGAGGACAGATCACGCTCTGTGTGAGAGGCACCAGTACAGGTACAGCACTCTGCACATTTGCTGTTGTGGAGGAGCTCTGTGGTTAACAGGCAGAAAACTTTCTACAGCACTTGTGTGATGAAATACATCTACGGTATCCTGAACTTTCTTTATGCTCAGTTACAACTCCTCTCTATTAAACACATGAACCCATTACCACAGGAACCACAGGGCAATCTCACTTTTTATTTTATACCTTTCAGTCGGTGTCTCTCTCTTTAGTTTTTTTCTGTTGCCCAAATAGAAAATCAATGTACTGTTTTGAAAAACATCCTCATAAAAACATGTTAAAACACTCTCCAGTAGTCTGACTATTGTTACAAAACTTTTGTAACTGATTATTTTACCATATTACAAGTTCCAAGGGCACTACTATTTATACCTTAGTTTGGATTTTTGCTGCATTTAATTCAATCATTTGTTGTGAGTTAAAGCAATACTCACAAATCTATAAGGCAGGAAAATGACTGATGCTTTATTGAAAATTGAAGTCATTTAATATTGAGTATCTGCCGACAACATGTCCTGATCCGGTTCTTTCATTTTCATGGATAATAAGTTACATTAAAGTTATTAAAATCAATCCATTTTTTTCCAACTGAATAGCTGTGACTTGCATTAAGATATTTATACAAAATACCTACGTTTAAAATAGCAAACCCTCTTTTCAGCCTTGTCGATGTCTGCTTCTCCTCAGAGCCCAGGCAGATCTAGTTTTGGTAACTTATTTTTTCATAATATTGTTTAATTCTATGATGTTTGATGCATTGCTGCTTCTGTGAATTCTATGATATTTTTGCTGTTTGTTTTTAGTGCTTTGACGGCACCCATTTAAAAAAATGCATTATCATTTTAATAATTAACACAAGAATACCAAAAGTAGCCTGAAGATGTAAAAGCCCAGAGAAAAACAAAACAATATTTAACCAATGTAGTGACATTTATTTTGTTTAATGCAAGTATAGAGAAATGTAGTATGAAAAATAAGAAATAGTAATTGCTTCCTTAGGTTATTTTATAATTACAGTGCAGAGGTCAAATACTGCAAAAACAGCTGTAAGAAGCGATATTTTCTTTTCGCCCATTATCATGTTTGTCAAGAAATCTTTCTTATTTGTAAGATGTTGGAGAAACTGAATAACTGATTTATAATTTGGTTAATTTGGTGCAATTAAATTTGTAAACACATGCCATGATCCTTCTTACCGTCCTTGTACCTGCAGCACCAGGTTACAGCCGTAAGAGTCCAGATGGCACGGTGTGTTGGCCCCCTCTGTGCCGATCCATAAGGTGCTCTCTCTCCCGTTACGTCCCTCAAAACCAAACTCAGACCACATCACATCCTGCAACACACACACACACACACAGACACACAGACACACAGACACACACACACACACACACACACATGCAGAAGACAATTATCAATCCAAAAATAATGTAATATAAATAGAAGTCTGACTTTTAAATTACAAGTCTAAGCTCCTTTTGTCCTCGATAATGACATGATATGGAGCAAAGACTCACATTTTCACAACTGTGACAGCTGTGCTATAAGCTCAGCGATGTACCCCCACCTCATCAGCTGCTTTGACAGGCCCTATTATAGGTGACCAACGCAGGTCTCAGTGTAGAGAAACCAAGCCACTGTATTTGTCATCTTTCAAGGAAAACTGCTCTGTCAATCATGTCCTGTCAGAGCACAAAGGTGTAACAATCACGACGGCATCCTGAATAATGAAGTCATTACCATACATGCAGGCAGCTGTAAATGACAGACTGGTCAATCTAGCCGTCAGGCAGCCTTTCTCTCAGCACCATTTATCCTATAAAAAGCCCATGTCTGCTTGTCTCAAAGGCATGAATGTCAGCTGGTAATAATTGCAGGTGCATGCGCAATAAAAATTTATCACCGAGATAAAAATGAAATGAATGTGTGGCAGTGGCTTGAGAAAGAATGGAACTTTTATGTCTTTACCTACTGGAGGACAAGAATAGCAAGTAATATTAAATCGTTATGGGCGAAAGCTTAACATATTAATTGAAAATGTCATAACAAGGGAAAAAAATGGAAGAATATAAATTAGCATTTTGGAAAAAAAATGAGACTACAAAGAAGCATTTTGGTTCTTTCAGTTTGTTTGTTATTTTTCCATTGAATGTTTAATTTGTTGATAAGCTGAAGCTTTGTCAACTACATTAGTAGGTAAAAGCATGTGAATAATAGTTTTAACATTTAAAAAGAACACCTCCTAAATGTGTTCATTATCTTCTTAAGAAGAATTTGGTATTAATCTTTCTTATAATTCTTTACTTTGTCTGCTTAGACTGTGCGTGAATTACTTTTGTATCATGTATGAATACAAGTTATATATGAAGAGCTCCACCTATGTGAAACAGACTCCCAGAAGCAGCAGAATATAAATATGTTTGTGAATTCGGAGTACAAAAATAATGAACATGCTGACATATAAGGACACATTCATATAATGGAAACACTGCAAAGAACAGGCTTTTAAATGAACCCGGCTTCCCTTTCATTTGTTTTAATTTGGCAACATACAGTAGCTGGGTGATAATTAATATATAAAACATGCTCTCACTGAAAGGTTAATACATACAACTTTTTCAAGGTCTTTGGGGAAGGCTCTCTCCCGTTGGATATAGAAATGCCTGCATGAGTCAGATCCATAAAGAAATTTAGAAGTTGCTTTTCACAGTTTGGTTTGGGAGACCTTGACTGGCCTGCACAGGGCTTTTTTTTTTTTTTACATCAGTGGTTACTCCCTCATCCCTAGACCCAATCAGGGACGTAAAAACAAACTTTGTACGTGCTGCTCCAATATTCAAACGCCTTTATGTTATCAAAAACGTTCTACACATTCAGCCAGTTGACCTGTGTAGTCAAACTTTCTTTATCAAAGCCCCAAAATTCAGTTTGGTGAGCTTTCATCTCAACTTTCATCTGACTACTGATCCTGACAGAATTACTTTAAACATAATATTATGACTGGTGGGGTAGAAAAAGGTTGGCCTGACCTGAATCTGTCTGATGAACATTAACACTTCATGAAGGGCTGCTGAAATGTTTCCATCATTACATCCCCACCAAAATCCTTATCGTTGCAATTTAATTCAACGTCTGAGCTGGTAATTTACTAACATATATCTAGATCGACTGTTGTTTAGCCATGTCTGTTGGCTTTTTTGAGGAGGTTTAGTTATAAAACTGACATGCATGTACACAGGAGGATGATTACCTCAAACATGGAAGGTTGATCTTGAAACAATACAGCAATGTATTTGTAATCAGCATAGGCCCAATACTCTGAGTTGGGGTATTCACTGAAAGGTCCTACATCTGCTCCAGCCTGGTCTCGGGTCCAGCTGAGAAAGTGTTCCACTTTGGCCTCCACATAGGAACACTGGGTTTCAAACAGAGGTGCTGTGAGAGAAAGAAAAAGTACAAGAAAAAGAGTAATCACTGGAAAATTGTGATAAAGTTTCTGTAAAACAATTCAACTGTTCTACTCTAAAAGAAATGCAATTCATAAAACAGAATCACAGCACAATGCATCATCACAGAGGCATGAAATTTTATTTTACCCACTTTTATGAGAAAAATAAATCATACTTGTAGCAATTTACTCTTGCGTTTGTTTTAGTAAACAAAGTGTGTCTATGGTTGAGTGATGGCGTTTATAATCCTTCATGAGCAATGCCCTCCTGTCAGCTGTTGCAGCTGAAAAAGATGATTTAGAAATCTAATTAGCCAGCTTTTATCAGAGGACACGCTCTCTGTTATTTATCACATCATTACTGTAGGCGTTTTAGAGCCACATGGATGCCAAAATACACCAGATGCTCAAAGATGAAAACCCTCTTTTCGCCACCCCCCCCCTCACTTATGTGACATTTTGAATCAGATCATTAAACGGACTCCCATACTTCATCAGGTCCTGCTAACTACAGTCTAATATGTTAATGATCACATGTCAGAGGATGAACTACACAAGCCATCAAGCAATTATTATGTGCTTGATGAAAAGAGAAGTCTCATATCTCTCTAAACTGTGATCAATGTGCATAGGAACAACACAAAACCAGAAAATCTTATCAATTGACCATAATGAAATTGATGGATGATCACTTATGCAGGAAGTTATGAATGGAAATGTGCTTGCTAATAGGTAAATGGTATGGCAAGACCATTTGGGATTAATGTCAAAGAATGGAGTGGAAAGTTTGGATTAAGAACACCTGACTCCTCAATAATGTTTTTTTGGAGGAAACATTTAATGTACTATGTACTAATGTAGTGTTTCCTAAACGTCCCGTACCCCTTCAGACATTTATAAGGCCCCTCCTACCACCCCAACCGCCCACCTTATAGCTTTTATATAAAAAATCCAACCCTGGTCACTGTCTGGGCAGGTGCATCCTCAAACACAGGCCTACTACTGGTAGTAGCTGATGGGAGCTAACCATAATGCCTATGTTTTGACTAACAAACCTGTAGCAGTTATTCAGCAGTGCCATTATTCAGCTGAAAACATGAGGATGTCCATGAGTGTCTATTCACAACATTTGCATATCAGTTTATACTGTAGGTCATTTTAACAATGTGATCATACCATTTAACTTTGAATATGCAAATCACTTATTCCCCTGCCCCCTAGTTTTGGAACCAGTGTACTTACTTCAAAACTACTCTAGGACACTAGAAAACAGCAAAAAACAAAACAAAGCTGCAGGGGTGGAATATATATATATATATATATATATATATATATATATATATATATATAGTGAGTCTTAACTCAACAAAGTATTTGAACCTGTGTGATTTTTCTTATTCTAAAATTGCTCTCATTTCACAGTAGGCTGAATAGGATCTTTTTGGATCACATAAATATGTTTTTTAGTCTGCATGCTTAATGCATGAATAATTACACTATATTTCAGCCCTGATTTCTCTGGATCCATCTTCTGTTCTTACTGTCTGTCTCCTCTTTTCTGCCAAGTCTGAATTGGATGAGTTTGTCACCAAGGCAGCCAGAGAGGTGCTCAGCAGTCCAGCGGAGAACAGGCCAGCCACTGGTCATGTTCATGAAGACTGCAGGCTGCCGCAGATGATCCAGAATCCTCTGGGTCTGCTCTGGGCTGAAGGGTTTTGGGGCAGCCATGACCTGCAGTACACGCTGATAGTGGGTTGCAACACAGAGAACATAGATACACATTAGCTGATATAAAATAACTGCTATTTAAGTGAAAGTGTTACATTACTAGTCATTCACAATTTGTATACTAGTGTTTATTAGATAAGGCATGTCGCATAGTCTGTAGTATAAAGTTAGATCTTTATGCATACTGAAAAAAGATTTGTTTATGTCTTTTTACTGCTGTTACTAGTGCTCTATCATTTCAGAAATTGTGCTATCACTGAAAGGGATATCACCCAAAGCTATGGGGAATTTGGGGAGCTTCCTTATTTCCCTGTATGTTGTACTACCTATAGTATAAAAAAGAAACGGAACTTCGGACAAATGTTAACCCACCTGACAAGATAAGGGACCTAAAGTTAATCAATGTCACTAAAGTTGAGTTGCCCTACAAAAAAGAAAAATGTACTGTACTTTTACATTTCTGAGAATTACCACCAAAACGAACTAGTTCCTCACTGTACTTCTTTTGTCATTAATGCTACATCTAGTTAATCAGCTTTACGTCACAGAATAGGCAACATGATTAAACTAACAGTTATGTAGTTTTGAGTATAAAACCTAACGCTAGTTTATAGGACAAAATTAACTTTTCACTTTTCACAACTTTTAACTGTCAAACCAGCAGCACTGAAGACTGTTTTATGAGTGATGCTAATAGCTTAGGGCTATGGTTGCGAACGTTTTCATACCTAAGGAACTTGCTTCGACTCCACTATCAAATTAGCTAATATCCTAGGAAAGCTAACGTCAGTTAGCTTCGTGGAAAGATAGTGTTGTCTGGACAAAACAACTCACCTTTCACTACACGTGCAGTTGAGGTTCGGCCGGAAGTAAACAAACCTCACATGACAGTGAACTGTTTCTTTTTACATATGCAACGCCTGACTATGAATCTACTCCATTTCGGTTCTGCGGTCGCTGCAACAGCTCCGCCCAAGCTAACGCAGCAGACGAGCCAAAATGGCGGCCCAATGACAGCAGTTTCCAACTACAAACTATTTCCGCTCGGGCATGCGCAGTAAATTTCAGTGACAGAAACAGAAGCAAACGGCTGTTTTTGTTTGTGTGATCGAGAGAAGCCCGGCAAGACGTCCATTTCCCGTTACTACACAGCCGTTAAACCGGGATTTTTAACTGAACTGACAAACAAGGGAGATACTATGGGTGCCGGTTCGAGCACCGAGGCCGAAAGGGAGCCGCTTCTTGTCCCCTCTCAAGCGGAGAGCAACAGTCCGCCAGTAAACAGCAGGGTGTACGGGAGAAGATGGCTGGTTCTGACCCTGTTCTCCCTGCTGGGACTCATGCAGGGGATGGTGTGGAACTTCTGGGGTCCCATCCAGAACTCGGCCGCTCACGCTTACGGCTTCACCAAGTCCGACATCGCGGTTCTGGTGCTGTGGGGCCCGGTGGGTTTCATCCCCTGGCTGTTTTTTATGTGGTTAATGGATAAAAAAGGTGAGCTTTGCTTATTTGGTACACTGTGTCCTATCATAACATTGTGGCGTTCTCTAATCTACTCCTATACAGGGAGGTTATTCATCTCAGTTAGGTCAAGTTAACACATGACATGTTTATATCTAATGACTAAATCATTCAAAAGTTTGATGTTGACACTTGACACCTGACATTTGATAGTCATATCTTATCAGTAAGGTTAGAGGGTAGGCCCACTGTTTGTTGAAATTATAACCATTTAACCTTATTACAGTGAGATATCTGTTTCCTTCCTGCCACATAATACATTTTAATGTGACCCTTAACCTATACTTAGATAGGCTCACACATTTCAGTAGATGTTATCAGCGATGCTTTGTAGGCTAACTAATTTAATTTGTTTCATCTACTAGGAATGTACATAAGTAACAATTTAAAGAACTTTTGTTTCCATGAAACTTCCTGCCAGGGAATTATTGTACTTTTTACGTCACTATTTTTTTTGTATATAAGACATCCAAAAATATTATTATATTATTTTTACTTATAATCTAAAGTACCTAACAGTGTATACAAGGACAGCTGAAGTAATTACTCAATTTATTGACGAGTCTATGTAGAAATTCAGCTTTTATATTAATACATGAGTAATAGTAAGCTGATGATGTAGCATACAGTCACAGGGAACATGTTTCTGCATTGAGTACGTTTGCCTTAAATACTTTAGCTACATTTTTCTGATTATACTTTAACACATAACATTTTCAATCTAAGACCTTTTTGGTATTCTTGACTTTCAAGGGTTAGTTTGGATTCATCAAAGTCACACAATATTTAAAAAAATAAATATCTAAGGCAGTGTTGGAACAGCATCTCCAAATTTCTGTGAGGTAAAATTACTGTTTTTGTCAATAAAAGGGAACTTAAGGTTTGTACATTACAGGGACAGAAATGTTTTTTTATAGATGATATACTAGCTTATACTTAAACTTATTGTTTTTTTAGGTGGCTAAAATATGTTTTGCTCCTGCCCCTCTTCTTTTCCAAACTTTTGCCATGCTGACCATCATCTAAGGCAGATAATACACTGACTATGGATACGTAACTGATAAAAACCCTACTTCAATAACTCTATGGATCTAAATCCTTCATCCACCACTGACAGTTACATAAAATATTGACTCCATCGTAAGACAGGGTCTTTTTTTAAATAGTGTGAAGTGTTGGCCAGTAGGCTTTAAGGCTCTCTGTGTCTGTCAATATTTGATAAACCAATCAACTTTTTATTTTACATAACTGAAGTAATAGTTGAAACAACAAAACTTAACAAATGTTAACTGTTTCCCCATCTTAAAGGTAGGAATCTCAACTCTACATAGAAGGATGAATATATACACTCATGCTGATTAAACTGTATGATAGGTTTAAGGTAATAACTTTCTCTTTTATACTACTATAATACTGATATTTAGCCTAAGAAATGCAGGAATGCAATAAATTACTCTTTAAATTGTTGATCAATCTGTTTATTCTCTGTTCCTTAAATCTATAAACAGAGCAAAAATCCTGTCATAATTTTGTAAAAAATATTAATAATATAAAGATATTCAGTTATGAAACGGATTAGAACAATAAGCAGCAACAGCAAATGTTTTTTTTACTAACTTAGACAATACATTGATTGTCAGAATAAAATAATTGCTAACAACAATTTATTGTAATCTTATATTCTTTTGAAAATAAGTATTTCTTCTTCTTTTTCTAATTCGACATCTGTATTAAGTAACATGGTCCCTGTAAATGTTGTCAGCAAAAAGGATGAATTGATACCTCATCACTTTTTAAAAGAACATCAGTGTGTGAGAGTTAAAAGTGCTGATGCAAGATAAGCAACTCTTGAAGGGCTTTTAAGACTTCTCTTTCTCGTGAGAGTCTAAATTCACAGTGGTCTTGAAAACACAGAACATTATATAATGTGCTTATGCCGACAGAAGAGCTCTTGACTTGAATTACTGAGTCACTGTGCACTTCACCTAACCAGTTCCTTCTCATCACCTGACTGACACGTAGTGGATACCGCCCAGGCTGGACTGTCAGATGACAAAAACAGTTATAACATAGTAACAACATCACAGTCATCAGTCTGCGGAGGAATCAAAGAAAGAAATTACACAATTAATCTTGTGATCCTGATTCATTGGCTATTAGAGGTTGCTAGGTGTTTTGTTTGTCTCATTTAAACAAAGGTAGTCACATCATATCTGCTGCTGTCAGAGAGTGTTAAGAGCATCTTACTGACAAGAGTTAATGCTCAACTGTAGAGCCAGCTCGCAGCTTACTCTGCCTCTGGGTTACATATCAAATTAGCTCATTCAGCACTCACAAATTGCATTAAGCCATGGTGTGACCTTGTTTAAAAAAACCTACATGACATGCAGAGGTTGCAACAGGCTTACATTGTTGCCTATATATGACACACACTCTCAGTCTCTCTCACACACACTCACTAGCTTCAACTTGCCAGGGGAGAAAATGCCCGGCCTCCCTCTGGGAGTACTGTTGATGATCAACAGCACAGTTGCCACCCAACGGAGCCTAGAGTCTCATGATCAAGTCATATATGATGCAGTCATGGAGTAGTAAGCCTACATAATGTGCTTAGGGTGTGACATACATATATGCTGATGTTGCACAATGTGTTCTGCCCTTTAAAGTGTGAGGTTGTTAAGCCTGAAAGTCCTGCTTGCAGGGTCTGGCCTCCTGAGCCCCTTTGAAATATAGGTCACTGAGTTTTTGTGTCACTAAACACAAATGTCGTGGAATATTAGCAAACACGGATCACAGAAGGTACAATGAAACCTCTGCAGTAACATAAGGACACAATGCAGCAGAAATACAACTTGATGAACTGATCAGGGCCTGTTTTCAAAGAAACAAACTTGCAATGATTCAGAGACCCAGTTTGAAATTTACTGTGTGGTTGCTCTTTGAATATTATGTTTTAAAAAATGGCTTGGCTTAGAGCTACAAATAACAGTTCTTCTTATTAATATTTTCTTTTTTTACCTATTTAGTTTAGCCTGTGAACCAGACCGATCTGCCAAGATTTCCAGGCGACCCTGGCCCTTATCAGGCTAATCACAACTGTTTATATATTATGGAGCATTTCTAATACGCTGACTGGCATCTATTGCAACTCACAAAACTCAGTTTGAGGCCAGGCTACATTTCTAAACGAAACATTTATTGAAGAATGTCTATCACAAGTTAGATTCTAAGGCCACATTGATGAATTATTTGGTTGGTCCAACACTCTCGTATACAAAAATATGAAATTAATAATGAAATGAACCAGAACAAAGTGGCAAATTCTCACATATGACAAGAGAATGTTTGATATATTCACTAAATAAATGACCTAAACACTCGATTACCAACTCATTGTCTACTACCTGATTCATTGACTATTTGTTTAATTTTTCGTTAGGTTTGCTGAGGACAAACTGTTTTCTGTTCAGCAATTCTCTACTTACACTTTGTTACTACGTTTATTGTGAGAGCTGCTGCTTCAACTAAAGTCTCTGTACAGGACCAGCTCAGGGGCGTTGTGTGCAGCTTCAGTCAGATCACCTTCTTGACCCCTTTTATGCCTGTACTGCCCCAGGCACTGTGAAAAAAATTATCTAAGGTGTTTAAACAATCTGTTACAAGTCCTCTCTTCTAATTGGCCCTAACTCTACAGAGGCATCCGTGACTGTAAAACCCAGAAGTAGCAGCGCAACCAATTCCTTATGATAGTGTTATTATAAAAGGCTGTGATTATTGCATCATCACACTACAGGCTTTTCCCCACCATTATGAGGCTAATATATAGCGCACCACCGAAGCCGAATTAATGTAAAATCACTGTGTAGACTAGAGCATAAAAACTAAAACAAAGTAAATTACTTTTCCCAGATCTAAGTTTAGTCTCTAAGCTCTAAGCTTTGTCAATTTTTTGTGCACACATAAAATAGTAATTTTTATACTAATAGTAATAGTAATGGTCCAAAAATATTTTTTTTAAGTGAAAAGGCCCACTAAGTACATGCAGTGCAAGCCTTCTGCAAAGTGAAGGAAAACACTGTCATCTTCTCCAAATCAAATTAACAATGAAATGAAAGCTTTCTCTGATTCAGCTCTGACTGAAGCTGAAAAGTTATTTGTCTTGATTTAACAAGAGGGGGCAGCTGTCAGAAATCTAATGTGTTTTCATTGTTTTGAAAAATTTAATTACAAGTCTCAGTTGGTACTTGTTTCTACTAGTGATGTGTCAATATTTGATGATGCATAAACAAAAGACTGACTGCATAGGACTGACTGCTTGTCCACTTCCATATCTAAGTAATATAGCCTTTAACACTCCAAATAGGCATGTTGTGACCTGTGTTTTCCATCGGTGATCAATAAAGTACATTCCATCCCAGCAACCGGTTTTAAATTCTATTGATCTAGCCCAGGGGGTCCTAGGGGGTGCGTGAGATGAAAAATGTAATGGCGGTCTGATAATTACACAATTACATTTTTTTCCCCCCACACAATAAAGAAGTGTAAATAAACATTTCCTTTGTAAAATGTAAAATCAAAAACTGTAATATTAATTAATAAATAAATGCAGGCTATTCAAAATGCACTTCATCTTAAAGTGAAGCGTAGAAGAAGTTATCTTCTTCCATTTTTCCAACCTGTGTTATGATGACGGGTTGTTTAGCTCCATGCTCATTTAAACTTGGTGCAATTTTTGTTCAACGCGGCTCAAAATATTATAACATTTTCCCCAACTTATGTGCTTTCTGCCTCTGATGCTGAGCCTGTCATCATCCTCTTTGCTCTTAAAAGTGTAAGCTTGCGCATAACTTTGTTGCATTATATTGAAACTGTGTTCAGGTTAATTCAAATATGAGACCGCATTGTTGTGATGGTGATTATTTAATTATATGTGTGTTCTCATTTGAGCATGATTAAACATGCCGCCTTTAATATGGCTATAAAAAAAGCTTATTGCATTTTGTTTTTTTTTAAGGTGTGGGGGATTTGGGGTGCGTCAACACGGTTGGGACATAGAAGGGGGTGCGCGGCTAAAAACATTTGGGAACTGCTGATCTAGTCAAAGCTTCAGCCAATAACAACTCGCATGGAAAGAGAAGAACAGGGAAGTGAAGAGAATTTCCTTAAATGGGCATCATGTGAGAGAAAGTGAGAGCAGAGACTTCCAAGTTGACAGAAAGTTGCTTTGTCCACGTTATTGCTGTCACATAGATCACATTAAACAAGAACTTTGGGATTTTTGCATGTTTAGTTTTATGTGTACCACAAACACTCAGTTGCCAGTTTATTAGGTAGCTAAAACTAATGCAGTCTTTTTGGCCACTTCTGTATAAACCAAAAACTTCAATAGCACTACAACCTACATCCTCCTAAATGATCATAAAGCTGAATTCCTCTAAAACTGAATATTCTTCATTATGAAGAGATTTATTGTAGAGCTGTCGTGTTAGACTGGAAATTACACATTCAATAATTTTTTGGAACAATTTTGGTTAAATTAATTATTAAGTAACTAATCAAGTAGAAAATGCCAACCATATGTGAGCTCCACTTTATGAATTGTGTTTATCTTCCATTTTAACGCATTGTTAATTAAACATGTTTGAGATGTCACTTTAGCCTCTGGGAAATAGTGTTTTTTTTTTACTTTTTTACACCTCAATTACGAATTACTATTCGTTCCTTGACTATTTCGGCTGGGGACCTCAACCATGTCCACCATCTCAGCCCCCTTTTTTATCTGTCATTATTTTGCTCTTTCTCCCCTTTGATCACACTATCATGTGTCTTCCAGGTTTGCGGGCGTCTCTCCTCCTCTCTGCGTTCTTCATGCTGCTAGGAGCGACTCTCCGGAGCATCCCGCTGACAGAACAGCCTCTCAGAAGATGGTAAGACTCGTCTGTGAACATAATGGCAGCAGATGGATCAGGAGGGCAGTGTGATTATGGTTTTAAAGGTTTTGGACAGGAGGCAGAGAGTGACTCGTGATCCTCAGTGAAGTCATAAGCCCTCTATAATTTCCATAATTTGATTTATTAGGCAAACTTTTCCAACCAACTGCCAGGACCAGCAGTCTGCATCAGTTTATGGACAAAAAGAGTCACTTGCCAAATGTTAGGACCTCTCCTTGTCTGAAGAGTTTGATGGATAAGTCAACGCACAGAAAATTAATCAGATACTATTTTTCATAAAATATTTAACATTCTTTCTTTTAGCAACTTCTTTGTCAAATACGATTATGAACTACATTTATCATTGAGTTTTGGACCATTGAAACTATGAATATTCCACTTGAGCTCTGGGAAGTTATAACCAGATTTTTTTCAATTTTTACACTAAAGGATTAATTGACTAATTGAATGAAAACACTTGCAAAATGCTGACCATTATCAAGCAAATTAAAAAAGTTTTTAATGCCCAACACAAAAATGCAAATTTGGCACATACCATCAACTGATTTGGAGCTAATACATTATGCTAACAAAGTGTCGTTTCAACAGAAGTTGGTGGTTTAGCGTTTTACGCGTGGCTGTAATCTGCCAGTAAAGTAGAAGAAGCAGAGGTTTCAAATTGGAAACAAAAGAACTCCTTATGGCCATCTAACCCATCTACAAGAGAAAAATGTAGAGGAGTCTTCAGGAATTTGTTTCAATTTGGCAAATTTAGTTGTTCTTTAATATAAGCTAGTACTGGCTGTGTTTCATGCTGTGTGGAGACAAAGACACATTAATATATTTTCTAGAAAGATACAGTTCAGTCATGTCAGTTAAATGTTTGCTAAGACAGAATTTATTTTGCAGATGTATTTTCATATCCTATGTAGTGCAGCAACTCTTTTTTGATAAAGGTAAAACCCACCTAAAGCTAACATAATTTTTTTTTTCTCAATTGAAGAAGTTTGATCAAACTTTGCTGTTTTTATACAGATTTCTAATGTGATACTTAAAAAAAAAAAGCTTTTTGGAAAGCTAGAGACAATGCTAACATGCTGTTAGTTTAACAGGTACAGTGTTCACCATCTTAGTTAAGCCTATTTGCTTCTTGGCACGAAACACAAAGTACAGTTGAGAATTATGAGAATATCATTATTTTTCCAGTTGGTTGATCATAAACCAAAGTTTGTCTCAATTGAAATTTTGACAAAAAATGACGGGATCACCAAAGTAATGACAATTCATCCAATAGTTGTGACCAACAGACAGAGCAACATGGCCATCCATCGTTTCTAACATGATTAGCAGTATGAGCAGCATCAGGACAACTTCAGCACAACATGCATTGGTTACTACTGTTGTGGCTTGTATTGATTCTAGCTAAGGCCCTGTTCATTTTTCCTTTATAGAGACCTGTAACAGTCAGGGACAATCAGGAGGCATTTATCTGCCAGAGAACAGAATTCTGAAAGACCGCTCAAACTGAATACTGGATCCTTTACTTCTTTCTTTGTGTCCTTACCACCAGTTCCCTCCTTTATCGGACAGCACTTTGACAGGCCATCAGTGGAAAACATAAAGAGGATCCCATTATTCTTAGTGTTTCATTCTCACTTTGACTCATGAGCTCAGTGTCTTTTGGAAAGTGCAAGAGCTCACAGAAGGTCATTTCAATTACATTGTGCCTTTTAGAAATGTAATTTCATTGAATATTTCTGAGTGGTAATCTGTCTAATGATTACTATTGGGCTCTGCAATGAGACAGTTTATCATAAAATATCAATTCATAGAGCAAATTGTTTTTCCACAGAATGGGTCGCATATCACTTTCACTCTATGGATTTGAGGATTCTTTTAAAAAATAATTTTGGCTTTCAAAGAGCAGATAAATCAATTTTCTTTCTCAATTTCTTTCTCTCTGTGTGTCATGAGGCTGCGGTAAGAAAGCCGTCAGTGGAGTGAACAGCCGGTGGTACACTGCTCTAAATGTACAGAAAAGAAAAAAAAAACTTCTGTTAGAGTATATAAGGAAGAAGAGGTGATAGAATCATGGTTCCCTTGTGATGGTGCCCAAGCTGAAAAAGAGTATTTCCCATTTGATGTGTTTGCATCCCGGATGTTTTGCCACGATAGAATTCTTAAAGGGCTTTTTCAATGCGACTGAATCAAGAGCAACACCATTTCACTTCAGTCCACTTCTATATACTCATATAAACATGTAGACTAAACGTGAACAGACGTGTTCCTCAACATCTCAGACCGTTAACCTTGCATAGACAACTGTGGTCCTTTTCCCAACAAGAGAAAAATCAGCCTTTTTTCCTGTCGAAAGTTATTTATTTCACTGAGAAATTTAGGGAATTTTCGTTGGTTGGTTGTACCAACGCTTTAATCAAATTTATCCTTCAGGATTTATCATCTGCTTTAATGGAATGGCTTTGGCCTAAATCTTCAGGCTGTGTATTTTACTGTACCTGGCTTGCATAGTAAACCACACTCACAATTATGGAGCTTTTTTTTTTGTTTTATGGTCTTCCAGAAATTATAGAGGTATCTGACTGAACCAAAATCCTGCTATAGTGGACAAACTATTTGTTTTATTGATTTATATTTCCCCTAAAAGTAGTACCCCAGCATTTTGATATTGCACTTCCAAAGAGTTGGTCATAAATTCTAGCATTAGGGGCCAAGACATCCTGACTTTTAGACTGTAGAGCCAAAAATACTGGATCACACACTTCCCATAACCCAGCTCAATAGTTGTTTTATCTTTTAGATCTTCCATTCCTGGTAAATTCCTGTTTTCAAAGCAAGCTTTATGTTAATTTTGTCTTGCAGACATGTTTTAAATTATGTAAAAAGACTCTGCTACTGATATGTCTTGCAACATTAAAGAACAATATATGGACTTGTGATAAGGTTTAAAAACTTGATTTTCATTAGAGAGGGTCTTTAAAAGTGTAGACTCTCTCACTCCAAGCTGAGATTCATTTGACCACTGTTTCCACAAGTTAACTTATCTGAATGTGTAAAACTGGTGGTTTCTCTGAAGATTGCTTAGGGTTCAGTTGTTCACTATTTTTTTTACATTAAGGCACTTTGACCATGTGCATTTGATAAAATGTTGTCCTAGGGTGCCCCATCTGATAAGATTTCTGCTTTAAATGGTTTATTGCACAAATGTGTATGAAACCCATGACCAATATAATACCAGGACATCTTGCAACCCTCTTAAATACCCTTAGACCCCACTTTGAGAACCACTGCTGTGGGTCATTGATTTAATTGCAACAGCAATTGTTGCTTTCTTTCAAGCCAATCGACACCAGGTGAACTTTCAAAGTTTATGGGAATATACAGGGAATTTACAAATTTGAAGGTTGGCCTTTAACAGAGAACCTAAATATAGTTGGGGAAAATATATTTTAGCATAATCATGACTAAAACAACCAGATTTCATGCAAGTACACTTGAATATCTGCTATTCCTCAATCACATAGCACACTGCTTACTGCAGGGCTAATGAGGCCACGCCCCCTACATGCATTGTGCATTCCTCCATCACATGTTCAATTCAATGTTTACATGTTGAATTTTTTCTTAACCTTTGGACCTTTTTGGAGTGAGAAGGGCTTTTTTTGATTATTTTCATTTAACATTTTTAATGGGGCTTTTTGGGGAATTTAGAGGGGGGGGGTCATTTTACTTAACTATTCAATAGATGGGGTCGGGGAGGATGAGTAATATTTAAGTCAAAATTCATATTTTTTAAATTTTTTAAATTTCCAAAATTCCCCAGCTTAACTTCCAATATAAAGTTTCTGGAAATTTACCAGACATTTTCCACCCTTTGCAACCATATTCATAACACCTGGTAGCATGTGAATGAAGGAATTGTCACAAAACTGCTGAAAATGTAACTTTGGTCTCAACCTTTCTCTTAACCCTCGTTCAACAACATCCCTAATACAGTTTCACTTGACATTAGTTGAATGCTTTTATCCAAAGTTGTAGTATGTGCACTGCAAATGATTTGTTTCTTACCAAAATAAAATAACTTAGATTTAGAAGTGTTAGATAATTCATCTTGTTTTAGTATAGTTATAGTTATATATCATATAGTTATAGTATAGTTATATTATAATAGTTCATTTCTTAATTTGAGTGTTCATAATGCTTATTTCTAGATTTAACTATCTTTGTTCAAGGAATCTTGTCAAGTGAAATTATCTGACCATGCAGCAAGAGCATTTCCCTCAGTTTTAGTGTTTTTATCTCATTTTTAGACACCCCCTTTTTTGCAGTGTGCGCATACTTTTAAGAGTGGCTGCTCACTATTACCAGAACATCTTACTTTAAAGTGGAAATAGAGTCAAATAGAAACTGCCCTGCAAAGACACAAGACACTTCTTCCTCTACTTGCTTAGATATGCATGGGACAGGAGTGTTTGGCGACCTCAGCATGAGTGAAGCATCTGTCAAGTACAAAAAAGTTTCTCTTGCATGATTTAAGTCTACCTCTCCTGAATCCTGCCATTCAACAGGAAATGTCAGTCCTTGGTGTCTGCTTAGTTAAAGCTAAAAAGCGTGCAGAGTTTAAGGTATCCCAGGTGAGAGCTGTCTGCTGTTTTCCCCTTGGATGATGAGGACAACCTTTCACAGCCATGACCTTCAGCTCTCTGGATCCGGTATTCAAAGTGGAAAACATGATTGCACAGTGAAAGCCAAGATAACATGAATCATACAGCAAATGTTAGATCTGACACAGTTCAACCTAATTTGCATCTTAAATGTAATAGGTCATAACTCTTGAAGCCATGTTTTAATGGATGACACGGTGGATTAGCACAGTAAAAGCACCAGGCTGATAGAAACATGTGGCTCCCCAGATCACCAGTAGATGTCACTCTTTGCTTTGCAGTAGTGGAGATAAAACAGTATCAGACTGTGGGAGCTCTGTTTAGTGACCTGCGTTTGCACACGCCGGCTCTTACAAACAAGATATTTTTGTCATGTCAGAAGTTTTAGCTCAGATCATGATTTAGATGACCTGAGAGACAAGGAGGGAGCCTAACAAAACAGTTAAGTCTTGCTGGCTCCAAAACCTTTAATGTGCAGAGTTCAAGGGCACTGCAAGAGCGATCAAACACAGTTTCCTGCTCCCCTGATGAGGAGACAAGTGGCGACAGTTATCCAGGTTTAGAAGTTCCCTCGACACCCCCCTGCAGACCGTGTTTGTTCCACACGCCGTTTCATGTTTGAGAGAAGATTACTTCATTTTCTTTTTATGACAGCCTCTTGAGGAAGTAAACCGCCTCTTTGTTTCAAGTTGTTAAGATCCTTTTTTAGGAAATCAAAGGCAGTGGTGGAAGTTCCTCTCTTTTATTCTGTGAAACTGCAACAGTCACAGTGTTTGTTTTGTGAAGTTTAGAGAAATGAAAGAAAAGCCCCTGTTGCATCAGTGGTCACTGATTAGACCTGACTGTGATTAGGGCTGCTCTCAAATCAGAGACACAGAATTTTTACCCTCCTCATTCTCTTGTGTTGTCACGCATTCACTTGTTTCTTTTGCCCTTTCAGTTGGCATCTATCTCTCGTGCATTTAAACACAGACTAGCTGTGTGATTAGTAAGTGTCTATCAGTAGGATCTCAGACGCACTCAGACACTGTCTGATTGACCATCAGAACACACTGTGTGTCACGCAGCAGGCTGTCATATTACTGTGACGATTGCTGTGGTGTCATTTTCAGGACAGAATTGGCCTGGCCTTTTTGTGATGGCAGAATTGGGTCTGTCAGCCTTGGCAGACCGGAGCCAGTGGGATTATTTCACCACAGTGCTGGCTTCTTTGTCTCATCCTCGATCAGATTCGGCCTGACAGGGTTCATCAATACTGATTAACTTAATCATCCAGTTGAAAAAGCTGCTCCCTTCTCTTTCTTTCCTTCTCCTGCCACAGTGTGGCCGCCCCATGTGACTGTTCATCCTCATGTTGCTCATCATCCGTCCTCATCTCCTGTCACATTACAGGCAGTTTTTGAAGTCACATCCATCCTGTAGACAGTAGGACTGGGGACTGAACTTTTAAAGTACTGAGCAAACTTTGTAATGCAAAGTTTCAAAAACTTTGAAGTTCGGAAAGTTATCACAAATTAGTCAGTATATTACATCCCCAGTCCCCAAAAATTTGGCTGCGGTGAAAAACATTTTAAAAACAAAATGCAATGATTTGCAAATCCTTTGTGACCTACATTCAATTGAATACAGCACAAAGACAAGATATCTAATGCCTAAACATTTGTTTCTGGAAATATATACTCTGAATTCTGAATTTGATGCATTCTGTTTCACACAGCCTCCCAACTTTTTAGGAATTGGGGTTGTAGATATGTTTACTAATTAAGATATTTGAACTCATTGAACTCATTTTTTTCTATTTATATTGCATTTTAGTTGCAGAAAGTTCTGGTACTACTTTTTATGTTGAGACAGCCTTAAACAATGGTGCACTTGAGAAGATTGGCTTTTGTTGTTATGTTTTGTTTTGTTATATAAAAAAGGCAAAGAAAAATATGATACTGGGAGAAGTATCATTTAAATGTATGGACTTTAATATGAGGTCACACTAGGGCATCATTATTGTTTGAAATTATGCTGAGTTTGCTGTGGCCCAGGCTTTTAAATCCACCCACTCCACCAAGTTGAGTGCTTCGTCTGGCATCATGACACAAAACTGCAGTTTCTTAGTTAAAAGGCAATCAATCCAATGAGAGTTGCAGGGGACTAACGATTAGCCAATCAGCGCCATGGGCGGATCCGATGTCCTTGTCAAGCTGCACACAGAAATCAAGGAGAAGTAATAACAATAAAACAACCTCTAAAGACAAGATGCTGCTATTGAGGCTGTCATGTCTTCTGGCATGTCTTCTCAATATCACACTGCATCATAGTTTGTTATTAGTTTGCATTAACTACGCATCAGTGTTGACTTAAAATGACTGGTTAGATGATTGGTTAGAGAAAATTGAATCCCCTGTCCGCATGGAAATCGGGTGGATGCAATGTCAGACTGAAGACGGAGTATAAAAAGTCAACAGTTCGGCCTGATATGAAGCAATTTTTGAGTATCTCTGTTGGTCTGATAATCAGTATTTAGAAAAAACAGATTCAAGTTTTAGGTCTAATGAGAAGATACAGTACAGCAGGTGGATCAGTCTGGTATCTGGACTCTTCCCAGGCCTTAATGAGACCGTAATCAGACAATGTGCTCTAAAACCTGCCAGTTGGGTGTGGTTTCCATTCCATTTCAGTTTGGCACACACAACGGCATATGCCGCCTATGCCTACTTGAATCACCGGGTCTGTGCAACAGACCATGTGTTATCAACAGTATAGACTAAAAAATACCTATTTCCCATGGCTTGTCGTGGCTGATTCCAAATTGAAAAGATACTGTACTATCTCTGCCAATACTTAAATAGCTGTGAAAAGATTAAATTAAACGTAACTATTGTACAGCATCTCTTACACCTGCTGCTATTTTATTATCAGCTACAGCTTGCTTTCCAATTAAAGTGGGTCATTCCGCCTTTATCGTTACAAAAACAAGTGACACGCCAGCCCAACGGAGCGCAACCACAGTGATATGCCTAGTGTAGTAGTTGGGGGTAAACAAAGTGTGACAGAAAACAAAAAGCATCTTAATCATGGAGAGAAGACGTGAAAACATTTCTCAAATACATTTCAGTAATGTTCCAAGAAGTTCAGACATAGCCAAATAGTTATAGCCATGGCTCACATATGTTTCAACAGTCCAGAATTGATTATTTTGATGCAAAGAATGTATTTCTATAGACAAATGCTAAAAGATGCTTTTGATGACACCAATGTGTTAAGGAACAGAAATGTTATCAAGTAATTGATGTTGAAGAGTCAAAGACGTGTACATCAATGCATATGACCAGACCAGAAGATAGTGTTAGAATCATGCAGGAAGATGAATAACTAGATGATCAAAACTATACTGTGTAAACAAACTCGCAGATGCAGTAATCTATACTAGAAAACCATTGAAAACTCAGTGAAAAGACCAAGACATATAAAGAATTCTACAAAGAAAGAAGGAGTGGGCAGACTAAAAAAGTAAGAGCCATAGAGTATTTTAGGAGGTGCTGGTGTGTAGGCTGGGATGTTAGCAGGTCTGAGATGTGGGAAGGAGATATAGGGTGAACACCTTATACTCCAATCAATCTGTCACTGACCAGCGCACTTTGTATTCTGCCATGACACATTTATCTGTGAACCCCAGAGGCAGTAGACAGCAAAGTTAAAAAGAGTTAGAGGGCAGAGAAGTGTAAGCACACGGAAGAGAAAGATAAACTGGTAAATGCCTACAATAAGTCTGGATAGTGGGCTTTTTCTCCAAATGTAGGTTTGTGTATTGAACCTTAATACATTTTTGGAACCAAACGCAACACGTCTGTAGCTTGAATGGCATTGAAAACTGTCAAGAAACAAAAGATGGCATCAGATGTCTCTTCAGATTTGCACGGTTGTTGACCTATTCTCTGGTATAAATTGGTATAAAGTGTTAGACTAGTTTAGTTAGGTAAAGTTCACATATGAATCGATTGGTTGACACTGCTAACCATGCTTCTCTTAGGTTGCTAATTGTAAAACCTTGACACACCATTGTGAGTCAAACTCTTAGGGGGATGGCATGCTCTGGCCACTCAAAAGTCATTGCTATGCTTTTATATTTAAGTCAGTGCTCGGACTACTGCCTACCTACATTTGTACCCTAATTGTGCAGAGAAGTGCTGGTCCTTATTCTTTTCGTTCTTGAGATCTTTTGTTGCTTTTTGTTCCATATGCCCGTACTGAATTGGGTAAAGGGGCTTTTGTCCACTCTGCACCTTTTGCATGGAATAAGTTGCAGAATGCCTAAAAACTGACTACTAACTAGTTAATTTCACTGAGCGCTCTTAAAATCTAAACTGAGTACTTGAGGCCAACTCTTAAACATGTTTTTCATAATCTGCTTGTACATTTAATCTTTTTTTTTGTCCTTGGTTTGTGCTTTGACTGTGTAATTTTGTAACTGTGTTTTGTATTTGCTGCTGCCTATCTTGGTCAGGTCTCCCTTGGAAAAAGAGGTTCTTAATGTCAATGGGATTTTCATAAAGGTTATATGTAATGTATGGCTCTTTGCATGGTAAGGTGTTGATTTCATATTGGTGTGGCATCAGTTTCAAAACTTAAGTATCACGTCAGCATGTATTGAGACCTATTTGAATATAGTTGTTATTCCCACACAGATTAATTTTCTAAAATGCCGCATTGATGGTTTGACAGTGATTGATGCCACAAACATGATGGCTATGTGATTTAGCAGGTCCCCAAACAGTCTGTCTGTGTTTTTTAAAATGAGCTCTTGGATATTTCTTTTTTATGATATTTTAGGAAATGCAGATCATCTAAATTGGGATTAACAAGGTCCTAAAAAGTGTGAAAGTTAACTTGATTAAACTTCACTCACTTATGTTGAATGAGAATCAGCAGGGACTTTTACCTGTCAAAGTGCAATCTGAATGAGAAAATACTGATTTATTATGAGCCTAAGATCCCTCCTCCTCGTTCCTCTCTCTGCCTCTGCCTTCTCACCTTCCATACTGTTGTCCTTTTCTCCCCGCCGAGTCGTCTAACACACTCTAAATGAATGGTGCCTTTGCTGAGCTCACAGACAATCAGCCGTGTGCTGTCTCTGGCAGCTGGCAGTCTCAGACAGACCGTTCTGGAGGGGGCGGAGGGTGTTGAGGGGTCTGGTGGCGTCAGGGGACATCTCGGAGTACATCTGTCTCGCACAACTTAGTGTGAAGGTGCATAAGCAAAACTGTACAGCGGTGGGTTGTTACTTGCATTTCCAGAGATAATAACACCTTATTTTCATTCCTTCCCCTGTCATTACTCCATTAGATAATATCAACGAGTGCTTCATTACTCAGCGTCTTTAACTTAATACACTGATGTGAGGCTCAGTGCTGCAGCCGGGTCTGATTGTCTTGTTAGATCTGATACTTGTATTATAAAATGGGACCCTGTAATATTGTTCTCACAGTTAAATAATAGTTGGGAAACAATATGTTTTCCTGTAAAATACAACACAATATTATGATATTTATGAACTTTAAAGGGTGTTTCAGTAGTTCAAATCTGATTTCTGTGCAGATGTGACTCCAGCAACTACAGCATCAGTTGAAATCTGACATATGGATAGAAACAATGTGAAGTTAAATATCATATGTGATCCACTTTTCATTATAGACTGATTACAGTTTTTCAAGATCATTTCAAAGGCACACAATTCATACTGAACCTTACAGAGACAGACTAAACTTCATTACGGTAATTGAAAGCAGCTGAACTGAGATTTGCTATGTCTGGATAGCTGTTAGACCGAAATGAAGCGGATAAACTTGAGTGTCTGGTCTCACCGTTAGCATATACTAGCCAAATTGTTGTCATTTTATATGACTCTTGCAGAGCAGTGTGTAGGATTTAAGAGGATCTATTAGCACAATTGGAATATAGCATTGCTAATTATGTTTTCATTAGTGTATAATTACCTGAAACTAAGAATCTTCTGTCATGTTTCTACTGAAAAAACAAACCAAATACTGGCTCTCGAGTGGGCCTTTCATCTATTTACGTAACCTGAAGACGACAGCAGTTCTCAGACATGATTGAAAAGGGGTTGTTGGTTGCAATCTGCAACCTCACCACTAGATGGCCCTAAATTCTATACACTGGTCATTTAAATAAGTCCCAATACTGTGGAAAATAATTTCTTTAAAAAAGTGGAAACCAAAATTATTCCAAAATTATAATTCTTGATTTGCTGTTCATAACAGATGTTTATGCTTACTATATCACTAGTTCATCAAACGTGGAGCTGTTTGTTGTTTTTAGTGAAGAATGAAAGTGATTTCCTCCTGCTCTTTCTGTTATAGGTTGATACACGGAGGTCAGTTTCTGAACGGTTTGGCCGGTCCGACCATAATGAGCGCTGGCCCTTTCCTCTCCACCACGTGGTTTGCCCCTGACCAGAGAGCCACTGCAACGGCCGTGGCCTCACTCTTCTCCTACTTGGGAGGCGCTGCTTCGTTCGTAGTAGGACCGATGGTGGTGCCAGCCCCCAACAACACACAGGCAGCAGCCACCATGGCAGCAGCAGTTTCCGACAGCTCCATCCGAGACAGGATTCAGCTGGTTATGTATGCAGGTACTCACAGCGAGCAAGAACCTCTGAGGGCATGGAGGATCGATAGCACATTATTTCGACATCATGTCAGCCCCGTCAAGGGACACAAATACAACCAGGCGAGGGGATCCAAGAATTTTGCACAAACACCAAAAAAAAAAAAAAAAAAACCCAATTATAATGTTCATAACCGCCCCTCTGAAAAATAGATTGCTGGGACTGTTATGCTTAACTGATTCAGAAAATTAAAAGAATTCTGAAAAGAGAAACAAGAACCCTGTAATAGATTGAGGCTGTGGCTTTTGTTTAACCTAAGGTAGTATTGTTATTAATATTTAAAGGACAAAGCAGACACCTTTTGTGAACCAAAGTTTTGGAGGTCATGAAAAGAAAAAATAACAGATCAATGTTGGAGGGAATGCAGCTCTGTCATGTAGAAATGAGCAGCTGCTCCTCAATCAATCCATGTATGGTGTAAAGAAATGCCAATGTAGCTTTTTGGAGAAAAGACGTTCATCCAGTGCCATGCATGACTGATAACTGTGCAATACTGACATGTATTCAGTCTGTGCTGCTATCTAGTAGGCCATTATGTTCATCCCAGGGGGTTATATCAGAGGGCTTTTAGTTGTCACATTGACCTTTTTTTGAAATGTCAAATTAGTCTGACTGTCTTCTCTATGACATAACATGTATCTCTCTTTTGTCTTTGATGCTGTTGGGCAGAGTTGGGTGCTATTGCTGTGCTTTTTGCGGCAGTCCTGCTCTATTTCCCGTCTCGCCCACCGATGCCTCCAAGCGTGGCCGCTGCAAGCCAGAGGCTCAGCTACAGGAGCAGCATCTGCAGGCTTCTTAGGTAAAACCACACACATACAGTATACACAAACAAAATAATCTGAAAGAGCATCTGACACCCTTTGTAGAGAGCATTATTTCAGTACATTATTCAGTATGCCTAACTTGATGCGTCCTTGATTCATCTCTGGTGTAGACGTGTGAAGCAAGTGAAACTTCAGCATTGCATTTGAAATTAGTTTTGGGCTTCTGTTATGTTTTAGGACACCAGACTCTAAGAGCAGTCAAGAGCATATTTCTGCAGCACCTTCTTTGCTTCCTAACCACTGTGTCTCTATTAGGTCTAGTTTGGTTTCTTACTTGCTGATGCATTGCGCGCTCCTTGTCTTGAAAAGTTAAAGTGACAGAATCATGCACTGGAGAAGGATGTGGAATCTTAATGAAGGGGTTTGCCACTCACCATCTGCTTGGGTTGTTATCAAAGAAACCTCAGCTTTCCCTCTAGATTAATTACTAAGCTATAATATACTGGTTGCTTTTGAAAAATACATCATCCTCTGCATTTGTACCATCAAGGGTCAGTTGCAATGTATTCTTAAGACACCACTGATGCATGTGGTTAAAGAATGGTGCAATATTATGACAAGGTACTGCATATTAGCAGTAGTGGAATTCATTTATTGATGTTTCATCACCTTTGTCTTTTTCCTCCCTAGGAAAGGGAGCTAAGAGAAAATCTAGAGACAATGATTGAGTCACACTTTGCTGTAAAACTGCAACAGCCTCATCACTACACCCAGTCGCACTTTCCACAGTGGCAATATTTATCCTCCGGGCCATGAGGAAACAGCATATTGCCTGAGGAGCGAGTGTTGCGCCTTTGCCTGGCCTGTGGAGGAATGATGCCCGTGGCAGTGGCCAGGGATTAAAGGGTTGGAGAAGGGAGAGGAAAAGCTGGGCGACAGCAGCCTGGGAGTTGGCCTAGCTTTGTTGGCCACACTTGGTCCCCTGCAGTAAGAAATAGCTTCACTACAGTGCCATGTTGTCCACAGGCCTCTGACCAGCACAGAGAGGCTAAACTCCCTGTAAGAGCCCCCTCAGATAGATGACAGGGACCAAGCTGATTTCAACCTAATGCATAGTTTTGGACAGATGTATACGCACACACACGCACACAGACTGGCCAACTTAACTAGGCCATCCAGCTGAGAGGGTTTCTGTTCCACTTGCGATAGGCAGCCTTCCAATGACCTGTTTGTCGTGTGTCGTATCTCGGTCCAGCAGCATCAAGCCTTAGAATTCTCCTGCAGGGACTGGACATGGAGCAAGACAATTTACTTTTTCCCCTTTCTGTCCATGTGTACTCATACAGGTGGTAGATTAAACACTTTTAGATACTTCACGAAAAAGGAATGTAAATACACAAATTAATCTTTCCTTTTAAAGGTGTATCATATAGCTTGTGAAAGAGGGTGCTTGCAATTACCCACCCACAGAGAATTATTACAGACTCTGCAGCTTTGTGAAGCTTTGTTTAGCTAATGTTTTTGGTTATACAGCACATTCATTGTTTGGATAAGTCTCATTCTATTGATCAGTCCTATTTCCAGCAGTAGCACCGAGCTGATTTTAGCTAAAATGCCCTAATAAATCCACTGTAGGCTTCCTGCCCGGTGCCTAACGTCAGAGTAACCGATTAGCTAGTGAGACAAATGGAACATCTAAGAGCTTAAGAGTCAGGTATTTATTCTCGGGGTTTAGTGAATATTGGACCTCATGGGATTTATCAGGGCTGAACGAAGACTCCAAATGAATGGTATTGTTGCTCTTTGGCGACAGGATGTTTAAATGGGAAACTATTTGATAACATAAGAGGGGTGTGTTTTCTCACATTTTGTTGAGTTCTTGTACTCCCAAGTGAACAAAATATGAATGCAGCTTTAAAGTAACTTGGATAACCATTTCAAACTCTTAAGCATCCATATCATTGTTTTTACCCCAGTACATACCGCATGCACTATTATTTAGAGAGACTGACCAGTTAAGCTCATGGATGCACCAATCCAACTAGGGCTGCAACCATAGGGCTGCAACTAACGAGTATTTTCAATAGTTTCTTGAATAATAGTTTGGTCAGTCAGTCCCCAGTCTAAAGCCCAAAATTGTTAAATGTCTTGTTTTGTCAGCCCCAAACCAAAATGTATTCAGTTTGTTATAATATAAAACAATTAAACACTGATATCAGATGGGTTCTTGGCTTTGGCAGATACCAAAAGCCCAAACATTGCTATCAGAACCGAAAAAGTCAGATTGGTGCTTGCTTTGTCTGCTGTGAAGTTATACATGTAGCATAGAGCAAAATTTCATAATAATATTGAATAAGCAACTGTATTTAAAAGGGATTGGTCACATCTGGATGATGTTTGATCTGCTTAATAAGGTCAGTTTCTGCCCTGATACTAAGCTGGCGGATTGGATTAGTTATCTGTATAAGCTGACATAGTGCAACATCTTGTGTCCTCTACAATGACAGCAGATGGTAGCCAAGTAGTCAGTTAGTCAGCCTGATACCTATCCATTGATGTATCTGCTCATTTATTTAGCCTGTCAGGGTCTGAACATTGGTTAACGATCTTCAGTCTGATGAGTGCTTCCAGCTGTTCACATCTGCTTCCACAGCAGCAGTCTAATTAGAAGCCTGAATGTCTCTGCACGTGGTGCAAAGTTACTATTGTATTCTGATCACAGTGTGAGGGAATACTAAACAGCCCAAAGCCTGAGTATTGATGATCCCTCCCTCCGCAGTCATACTCACTTTAGCTTTGAAAGTTGTCATCTTGATGCATTGATCTCTCGCTGGGTCTGCCAAGGACAAATGGCACTTAGCTGATGACGCTGCCAGCTTTGGGACTTCTTCAGAAATATTTCATCACCGGCAGGAAAGGAAAGGGAAAAAAATGTGCCCTCTCTGAAGAAGTAGCTTGCGTCTGCTTGCTCACATTTGGTTATCTAAATAAGGTCCCGGACGAGGAAGAAGGTGCATGGATATTGATTTCTTGCTGTTATGGCAAGGTTAATGAAAAGGGTGCTGGGAGGAAAGCTGAGTGGGTGCTCTATCACTGGGGTTTTATGACTGTCCCTCCATACTCTCCCAAGGCCAAGTAGCTTCATACTGCTCAGGACAAGACGGGCATGCAGCAGGGAGACAGGCTGTGTTTGTTTTTCTGTGGATTCAAAGCATTCTGCAAATAGAGGAGATTCATTGTCTTCAAGTGTTAGGAAAAGGAAGGGGTGTGCATGTTTACAGCATTGCCGTAGAGGATATGTGTCTTGGGGCAATTCCTCAATGGATTGAGACTGTCTTAAAGGGATGGCTCCGAAATGGGGTTGTGTGAGGTGAGGTACCGATCCATATTCAGTATTTAACCTACAGTAGATGGCTGTCGGCACGTCCCCAGTTTATAGAGGCAGGCAGGAGGACGGGCACCTAATCTCAGCAATGTACTGCTGTTGACCGGAACAGCAGAAAAAAAGTATTTTAGATACCTAAAAAATAATCAAAAATCTGGGACTTGCAACGGACTCCATTTACAAGAACAGTAGTTTTACCTTGCAGAATACAGAAGTCGCCCTTGCACCACTGCCTCGATTGTTTAGTTTGTGTTATTGTGCAACTGTGGTGAATCCAAACTAACCCTTCAAAACACCAAAGTCATACAATGACACAAACTAACTAACCGGTCAAAGCAGCGGTAGACGAGCAACTCTGTTCTGCAGGGTTTTTTTCAATGGACTCTGGTGGCTTAGACAGGAGTATAGATAATGGTGTCAGTTCCCCCCATGTAAACTTAAACAGGGCTATCTGAGGCTAGTTAAGCTTTAAAAATATTCTTAAATTGGGCGTCCCGGTGGCTCACACCGGTAGAGCGCTTACCATGTATGCTGTGTGCTGCGGCGGAGCCGGGTTCGAATCCGGCCTGAGCTCCCTTTGCCGCATGTCTTCCCCTCTATCACCCCCTTTCTATCTATCACTATAACTAAAGCAACAAAAATGCCAAAAAAATAATCTTTAAAAAATAAAAAAAAATAAAAAATATTCTTAAATTAGCATACACTTAAACTGATACAGATTTTTTTTTTTGTTTAAATGAATTAAATTATGATTAAAAAACTGGGGGCATGCTGAACGCCATTTACTGTAAGTAGTAAACTATGCACAATTTGGAAAAATGTTCATATGGGATTATTTTCACTGATATTACGATTTACGATATTGGAGGAAATGATCATTTGACGATCATGATTTTGATTAAGTTTCTATTAATTGTGCAGCCCTAATAAGTATCTCATTCAACCCACTTCAGTAAACCTGAACTATCCCTTTTAAGTGTGTGTGTATTGAGTGTGTTTGTTTTAAGTATGGGTATATTTGGTGTGTTTGTTTAAAGTGTGTGCATGAACTTTGCCTGTGTGTTTAGCATTTGAAGCCACAGGAGGGATTCAGGAGGCCCAAGGTGTTCTGCAGATGTCCCCTCATGATACTGCTCAGGATGCTGCCTGCATTATAATGAACGCAGCGGAGGAAGAATAAATGCCGGAGTTAAACAGTGTCCATATATAGAAAAAAGGAGAGCAGGAAAACAAAACAATCTATGAATCTGCTGGCTGCTCTGCCAGCCTTGCCTCATTTGTCAGACGCCCAATGATTCTAATCATATTGTTGGGGGTTAGGAGGTGGCTCTGATTTAAATCAGCATGCCACCTCATTGGGCGAAGGTGATTAGTGTGGGTGTTTCGCAGTGATTGTAATTGGGTTGCATGTGATTGGAGGGTTGCCATGTACCCTAAAGAGGTGAGCTCTGTGTGTATACTGGATATGCATACATAACGAGGCATATGGAAGTGTCTTTTTCTTTTTTCCCCTGTTGATAACAGAGCACTGTGAGCTGATGAGATATTAGCAGACAGCTCGTATCAGACCCTGCAGCACAATATCTGTAGCCTAAAGCCATTTATCACAGCTGGGAGATGATGCTTGTTTTTATCTCTTATTTGTACAGTGTGATTTCAGCTGATAGCTTGATAAGCAGCCGTCAGTTGACAACACATTTAGGTGGTTTTGAAAAGATAAGCTTATTTATCAGTTGGTCAGTGGACAGAAAAGTTGTCTGTGACAGTTTTGATAATCAGTAGAGTTATTTGTTTAGATAAAATGCCAAAAATTCTCTCAGTTTAGCTTTGCAAATATTAGCACATGCTTTGTAATATAGTACATTTAAAATCTTTGGTTTTACTGTAAATGTAAGACAAAAAAAAGCTATTTTAACATGGCTCCATTCTAAGATACTGTCACTGGCATTTTTGTTTTCCAGACTAATTGTCAAATTAATTAATGTAAAAAATAAATTGAATAAAGATGTATTCAAGATATTCTCAGTTCATAGTAGAAATTATACAGTAAACTAGACACCGGTTCATTAATCTGCCACACTAGAACATGGCATTTAAGCTGAGATCTAAATATTGAATATTTTTTATGAGCAACAAATAAACAATTTCCTGCCCTTTAAATATGCCTGAAGCTGACAGAGGCAGTGATAAAAGGTGATGTAACAGTAGCAGCAGTACCACTTTCAGCTATTTACTCTCATTCATTGACCCATCAAATGAAATTTAAATCCATAGCTTTGGGCTGTATTGTTCAGTTTTGGGTGCATGTTTCTCTCTGTGATACCTCGCAGCTTTAATGTGGCAGCTGTGGCCACTGTGCTCAGGTAGCTGCTTATCTCTCTGTCACTACGCTCTGCACGAGGATAGATCTTCTGCTGTGACAGTAGCAGGGAGATGAGCCAAAGCTCTCTGCGTGTGTGTGTATAAGGTGACAGTATACTATGGGCTAGTAAAGAGACTTGGAGCTGATGGCAGACCTCCAAACACCAGCGGACAAAAGGGGAAGGAGACATTCCATTATGCTGCTTTCACTGTTTCATCTCAGGCCAGTGCTGCTGGGATGTAGGTTGTACTTAGAGGACATTTTGTTGTTGGTGTGTGACTATGAAATCCTTTATGACTCTGTGGAGGGTATCCCCCAGTTTGGAATCAATTGCAGAATCTACACCTGTACATATAAGTATATTTACACCTTTATTATTTAACAGCAGAGGTGAAAATACTGTCTGTTGGTATGATTTGAAAGAGGGAAAACAGGATGTACTAGAGGCCTCATTCAATTCACATGGAGATGTGCCTATTTTGTTTTTCATTGGGGCAAACTGCTGCATGTTAAACAGAAGAAACTGTGTCAATTTATGATTGATGTGCTGTGAACTATATATTTGTCCCCATGAACATTGATTGGGCTATTTCAGTAGTGAATATATTTTTACCCAGAGGACAGAAACAGGACCGGCTTATGAAATCAACAGTTTGTTTTTAGGCAACATATGTAAGTGGGTGTAGATTAGAAATAAACAAAACACCAACCCACTGTCTTTTCCCAGAACCCTATGCCCAGCATATTGTTAAGGACAAAAGGACACATTATGCATCTAGATTTGCAAAGAACTCATCCATATTCATATTTTGGGGGGTAACCAGATTCAGTACACAAACAATTAGCCTGTAAGACGTTGAATCTCTAAGGTGTCTTATGTGTCTCTAGTAACCTGAGGTTCCTGATGATAGCACTGGCGTACGCAGTCCCAACAGGAGTGATTGCTGGCTGGGCAGGAGTCCTCGACATGGTCCTTACACCAGCCAAAGTCAGCCAGGTAAGGAAACACACAAAATAACATCACTTTATAAAGATTGTGCTCATTTTCAGGGTTTTGACTGGACCATGTTTACAGGCTTCAGTCTTCCAAAAACATTTTTCTCATAATGCTTATACACCCTCTGTCTGAGACGCTCGACTTAAGCGCCTGTCTGCTGTGATTGGTCACTCTCCGTCATTGCAACCAGAGCAGCCAAAATCACAAATAAAAGCTTTTTCAAACAAAAACGACACAAACATGTTCCAGTAGGAATATCATCCAAAATAGTGAAGAAATTGACAACGTCTGCAACCAAGATCATGATGATGATGTTTCCCTGTAGTTAGCATGTAGCTGCATGAAAGTAGAAACAGATCTTCTGAAAGCTGAGTTTTTGCACAAAGGGATTGCTCTTGAATACACATTATTTGAAACTTTGGTCACATTTAATTTGAACATATATATATATATATATATATATATATATATATATATATATATATATGACAAGAAATAAGCGGAAAAATAACATGTTCCCTTTTATCATGTTAATGTAATAAGATTTGAATAAGGTCTCTAACAACACGGAATATAGGAATTATAGGAATTATGTTGCCAAAAAAATCTATAGAGGACAATTCCAAACAGCTGTCCATTCAAAAAGTACAATGTATAGATCCTCCAGACTGGATGAGAACTTTTTCTCCAGTTCTCGTCTTCGCTTAGTTGGATGAGTTGCAGCTGAGTCGTTTACCAGGTTTCATTTTCACCTTTTGAAAACCTCCACTGTGCCAGAATTTTGCGAAAGGTGCAGCTCACTCAGATGAACAAGCGGATGAAGGGCTTGTAAGTTTTCTCTCGCATCTTGAAATATCTTTCAGAAACTTGTAATGTCTCCTCAGAGTGATTGATGCATGGTATTGTCCAGGTGATGCACTTATCAGGTCAGTGCACAGAAACCATGCATTGCATTTTAAAGCAGATCTGAAATACTTGAGATGTAGAGGGATAATTAACCACAAGGCTCTTGTTAACTAGCAGTGTATTTTAGTGTAGAAAGGCCTCCAGACAGCTGAACTTTACTGCAGCGGTTTATTAACTTGCTCTTACCCTCTTGTGGACATACTTTAAAGTGAAAAAACACTGTCCCTTGCCATACAAAAACACAGTTAGTCATTTCAAGGAGCGTAAAAATTACAGAGGAAAGTGATTACTCTCTCTTTTTCTTGAACATGCTGTGAACTTCGTTCTGCTCTTTTGTAAAGAGCCCAACTATTTGTCTTTCACCATCTGCAGTCCTGCTCGCTATCTGAAGTCTGAGACGGACCAAAGAGGAAGACAAGTAGACTGTGGTTAGGAGTGTGGTGCAGGTTAGAGAAAAAGCTCTGTATACTTGCATCTTCCAGGCCTCACCTGGACACCGCAGTATGTTAGAAGACAAAGGGAGAATCTTTTCAAGGTTATCATCAGACAGATGCTGCCAGAGAGGAGATCACACAGTCGAGAGCGGAGGATGAGACACTTCCTGTCACACCTCTATCTCCATACATCAGTGAAGAAGTAGCAGAACCCATACCAAATTGTTCTTAGATTTCATTTGTTCTCAAAGGATTTTTTTGTCTTTTCCACATTTCTTTTATCCATGCTAGTTAAGAAGATAAAAAGTGTGTTAAGAATAAAGTGTGTTGCAATGAGGTGTTTCAGGATATCCTCTGGGTGCAAAACTTTAAGCTTGAAAAATACATGAAGAAGGGTAGAGGTGCATCTAAACACGATAAGGTGGAGGAGTGCTAATGCATCAGAAGATTTTTTTTTAAATTTCCATTGTTCTTCAGACGTGAAGATGTTTGTTCTTAAAGTCAGGTTGAACAGAGGAAAAGCAAATGCCATATCTTCTTTTTGTTTGAGCTTCACTGTGAACCCACAGCCTCAGCTCGCAGTTTTAACTCATCCTGTTTTTATATCTGCTGTAAGCTTTGTTGATTCAGTCGGATCCAAAAACAGCACGGAACGATGTTGTTCAGGGAAAGAAATGAGCATTTCGTAACACAAGATGTGATATTCTATATATAGACCTTTTCCCTCTATCTATCTCTAAACTCAGTGCATTTTCATTTGAGCAAAAAATTCTGGTTTGCTCTGTTCCCATTGCTCTTTTATTATCTTTCTCTCATCCATGATATATGTTACTGGGTCTGACTGCTTCTCTGGTAATTTAAACTATGCACTAAGAGCCTCAGGCCAAGGTACAATGCATTGATAGCAAAATAGCAATTTCAAACTTTCTATTAATGTCTCCGCTTTCCAATAATTTGCAAATGGTTGGCTACATGCAGGTGTACTCACAAATAGATGTGTAGCCTTTGTACTGTTTCCTTTTGTTGATAATTGCTACATTCTAATGCTGCCAGTTCTTTTCCGTGTGTGTAGCCTGAGTCAGTCTGTTACAATACAAAGTGGACCTCCAGTTAGCGCTATCTATGCGAACCAGATCCTGCTCCAAATGGGCAGCATGCAAGTACGCTCATTTCTTGCCTAAGTGCACCTCATATACCCTGTCGCGCTCCCTTCATTTGTGCTCACGGACCACATCAGGATGTGATGTAATGCATCCCACCTACGTGCCAGCTCTCAGCCATTGTGGTTTATTTCCACTGTCTGTCCTAGATACACATTTCTGCCTTCTTTTAGAAGTCTATTTCTTTCTCTGCTCCCTTTCATGGCAGCAGGTCTGGTGTTGCATGCTCTCATACTCTTATCCGATAATGACCTCTGTACCGCTGATGTCAAATGCTGTTCAAAGTCTTCCAGAGTGCAAGTATTTGACAACTTTGCTCTAACTCGGCTTCATACAGTCATTCATCCTCCAGATCTTGCTTCATCCCTGCTCTCCTCTCTACCCTATTGATCTATGTCGGCATTTGTCTTTTAGCTGTTTCTTCAGACACTTCTATCATCTATTTTTCTCAGCTAGCCACACGGTCTGATCGAGAAGTAACCATGGCTGCTGTGGGGTAGCAGGAACTGTTGTCATCAGAGGAGACAAATGTTGTTGCCTACTTTCTAAGACTGGATTGGAAAAAGTTACTTGTGCCCATTCCTCAGGTGAGGGGCCTTAAACCATTATGGTAGTAAAATGTCCTGATTAACGTCATGATGGCAAAAGGAGCATGCCCAGCAGATAACATACACTCTCCAGGACCAAGCCAGCTCTCTGGTTAAACCTGTCACGCTGATAATTCCAGACTTTGCTTAACATGTACCTGGGGAGTTAAACAACCTGGAAGGATTTAGTAAGTGAAGCAGAGGGGCAGAGGCAAGCAGGGATCAGCTGGCTGGCAAGCAGTACAACAGGAGGTAATGTGAGGATCTGACTAAAGCTAGGCAAAGTAAACTTTTTAGGGTGATGCTGAAACTTAGGGTGACAACACTTTGGGCTTTCTTAAGGTACATTGACATGGAATAAACTAGTTGAAATGTTTATGGCTTCATACATGTATGTTATGTTGTTGTAATTTCAGCACATCATCAGATTAAAACACAGACTCACAAGGATCCTAAAGGGACACTTTGAATTCTGGGGTTGAGTTTAACTCTTGCCTCTGTCTTGGAAATGTCTGGAAAATACATCTTTAGTAAACAGGGTGGATCCTGGGTCAAGCTATGGTGGAAATCATAAGTGGAAACCACCATCAAGGCCTTATATTGTCCCCCAAAATCAACTTGCTGCTGCTTTGGAGTTCATTTAGAGTTCATTGCAAACACCTGGAGGGGGCACTGGGTGAGGAAAGATGAGAGTAGTATAAGATACAGATTCAAACCCCTTGGGGGACACTTGTTTACTGCATGTTGACATATTAATATTTTTCAAAGGAAGGACCTTGCCTGGATGTGGGTTTTAAGAGTTTTCCCATCCAATCTACATGTGCTTTGTTGATTTGAAGAAGGCCTGTAGCCATGTCCCTTGGGCTGTCTTTTGGGGGTAGCTATGGAAATAAGAGCTTCCAGAAGTAAACTTCCCCTATATTGAAAAGTATATAAGAATGTTGAAAACAAACTATCCAAAAACAACTGTACAACAACCAATGTTCATACTACAAACCAATAAGTATACATGTGAATTGAGTCTGAGCTGTGTGCAATTCTTGGCAGGAAGTCAAGCACATTTCTAGTGCTTATTGGAGTCGACAGGGATTGTACCTTTTTGTTGATTCTGTTATTTATTTCCATGTAAAGAATCACCAGATAGAACAAAGGAGTGAAGAGTGTTTTGGTAATAACTAGAGGTTTGCATTTCTGCTTTTTGCAGATGGTTTATTCTGCTGGTGTCTACACACACTGGGTGGCTTGCAGTTGAGTATAAAGTTGTTCCAATGAGAAATGGCACATAGTCCAAGTCTACGGTACCTTGCCAGGTGGATATCCCCCCATGGAGTTGCTTAGCAAGTTTCAGCCCCAAGTGAAAGAGTATTCATCCATCCAGTTATAGTTTCCCAGTGAGCGTAGCAGCCTGAAGAACTACTGCCTCTGCAGGCCTTTTTACATTGACTTCAAACTTGCAGACAATGTTGTTGGCCGCTTAGCCCAAAAAAGAAATAAAAACAGAATTGGGCAGGTTTTTGTCTCAGTGGTTATGTTGCAATCCTTGTTTCAATTTTGCACTTCCTGCAGTTATAATATTTTGACAGCATACTCTCCACTGTGTTTGTGATAAGTAGGAAGTAGGAGTTGGGGTCAGACCAGGACAAGAGCAATTCAAACACAAAAGGATGGTGAACATATAAATGGTCAGAGGAAGCCTGAAGTGTAGTTTTTGATTTGGATCTGATTTGAAACTGGGATCATTTAGGTTGTGTGAAAGTGCTGCACTCCTCTGGTTTGAATGCCTGGTGTGTGAGCTCAGCTGGAGGAAAAATGAAAGACCTGCAGGCAGAAGGATGTTACATGGAGCAAAGCATCACCATAATGATTATGACTCAGAAAACAGGTGCCTCACTGTGATCAGTTCTTGCTTTAATAGGGAGTAGCGATTTAGAATTCACAGAAGTCGAAGTTCCGACGTGCCCTGCTTCTTTTAGTTTGATTGCTGTTTTTTATTACCTTACAAAATCACTTGTGAAGTTCTGGAGCACTGTTTAACTTTATCAAAAATGCATGCTCTGTCTTCAGATATACCACTTTCTTGCTGTTAAAGACTGTTTTGTGGATTTTCTGGGATTACATGGAGTGAGTCGGTGTAGGAATACCATGTAGAACCAAAGCTAAGGATAAGGTCTTTGATTATTGGCTTAAAATGGCTTATAACAAGAGATTTAGAGAGGGAGAATTAGTGAAAACAAACACGTTAATGTGTCAAGAGTCTTGATTCCAGGCTTTTCCTACCCTTACACCAGTCATCTCTTCCTTATTGACACAATCACAGTACAGCAGACATTATTAAGCTTCAAAGCTGGCCCTTTTTTAGGGTTCCAAGGCACTAAGAATACTGAAGTTAATTAACTCTCCACCCGCTCATAAAACACAGTAATTTGCATCTCTGAATTGAAATGGCTTGGCAAGCAATTTATGTTTCGCTTCCTAAATTGGTGCACAAACTGATGTGACATTAAACGCCTTGGAACCCTTGTGCTGTTGCCACACAGCCTACAAAGATAATAAGAGGTAGTTATAGGTGCCATGGGCTTGTGGGTGTTTTGAAATGTTTGTGAATCAAATATTTTGATCCTCGATGTTTACTCAAAGGGGAGGTGCACTTCACCTCACCAAGCCGCCTTGGGCAACGCAAACACGAGGCTGGCCCACACACGAAAATATGACATTTTGACATTCATCACTTAATAAGCCAGAAGACACTTTACATTTATTAACTTTGATAGTCCACTTTTCTTCATTATAGACTTTCATGACCGGTCGATGCAGAGTATGATTAAGCAAAAAGCATCAGATCCTACTTAAGATTCTGTTCCCTCGCCGTCTCATCCTCCATCTGGTTGGATTTGGTTGAATGTGAGTTATTGCCTCGGGGAGATTGATGGGAACCAAACACCTTCATTGGCACTCGGAGACGTTCTTGCCTGGATGCTACACACTGATTGGTTTTGTGCGTGCGTGTGTGTGCACATGTGCTACACTTTACCTCATATTGATTCTGCTGCAGTCCCTTGGCCATAGCGTCTTTTCTCCGGACTTTAGGGCCAAGTGTATGCACTGGCCTTCATCCGTGTAAATAAGTAAGGACAACAGTCTTGCACACATACACACACAAACACAGCTGCTCTTATTGCACTGCTGCCTGGCAATTTACCAGACGCGGTGATTGACAGGCCTCGGCAGACTTCAGACACTTACTGCCTGCTTTCTGTCTAGCTCTGTCCCCACAGTCACAGACTGTTGAACATTGAATAACCTTCTCCTCTCTTCTCTTCTTCCCTCCTTCTACCACATCCCCTGTTCTTTTCCTGACATGTAGGTGGACGCAGGTTGGATTGGTTTCTGGTCAACTGTTGGTGGATGTGTGTTTGGAGTGGCAATGGCCAGGTAAGCTACTTTATATTTAGCTGTTTTTATTCTGTGACTGGACTTGCTTGTTTACCCGACTTATTACTTTTTGTCCATCACCTATGACTGACCCAGCATCGTGATTTAAAAGCCCCCACCCCCTTTCTCCACACCAACACTGAGGCGTAGGTTTCCAGTGGCACAAATAGCATTCATTGCATGCTTAAAAACTAACCATTCTGATATATTAATGGTGCATTCCTTTATAGGAAAAAAGGACGCCCCTCTCTCTCAGAGTCCAGACTACAAAATCTTATCTGGACTGCTCATGTGATGCAGATCCTCTCTACAGTATAATTGGCTTGTTGTTTAACATTTCCTATAAACACACTCCATCAACCTGGCTAACCTAAATGCAGCCTCCTCATCCATGTTATTATGTGGCTTTCTCATTGTCTGACTACTGCATATCGTTTAAAGTAACTTTAAAAGTGAACATAAATGCAGTGTCACAGTTTCCAGGTTCCAGACCTCTGAATCACCCCAGTGATCTCTTACTTTTTCAACGTTTAAGTGAAAACAAAACAACAATTTTGTCTGATAATCAGGCTAATACCGCCCAGCTCAGTGAAGACTCAATGGACCCGGTGAGGCATCAAATTAGAAAATAAGCACTTACTGTAACCTCTCATTTGCATTTGCAGACCTTCTTTGCAGCTGAATCTTTCATGTCTATATGATGCTCAGAATACCAGACAGGCAGATTGTACCCACCATGACCGTGATGTTAAGAAAAATCTGTGAGAAAAAACATTTAATTTTACTCTGCAACCATCCTAATATTTAACATTGACTTCAGAGGTTAGGAAAGTATTTTATAAAGGATCTTTGAGAAAGTATTTGCTCTAGCAAATACACAATATATATGTAAAAAGCAATTTAGATCAGAAATGACTGATCTGGTGGTCAGGAGCCACAAAAGGGGTGCAAATAAATCGGAGGCAGGAGATGATTCATGGATAAAAAATAAGAACAGGTATATTTGTGCTGCTGAGTTTGAACTTTTCTTTTCTTGTAAAATGCTCAATACTTTTACACCTTCACATGGGTAAAAATTCAAATGAAACACTTTTAGATTGAAAAATCACCCTTCAATTGAACTGCTCAAAGCTCACAGATTCATCCAACAAGTCAGTAGACATTGCTTTGTTTAAATCAGCTGCAGGCCAAAAAAGTTGGGAAACACTGGCTTTAAATGAGATGATGGCAAAGTAGAAGTACTGACTTGAACATGTTTTCAACTTTGAGATGCTGTTTGTCTAGTTAGCATAAAAAAACAGTTTTCAGTGTTCTGTTTGATAGCCTTTGCTGTGCATCTGATTCCTCAACAAGACCAGTAACTTGTGCCTTTGAATTTTCCTCACAGAGAAATAACTCTGGCCCCTCAGTATATATACATATTGCACTTCATTGTATCCCCCTGACACTCTGACACAAGGAAAGCTGTATTGTACATAACGTTATTAATAACTTAATAAATCTTGTATAAAGAAGTCGAGAGTTGAATTCAGGTGAAAGAGAGGGGGTCTCTCTCCTGCTCCTCTAATCTCATCTACTCTCCTCTAATATATGATCTGATCTGATACAGCAACACAGTGATAGAGCGAGGGGGGTGGATGCTAATGCAACAGCCACTTCACCTCCATTGATGGATAGGGAGCCGCGGTGCAAAGACAAAGTGTGGAGTCTGCAAAGCAAGGGATTCATTCTGGCTCCGGCGGATATATGTTTATCGCAGGCTTCGGCCCAATCAGCACTTCCAGGCAGGCCCACTGTTTTCTTAAAGCTGTAATCAGGGAAATGAGACCATAACTCCCACTGTTAATCAATGAAGCTGTTTGCGGCACGAGATGAAAGTGTATGTAAACAGAGCTGTTGAATTATTGGTGTTGATTACATAGACTCTGAGTCACTGGAGGGATTGATTAGTCTCGTTGGTGCAACAGTTGGTAGTTAAATGAAATTTAGCTTTAACAATTGGCCACATGTGATTTTCTCTACACGCACACTGCGGCTCAAAGGTTTGGAAGCACAGGCCAAAAAAAGCTTTTTGGCTTTTTGTTAAAAGTCCTCTTTACAAATATATGTTATTTTGTCTGAAGGGTTATAAAAAAGGTAATGTTTTGTGCTTGGAGAGCAAAATGTCTCAAGCTGACAGACAATTGAGAAAGAAAGATACCCCTGAGTGAGATTATTTATTGTCCACAGATATAGACAGTACACATATCTTCATGTATAAATTAATTAACAGAACAGTGATTATCTAACTTTACATTTCATTGTTTTGTCATTAGTATTTCAGAATTTCTGTTTTTCGTTACCATTAAATCCTCCTATTGCACATCTGCATCTGTGGAATAATGATAAGTCATAACCTGATTGAAGTGTCACCTGTTGTGATCCGTAACTGCTACTCTTGAGTCATTCACAACAGAGAGCGCCCGTTCTCATTAATTATCATCAGTCACCAGACTGATGGCTCTTTTTTCCTCACATCATCTTGTCTTTGATTGTTAATGTCCGATGGGAGATGAGTCCCTAGATGCAATCAGACAGAGGTCTTTTGATTAGAGAAATGTTGTGAACCTGCAGAAAAGGAGGAAATGAGGCAATATTTTTTCTTCCTCTCCCTACTGCCTTAAAACTAAATGCAGCCTTTCTCTGTTATTTCCCTCTTCTTCGTCAACTTGCTGCAATATGGCATCATTAGATACATTCCCAGGACAGCTTGTGGTAATGAACTGAGCAGAGAGCAGTCTTTGTCCCTTGTCTCACCCTCAAGCAGCCTTTAAGATGTTAATGTCAGCATGTGACTTATCACATGCCACTAGCAGCCCCTCTCCCTCCAGCCAGCACTGTACTGTGCCAATGCTGAGCACAGTTTGCCACAGGGGGCAGAAAATAGCCCCCTCTAAATGCTTTTTGTGCTGCAGGTGTTGCAGTTTCACATTAAGTGGTTTATACCCCTGCAAAGCTACATCTCTTTGGGGGATTAGTACTTGCTTTTTGCCAAAAAAAACCAACCTTGCAAACATTTCATTGCCTGTATTTTGCCAGGGCATATTTGAGTGGCAGGGTGCTTGATGCAGCAGGTTCAATTAGTGTTGGATGCTCCAAGGTGTGGCACAAGCATAGACACGAGTCGTGGAAGAATTTAACAAACAATCTGGAAGCTATTTAATTGTGTGGCTGTGACAGAAGCTGGTTGAATAACAGTTGCACGCTGTACACTTTTTTTTTTTCACGGATTAAGGATGGTGGAGAGAAAAACTAACCAGCGTCCCTCATTATCTTCCTGTTACAAGCCCTGGGAAAAGAGGAGGTGAGGGAGGCAGAAAAACAGAACCAGGTTATTCTCCTTCATGGGTCTGAGCCAAACAATACTCCAGGTTAATGAGATGAGATAGAGCAAACACAAATGAGAATCAGCCACTGCCTAATTTGTTTTGCATGCAAACGGGAACAATCTGTGATCGCATGCTGGTCATCTATTTGTTTATTTACTGCATGTCCCTCACCTAAAAACTTTGATAGGCCCGATTGATAATATCATATTAAAAATGATATTTCATCATTCCCCGCAGGCACTGGGGAGCAGAAAATTGAATCTGATTCTACATGACTTAAATGATGCTATCTTTATGGCCAATAAATCCTGTTAGAGCAGTGAAAAAGATAGACTTTTAGTTTTGTCATTACCTCATAAGATGACATGCTCCTCTTTACTCAGTGAGTAGTGTGACACAGCTGTGACTTACATCACTGCAGGCGAGCTAAACCTTTAGTTTGCAAGTGTTTTGTGGTTCAATATTCTGGATTGTTCTTATTGTCAACAAATCCTATAGAAACAACAAATCCAAGCCCCTTTGTTTCTAAAAGGACCTCAATCATGTATTCAGCTGAAATAGGTGATTTATTGGCACAGTAGTACAGTAGTAGTTGTGTGGTCACAGCTCGATGTTTTTTTTTTTTTAAGTCATGGCTCTGCCAGTCATCATCAAGGACTGGAACTACCAGTTTTATAATGAGTATATGCAATAGCAGTATGTGTGGAATTTACTCAAAATAAACTACATTTACTACCTTCATAGTAATTATGTAGCATTTCACCCAATGCAACAGTGTGGTGATGTGTTTTGTCATTTTTTTTTCTACAACAATGGAGTTATGTGGCACAGAGGAACAGTAAACTTTATATCAGGATTTAATTATACGCGGCCATTACTAGTTAGTAGCTTTCACTGTTTGGTTTGGTGCTCATAGAATTTGTTGACAATAAGAAAACCCCAGACTGCAGCTGGCTTCCCCCTTTAAAATCTTATGACTTATGAGGAAAGATGTTTGTGTTGCTATCGGTCAGATTTAAGCCAGTGGTTTTCTGTTGTAGTCGTTTCAGTCAAACTGTGTCATGCACCTGACTTATCTTGCCAATCAGCGACCAAGCTCTTTATCAAGTGGACTCAGGGACCATCAGAGTTAGTATAGGAAATAAGCTACTTATGGTGTTCCAGATTGGAATTGATACAGGAGAGTCGCCTGTGATCCTCTCCGCAAAGACATGAGGGCTTGGCTCGGTGCTTGCTAAGGATTTCATCCCTCTCTGGCAGCGGGAGTGGTTGAAGGGTTGAGCCAGTCAGAGGCAGATGGGTGATGCAGATTTGAGGGGTGTAGCTGTGGGCAGTGGAGCCACGCATCACTGTGCAGTGGTGAGCACTTAACCGTCTGACTCCACTGCCTCTCCCAGTGCGACTAGCTCATTTTTTGACAACTTTAGATCTGTTTTCTAGAAAAGGCCAACACAGTTCATCATATTATCGGATAAAGGTCTGGACAATATGATCAAAGTGATGATATCAGTATATATTATGTTATAGCATGTGTTCTGGTCATTTAATAAATATATAGTCTATATGAAATAACCACATTTAATACAACCCAGTTTTGTATACTGTACTGAGTATTTTCTCATTTAATTAAGAACTTTAGTGCAAAATTAACACAACATTTTCAAGAAATATATATAAATATAGAAAACTAAACATACATACCGTACATACATCAGCTTATATTTAGACATTTAGATAGGATGTGCTTTGTTATTAATTTAATGACTATATGATTCTATCGAAAGAAGATAATTTATCCTATTGAATTGTCGCCCAGCCAAAATCCCATATTACCTTGAGCCTGCTCTAAATTGTCATGGTTCATGCTAAGTGTTGAAAGTTTGAAAAATGATTTTAACTGTAATGTTTTTCAGGTTAGGAATAAGCAGCAGTTGCTACTTGCTTCAATGAACTACTTAAAAAATACTTAATTTTCAACATAATCTGGTGTTTCCTCTACACAGTCACTCATGTATCCAAAAAAATAAATATTTTAAATGAAACTATCCTGTTTCCTGGTGTGTCACGCAGATGCAGAGCTAGACTGATTGAAATGGACACCGAAATGAAAAGGAGGTGCATTTTTCATTCTGCTTCATGCCATCATCAGGGCATCCATCTGCTTTTTTTCCTTTTTTATGCGATTGTAGTTATTGTAAGCATTTAGTTGATAAAGGCTTTTAGATTCTGGTTCAGGTACCTTGAAAGTGCTTAAATTTGACTCTTTTGCTGTACAAACCCTGCATTTTCTCTAAGGTAGAATTCAGAATGTAGCTGATGTCCTATGAACGTGGAAGTAATGTGTTGAGGCTGTGAATGACAGCTGGTGAAATCCCACGAGACACTGATGTCATCTAAAAATGCCAGCACGGAACTTTCTGAGTGGAGATGTTCTCATTATCCGTCCAAAGGATGATTCCCTCCTCCCCTGGCCCTCAGCACGCTGACAGAACTTCACAACCTAGCTGAACTAATCAGCCATTTCAAACACTTCTTTTTATTCTTGCATTAAGTTCATTGTCAAGTTCAGCCCTCTTTTCTTAAGCATCTTGTCTGTGAGCAACAAAACAAAAGTAATTAGTGTCTTTCTTTGCTACAGGCTTCTGTAGCTTCATCTAATCTTTCACAAGCATGCATATGCATACCCAGAGGAGCGAAGAGGAGTTAATGAACTATGAGGCTTTAGAAAGAGCTACAAAGGGAAACCGCGACTCTCAAGAGAGAGGGTTTTGGAATGGCCTGGTGGCTTGTCTTCCACAGTATATTACAATGTGCATCTCAAGTCCGCCTGCTTAACTGGTGAAACAAATTGAATCAACTCTTGGAGTCTCTGCTTGTGTAATGACAAGTACAACTGACGCATCCAGAAACAAGTGGGAGAAGGAAATGATCCAGCCTTTCTCTGAAACAATACATGTCTCCAGTAATAGATTATGACACAAGTCACAGAGGAAGCAGACATTTAGAAATTGCACCGCTGCTCATTGTATTTATGAAGGATGCTTCTTGTTTCTGAAGCAGCTGTCTTCACTCACTTCAGTGACTTTGTCTGCCTTTTGTCTTGGTGTACTTCAGGATCAGTATCTTGAATATGTTGTGGTTTGCCTCAGTGTAATAAAAATTGATATTCCTCTTTTCTTCCACCCTCTCCCAGATTTGCAGACTCCATTCGAGGGATGCTGAAGCTGATCCTGGTGCTGATGCTGGCAGGAGCCTCACTTTCCTCGACGTGGTTCACACTAACATGTCTAAGCAGAGTCACTCACCTCCCCTCCACTGCAGGTGAGTCCACAGCAGCAGCACTGTCAAGGTGACATTGCATGCAGGCAGCGCAGAATGAATTCAGTAGGCAGAGCTGGGGTCTTTCTCAGGTTGATTAGACATATACAGGACAATCCACTATGGATTTGTGGAAGAACAGACCACTGGTGAGATTGCTATATATTGCAGCTTAGTCCAGTGTGTATTTGTTCAGTGAAACATTTTGTTGTGTTGCCTCTAATTCCAACCTGTTGAATATGAAATTGAAATGATTATGAGGTAAAATTGCTGAGTTTCAGCTTTAATTTGGAAGTGTTTACACCCACATCATATGTTGTAATCAGACAGCAACCTCCTGGTCTGAGCAGTGAAGCAAATGAGAAAGTTCTTTCAAAAAGTCCAACCGGACCGACACCGGCGGTTGCAAAACAACTCCAGTCCTTTCTATCTCAATACAAAACGAGACAACTTTTCACTTGATTCATTACCTCAGTAAAAATGCTTGTGACAATATTATCGTCTCAATCGCTAGTTTCAAGTCTTCTTCGATACAATATGATGTTATTGTGTAAATATAGGTCCTATTCAGAAGAAAATAGATGATAAAGCCAGGGATGATTTGGCTCGTTGCTACCTTGTGATTGACATGTCACTAACATGGCGATAGGCCTGCTGTCCTTGGTTTTCAGGCAGATCCACACATAAATCCACCCCTCCAAATATGTTCCGAAACATGTATCTTCTGGTTTCAAAAAACAAAGATTGCAACGGCCGTTACGCTGAACTCGATGCTTCAAACGGGCAGTCCACAAACCAATGAGTGACGGCACATGACTACGTCCAGTATTTATAACAATCTATGGTTTTAAATCTTTATACATACTTCTCCGAATTTTTAGCCATCAGGAATTAAACAGAAAATCAAATCAATTTAAATATACCCTGGGGGGTTAAGTTTAAATACAGTTTTATAGTTTTACATTCAGTGTTTGTCACCTAAACATATTGGGCCTCATGCAGCAACATTCTCTACAAGTTTTATAATAATAATAATAATTTTGTCTGTTTGTTTGGATCAGTTACCTGTTGCATTGTCCTCAAATTTGGGGACTAGATATAAAAGATGTCATATGGATATAAACATCCTAAAAGCTTAAAATTGCCACTTAAACCATGTAGTTACTGTCTGAATTCAAGTGTTGGAGTGCAGAGCCAAAATGATAAACATACTGCAATGTATGTTTGGTAAATATAGGTTAAAGAACCAATCCTTTATTAGACGTCAGCGATAAACCTTTTGGAAATTCGCTGCCTTTTCCAAAGCCAAACCAAAAAGCATACCAGCATGACGTTCAAAGCTGCCGATTCCAGCCATCATCATCCATCATCATTCTCCAGGCTCTGGCACTGCTCTCTTTCTGTCTCACGCCCTCTCATCCCAGACTCTGGCAGTCTGCGGCAGCCAAGCACTAACCTTGTTCATCCACCTGGCATATCATACAAGAGGGTGGAGTGATACTGCAGCAGAATCTGCCAAAACACCTCATTATCCCAGTGTGGGAGGGTCAGCAGCACACACAGATCAGTGTAATGAGCACTTTGACTGAATGCCTGACCAGTCTTTAAATAATCTATAAATAATTTGCATAGAAGTTGTCAATGGAGTCTGTTAGGCTTTGATTGGTGTTTGTGTGGTTCTGTCGAAAACACTATTTTCTGCTCCAAATGAACACATTTTCAGTCCTCAATTCCCACAATATAATTTCTAGGAGAAAAAACATCTTCTCTTCAGACACACAAGGTACATACCATGTTCCTCTGCTGTTACTATGTTCCCTTTATTCAAGGGATCTCCCTCTGCCCTCTGGGACTTGGTGGCAGATAACCTAATTCAATAACTTGACAGGGAAAGTGCAGTGGTTGAAGCGCCTTTAAGTGTTTGATATCAGTGCTTCATTAGGTTTGAATAAAGACGAGCAGGGAAGAAGGCTGCCATTGATGGCTGGATGAGTGACTCCTGGGCTCCCCATCACAGGCAGGCAGGCGAGGGCCCTCAGAGGCACTGTGATTAAAGGGACGTGCAGGCTAATGGGGTGCTCATTTGGACCAATCTGCTGTGATAAGGGAGATGGAGGGTACTGTGATGCTCCAGAGGTGATGGCTTAATCTCTCTGCACATCCACTCTAATACACATTCACACATTTCTCTTTAGGTCCCAGCCAAAGGACTGCAGCTGAGATGAGACCTGAGCTGGCCAAACATACTGAACGCTCTCTGATTGCTCTGCAGACATGAGCACTAACACATTATCACACACACAGTTGACAATTAAATGCTGCATGTTGTCCCAATAAGCCCATGCTACACAATGCTTCAGACTTCTGCACGGTTTATAGCGGAAAATAGATTGAGTCAGTCAGCATGTCACAATTTTAAATGACAAATTTAAAATCCAGATTTTTTATTTATTTATTTATTTGTTTGTTTTTTACAATTTGAACCAAGAAGTGCACCCAAATTAAACCAGCAGCAGCGAGCCTGCACAACAACATTCTCATTATGAGCGAATGAGACAAGCTGTTTACTGTGGGACATGTGCATATTTTGGCAAAATAGTAAGAAATGTGATTTTAATATACTCAAGAATCCATGAAATGAGTTCTATTTTAATACTGAATGTGTTAAACAGTAAACTAAAAACAGCAATATATTAAAAAACTAATTTAAAATGGAATTAAAATGCTGTCACAGTGCCATCTAAACCTTCCTGTGACACTTCATGCCAGACTGGGAGAAATGTCCCTCCTAATGCAGTGTAATATGTGGCTGCTTATCAAAACTCTGTGCTTTCTTGGTGGAAACCAAATTGACATGATGTTAAAAGGTTAACATCATAAGTCAATATATTTACATTGTATAGGTCTTAAACTTTAACTTGCTAGAGCACATTTAGACAGTATATTCAAGAACTGCATTTTGTCCCATTTTTATCAAGGTGATGTTGAAATCACTTTAGTTTTTTGCCAAATCAAAGTGAAATATTTTTTATTGACTATTTTTATTGAGTATTATCTGTGATAAATTTCATAGACATAATAATAGACTAGTACATTTTATAACTGGTGTTCTACAAGCACAGCAGTGTAAATCAGGACCAAACATTATGATCTGAAGGAATTATAGAATCACATTTCATATGCAAGTAAACGACTCATTAATACTGTGAACTATATCTGAACTTTTATAGAAGGTTTCTTTTTGGTCCAACAAGCGCAAATGTCCAGAACACTGCACATATATTTAGTAGAATAACATAATACAATAGTCTGCTCTGATTTTTTGCATCATCTGCTGAATCCATGTAGGTTCCAATGGCAAAAACAAACAAAAACAATATGATGCATAAAGTTGGTGCTGCTGCAGTTATAGTTGTACTGCTTTGTTTGGCCTACTAATGTAACACTAAACAAGCTTGAATATATAATGTATTCCTTCATCTGATAATCTGAAATGCTCATAGACAATGGAATGATGTGAAATGTGCTTTTTAGTCGATTTCAAGCCTAAACTCAGGCAACTGGTCAAGACCAAGTTAGGTCTGCAGCATAAGTACAATGAAAATCTAGCCAGGTCAAAAGAGAGCCACCTTCGAGACATGGAAAACTCATACCTCATACAGAATACCTCACCAACCCACCAATCCCTCTCTGTAGTACAGCTCTCTGGTGAAGACGATGGTTGGGAAGAAGATGAGACTTTGCAAACTCACCATTTCCCAGCCATACACCCACAGTATCTTGGTTTTGTGTTTGGCAAATTGCCTCTCTAAGGGATGGCATTTTAAAATGAAATGTTTCTGGATGAGGGGTTCTTTATAAATCCGTGCTGCTGAGAACTAATGGTAGAGTATACGACGCTGTGCAAGGTGGCATTAATCACCGCTGCCGTTCCATATACTCGACCATTTGCTCAGATGGGATTTGATTCCCTATTACGTCATAATTCACAGTTAAACTATAAATTATTGCATTCTACTTTTTGTTTTGTTCTTTCACAGCTATCCTGTACACTTCCTGCATCCTAGTGGGGATTTTCATTAACAGCAGCGTGCCAATATTCTTCGAGCTCTTCATTGAGACGGTGTACCCGGTCCCTGAAGGCATCACCTGTGGAGTGGTCACTTTCCTGGGGAACCTGGTCACCGGTCTGCTCCTCTTCTTCCTCACATTTTACTGTAAAGGTAAGACTGGAGTACTGCATGTATTTGAATGGGGAAACAATACTGTTGCTTCAGTACGCTTTCAAAATATAATTGCATTTGTTCGTGTTCTGTACCCACTAGTGCCACTTAGTGTCATGGGATTAGGGTAGCACCTCTTAGAAATTTCTTTTCTATTTCTTGTTTGAGAAAGCCTGAAGTCCCTGAAATTTTTGCTCCATTCAGCAGCATTCTGTCCCCCCTGCAGGTTTCTCACACCTCCCAAAAGCAACAGGCTCCATTGTTTCCAAAAATCCATTTCAAGTCCCTGCAGATGCTGCCGATAAAAGGCGGATGGAGAAAAAATTAGGTTATAATGCAATTGAAACAATCAGCACAAAGGAAGAAAAACAAAAAACAAAAATTTAGCCTTATATTTATTGGCTGCAAAGTTTGATATAATGATTTTTAGGCCCATAGCAGAGAGGACAGCATGTCATCTGCTTCTCCTCTGACTTTCCCAGCAGAAAAGAGAAATCACAACTAAACCAAGCTCAATCATCCATGTAGGTGGCTGCATGTGTATGTGCCTTTTTGTGTACTTGTGTGTACTCAGGACTATGTTTTGCTCCACTGTGATCTTTGCCCACCTGTCTTCGCTTTCATTAACCTTTCCTGTAAGTTTGGCTACATCACAGCACCAATCAGCTGGAATGACGGATCTATCTCTGGTACACATTGCTCTACCCTGTTTGTTTGAGTAAATAAGAGATATATTTTCAGACCCTCATAAATATTCATGAGCTCCATCCTCCTCTTCTGCCAAGTCTTTCTGATTGCTACGAGGCTACTGACAGCTGCTGCCTGACAACTGTATCTTGATCCTGCCTTCTGCTTCTCCTGCTAGTGCAGGTGGATGTTATTATTGTTTGACCCGAACAGCCGTGGGGCCCAGAGGCCCCAGGGGCCTGCTAACAAGCATGACAGCCAGAGTACAGAACCAGCTTGTCTTGTTGAAAACAGCAGGTCTCAAACATTTACATGACACATACCCCAAAATAGATAATAAAAGTTTATCAAAATTCTCATAACATCATTAACAGTTTGACCTATAAAATGTCAGAAAAGGTCAAATAGGGTCCATCAAATGCCCTTCAGGAAATGCTTTCTGGATCTGCCAGTGTAAAAAAATTTAGTTTATCAAAAAATTATCAGCAGAGTAGTCGTTTTAGGATATTGATCATTTGTTTTAGCTGAGGTGGCTGCTATTTAAAACCTGTCTCTGTGAGCAAAGAGTTCGGTTTCCTAGATGGTCTATTCTGAAATGTAGCTGCTGCTGTCACAGCTTTCTTTCCCCAATAGATTTTAAGAGAAGAGATACTCTGATTGTTTTCCTGCCAAGATGGCTCGTAAAGGAGACAATGTTACAGGCAACTGCTAAAACAGACATTTGGCACATAGTCGGTATCGACTCACAGCAAAAAAGAGTAATTCAAGAAAGTGATAATATCTTATTATAGGATTATAAAATCTGATTTTTTTCCCACAAATAAATCCTTTTTCTTACATAGTACAAAAAAGTGACAAAATAGACTGATCTGAATCGATATATACAGGGTTAACACAAGACACAGACACCACATTTTTGTTAATGGGAGTATTTTGAGTGTGTGTGTGTGTGTGTGTGTAAATGGATGAAAGTGTAATTTATATTCATATTAATATCCATATTTTAATAACTGATCAGAGGAATGTGGAGGCGAGGTATGTGCAAGAAGGAGGGGGAGGAATGGATCAATAATCACACCTAAATAATGATAATAATAATAATAAAGAGAAAGAAAAAATACATAATTACAGAAGTGTTAAAGTAAAAAAGTTAATTATGAGTGTAACTACTGTTTCCCTATCTTTAGTAATAATGAGATTGGTGTAGGGATGGCCAATAAATAACCCATTTGCATAAGAAGCTTTCCTCAGTTTGTACTCAAAGATAAAAGATGAGTCTAAAAGATGGATTATATTGTCAGACTAGCTGCTAGCTTTTCATTCGGACAACTAGATACGATTACCATAGCTGAGAATGAAACTGAGGAGAGGTGGAGGTGGGTGGACTTTATTTTAGTCTGAGTTCAGTTCAAGTTCTTTATTCTTATGTGTGCAACAGTAACAGAGAAGCACTTGTTGGCAATGAAAAGCTCAGGCCTCAGGCACCCTCAACAATGCTCGTTAAATTTCTATAAAAAGAAAATCATGCACATATAAGCAAAATCTGAATCTGATATAAGACAGTGCGAGTTAACTTATATATGGCTTAAATATAGACAAATAAAATATTAAAGTAATATAAATTTGAGTAGACAGTATTGCAAATGATTGAAATGATAAATATAGTTTTTGGCTGACAGTGGGGTGAGTCTCTGATTATCCTATTAGACTTCTTCCTACACTGTGGGGAGGAGTCCATGTTGACCCTCCTCAGCATGCAGAGGAATAGGGGGTTATGTCTGGGTGTAATGAATCCAGGTCGGATCCTCATTGATATGGACCCCGACTAACCCGAGGGTGCTGACTCCGTCCACTAGAGTCCTGTTGATGGGTTCGGGGCTTGTCCTTCTCTCTGTTGCTTCTTGTGGTCTACCTTATTTTTGCTGAGGTTGTCATGGAGGTTGTTTTCCTGGCTATTATGTCAAGACCCTGACCTCCTCTCTGTGTGGCGTCTTGAAACTGTAGGTGATCAGGCCCGATGGTGGTCATGTCCTCAGACAGTAAAAAAAAAAGGACAGTAAGGACAGAGGAATAAGTCAAACTGTGATCCAGATGACAAGCAATGTATTTTTAAATATCTTTCAGTGTGGTTATAAATCATATATTTGACAGAAATATATACCAGGTGTGTAAAGACAGAGCTTTGGGTAGATGGAGCAGTTGCGAGTGAACACACACTCACACAATCAAAAGAGTAGGACTCATAAAGAAAACATTATGTATCCTCTGCTCTCCTTCTCTCTCCTTTGCTGAGTGATGGACTGCTTGCTGGGAAGGCATGAGCGTGCACTTTGTGCTCCTCTGTGGGTGCGTATGCTTGTGCTTGTTTTTGAGTCCCTACTCTTGTGTGTGTGAATGTGTGGGCGAGCCAAAGGGCGTGTGATGTGCTGAGATGGATCCTGACAAGTTCCCTGCGACAGCCGGAGAGAAGATCAAGCTGAGATGATGGAGGCTTTTGCTGCTCTTTTCTCCACTTCCCACCCCGAAGTCATCTAATAGAGCATGATGCATCGTAGCTTTCTTGTCAGAAAGTTCACACAGCTGCAGGCGTGCAGGCACTGTAATGGGAGCTTGCAGATAACTACCTGAGTGGTGGATTGTAACCCACTGTCTACCTGCACAGAGTATCTGTTATTGAAGTCTATTGTTCCTGGCATATCAGGAGGTTACCAACCAACTATTTGCGGGTTAGAGCGGGGTGATAAAGCTGTGTAATATAGATATAATGTTCCATTATTTTATTGGTTGCTATACAGTTAATAACACGATATATTTAGGCGCATTCTATATTTTTTCCTGTTTTCAGAATATCCCATGTGTGTCTGTCTCGTAGGGCTCAGAATTCAGCTGGAGGGATGTTAAGGGAAATAGTTTAATTTAGTTTTAACTTTCACTGTAAAACAGACAGTATCTGAGGGATCACTCTTAGATAACTGTTTGAAAATTATGGTCCAGATACCATGTAATGTATTTTTCAATCCTCTAAAGCAGCCGTATGTCAGCACAGTGATAAATCGGGCAGCTGCAGGTGAACACACACAATGCTTTGGGTTCCTCTGTGTTGTCTGTGGATCTCAGTTTCAATCACACATTACACTTGATTCTTGAAACGCCTTGAAATGAATTAATGCAATTCTACTGAAGCTGAAAAAACAGGTCATAAATATATAGTTTCATTTCTATAAAAGGCTCAGCAATTTCCTAGAACAGCTGGGCACTTGAGTTTTTAACCAGCATTACTCAAACAGAATAAATAGAGCATTTGTCAGGGACTATTTTCAGATGTAGATTAATACACTTTTGCTGCTTCAGGAAGTATTTCGAAAAAAAAGGACTGAGCGTTGGGGATTGAGTCAAAATAAACTACAGTGTGTTTAGAGGAAACACGTCATCCAGTTCAACAGTGTGGTTACCTGATGTGTTCAATTAATTGTTCCGTAGTCTTATGGGATGCTGATAATAAGAAAAATATTATAGTTTTTCATTATGAGTCTGCGATCAATGATAGAACTGTCTCGGCCTAACTGACTCTTCTACTTGATTGGTCGTCAGGTTCACATTGCGTTCCTTTAAGTACTAATAGATAGAAGGTCGAGTGGTTTGTGTTCTAATCACAGAGTTGGCGGATCGATTACTGGCTCCTTCTGTCCACATGTCAAGTGTCCTCAGGCAAGACTGAACTCAAGCTGACCTTCCAGCGCCGCATGGAAGCTCGGTCACCATCGGTTTTTGAGAATGGGAGGAAAACAAAGAAATCGCTTTGTCCGTTAGGCTAGTGAATTGTTATATAAGTGCAGTTCATTTACAAATCAGCCAGTTTTAGCTCACCATGGATACACCGTATCAACTTACAGTTGCAAAGAGGAAGCCTACTTCTAGTAATGCAGTACACAGTGCTATTTGCTTTTTAAAACTTTCTACAATAAGTCACATATCCTTTTTTCTAAACCAGTTTTTCCCATATTCACAGATTTGTCATGCCCCATATCTATGTCTAGATGGATCTGTCACTAGCCAGTCATGTAATGGCCTTCCTTAGTAATAGTATCTTCCTTCACCACCATTTTAGAAATATCCTCCAGGTATAAAATGAATCACTTCTTGGAGATTATATTTCCTACTACCTCATTCACTCCATCCCAGAATGGCTCCATTATTGGTGCAACTCCAGAAGATTTGTCTATGATTAGAATGTGTATGGCCACATTGCTTCCAGGATGTTTGTTGTTTTCTTTCTGTGTTAGGTTCTTGTGAAAAGAAGAAAAACAAATATCACATTTTTTGCCCAAACTCCTCTATATAGATAGTGTGGGATTGACTATTGGTGCTTCAACAAAATATTTACACAATGCGATTTTTAAGAAATAATCATCAGTAATGTGGATTTAATGACTGTGTGGGTGAAGGCAAATATTAGAGTTGGAACAGGCTGCCAAGTGGAGAAAATTACATCTCTTTACAACCTGTAGAACCAGGAACAGACCATGTTAAGAGCAAAGACAATATCTAGTCTCATATGATATCAATATATTGCCCAGCCCTATTGGGTGTAATAGAATTATTTTTTAATCTGTAAACTCTCCTGCTTAGTGCATATGTTTGCTATTTTTTAATAACTTGATTCACCATAAACTTTTTTTATGTTTGGAAAAAAGGACTGTGGTGGCTGATGTTTATTTAACCCTGAAAGATTAATATAAGCATGAGCTTCAAACATCCAGTTTCACTTCTGGTGATATATGTTTGTATCACCCAGTGGTAATCGGGGCCATTGTGATTTAATTAAAAAACAAGATTGGAGAGGTCTTAACTTGGCCATATGCCCTTAATGTGATACATTACTAAAAAAATATGGCAGTAATATTACACTGAAGTCTTTCAATCTTTTAAAGAAGATTTTTTAAAATGTGAATCACAGTTGGCAGGGCATAAAACCAATGATCTGTTGATCTTTATGAGTCAAGACTCTATAATGTAACAATGGCACAGCCTCCAGTGCTGGAAAAATAATTTATTTAATCAAAAATTGAATCAAATCGTGACCTGAGAATGAAAAGTTTAATCGAAATGTGGACTGTAACTATATCTATGATCATTTTCTCAGCTGAAATTGCAGACAATCATCTATATAAAGATAGTGTATGTGTCACTCATGGTATGAAATGGCACATGAAGTTATAGCCACATTTACTCTGCGTCTCTGTGAAAATCGACCTGAATGCTAAAACAGCGGGAAAAGTCCATGTTTAGAGATCTGCTGTGTTCCGTTCTCCTCCTGAAGAGATCACTCCTGTGAAGATAAATTTGATTATTATGTAAATTCCCCTTGGAAGTATTCTAGTGGGCCGTCTCATTACTCTAATTTCCTCTCTGTAGTCTCATAATGGATGTAGCAAATAATATGCAGACTTCAAAACTGATGAATTCTGCATGAGCCTGGTCTTTTCGAAACCCTTCCACCTCCTGATATTGAAAATTGGCAGCCCTGGCCTTTAAAGATTTCCATCTATTTCCAGTTTACAGTTCATTTTAGGGTTTTCCTTTTGGCTGCGCACTGCCTCGTTATGCATTCTGAATTATGGCTCCTTCCCCCGCGAGCCGAGAGGCATTTATGAATTTACCTCCTTGTCCGTTTTAATATCCATGGGAGGACGGCCTTGGTTCAGTGAGCCCTACATGGCCTCTTGACTTTGTTGTCCTGTTTTAGAAATCCCCAAGTCTCTGAACCATGTGACTCAGAAACATGAATGGAGCCTCCGGGCAATATATCCGCGCTTGTTGCTCTTTTTCGATTTCATCTGCTGTGTGTTTGTGTCATTTAGCGCTCCACATCGGGTGGAATACAAAGCAGCAGAGAGGTATTGTGGAGCAAAAGAGCCTCAAAGGTTTTGTAGAGGAAAAAGAGGAGGAGGAGGAAGATGAAGAGGGAGGGGAGGGGGTGGCGTTGAGTTTCCGTTCAGCTGTGAGTTGTTAGAGTCTCCTGCATGGAGGGGGATCATTCAGCACAGAGAAATAATTGCTGCAGTTCTTTTGTCCCAAGATTTTTTTCCTCTTTCTGCTAAACTTTGCATTCTCACCAGAAGTGACAATGTCTTTGCAGACTAACTTTTTCAACCCTTCGTAAAGACTGTGGAGGTGTTAAAAAAACAACAAACATCCTTTCATTGTAGAGCTAAGTCACTCCTGAGAGAAAAAAAAGCCTGTATCAATGTAACTTCTCACTCATGATTAAAAACTCTCTCACATCAGAAAAACATCAGAGTAAATGAACAGTGGCACTTTCACTCGGGTACAAACTAAACAAATATTTTGGCAGTCATTGTTAATGATATGGGGTCTATTGGTGTGCTCGCCAAGCTGTCGGTCATTATAAATATTTCTGCATGCATCGTAATAACGAAGTGACCACTCTGTGATGGATGATCTTGTTCTTTACACAAAGCTCATCCATGTATCTTAAGTGTGACCCCACTCCTCTCCAGCAAAGACTGCCATAAAGAACAACGGAGCCGCATTCATTATAACGCTGCATTGACCTCAATTAAGACTGATTAAGGCCATAAGACACCCGTTGCCCCACGTCTCTGTCTTCCTCCGAAGCACCAATGTGCTGACGGTGGCAGCTATGGTAATAGGCTGTTAATATGATGAACTCCTACGTTCACACTGACGTCCTCTGAATATGATCATGCAGTCACAGTGAACCTGGTGTAGTTAATGGCATCGATGGATCAATTGCATTGTCGTTTGTGGCTAATGCCCGGTTGTTATGGTTCCAGTTAAAACTTACCACAGTTTGGCCCAATCCAGTTTCTTATATTTATCCTTTCCCTCTTTTTTGAACTCCACCTGTTCTCAACTTGTAACTCTGTTCCAAGGGGTAATGGTTGAAATAATTCCCTATGAAATGAGACAACCCTTTAAGATCCTGATACAGTAGATGTCAGAAGATGACAATGGCGTTTGCGTGACCAGACCTGTTGCTGCACTCCAGTGGTTCTCATCCCCCAAAACATTAAAGCAAATGTTTGAATAGGTACTAAAAGACAAAATATGATGAAGATTATACTTACATTTTGTGGTTGTTACCAATGATTTGGAAGGATTTCCCATGACACTTGCTTTTGAGTGGTCTACATAGCCCCACCACTTTGCCCTTCCTCTCTAGCCCAACGAGAGCTGAGACACCCTACCCTGATACGTGACCATGCAGAATGGGCGGGTGGAGTTAGGGGTTGTATTGGGATTGGCCCTAGGCTGAATCGCTCGACTTTCACCATCATCATTGCATACTCCTACTGTACCTTTATCACTTTATCTTTCTATTTTTCTATAATATTTTAATACAGCCTATATATGTTAACTGTATATCTGCTAACACCATTCTATCATACAGAATAAACTGCAGAAGTTTGGAAGTATTAGTTACATATTTATAGTTAAAGTGTTACATTTCATACTACTCTTTTCACTGCAATATATGAAGTGTCCTTGGTGGTGCTTGCCATGGCCCCATTGTCAGGACCACTATGCCAAAAATTAGGTAAGATGGTGACAAAGGAAAAAAATAGTCTACCTTTCTCTTTATCAATTTAATTTTCAACCATTTTGTTCATTTTGTTAATTAGTTAAGTGCTTCAACTATCAGTGTAACGGCCTAATCATCAGTTTAAGTAAATTAAAAACAGGACATGACGGATAAGAATAAATTATCAAAAGTATAAAAAAAAGTGTAGGAAAATTATGTGAAAGGATTTAAACATTTACAAGATTTTATTAGTCCAAGCATAGTTGTCCAGTCACCTTCAATGCTCAGAGTTGAGAACTGGAATCTATTTCAAAGTTTCAGAGAAAGAAAAAGAAAGCAACACAACTGGAACCAGATATATCTGTCCTTTAACTAGTGATCATTAAAATCTAATAGTCAACATTAAAGCAAGAGGAGCCTCCAGAAATCAGAGTAAAGTGACTTCTCTCCTTCCTTTTATCTCCTCTGCTCTAATCTTCTCGCTTCACCTCCTCTCCTCCTCCTCCTCCATTCCTCTCCTGTCTGCTCACTGTTCAGACAAACTTTGACTGTTCCCTCCAAACTTTGCATCAGTCGTGTCCTTAGAGATCAGAGGGGAGCAATTGAGCTGCTTGTCCATTTTTATAACATCACCTGATTGAATTACTACAATTACCAAGCTCCCCATTAGCATTCATTTAAGGCTGCGGGGCCCAAACACAGACACACGCAGACTGTGTGTCTCCTGCTTTGTCGGGGCGCGCACGTGAGAAGTCGAGACTGAGTTAGATGGAGAAGACGGCCGGTCAGATAAACACAACTCCATTAACCCCGCCTCCACACTGGGTCTCCTGCTGTCCAGCTCACACACTCCTGATTAATGAGGCTGCTTCAGGATTCTCAACACCTTGCTGCAACACCCGATCCCTCACCTCCCTCTCCTCTCAAGCCTATTCTCCACCTCGCTTTTACCTAAAATTATCCTTTGCTTTCATTGTCATGCCTCGTGTCTTTAACTCTTTGTATTGGTGCAACCAGTGGAGGATCAGGCTCACAAAGGTTTTTTCCAGAACTCATAATTCACCCCAAAAAGGCAGCGGTGTGCACCAGTCTCTTCATGCATTGATCCAGAACTCTCTTCAGGCCAGGGCAGCTAATTGGCGATATTATGAAAAAGCTGTGTGATTGGAATCGAAGTGGAGCCGGTGTGAGTTCAGACACATTGTGCTGGCAGAGCCCCCGGGGCTCCACGGCGTGTTACGACCTGATTTCTCTATATTTAGTCTGGCTCATTATCAGGACCCGAGCAGCTGCCTGCTGCCACCACATCCTCCGTCTAGGCCGGGAAGTTGTCGCTCGCCGCGCATCATAGATTCTGTTAACGTCTCTGTCAGGATAAAACACCTCAAACACCTACGTGACGTCGAGGTGGCCGACTTCACATCGGCGGCTACTCGATGCATTTGAGAAAAGGAGCTTATTGATTTGGGTTTTTTGTCCAGACAAAGGTGCGACGGCATGTCCGTGTAGGCCGCGTGGTGACAGTCTGAGCCTCTCCGATGCTGAACAAAGAAGAAGAGGTTATTTGTCTGTGTGCCGATGAGTTAAGATGCCAACGGTTCAGTGCCACAGCCAGCTTCCCATCTGCCCTCCAGATTCAGCATTATTGCAGACAGCCAGAGCACCTCTCCTCTGCTTAATGGAGCTTGAACAGAGCCGAGAAAATAGAACACCTCATTCTGCACCATGTTTAGGTTCAAGTGTAGGTCAATGATAATGGGGAACACTGCCAATATCATTGAATTATTCACAATCATTATGAAAGGCTGTCCTGATTTCTTCGATGGTATGTCAGGAATTCCTATTGATTAACCATTAGTCCAATATGAAACTCATAAAATACTCAATGTCAATTCATGCTCACTCTCATTAGTTTTCTGGACAGACTCGTATTTCACATGTTGTGGTCTGTTGCTTAGTACTGGGTCAGGGTTCAGCTTAGTGGTCATTTCCTGTTCAGATTTTGACCTAGTATAATGTCTTTATTCTAAGTGGTGGTACGTGCGTGCATCCACAATGATTTCACCTGCTAAATAATGTATTTGTGTCTGTTTACACTGCAAAGGAAGGGGAGCTGAATGTTAGGTACGCATGTATTATCATTATTTATTTACCGGCCCCGGCAGCATGTGGCTGGTGTTGTTTTCACCTTGTGAGTCACCTGTGTTTGTCACCATGGCAAATTATGGTCCTGGAGACACCCTCTCCAGCAGGAACGACCACAGAAGCAGCTTTTAGTACTTAGCCAGGTGTTTATGAGTCTGTTGACAGATTTTGTCACTGCAGCAGCCCAACAACGAAGCAAGATGCAGTAACTACATTTTACAGGTAGTTGAGATTGAAATAAAAGCCAACTTCAAAGATGGTTGTTGTTGGACATTGAATATTCATATTCTCGACAAAAAAATTATAATTTTTCCCTCACCAATAATGACACATTCTACATTCATGACATACCATGTTTATTGTTGTACATTCTTTGAATCAAAGCAGATAATATTTCAACAAAACACACATATATGTTAATGCTAACATGCATTAGAAGTTGACACTGCAAGACACTTAAGCTTATTGAATGTCTTAAGTGTTGTTTCCTTCCCTTCTCTACAAAACACTCTGCACCTCTGCACCATTATAAATAGGTGTGCACTTAATGTTCAAAGGAAGGACAGCCTGCAACACCCATATCGAATTATTGAACATGTCTTTCCTAGAATCATGGGCACTAGTCTGCTGCTTAACAGCCTTCACTCTTCCAAGAAAATACTATTTTGGATTCCTGCTGCAGGTTATTTGCTCCCATTCAGTCACAAGATCATTGAGTAATACAGTTTTGCTCGCAGTCTGTGTGTGTTACCATTTATCCCAGAGGTGTTGAGGTGCAGACCAGGCAGGTCCTTCCACACCAAACTTACAAAACTATGTACCTGATTAAACTGGGATTGTACACAAAGACATGCTCATCTAACAGAAGAGGTCACTAAACTGTGGACACAAAAATGGAAGTCTAGCGTGTTTAGATGTTGGATAGGGTCAGATATTAACATTTTCGTCCACCTGCCAATGTGGCTGGTGGATTCCAAAATCTACCAGCCACCCAATAGATTACCATTATGTGTTTGGCTGGTGAGTGAAGCAAATGCGGCAGACATTTGCATATTGTAACAGCATTTGGCTGGTAGCTGGAGCTGATTTCCAACCCCAAAGCTGTAGCATTAAGAGGGCCGTATACTTTTGGCCATCTAGGGCAGGGGTCAGCAACCTGTACTAACTAAAGAGTCATTGTTGGCCAAAAAAAGAGAAAAATATTGTAATGGAGCTGCAGACCTAATTTTGAGCCTTATCATGAAGATGAAACAGCCTACTGAGTCTATATTACCCTACCAACAATATAAATAGGTCATAATGAGCATTTATTTGTGTGATTTGTCAGAATGCAGCCAGGACCCAAGTGCAAATGAGAGGCTGGACACCATAGAAATATCTCAGGAGATTTGGAATTGAAGGGAAACTCAAAACTAGACTCAATGTTGGTAAAATTCAGTGGTTAAGATGTAAAGATAACATAAAATGTAATGCCCTATATAAGCAACACATTTTTATAATTGAAGAATACAAATTGTTTTGGGCCTACACCAACAATCAATGAAAATTAAAATGTAAAGAAATAGAAAAGAAATTTCATTTGGTATCATTTTTTTGTCACAGCCACAGGGAGCCACTACAGATGGCCTGAAGAGCAGGTTGCCTACCCCTGGTCTAGGGTATAAATAATTTCTATAAGGGATAGAAAATATGAGGGGAAAAAGGCAAAAGTATATACAGTTTATAGATCATGTCTCCAAAGTGGCAGGTCAAAAAGAATTTTGACCTGCTGAAATGTCTTTGAGGAGTCATTTACCTGCCCACTCACTGTATGACTTTCTGCATACGAGCTGAAGCAGACTGCTTACAATCTAAACCTCAATGTCTCTCTCTCTCTCTTTTTCACCCAGAGCTGTCGTGGTTGAACTGGTGTCTAACCGGCTCCTGTCTCTTCAGCCTTGTCCTCATCCTCTTCTTCAGGGAGTCTTACGACCGCCTCTACCTGGACGTCTTTGTCTCCGTGTGACCCTGCTGAGGACGAAAAAAAAAAAAAAATACGACAACTTGAAAAATGAACGGACTGAGAAATAATCCTTGCACAAAGAAGAGGAGAAAAAAAGGAGACTAAGGGAACGTGGGTAGCCCACACTCCTCAAAAATCTTACGATGTAAATGTATATATCGGTGACGGTGGTGATGGGTTGCTGTCGTGTGGTGGCCGAGGAGAACCAAAAAGTGATTCTACGCCAGTGTTTACTCTTTACACGTGATCCACTGAATGCCATATGACACATAGCGCATCATCATCTGTTTTTATTTGTCAGTCTATGTTTGTGTGTTAACAAACGTATGTGAACGGTTTAATTTTCTTAACCAGGCGCGGCATGACGGACTGTTAGTAGTTGTTGTTTACAGATCATGTAATATTTAAAGTTCTCAATTTCGCCCCCGTGTGGCTGCTCCGTTCACTTTCCTTGATCGTGTGTCAAGAGACTGGACACTGACACTGTGTCAGCCCCCTAACGAGGAAGTAAAGGGTGATGAGCTTCATCAGCCAATCAGCAGGCCTGGCTGTGCTGAGTCGGGGCTAAATGAGGGACCTCCCGGTGTTTTAGTGCTGCTCCAAACTCCAGGCTGTGTCTCGCTGGGAGACTTAACTGTCCCAACTCTGTTAAGTGACCTGTGATGCTGTCATTGAGAGGCAGGTACTTATATTATGTTTTATCACCCTCTCAAGACGAATATTATGCAAAAATGATCTACCAAATTGATGACTGGATGCCAGCCAGGGACTGGAATTGAAGAAAACCTGTGTTTCTTTTCCGTAATCTGAACTGTTACACCTTCACATTTCAGAAGTTGTTCATCCTCTTTATGGGACATTTGCTTTTAAATCTAACACAATAATGTATATTTGTGTTTTTACAGTTTTTTAAAAAAAAGTTTGTTCTCCTCTGTAGCCTGCCAGTATTTATTGGAAATGTCTCAACACTAACACAGTTAACACCCGGTTTCACTCAAACAGGATATTTGGTGACGATTTTAGCCACAGCTGAGGCAGACTGAGGGAGATTATTTTATTATACAGACATGATGATTATGTTGCGTTGTAATTGCCAAGCTGCTCCTCCTCCAAAGCACCAGCAGGTGTCTCTGCGCCAAATGAGAGTCGACTGACAAAAAAACGTGAAGGGAAAAAATAAAAAAAGGAAGTTGCCATTTTCTTGGATTCCTTGGCTGATAAAACTGGAGCTGTGACAAAGAAAAACAGCTCTAGAGGGACCCAACCACATAGAAACACACAAATGGAAAACATCTGTCACTTACAGACAAAGTTTTTCTCTGACTTGTCCATGACTTCTTTTGTCTCTTTGTCTTGCACAGCAGCTATAAGAAGTGTTTTAATGTGTTTTCCTCTGGGGTTCGCGGAGCTCTGTAATGTGTTTCCTGGTGCTTGGTTTTTATTTTTTACTCTCCTTGTACAGAAAAGGTTGTCTTTTACCTTTTGACGTGTTGCCTTAATTGCCCAGTGCTGTGCGTTCAGACTCCCTCTCTTCCACACTGTGACTATTTTATCTGTATATATTGTTAAAGGTCATGTTCTTCTGTCCTGCAGCACACACTCTGTGGTTTCCCAGGCTCTGGGTTATTAATGTCCATGTTCTGTGGAAAGGAAAAAGAACAAATGTGACTGTTGAATATTTGCAGCACCTTATTAAAATAAACATTTTAAGATTACCGTTGCTGTTGTTCTCTTCTTGTTAATAGGCTTATCGAGGCTATTTAAATGCACCTCTGGGAAACTTTTGACAGCAATCTGTGATGTTCAGTTTATCCCAGAGTTAATGTTTGTTTCTATGTTCAATGCTGTCAAACTTGCTTTATTTACTTATTATTTAATTCTGCATCTCTGTTGAGACTTCACATTAACAAGCATCCTGGGAGATCCAATCACAAGTGGACAACTCTAAGTGTCCTCAGCTACATGGAAGAAAAAACCCTGTTCAACAAATTTGTTTATCTAGAAGGGAACTTATTCTCTGGTATTTTTTTTTTCTTCCAGTTTGCAGCTGCTATAGAATTACGTCAACACCATGTCTAGTCTTTTAATGTATGAAGCTGGAAATGTGCCTCGACAGGCTGCATGTAGGCGAAGGTTCGGAGAGTCACTCAGACATTTAAGTGCCTTTCTGTACAACTTGCACATGCATATAATATGTACAATAGTGTTCAAAATAATAGCAGTCCAATGTGACTAACCAGATTAATCCAGGTTTTTAGTATATTTTTATTGCTACATGGCAAACAAGGTACCAGTAGGTGCAGTAGATTCTCAGAAAACCAACAAGACCCAGCATTCGTGATATGCACACTCTTAAGGCTGTGCAATTGGGCAATTAGTTGAATCTGGTTAGTCACATTGGACTGCTATTATTTTTGAACACTAGTGTACTTTCTCATCTCTATTTATGACCTGCCTCCTGACTGGACTTGAGTTAACAATCAGCTTGATTGACAGTGACATTTGGAAAAAGTGCATGTCGGCTCCTATGACTATAGGTCCACAAAAAAACGTTTATGTGATTTAATCATGGATTTAATATTGCCTTTTCATAAAATTGAGTGACTCACACAAGATAGATTTTTTTTTAAGAAAGAAAGCTCATAATTCACACTAGTATGGGTTAAACTCTAAAACTGCTAAATGTTACATTTTCCATAATGCACCTAATAGCAGTGTTTATTTTCTCAAACTTGACAGCCCTCTTTCTGAGTCACAAATGAAAACTTGATTTGACAGACTGAGTAGATCTAACTTTGACAAGTTAACTGATCTTGATGTGTACAATCGGTGGAGTTTGTCTTAAAAGTTGCAAGTCTAGTATGTCTTTGAGAATGTTTGTTTTTGTCCATGCAAATAGACGGACCACATTTAAGTCCCGCCCTCACCGGAGTGGAAAACTATTCATTACTCTCCATTGACTTTGTATTGTGTGAAAGTTGCTCCTTATCAATTCCATCTGTGAGCAAAAAAACCTGAAGAAATGCTTAAAAGCTGCTGTGTGGTTGTGTGCTGGGGTGTACTACAAACAGGGTAAACAACCCATTACTAAGATTTTTATAGGCTCTGATATTTATGAGTCTTGAAGTATTCAAAGGTGGATCTAGGCAAACAGACATGAAGCATCAGCAGCAAGAATGAGAGAACTGTGGGATCCTGACGCTTAGTGTGTTTAAAGTAACATGCATATATGCAATTATTCAAAGGCAGTTTTATTATCTTTCTGTAAGTTAAGCTAAAAGTTTTGACAGGTTGCAACTTGTGTTATAGTGGAATATAGATAGGAATAGGAATCAGAAGGCTTTGCAGTATTCATCAGTCAGTCTACAAAGCTTTCTCCCTAGGAGGCTGAAATGTGGCATGGTCAAATGTTTATGACATGGTGGCCGTGAATGCATGAAAGTATGGATGCCTGCCCGTTCATGGTCACAGCTTTTGCAAATTTGTGCTTGTTAAAATGTAATTTTCCTGAACTAATCATGAATTAAACATTTGTTCTTTTTACAAATACTACTATATAAACAATCATTTATCAATATCAGAAAAAATATATAAATGAAACAACTTCAATTTGTATCATTAACAACCTGCCAGTTGGTTGCAGATTGATGGATGGGTCCAGTCTTGAGCCTGTTCCTTTAAGGAGCAGGTTACATCACTCTCTGATGGGGCCCAAACTCTTTTCGGTATGTTATTTTTGCAGTGCAGCGATGTTCTCGCACATCCTCCCAATGCAGAAGTAGAGAAAGCTCTCAGAGGACACCTGCATTCCAGGAAATCTTTTTACTTTCCTGCTTCCCTTTTTTGGATGCAAATCAGCATGAACATGCATGACCTAAAGACATGACGTCGCTGTTTTTAAAGCCTGCTTGTACAGTCCCTCCTCCCCCCGGTGGCCCAGCTGGAGATGAGCTCATGCTCTGCTGCTGGCGAGAAACGAGGGTCTCTGGGGCGAGGCTGCATGCAACAGACTGTTGAAGTCGTCAGTCTGGTTCCAATTAGTGCCTTTGTGTGTGTGTGTGTGTGTGTGTGTGTGTGTGAACTAAAAGATGCTGAGATTAATTTCACCTCATCTACAAAATTTTTCTATTCATGATCCTTTGAACTGGTGCCATTCAAGCTGGCAGGAACTCCTGACCTAAGCCGAGGCCTTTGTACGGAATCAAACTCACAAATGACGTGAAAAATAACTGGCAGAAAATGAATGTGGCCCCGCGTGCGATCGCAGTGGTTTTAGGTCGTGTGGGCCTCAAATTATTGCATGGCATTTGCAAAACCAAGTCTGTAGGGATGTGAAATTAATCCACTGTTGGTTCATGGTGATCTGTTTGGTTTTAGAGGAGCTGTCACATGCATTCAGCACAAATCCTGCAGAGAAAAGAACAGTGCTTTGTTTTGGCTTTTCAGTTTATTGACAGTCAGTTTATTGACACAGTTTCAGCTTTGTCCTCCTCTCTTCCAGCTTCTTTCCCCTGTGTTCCCTGTACACTGCGATAAAACCAAACTAAATATAAAATAACACAGGAAGAGGCTATTCCTTCACATAAATGAACAATATAAATCTCCCAAAAGAGTAAACAGAGTGTGGTTATTAATTGATACATTTTTTCATGGAAGTGATTGTTTATTTGAGACGGTCTTGGAAATCCAAAAAAAATGGTCCCAAATAAAGGTTGTAGAGTTGTTTTTATGGTTGCCAGCCCAACACTAAGATTTGATATTTGTATTTGTATATATATACAAATCATAGTATATATATATATATATATATATATATATATATATAAACAGATGTATGATGTACATATAAAACTTTAGTTTTTAAATTAGACTTTATAATAAATCTGGATTGGTTGCAGTGACAAAACAGCTTTTGTTGTGGCATTGTTTTGCATTGATCCTGGAGGATTTAAATTCATAAACAATTTTGAAAAAAGAATCATAAATCAACCTTGTCAGTATGCAACAAAATCTATATACATAAACTCTGATTTATTGCATCCTTTCCATAAAAAAAAATCAGGACATGGAGAAACACAGACATATAAAATGTAGTTTAGTTGTATAATCAAAGGATGCACCAGTCATATATTAAAGTGGACCAAAGCAAATCTTCACTTGTTGATGTTTTAAATTCATGTCAGAAACAAAAAGAAGCTGCAGGAGGCACTAACCCGGTGTAGAAAAATCTGATTCAATCCATTTTTATCTGATGTGGAAATTACAACAAACAGAGGGGCTGTTTTATTCACACTGAGGGATGTTATTAAGGAGAAAACACTTTTCCTTTTACCACAAGGCCTCAGTGTAAGCAAACACACTCCTCCGACAAGCAAGGGGACAAAAGAGGTGGCTGTGTGTTTCTTGTCAGGGAGAGATAAGGTAATGATGCATACATTTCCCACTGTTCACAGACACAGCTCTAACTGTTCATTAACAGCCTTTTCAGCCGGAGTTCAATTCCAATTTTTCCTTCTGGTTCGTTGTCAGGGTGGGACGTGGTATCGCAGCTCTCCGGGGAGTGGATGGAGCAACACAGTGAAACAATAGTTTTCTTTACCCACAAGCAATTTGGATATTTTGTCTTTTGTTGTCGGTGTCTGTCAGTGCTATGAAAGCAGCAGGCTGGCTGACGAAAACCGGTGTTGCTGTCACCGTGTCTGACGTTTTTATACCTCATCTTTTGTATTCTTCTTTTTACATGCTGCTTCTTACATTTCCCCACTGTGCTCCCATTGAGACGCTGCTTGTTCTTATTCCTCTTGTGGCCAAAACTCACTTGCGTCTGTCTTTTTTTTAGCATTACACCTCAATGTCTCCTTGGGCCTCCCCGAGCTCCACAAGTCCCTTAATTGACTTCTCCAGGATTATGAAAAATGAGCCATGCTTTCAAATGGCTCATTTAGCAGCGCCGCTATCACTGTGCCTGTTACTTTATCTTCAACATATTAAAAAGTGCTAGGTGCTCCTGATTAGGAGCGATGGGCTGCAAAAAAGCCCAAGCTACCGGCATTTGACATCTGGTCACTAATTTGCCAATTCATCACTGGAGAATTTGAGGAATTTGCCTGCTCCTGTGGGAAAACACAACATATATTAAGGTCTAAATGCTCCACCAGTATAAATAAAAACCAAGAAATGCAACAAATACACACACAGTGGGCTGACTTAAAGCTTACAGAGTGTTTTGGTCACAGGTTTATGGGCTGTGACAGTGTGTGTGTCCCAGGGAACAAATAAAACTCACTCATGCTCATTAATTATAAGTTGCCCTTATTTATGAAGTGTATGCATGCTTTGCACATAGAAGCAGCAAGCTAAGCACATGACAACAGGTGTTAAGGCTCATTAGTTTATATACAGTATGCATGCATTTATAGTTAACACTTTAGTACTGTCATGAATTTGTGAGATGATGACCTGCATTTTTGTAGCTTCAAATAGATGGCACCCTTTTCAGAAGAAGAAATGCATTATATTGATTCCTTTGGTTCCTATGATGATCTTTGAAATGTGAACTTTCATCTAAGAAGTTCACATTTTTAAGATGTTCTCGGAGGAGGTTTAAAGATTGCCTGTAGTTTTTTTTCTGTTCCGCCTGGATTCATGGAAGTTAGTCCGGATTTCAAAGCTAGGAAGTTTTTAATGTGGAAGAATTGTAACATCTACAAAACTTCTCATCAAAGATGCTAAATATATTCACCAAATATATATCACCCATAATTTTTATCTGTTTTTTGTTGTTGTGATTTTTGTTTTCAAATTCAGTTAGTTTTAATTTCGTTTTTACAGTGAGTGTGATAGTTTCAGTTAGTTTAGATTTTTTTTATTTTTTAAATGCTTAGTTTTACTTTAGTTTTTGTGTTAGTTTTAGTTTTTTTGTAATGGGGTATTTGGTGCGTGTGAGATTAAAAAAAGTCACAATAAATGTTTATTGTTTAATCTTTATTTCCTTTGTCTTATCCATCCCAGCCCCAATAAGTTTATTAAGTCATAAAACCAGATAAATGAAATATATTTTATATCAACCAAAAGGGTTTAGGTATGAAAAAAGTTGACAAAGACGAAAACGAAGGACATTTTCAATACACAATAAAGTTTCAGTTAGTTATAGTTTTTTTTAAAACTCTCATTTTTATTTTTATTTCAGTTAATGAAAATGTTTTTCGTTAATTTGTTAGTTTTCGTTAACTATAATAACCTTGTGCCCCACAGAACAGTATTTAGTCATACTGAAGCATAAATACTAAGAACATACTGAAAATACAGTAGGTAATGCTGCAGAAGTGCTTTGAAAATGTTTTGTTGATGTTTTGAGTTTTTTAAGTCCTAAAATCACCATTGGGATCCCTTCTCACCAACATTATTTAAGGTCAACACTGCCTCTGTTCTCCATCTATTTGTAAAGCAAAGTTTTACAACTTTTAATCCCACAGACGTAAGTTTGATATTCAGTAGATAGATAGTTTAATTTTGAGAAGTAAAATGTGTTTTCAAAGGTCATTGAAAACATGTTAGAAGGTCAAGGCTGACTTGAGCTGATGAGCCATGATGCTGCCACTGATGAAGTACCCTTTTATTATTCCTAAAACTAGCTGTGTCAAACTTCTCAGGAAAGAAAGAAAAAAAAACCATCTACCTGCAAAGCCAGGTTCTGCTTGGCTGAGGCTCCTCAGCTCTAATGCAGGAGGACGTGGCCCTGACGGAAGCAGCATGTCCTCTGAGCAAGAGCAATTATGATAACCATGCAAGCGGAAAGGCTGTAGCCAGAAGAACAGCGTGACAGGCTTTGATCCGGCAGGCTGCCTATTTAAATCACAGCTCACCTCCCCTACAGACGCCATCCTCAGCTAATGTAGATGGGCTTTTTAAAAGGAGTCTGGGCCTTCTGCATGCTCCTGCGGGCTCCTCTGTCATGATATGCAGCTGTTTCGCCCCTTGAAACATCATTTGTTTCTCCTGCCCTTCCTCCTCATCAAAGGTGAGTGAAGGTGGTTTTGTTTTAGAGCAGACAGCTGAGTGAAGTTTCCTTTAAATGGCCATTTAGACGCCATGCCTCCGTATCATAGCGCATGGATTCATTGAAGCACCATGAAGGCTCTGTGGGAACAGTCAGCTCAATTAACTTTCTATCAGAACACAAAGTCTTTGTAAAACTCTTTAAACTTTGGATCCAGACAAACAAAAACATTTTTAAACAAAAAAATACAGAAAAAATAAGGATCGCACTCTGTTTGACCCACGTCCCTGGAAGTGTTAGACTAAGGGGAATAAAATTAATGCACTGTGACACATCAACTCATCAGATGGGAGTAAAAAGCACAGCTATCATCCCCTCTGTGGTTGTGGAAATTTAATTAAAGCTGTTGCCAAGTTATTTCACACATGCAATTAATAAAAAATTAGCAGTAATCTAAAATGTGAAACTTGAAAATATCATCAAAGTTTTCCACCCTTATTATGTAGCTGTTGCAGTTGACATGTTGCATGTGCTGCAAGGCTTTTGTTTCATATCATTAACAGTGCAAAAAATAAGAAAGAAGAATTTGATACTTTTAAAATTTGTTTCTGAGTGCACTGAGTAGCTCAATAAAAAACTTTGCAAAATGACTTTTGCCTTTATAGATCTCTTGTGGCAACACATTAAAAAAGAAAATGCATTTCTTACAGATGTATAGCATGTGTGTACAGTACTTTAAGTGTGTTTATGTGTGTGTACAGTATTTATAGTATGTGTAGAATGTGTGTACAGTATGCATAGTATGCATGTATGTGAAGTATGTATATATGTGTGTACAGTGTGTGGAGTATGTGTAGTATGTGTTTACAGTATGTAGAGTATGTATATATGTGCAATACGTGCAGGATCATACTGGATTTCCCAAAAATGCCAAAACCAAAGACCATAGCATTGTAAGGTGATACATACAATAGTATAGTTATATATCTAATTTTTAACTGGCATATTATAGCACATCCAAGAAGTAAAAAAACAAAACAGCATAATATAGTATGTTGTTAATTCTAATAGTATGTAAAACTGTAGTATCCAAAATTGTCAAATGCCATAAAAATCCCATAATATAGTAAGTCCAAATATAAAAAAAAAAAACCAGCATAGTATGGTGTGTCCAAAAATATCAAGAAAACACCTTATTGTAGTAAAAAAAACCATCATAGCATGTCCAAAATTTAAAAAATCGTCATAGTATAGTATGTCGAAAAAAGTCCAAAAATGGTCAAAGTGAAGTTTGTCCAAAAATGCTTAAAACCACTGAAGGAAACCATGTTGATCATGGGTGATATTACAATTTTCCCAAACATATATACAAAAAAACACACACTTTATTATAGTATGGCCACAGAATAGTATGTCGGAAAAAAGTTTAAAAAGAAATGATTGTACTGAAATTTGTCCAAAAATGTCTAAATAAGCTTTCCTATAGCACCTTGATCATGGTAATAATTCAGCTTGTCCAACAAATATCAAGAAAACACCATATTATAGTAAAAACCCAGGGTATAGTATGTCCAAAAATGCTTAAAAACGCTGTAGAATAGCATGTTAATCAGGGTAATAGTATTGTATGTCCTAAAATAGAAGAATAAACACCTAAATGTAGTATGTACAAAATTTGAAAAAACACAAACAAAAACAACATAGTATAGTGTGTCAAAAAAAAAAAAAAAGTAAAATAAATGGTCATACTGTAATTCGGCTAACAATGCCAAAAAACAACAACATTAGAATAGTGCATTGATCATGGCAATAATTTAGTATTTCCAAATATGGACAATAAACAACATATGTCCACATTTTAAAAAAATCATCATAGTAAAATATGTTGAAATAAGTCAAAAAATGAAAAAAAGTGAAAGTTTGTCCAAAAATATATATCTAAAAAAAACACACTATATTATAGTATGTCCAAAAAAAAAAAAAGAGGCATATATAAGAAGAAAAAAATATATTTATATTATAGTAGTATCAAAGTACACCAAAAAACACCATAGCATGTCGGAGAATGTCAAAATAGGCCAATAAAGAAAAAAAGAAATAGAAAAGCAGCCCTGTTGGGCACTGCTGAGGTGCTTTTGAGCAAGGCTCTGCACCCCTAACTGTCTGGTGTGATGAGTGACCCATCACTCTGACATTTCTCCACATTTGGGAGAAAAAAGACTTCATTGGGACATCTCCAGTGGTTATTGTCACTCACTAGTCTCTCTGTGATGACCTTGGTTGAATCCTGTGTGGAGGGTGAGGTCAGAGTCTAGACACCAAACAACATAACAGTCTGTACTGTGTGAATGGGCTGGCAGAATCATCATTATCTGCATCACTGCCACAAGGAAAATAAAACTTAAACCTCTGGGTTTTATTAACCCATCACTGCTCCTGTGGTGCAGCAAAACAGCACCTGATGTGTTCCTGACAGCTGCCATCAGCAGCCGGATGGTGACGTCAGCAGGCTGCAGCAAGATGCCAACAGCCACCTGAGAAACGGCACAGAGATGTGTGGTGTGATTGTGAGAAACAGAAATGTGTGAGTATGTGTGTGGGCGATGAATACTGAAGGGAAACAAAGAAAATTGAGGTTCAATTTAGAGCCAAGTGACCCGCCCAAAAAACACTCCACTGGGTCTTAAATCTTTTGCTGGAGAGAAGAAAACGGCTGCATAAAATTGCTTTACTTTCCTCAGTTGTTTCCTTTGTTGCTCGCACTGAATGAATCATATTTCATTACATATTGTATATTACTTCAAGCATATTGCTTCTAGAAATGTAAAGGATAGTTTAGGATTAGATGCACAGGGTGTATAAAATAAAGGAAACATGTACCTAAATCTGTCATTGCACTACTTTTACATTTTATGTTTTTTAGTTTATATTTTTTGCTGTGTATGTTCATGCTTTGACGAAATATTAGGCTATCCGTTTAAAACAAAATCTTTGGCTCTAAAATGACCACAGGCTGGACAAGAATTGAACATTATGATGTGCACAAATATATCTTCACCAGCTTATTGGACTGGACTGCAGTTTTTTTCTCCATTATTTTTTGTCCACCCTACTGTAGCTGGCTCAGATTCATTACAATCAGGCCACACTCCCTCTTGCCATTTCATTAAATTGATTAAAGAGAGCAACATTTCAATATTCTCATGTTGAGCTACAGGATCAATTTCATATTGATGTTCAAACAACATAAAATCTCTACTTGCACAAACACACGCAGACGTTTGAACACTCTACATGTGAGGACCCTGATTGACCTAAGTCTTTAGTTGATTAATAGATTGATTGGAGCATGATCATAGTATATTATGTTGAAAAAAAAAAAAAATATATATATATATATAAAATGTCGTAGTATAGTTTGTCCAAAAATTTGACAAAAAAGCCCCCTGAAGGATAGCATGTTGATCATGGTTAAAGTGTAGTATTTCCAAAAACACCACATTATAGTATGTCATAAAAAATGTTAAAAAAGGAGAAGAAAGTCATAGTATAGTAGGTCAAAAAAAAAAATCCCAAAATGGTCATAGTGTAGTTTTTCCAAAAATGACAATAGCAGATCATCAATACAATAGCAGATCGATCATGATAACAGTATAGTATGTCCACAAATATCAAGAAAACACTAAATTATAGTATGTTGAAAAACGTCAAAAACAGTCAAAGTGAAGTTTGTCCAAAAATGCCGCAAATAGCTTAAGAATAGCGTGTCATCATGATTAAAGTGTTGTATTTCCCAAAATGTAAGAAAAACAGCATATTATAGTGTGTCCAAAATTTGAAAAAATCACCATAGTATAGGATGTCAAAAAGGTGAAAAACGGTTGCAGTGTAATTTGTCTAAAAATGGCCTAAAAACGCTTTATAACAGCGCGTTGATCATGGGTTAAAATGTTGTATTTTCAAAAATATAAGAAAAACAGCATATTATAGCATGTCCAAAAATGGAGAAAACACTTTAGAATAGTTTGTTGAGTGTGGTCATTAAATAGCAAAAAACTATTAGTTAGTTATATTACTTTCTGTTTCTACTTTCCGGCCTTAAAGTATTCCTTAACCCTTAACCTGTTCTAATCATATCCCTAAAACCAAGTCTCAATCCTTCAGCCCCTTTGAAGAAGTGAGGACAGACAGAAATGTCTTTACTTTTCAAAAACCTCCTCATGCTCAATTTAAAATTCGACTTGGTCCTCAGAAAGATAGAAGTCCCAGAGAACACACACGCAGCAGGCAGTGTACATCCATCTAAATTCATTCTTAGTCATGTAGCTCTTCATTTTCACACCCTGTGCAGTGACTTCACCTCAATCTGTTCTCGGTGAAGGTGCTGTAAACCTGTAAACCTCCTGATCCCTTCACCAACAGGCGACGAGCGCGGAGCATGAACATGACGAGAGGCCTCGTAACAATGAGCCCGTTTGTCGTGTTTGTGGTAAACACAGTGGAGCTCTGGGTTGTGAGCGCCACAGGCTCAGGGAAGGCTTTACCTGGGATGGAGGCAGGGGAGCAGAGATGAAAGTTTTTGCCAAATCGCCCTGTGATGCTCAAAACCCAAAAAGCTTGCAGCTATTTTCCGGATTGACTGATTTCACAACTGGGATGCAGAGCAAAACTGTGCACAGCCAGACTGTAATTCTATGCATTCCTGGCTTCAACAGCCACACGCAGGGCTGATCTCACAGGAGTGCTCATGAATGAGATGGAGGAAAAAAAATATGTGTTTTAAGCACTTTCTTTGCACAAAGTGGGGCCCATTCGCTCTGCAGCAGGTACAGAGATGCACCATGGCTCATTTCAACTGATTACTGTACAGAACATTTGAGTTATTGGTTCGGAGAGGCGGTGGAGGAGGGAGGCTAAATTAGTACTGGAAGTAATGATGCCCTGAGGCTTGGAGGAAAGAGAGATGTTGAAAAATCACCTCGTAGTTCATTCATTACCACGTCTATCTTTGCAGTGTTGAGTAGCATTAAAACAAGGCATCAGAGGTCAACACAAGTGCTGCTTTAAAGACACTGCTGTGAATGAAATATTTTCACTTATTTTTGCCCTTTTAGACTCATATGATTAAAATGGTCCTTTTAATCTGTTGTTTTCTACTCTGCCACTGTCTCAGTTTTGAGGGCAAAGAGGAGACAAAACTTCTCTAACCTTCTTATAGCAGCTTTTCTTTGAAAGGAATTGTCAGTTAATGGGACACAATGTCTTTGATGAACATGTGTGTGTGCTTGTGTTCCAGTGACATTGCAGGAAAAGGCATCAAACAAGCACAAGGACAGGGAAATTGCTTAAAAGCCTGTCTGAGCGTGCTGTGAATGCATGGCCTGAAACTGCTTTACAATTACTTTGTCACTTGCTCATTTTTTTTTAAACGTTAATACCCATGTTCCTTTTTTTGTTGTTTAAGCACTTTTAAATTCCCATGCTTCAGATGCAGGCCTATATAAGCACAAGCTGTATTGTAAAACCAAAGCCCCGGGCTGTATAAATGATTCAAGTCAGAAAACTTGTTACCACCTAAGAACTGTCAAGGAAATGTGAGTATAAATGGCCTTTTTTTCAGCGTGTGTTGGATGCATTAACCCTGCCACAAGGAGAGTGGGGACGGGTGGTGGTTAGTTCAAATATGTATCAAGGAGTATTTTCTGAAGAGAGTGTTTTTGGAGCAAAACGTCAGATAGCATATTGAGCACTAAGCCATACATACGTATATGAGCAGGCAGAATGTAAACCTTATGTATTAGTGTGAAAATGAAGGGGTGGCAGTCTGCTCCACCACTTGATTCTGACGAGGAACATCGAGGTTAGGTTACCTTGCTTCACACTCAGAGGTACCCGTGTCCCCATCAGTATTTCGTGCCATCAGCAATTTTATTTACGACACTGTCATCAATATTGCTTCCACTCAGTGCAGCTGCCAGCCTTTACAACCTCAGTCAGCTGGTTAAGTAGATTGAATAAAACGCAAATGGCTCACTCAAGCTCTGAGCTGCGCAACTACCATAAACCCCAATTTTCTTCATCGTGGAAACAGCAGAATTTGGAGGCTCGGCTCCGTGTGAGAGGGAGGCGTCGGAGGTGATTTAACATCATTTGGTCTCCCCTCTCTGCTTTATTAGGAGGAGGAGAGGACGCTCCATCACCGCCGGCTCCGTCTCTCCCTCTCATCTCTCTCTGTCAGCCGGGGTTAACTCGTGGCACCATTAACCCAGCCTGTCCTCTTACAAGGGAATGCAGAGAGCATCCCAACTTCTCCTTCAACTACATGACCTTATGACCTTTGAAGGCTGTTTTTTTTTTTTATGAAGACCTGCTTGTTTGGTTTACAATACTATCAAATATGCTAACAAAAAGATTGAACTTGTTCCAATACAAAGCATGTCAAATGCCATACTATAGTATGTCCAAAAATGTAAACAAGCACCATAATATTTCCTTTAGATAGTATAGAATAGTACATTGATCATGGTAATAATTTAGAATTTCCAGAAATATATAAAAAACACCATATTATATTATGTCCAGAAATTGAAAAAAAAAAAAAAAAAGCCATACTATATTCTAAAACAGTCATAGTGTAGTTTTTCAAAAATGGCAAAAAAAAAAAAAAAAAACACAGTAGAATAGAGTGTTGATCATGGAAAAATGATAATATGTCCACAAATATCTAGAAAAATACTTATCATAGCATGTCCAAAAATTGAAAAAAAGAAAAAAAATCTGTTTTCATAGAACAGCACATTTATCATGGTAAAAGTATATTATGTCCAAAAAAACATATTATAGTATGTCCAAAAATGTGAAGCAAAACCCCCGCCATATTATAGTATGTACAAGTATGCTAAAAAATGCCATAGTATACTTTGTCAAAATAAAAAAAAGGTCATAGTGTAGTATGTCCAAAAATGCCATAGTACGTTCATTCACGTATGCTACAACCATACAGTATAAAAATTATAAAATTTCATGACCTTTGGCTACTTAACAGTTTGCCAAAAACACTAGGATGTCCTACTGTATCCAGTTGCATTTTGCAGTATGTAAGCCAATATCATTTTCTGGCCCTTCTGAGCCACACTCCTCCGTATATAAGTGTATACATAAATATGAGTATATAAGTTCAATGCACCAATATTATTATGAAGTAGTATGTCTGAATAGTATGCTTACTGCATACAACAGTTTGTCCTTTGTAGGAGCAGCTGTAGAACATACTAACAGTGAGAATTAAAAGCATGCAACTTGAAATGCAGCTTGAACGCTGGGGTTCAAGACTGCATCCGTGCCTTCCAATTCTCTACCATCCGTATTAGTGTCAGCACATGCACATTAAATGCAACACATGGGCTGCCTTTTAATGTCTGTAACGCACAGAGGACACAGCTGACAGGCAAGCTTGAAATTGTGCTTTTCTTCCAGAGGGTAGACACGTTTGTGAAAGCGACATAGCCTGATGCATGTCACATGGAGCCAGTGTATGTTGCCTTATTGAGAAAGGTGGAAAGGAAAACATGAATAAAGGGGTTTGTTTTATTTACCGAGCAATCTAAAGTAATATGGAACACAAGTGCACTGCGACCCTGTGAGATGCACTCACCCCTAGCACAGAGATTGCATTGCACCACTGGATTGCCATCACCACACCCTTCACCATTCACCCTTCAGCCTGCCTCAGAAAAATGTCACAGCGGCCATGTGGTGCTGCATGGCACGCTGTGCTCAGACACCAAAACATGACCCTCAGTGTCTGAACCCTTCAGCTCAGCTTTAAAGCTCAGGATGGAAAATATTTTTTTAAACTTTTGCAGACACCCCTTTGCCTTAATAAGTGCCACCTAGAGGGAATTTGTGTGCCGTTTTGCATCTTTTAGTTGACGTTTTACAGGCAATAGTAAACTTTTGCTTTGCAGTGTAGCTAACGGCAGCCGAATGCAAGATTTTCACATCATTGTTGTAGCAGTTAAAGCCGTTGGCTGGGTCCAAATGTGTTGTTTGCTAAAGACATTGTGAAGTAAATGTTTTCTTGAGTCAACATTTTGCAAAACTCCTCACTGGTTAAGCATCATTGTAATTCATAAAGTCTTCCAGGAGTTTTGCCAGATTCAACCAAGTTAGTGCAGTTTATAAAGTTTCTTCTTCATCTTCTTCTTCTTTTACATAATTTTTAGAATATGAAGTTTGGTTATTAACTCGAGGACTACAGTCACGATTGAGTAAGTGTCTGTCTATCTGCTTGTTTTGTTGCTCACTGAATGAAACAGTATCAGATTAGAGGGACAGACTTGATCAGACAGCTTGATTTTGTTCTACAACAGATTGCACTTTCGTGGCTTCTTGACTCCTTTGATTACATTTCCAATACAACCAATTCCCTCAGAGATCCTCCCAGGCAGGCTTTGCCCAAGCTACACTTACACACACAGAAGAGCTGGCCAGTGGATTAAATGCTAAGCTGATGAATCATATCAAACAATTACCCTGTTTTCCCATAGAGGAGGATGGAGAGCTGTGATGGCAGAGGCGACAAAGTCTCAGTCCCCGCAGACCATGAGAGCCTTTTTTCTGGCCACAACTTCAGACACTGTGTGATCTGCCCATCCTGTCTCGTTGTGCGAGAACACAGGCACGTCTGTCGGCTGGCCGCCTCCTGGGATGCTGCACAACACACATCAGAAACAACCGGCTGTTTGCTCTGTAAACATCACAACATGGGATAAACATCAGCTGGTCATATTATGCAACTGTGATCATGCTGTGTGCCTGTAGTGTTTGATGTTTCCAGACCAACACTGGGCTGCTGATGCGCCAGCCGTCAAACATTTATCACAAGAGTTCTCTTATCAAAAGGGAGTTTATGAGTTATTAATGACTTTAATATTGATAAATACATAAAAAGATAAAAAGACACTTTGGTTGCTGTAGACAGTAACTTTTTAAAGTTTAATTTCTAGATCTTTTTCTTTAAAACTGAGGAAATAAGAATGGGAATTTACAATAATTTTTTGTTAACAATGTCATCATCGATTCTGAAAAAAAGGCCTTCACAGGTTTATTCAGCACATTGCTGGTACTTCCACCCTTACTTCAAATTATACTTTTACAGAAATTACAAGCAGCACTTTTGTCTTTCTTCATTAAATGATGCAACGCTAGTTTGGACTGTTTCTTCCTCACCACCATGACTCCTTCTTGTTGCAGGTTTCTAGCAATGTAGAGGCAGGAGTTTGGTGTCATTGTTCTGTAAGGCTGGACAATTAATCAAATAGCAATTTGGGCCAAAAATCGCAGGAAGGTGCAATATTTGCTAAAGGCTATATACATGGTCACCCATAATTTCCTTTTCAGACACAATCCTCTGGTAATTCTGGTTTGATTTTCATTGTGATATGTTTGGAAGAGATTGACTGATAAAGTTTTGAGGAGATAAACACTTTATCTGTCAAAAATAATCACATTGTCACAATCATTTCATGGAAACAGGTGAAAAATATTTTGAAAGTGTAAGTGTCATAGTTCCTTCTGAATTAAGCTAAAAAAAAATCTTGATTTTGTTGATGTCACACCCTGATATTTTTAGAATATTTTTTAAATGAAAATTAGAATAATTATGGCCACAATGAACATATCAATATCGTGAATCACATTGCGATCACATTATCAGTCAAAATAATTGCAATTAGAATGTATTTCAAATTGTGCAGCACAATGCACACTTTGCAACATGCAACTGTCAGAAATGCATGCCAGCATTGATAAACGAATTGAAAAGCCTGGAGGCAGAACATTCTGATGCACTGGACAATTTGTAATATTTGTCACGTTACGTGTAAGGTGTTGCTCAAAACTTAAAGAGCTTCTCAAGCTACTTCCATTCCAATCGATTTTCTGCAGCTGTCATTTTGCAGTTCTAGTTAAATAAAAGAAAATATTTTCCATAACCTGGCAAACCAAAAGTCTTCAAAGTTCTTATTAGTGGCTTATTACTAGTTAATTAAACATGAGTGGTGATTTAACATGCAAATAAAACTGTTTTAAAGAATACCATAGTCAACCCTGGCACCACATTTGTTAAAAAAATGCATGTAAACTACAAATATTTATCTTCACTTGATTGGATAAGAGGTTATTTCTTCCATCCTCTTTAATGTTAACACATTTGTAAACAGTGGCTTTGTCTGTGTGCCAGTAATTTCGTAGATAATTCATGATTAATGTGGCTCTCAGTGCAGTGCTCAGTTTGTCGAAGATGCTGACTCATTTTTCACATCCCTGCTATCTCTGTTTTAACAAAACTCATTAATATCAGTGATCATCACAGAGCTGAGACTGGTGTTTTCCTCCGTTTTCATCAGTGTTATTCTCATTCCTCACTGTCACGCAGAGGCCGAATTATAAAACCAAGCATGCATTTTTCCCGCTGCTTTGCCTCCGTCTCCTCCCTGACTCCTCTACCATCTTATCTGAGTGGCCTCCTTCAGCCCACAGCTTCCTCCTGGCGACTTCCTCTTGGCTGCCTGCCAGCGTGCCGATCACTGCATCTGTCTGTCAGCAGAATACCAACTGATTAATGCTTTCACTGCGACCATTAATAAAACTGTGGAGAGGCTGCTCTCTTTAATTGAGAGGTACAGCTTGGGCTGCATTGGACCAAATGGGAAGGACATACAATAAGGATACGTGAAATCGGGGGCGTGTGTGTTTTAGGGGATGAAGAGTAGGCTGCTCTCTCCTCTGACAACCAATGATACAGTTGCTCCAGTGCAAAACACAAACCGTGCACACGGTTATTTATGTGAGGGCTGCAGAGTGAGTGTACACACCATGTTTTATCAGATTTTATTTAGTGTCTTTTCCTGTCCTGTGTGACAGAAGCTGTTCCCTGGCTTTGATCTTGATTTTCTGCACAGCAGCAGAATCATTGTGGTGTGATGATAAAGTACTGGTGTCTAGGCCACTGGCACCAGCAGTGATCCACGGGCACTCTGCTGGACACACCCTGACTACTTGGCTCGTTTGTGCCATCCATCTCCCCTCTTCTCATAAAGCGAAGCATTCCAGCACCGCAATCATTTGTTCTGGGGATGAAGGGAGAAGATGCACTTGTATGAAGCATCTCTCACAGAGACTTTACTGAATAGTTGTGTGGATAGGACACTGTTATAAGGCAAGGTGGCTAAAAGATCAACCTGGTGTTAATTAAGTTCTACTGATTTTTAGTTTTTGCTGATTTCTCTCTGCAGGACATGTCTCTGCTGACTCCAATAACGTCCTGGGCACCTGGAGGGTCTAACATGTGAGTCAAACAACAAGATCTCCAACCTAAATGACAGAATAGGTAACTTGTCAATACCACCCATAACAACCTCTATGAGCACTTGTCAAAATGACACATATCAGCATTTTACGGATAGTGGTACAGAGTGGAGCGCACCATTCTAAAAATCACACAAATCATTATACATACATGTATGGTTCTAGTTTCTGCAGTTTTGTTGAATTTAGGCTAGTAAAAAACACTGATCTAGGTTAGGGGCAACTTCCTGGTAAGGCGTCATATAAGGCAGTTTAAATAGTAAGTAAAGGTCCTCCAAGAATCGCCACCTTATCGCGGTGGAGGGGTTTGTGCGCTCCAGTGATCCTGGGTTCTGTGTTGTCAGGAGCAGTAACTCCTGCTAGGGTCTCCCAGGGCAACCTGGTCCCAGGGGAGGGGCCAGACTAAGAGCGATTCAAAAGACCCTTATGAAGCAGATCCAAGAACAGCGGTGTACCTCGCCCGGCATGGGTAAACCGGGGTCCCCTCCTGGAGCCAGACCCAGGAGGGGAGCACACAGGCGAGCGTATGGTGGCCAGGCTTTTGTCCATGGGGCCCGGCCAGGCTCAGCCCGAAAAAGCCACATGGATCCGCCGACCTGTGGGCCCACCCCCCGCAGAGTAGCGCATAGGGGTCGGGTGCAGTGTGAGTCGGGCAGCAGGCGAAGGACGATTCCTTTCGGCCAGAAGGGCTACAGCTGCGGCAGTTGCTGAAGCAGAAGCTTGGGTATGGGGGGAATTCGGGGAGGCCATGGAGGAGGACTTTCGGTCGGCCTCAAAGAGGTTCTGGAAAACCGTTGGGCGACTCAGGAAGGGGGCGGAGACCTGCTGACCTGACCTGTGGATGTCGTCAGACGGTGGAAAGAGCACTTTGAGGAACTCCTTAATCCAGCCAAAACATCCTCCACAGAGGAGGCAGAGTCTGAAGACTCAGGGGAAGACTCATCAGTATCCCTGGCAGAAGTCGCCGTGGTAGTCAAAAAGCTGCCCGGTGGCAAGGCCAGGGTTGGATGAGATTCACCCTGAGATGCTGAAGGCTCTGGACACTGTTGGGCTGTCATGGTTGACACGCCTCTTCAGTGTCGCGTGGAAGTCTGGTACTCAGGAGGAACAATGGTGTGTTGTTCCACGGCCATCCTGGCCGTGGAACAACACACCAGCTCTTTACTCTTGCGAGACCTCTGGAGGGGTCATGGGAGTTTGCTCATCCAGTCTACATGTGTTTTGTGGATTTGGAGAAGGCCTACGACCGTGTCCCTCGGGGAGTCCTGTGGAGGGGTACTGTGGGAATATGGGGTACCGGGCTCGTTGCTACGAGCGATCTGGTCCCTATAAAACCAAAGTGAGAGCTGTGTCTACATACTTGGCACAACATCAAACACGTTTCCGGTGGGTGTTGGCCTCCGCCAGGTTTGCCCCTTGTCTCTGATTCTGTTCGTGGTTTTCATGGACAGGATCTCAAGGCGCATTCAGACATTTGTTCGACCCTTCCACCTTCCCTTGCACCTGCCCCAAGTGTGACATCCACCATTTGAAGTCCACATCGCCCTCAATCATTACTACTACGTCAGCAAGATGGCGGAGGCAGATTCGTAAACGCAAATATGAGTCGTATTTTGCTCCCTGTACAAACGTCCTATATTGTAGTTTTAAGGGGAGACCAGTCTCGGGTCAGGCTATACCATCATGCCACAGATCCCCCTTGCACCCAAGTTTTTCTTACAAACTACAAGCCAAAGTGGTAAGAGGCCCTGGGGAAAACCCAGAACAAGCTGCAGGGATTATATATCTCGCCAGGCCTGGAAGGCCTCGGGGTCCCACAACGAGAGCAGGAAAACATTGCTGGGGAGAGCAATATGGAATATTTTGTTTAGTCTGCTGCCCCCGCGAACCAGCCCCCAGAAGAATATTGATGGAGGATGAAAAATATTCCTGTGAAGAGACTTAAACCAGAAATTAATATCTATCTTATGAACACAGTCTGAATTTTTTTCAAAAATGCCAAAAAACACATGGCTACATCCTGTTTGTGATTATCACAACCAGTATAGTTGACTTCTCTCAGTTCATTAATCCAGCAAGGCATTACAGAGCATGCTCAGTACTGGACGTGTTTACACTAAGTGTCTGAAACGACTTGTCAGCATTTTAAGTGTCTCAGTGTCATAAACTGGATTTATACGGCACAGAAGCATCAACTGTCACGATCCATCAGCACACAGGTTTAACTCTTAAGCAAAGATAAATTAATATTTGGTTTTGATCTCTTCTGTTTATCATTCACGTCTCAGGGGTTATTGATGCATATAGCTGCCAACAGACTATCATTACCAGAGACAATGTCCACAATGTAGACCCTGGAAGCTTTAAGCTTACTGACTTTTTAAGCTTTCTAAATTAGAAAACCTAGTAGCATTTGGCTTAGATGGAGTAATGACTAAGAAAGAGAGTAGAAAGAAGTTGTCTTTCTGACTGAACTTTTGATCTTTCTTCACCAGATATAAACTATTTACTTCATGCACAGTTGAGGAATTTCTCCATTAAGCTACTGACAGATTGTAAGGACAAATCACTGTTACAGAAGTCTCACCATACACCAGAACCCTAGAAATGATTAATTATTTACATTAAAGGAGCGAGCAGGACATTTTAATGCATAAAAACTTTTTATTTCCACCAAAACCTATTAATAAAAAAGTATATCTCTTGAAGATAAGTTCTAAAGATCTGGAGAGAGGTCTCTAAATTCTCTATCGGCACCTTCAATTTAAATATATCATGAATCGCAGCCTTTAAGAAGAATCTCTGACAGAGCCCACTGACCAAACTGCTGTGTTGGCATCAAGGTTTATTATCCTTTATAATGTACAATATACAAAAATATAGGGTACCAAAAAATTCACAGTGTCTAAAAGGCAGTGATTACAGTCTACATGACAGGTCTAACAGTACACCTGGTAAGTTGCATAGAAGGGCACAGAGCCTCACATCGCAGGGGACAGAGCTCAGCATGGACCAATCAGATGACTGGCTTTCAGACGGAGCCAATGCAGGCTTAGTTTAGATCAAAACAGCTTCTCCTCAATTCAATTTCTGCAATATATGTGACTACACACGGTCTGTAATATCCGATAGTGTCTCGTTATCAGTGCTGTTACTTTCAGTCTGGATTTTTGATGTTTGAGCAGCTGGGAAAGGTCAGTAGCCACAAGCGGCTGGTCACAGTGTGGAGCTCTGTCCCCAAACAAACCTCATGGTTGGTGTGTACTTAGCTGCTGCACTTTTTTTAAACAACTATAAGGCTTTTTTTTTTTTTAAAACAAACAGTGTTAGCTATACAATATACAGATACATTTACACGATCCTCTGCAGGGTCATCATTAAATGTTGCTGCAGGAGGCTGTCGCTCCTATATACAGATAGAGCTCTCATCTCGTGCATGTACAGTAGCTGAACTGAAAAGCATTGCTGGGTTAGCATTCATCGATCAGGCAATAATAATAATAAAATATAGCTGTGAAAATGCCCTTTATAAACCAAGCTTTGACTATAAATAGTGTCATTTCCACCTCTGCGGGTACCAGAGGCGTGATGCTTTAACTTACGATGATTAACATCTCATATGTGAAGTATAGAAAAAAAACAGTAGACCGCCTGGAGTGTCAGCAACAGAACGTGGAACAAAAAAAAAACATCCTCGTATATAGTCATATGTATGAAAGCATTTACATTGTACAAAATACAACCACTGCCCTTTCCTCATCCAGGCACACGACACACAGAGATACATGTCTTTGCATGTACACACATCCACACACACATGCACTCATTTTGATCTTCACACAGGCAAACTTCTAAGCAAGCATAATTTAGTTTTTTTCTTTTCAAGCCGAGGCCGAATGGATGCTTTTGTTACAGTCATTCTTTGTAAAAACCATACCATTAAGTCTTATTGTTTTATCTTTGTGTTAACATTAGCCTATTGGAGATGCAATGGATACCAAACTCATGAGAAATAAATCAAGAAAACAAAAAGGAATGTGTTCATTCAGGGAAGGGAAATTAGAGAAACAAGAATTAATCAGCTATATCTTATTTAACAAAATATTTCCTCCTATGCTACAGCTCGTTTGAGAATAAAACAAATATCTTAAAAAACAAACATTTAAAAAAAGAAAAAAGAACAAGTGCCAGTCTACTAGCTTATTCTACCATCATAGAAAACCCAATCCAGTTGTTCAGCACACTGGCCATATTTGATATGACCACCGAGCTATTTAGCACTCAGTAGAATCGATGCATCCATTGTAGAATCAATTGGAGAATCAATTAATTCCCTTTCAGAAGTATTTTATTGTTCTTGGAAAAAAATCAAAACAGAAGAAATAGAAAGAAAACAAATCACGCCCCTGCCCTCTATTGCATACAGGCACCCAAGGCATTCCCAAAGCTTTATGTACAGTTCAGACCGCTTCCCACAATCCCCCTCTGCTCTCTTTACGTCCTTGTCCACAAAAAGGCGACTCACAACTCCGACTGTGACTTTTCCACACAGTCATCCGAAAATCGACTTTGAAGTTCTTATCTTTTCCTGTCACGTGAAATGCCAACAATGGAGGGCGTGCATCCGTCCCCGACAAATGGGCTGATATCGATCTCTAATTTATTTCATCATCGACTTCATTGAGTTTTCTCTTTTGTTGTTGTTGTTGTTCTCTTGCTCTGTGCTGTGTGGCAAGGACATAATGATATGCGCCGTTTGTCTCAGTAACTGCTTCTGTTGTCGAGGGACTCATAGTTCATTACAGGCTGAGAATGTAGTTAGTAATGAAGAGCGAAGTGACCCAGATCTGGAGAAATGTAAAGTTATTTAAAATATTTCGTTCTCGTCTCCAGAATTGTGGATTCCAAACTCGCCACCTGTGCCGGGGTGTCCTGGTCATAACAATCTGTCTGAAGCCAGAACTCATCCTGCTAGAATTTTCCACTGGATCCCAGCATGAAGAGTTGACTCTGCTATATTCCTTACAATAACACACCCCAGCTGGTTGCATAAGTCCCTGACTGCACCAGGCCTTGTTGTCCAAACCCTCATCTCCTGTTGGAAAGTTCCAGAAACGCCCTTGAAGACACAAACCCGCCAAGTGGAAGAGCCTACGGGAGCGAGGAGAGGGGGCAATGACCAACAGAAGAACCTGGCCAAGCTCTGAGAAACGTTTCACTTTGTGTCCATTCAGTTATGTCACCGTGGCATCGGGGTGTTGTTCGTTGGCGGGGGGCGACTTGTGGGGCGAGTCTCAGCTGTTGTTGTTTTGGTTGTAGGTCCTGCACGGCGAAGGGGATGAGTTGGGCTGGTAGTCGTATTTTCCGAGCGCTGTGGGATAGTAGGTAGTCGTGTAGACGTTTGTTTGCTGGAGCGGCGTCGGGTAGAAGTTGGATCTTTCATCTGGCAGCAGGTTGTTCTTGTTAAGCGTCTAGACAGCAGAGAAAAAAATAAGCATCAAATATATGGTATTTTATGCCATATTACTAAATACATTTACAATTTTAATTCCAAAATAGTTGGGACATTTTCTAAAATGTAATAAAAAAAACAGAATGTGATAATTTGCTAATCCTTTTTGACATATACTCAATTGAATTTAACAAAAAACAATGTATCTTATGTACAAATCGAAACTCTTGTTTTGTAAATATTGACTCTGAATTCTGAATTTGATGCATTATTTTTTTATCTACGTTTTACAGTGCCCAAACCTTCTTTTTTTTTTTTTGGGGGGATTGCACTGTGTGATGAGGAGCACATAGTTGTACTGTGAAAAAATAACTTTTGCCTCTAATTGAGAAAGTTTTTTATTAAACATATAATTTAAATTATAGCTGATTATATCTGAGCTTTTCTTACCCTCAGGCTTGGACTTCTTAAAAAACATACCGTGCATGCTCTAATGAAGTTTTAATTATAGACAGAATACAGTTGTTAAGATAAATGTTTTCATTGTGGACACGCTTTTCTGTTTTATGTCTAAAGAATTTTTATAATTCCTGCTCGCACGTGAATGAAATACCTCCACCAGCCTGGTGGTTATAGCTTGTACGCTGTAAGTGTATTCATAACCAAAGCAAACCAATTTAACAAATTTAATTTAGTTCATGTCAAGCATACTCAATACACTAATATATGAGATGGCTGGAATTCACTGCAGCTCTCTTAAATAAAAACAAGTCTAAAACCCACATTTTATTCTAATGCAATTGCTGAGTCTCTGGTAAAAGCCGAACATAAGGTGAAACACTTTCCAGGGGAAGCATTAGACTAATGTAATCCATCTGAACAGCTCTGGGGACCGAGGCAGGAAGATAATCAGGTTAGAGTCGGTGAAATACACAACGCTGGGCATCATAAATTGGCCTGGAGGAGAGGGAACCTGCTGGATAAACAGTGCTGCAGTGGTACACGGTGACACCGGCTGCACATCCAGCAGAGTCTGGCAGCCCCCTCTGGTCATTAAAGCTAATGAGTTCGGGCTCTCAGCACCGCGATGGCTGTCAGCGCCGCGTCCACACAGCAACAACAATAACAGCGAGGACAACAAGTGTCAGGAGGCTGACACGATCAAACACAAGGACGCGTGGCTGCGGTTACATGCTCCTGCCATGCTTCGCTAGTATCATGAACACTGTCAGGCTGATGGGAACGGTCAAGATAAATCCCTGCTGGCACACATTAGCCATGTTTAGATTTAAAAATAATGCACAGGGGTATGAAGATGAAATACAGTCGGGGAAAAAAATCCAGTTTCAAAGGTTTATCAGCTGCCAAAACACTGCAAAGTTGTTAATAATACTGTGAGGAGGATTTTAAGAAAAAGTTTATGAGAAAAGTGACACTAAATTGGATGCTCTGTTTGTATTTGATTGGCTCATGCACTGCTGCTGAACACTCATTTGTATGTACACATGAGTGATGAGATTTAATTAATTAGAGCTGTACGCCATTTGCTCAGCAGGAAGCAGAGACAGGACAGAGAGTTGTGAAAGTGAATGTAGACATGAGGTGGAACACAGAAAAAGTGTCAGACTGCAGTGCACCGATTGTGTGATGATTAAATAATGCACTCTTTTTTTTGTTAGTTTTTTGTCCATTTTGCGGCTTTAATTGGCAGTGAGAGATACAGAGTGAAAGGGGAGACATGCAGGAAAGGGCTCTGAGTCGGATTAGAACCCAGACCGCCTCATGTGATATGGGCTCTACCAGTGTTCCACCAGGACGCACCATGTTTTGCACCTTAAATTAAATGAGGGACTTTTTAAAAAAAAAATGAAATGGTCACAAACTAAGCACCAGCTGAACTGCACTACAATCATCTCAGCGTAGGTTTTTAATTTTTGATTAAAAAAAAAAATATATATATATATATTATTTATGTATTTATTTCCTCTATCCTTTTTTTTTATCAGTGTATTTTTATAATTTCTATTATTGATTTATTTATTACTATTGTTTGTTTTATTTTATTTTATTATTTTGTTCTTCAGAGGATTTTGTTTTTCTGGCGCATTCAAGGTAAAGGCTTTTTTTGTATGTAAAGTTTATTTGTCATTTGTCCACGTTTCTTCCGTGTTCAGGTGTCGTTGTTTGTGTTTGTTTACATCTGGGTAGTTGGGTAGTTGGATGGGATGTGTTCTTCTGTAAAAAATAAATTCCCTTTGTCTCTGTACTTTTAACTTTTTTATTCATGATTGACAATAACTAAAAATACATTTGCAAGAAAAAACTAGGCACCACAGTCTTGGACTTATATTCCCTTAGTATGAGTCAATCTTCAGAAATGTCAATAATGCAAGTAGATTACATCTTTCATCCCACCCTTCCTATCTTTTCAGCATCTTCCAAACTCCACAGCTTTTTTTTTTTTAAAACTCCGTCTCAATCTCAACCTGTGATAAAGCTAATAGGTCACTCAAACAGTGCTGTCACTCCCCGAGGCTTTATCTCGGCCCAAAATTCACCACACACACACACACACACGATATGAGTTTAACATAATGTGTAGCCCCACACAGACTGCAAATGTTGCTGTCGACTGTGATGGGACTCCAGATGGAGTTTTTGGGTGCCTGTATCAGTGAGCTACAAAACTACTGGGTGAAAATGTTGTTTTCTGATATATTACAACGTCATGTTTTCTAAGATTAAATTAATACCTCACCCCCAACATGCCTGTTTGTCAATTACTCACCCTGTCTTACCTTGAATTCTTGAATAAAATTGCCTCCATGGTGAATGAAGGCTCCAAAAACTGAGAAAATTCTTGATGAATTGAAGTAAAATAGGGGGCCTGGGGCCGTGTTTAACAACAGCAAAACTATATCAACATACAGCTGGATAAATGAGACTTGCATTATACTGTACATGTTATGTAAGAAGTTGTGAACTGATGTTTTAATTTGGTTTTGCCATTTACTTCACTTCATCAAGAGTTTGCTACAACTTTTTGATTCTTTGCTTACCGTAGAGCCGAGGAGAGAAAACAGTTTTCTTCAAGAATTCAAAGTAACACGTGGTGAGTAACTGACAAACAAATAATTTTGTGGGTGAAGTATTTCTTTAAGTGAATGTGTTGGAATAAGACTAAAAACAACAATTTGTTGCCACATGCTATAGAATGTTGGGATCACATGGAAGCCACAGATGGGATTTTGTTCGTTTGTGCATTTGAACTGGTTAGAATGGATATGACAGCACATCTCCATCTCAGCCTCTCAAAATAGTTTCCTATGTTCTTCAACAAAGGCAAAACTCTGACCCACAACAAGAACATCCAGTTTTAAAACCATATTTATTTATTTTTATTTTAAGGTCACAATTTAAAACAATTTTTGATTTAAACATTTTGATAGACTATAAAGTCTCTATAAGCAAAGATTAACATCATTATTTATTATAATATTATATATATATATATATATATATATATATATATATATATATATATATATTTTCCTGAAATGTACCACTCCAATTTCTTTGTTGTAAAGCACTTTATTTGTAAAGCAACTTTCATACATGAAATGCAGCACAAAGTTTATTATATTTATTATTATTACAGCCATATGGTCAAACTTTTGATTTCCATTATGGAAATTGAAAGCTCATTTTGAATGATTTTCGACTGATGGCTTTGTATTAACAGGAAATGTTTACCATGTATCTTAGAGGGTAGTAAAAATACTGTTATCATTATATATCTGATATCAATAAGTAATCTGAACTGCTCTGTAATCATTCAGAGATGCAGAAAGCTCTGTCCAGAATCTTCAGGGTAAGACACATTAGGTTCTGATTTTGGAGGACGTAACTGAATATAGCAGGTAAAATGAATCACTGTGCTGCTTCTGAGAAGGAGAATATTATATTTTGGCGTAAAAACTTCTACTTTTGGAAAGAACTTGAGCCACAGCCCTAAAACAAAAAGGTGCCTGGTGACGAATCAGCCTTTTCTAACATACTTAAAGCAGTAAATGAAATTTGCTCTAAAAATAATGATAACAGTGGTGGAAACAATAACCAAACTCTTTTAACTTCAGGTCATAAAAAGTTTAAAGTTAATGTATCTACAGCTTATTATTACAAGCATGCTTTAGCACACTTTACAGAGACAGAAAAATCAATAATAATCTCCCTGAGTTTAACTAATCAACAGTTAGAGAGAAAAACAATAGAAGTTGTGGCAAATAGGGCACAGATATGCACTAAAAGTCCATGAACCTTGGGTGAAAACAAGTTTCTTGACTTTCTGTAAATGTGAGTGCACAGTAGAGCGATAGTGGTGGGAGGTTGAGGGCTGACTAATGCGTTAGAAAGCTAATGGGAGCCATTAATAAGGACTTGGTTTGTGGGCAGGTAGGAAGGCTTAAAGCCTATAGGTTCTTTATGAGAGCAAGGAGGAATGAAAATGAACAGTAATTCATCTTCTGTGCTTAGCGCTCTATTGAGATAAATGCATGAATAAGGTCTCTAAATAAAACATGAATCACATTGCCCTTGAATCTTCAGTTTACATTGTGTGTGTGTTTGTGCATGCGAGTACTGCCGAGTAAATAGCGCCTCGATTTCCATTTGTATTACTTTTATCTACATAATATTTTAAAAAGATGCAGCTACAAAACCCCTCAGTGCTCACGTACCTTGAACTCCATGGGTGTGTACTTCTCATTCTTTGGCGTGGTGTTGCCCTTGTAGTTGAGGTGGTTGGGGGTGGTGGGGTGGATGACGGCCGACTCTTGTGAAGGCTTGTGGAAACGCTGACAGTAGACGTAGATCAGGAACGACAGCAGCCCCGCCCCGAGGAAACAGGAAACACCCGTAGCGATGAGGTGGATGGAGGTAAATGCTGGGAAATTAAGAAGATGCATGGAGGGTAAGCATTATTATCACATCCTTTTTTACTTTCCCACATCTCTGGCTTGATGTACTTCCCAAATTTAGCACAATTATCATTTTGAATACCGGTTAAAAGTGGTTTCCAGATTTGCAGCCAAGCTTCAGCTTCATTCCAAACTAAAAATATGATTGTTTGTATTTTGAGTATTTAAGACAATGTAGTTTTATATCAGCTTGTTCATGAAAATATAACATAAAAAAAAAGAAAAGCTTTATTTTAGTAGTCAACATAAATTCTTTGTAGTTTGTGTTTTATCTGATACTTTACAGAATTTGAATCTTCAGCTTTATCAGTTCATGTGTTAATACCCAATTCATAATATTTGTGGTTTATTTATTTACTGGCACCATTTAGTGCAGCTGTTCTTAAAAATCAATAATTAAAAGCCACTAATGCAAAAATTATTTAAAATGTTTAATTTCATTTGGGGGTGCATGTTTTGCCTTAAATTTTCCAACCAGGGAACATTGTGAAACATCTGCCTTTGCAGAAATATTCATACAGGTGCACAGCGCGGCCAACATTACCTGGCACTCATCAATATTTCTCTGCAGCTATGCCCATGACAACGCTGTTTGCTGCCTCAGCTCCCTCAATTACCAAAACCTCGTCCTCAGCGAAGCTTTCAATTTAGTTGACTTAGCTAAAATGTAACGTTCATGTGTGTGTTAAAGGGGGATTAGTTCTCCCAGCAGGATCCTTCTCCGATTCTTTTAGAGCTCCTTCGAAGAGTCTTTAAAGCTAAATCTACAACCTATTTTCAAAGAAGCGGGGATTCTGTGTGATTCAGAATTCAGAGTTTGTATTTACAAATTTTGAACATTATCCTCTTAAAAACCCACCTGCCTGGGTAAGTTTAGTGGTAGGGGAAGGGTGAGAATAAGACCAAAGAAGAAACTTGAGCCTTAAAATGGAAGACCTATAAGGTAAATCATTTGAACGATAACATCTTCAAGTTTCTGCAGTTTTACTTGTTTAGGAAGCTAAAGCACAACAGCACTACACCAGTTCACACAAAACAGGCCAGGGTTAAATATAATGTCTTTGGACAGTTTTCAATTGAAGATACGCAACAAATGCTGTTTTATTTATGTTTTAGACTATGTGCCAATTTTTTGGAATCTGGGTTCTAACGCTTTGCACTAAATGGTCAATTTGAATGAGATGTTAAAACTATGATAGAAAGAGAAGACTTTCTGCATGATTTAAGTCTTGTGTAACATTGTGTCCCTGATTTAAGCAATTTTGGACTTTTGTGTTGATCTCTAACTTTTCAAATACAGAAATATATATATTTTTTAATTTGTACTTCCTGTTAGTATTCATGGGTCTTTAGTTTTGATCTAAGTCTGCAATTTCTCGACACATGAAGCAGAACTGCTGTCTTGAATGTGTCTCATTTTGCAATCATCTACAAGCTGTGTCCTGTTCCAGATAAATCAAAGAGCACATGTTTCTTCCTCTTCTGACTGACTGAAAGAGGTCTCACACACACACATGAAAATGCACATATAATGTATGAACACACACCACAGAACTCTTGGAAACATAAAAGGGGCAAACCTTAACATGCACACAGGAACCAAGTGAAGGCAGCTGTTAATCCACTTACCTCCACAGTGTTGGTCCTTATCAAAACCAGATGCAGGGAGAATGACTGCAGAGAGGAAAGGAACACAGGGTCAGACACAAACACGCATGCAAACACACATGCACACGCACACACACTCTCCCTGGAGGAGCAGCCTTCTGAACACAACAACCACCGACTGTAACATCAGGGGAGTTGACACATGCAGAACAAAAACAGTGAATGAGAAATTGAAATGTCATTTAAAATGTTGCGCAAATGGTTCGTGGAGAGTTTTGCATCAGTGGATTCCAAAACTTTCGAGAGGAAAAATGGACTTGAGTGAAAAAACAGCATTGATCATTCAAATTAAACCTCTCTAGCTGCTGTTAGAGACACGACAGGACAATAATTTACAGCTACAACGCGTCCTGTCCCCCACAAATCCTGGAAGGAAAGCAGGGAGCACGGAGGGTTGATATGTGTGTGAGCAGTTTTAATTGCGGCAACACATCTCCTGATTAATTTTTTGCCCTAATTTTTCAGCTTCCTCACAGCCGCCTCCCCTCTGTGAGTGACCTTAACAAATCCATCCATCGCCCCATTGAAATTTGCAATAAAATTGGATGTGATTTGGTGTTGTGACAACCCATTAATATTAATCGCCTTCGTCTGAACTCATTAGGGATGCAGAGCATGCAGAGGCCTCTGCCGGCAGGCCATGAAAGATCATTTCAGGAGAAACTTTCTGAGATCGTCATCAGCATAACAAGGTGCGTCGGGGCCAACAGGGTCATCCGTTCACTTGTTGGATTCACATGGATTGAATTATGGTTAATTAACAGAAGCAGATGACTTAAGTGCATGGAGAGGACACCAGCTACACACACATGTAGTCTGCACATGTCGATGGATGAATGAATATGACACTGTGTACATATCTGACAAAGACAGACAAACAATGTCCTGAAATCACAAGCTGCTGTTTTTGAACGATGCTACCAGTGAAGATTTGGCCCAAAGGAGAACAAAAGGATTGTGGGATAAACCTGAAGCTCCCCCAATAATGAGATTGTCTGAGCTCAAAGAGGCAACAGCTGACAGTGTGTTTGGGTAAACCTTGTCACCCCTGAAATGGATGATAATGCAGCGAAAAGTTTTCATGGCAATTGGAAGTAGTTTACATGTTTATTTCTAGTTTGAATTGATTTGCATAATTCAAACATCATAGTTAAAACTAGAGCTAAAATCTTTAGTTACATTTTTGAATGAAGATGAATGAAGGGCTGGATAATAAATCAATATTTTTCACATTTCTGTTGAGAACAAAGCCTCAATGAAAAACTAACCAAAGTTGGAAGACAGGGGGGAGAATATGGTGATAATTATTATTATATATTTTTTTATTTGTATATTATTATGTAATTATTATTGCATTGTTTTTATTGTATTCCTTTTTTATTGTTATTTAATTACTTTTTTTTATTTCTCAGACACATTGTTGTTAAATGTTCTTTTTAATGGTAAAAAAAAAAAAAAAAAATCAATAAAAATCTGTATAATAATGTATTTAAAAAACAACCCCAAAATAAGAGCCTTAAGATTTTGTTTGACTAAAGGGTTTGGTGACATGTGAATACATTTGGCATATAACTTTTTTGGTCTTTGAAGTTGGAACTTTAACTTGAAAATAACAGGTATGTTAATGCAATAATCTTGAGGTTAACAACATTTATGAGCTGGTGGAAGATTTTATCTTTTTTTAACTTTTTTTTTTACTTTCGTTGTCAACCCTTGACTTGTCCTTCATATGACACATAGAAAACACAAAATCTGCAGCCATTTTTTAAAAAGGCGAACAAGGCTTAAACACTAGAACAACAAGACCACGTCAAAAATTACAAACTTAAATGTTTTTGATTGCATCTCTCAATTTTTCCTGACCCAAAGGTATTCCGCGTTTTTTGGGATATTCCTGACTGCAAAGGAAATACGTTGTCTCCTCAAAGTTCTGGCAAAGGGGTGCTGCACTCGAAGAACTTCAGAACAGCCAACCTCAAACGGTCATGGCGCCACAGGTACATCTAAGAGCTGACTGACTCACCAGGTATTTCATTGCAGTCTCTGCGCTGAGTACTGTTTCCCACACAGGGGGTGCTTCCCTGAGCACCACACACCCGACTCCTCATCTGCAAGCCTGAATCATCACAGGCTGACCACAGCGACCAGGCCATCCAGCCACCTAAACACAGAAAGAAGAACAATCAATACAAGCCCAGACCAACACAAAGCCACATCAAACCCAGACGTCCTGGAAACCAACGCGCCCACCCAAGCTGCCGCCACCACCCGCGGCCACTAACCTCCTCCGGCCGGCCAAACAGCCCAAACACACCAAAAAGTGTTTGTGATGTAAACAGGATTGAAAGAGTAAACCCGTGGAGAGTTTGTTTAGTGCATAGCGGAGATGTTTGTCTCCAGAGCCAAGCTTTAGTGCCGTTTCCCCGCAGCAGCCGACTGAGCAGTAAACAAAGGCTCCGAACGAAGAGGAAAGAGAAAATTCCAACTCTCAGCTTCTCCCTTTGAACCATGCACTTGCTGCACTCTTTCACCCTGTATTCAGAGCACCCGAGTAAAGGGAGCACAGGCTACCGCAATGAAAGGCTGGTGAAAAAGCTGGTTTGTTATTCAGGGTGCTCTCGAGTGTGCAGTTTTGGCAGAGAGTGGCCGAGCAGAGGCAGAGGACAGGCCTCTTTTACCTTTCCTATCAGCACGGTGCTCTCCGGCAGGCTGCACCATCTGCTCCCTTCTTGCCGCACAACCATCTAGACACACAAAACATACCAGCCACCTCAAACGTGTTTAATAACCGTGCACCACTACAGCCCACTTTAATTGCTTCATTTATTCCCATTTATTTTTGTCACCCGGACGACCTGCGTGATCGTACTGTTGAGTCAGGAGGAACGTCATCAGGCCTGAGGCTGCTCGTTAGCATTCTGTCCCCACGGCCCTTCCTGCTGTCCTCCATTACTGCTGGAAACTTTAATCAAATGACCTGCGACAGGAGCATCAAATATCCCTGTGACTGACAGCCAGCTTGCTTCTAATTATGTATGCAGAGAGTACGGCCGCACCAGGAGGACCCTGATAGATGACTGATGTTGTGCCTGTCAATAAATGAATGGACGAGGAGACGAATCAGGGCTGGAGAGGTTGTTAGCAGACAGTCGATTGGCAACGTCCTAACGGGACGTGTTGGTCCACGTCAAGCAGGAAAACATTAACCTGATAAAGGAGGCTGATTAGCATCTCGGCTAAGGGAGGGAAAAAAGACAAAAAGCCATTCTCCTTTCTTTGTAATTACCAGGGAGGCTGACTGTACACGTTAGTCTCCATGTGAATGACAGTTTGACTGATTCAAAATGAAAAGCAACTGAGGAAAACGACAGTTAAAGAGGAAACAGCTTTTAATTCAGGCAGAAATCATCTGCACTACAGGACACTGCTGAAAAACATTAACCCACCCCCCACACAAACATTATTTGTCCGGGCCAGTTATTTTTCTCCAGTTTTCCAGCAAAATTAATTAAGCAAAGATTAAATAAAAAAATGTTGAAGGCTTTTTGATATTAAACTAACTATAATCTGAGGCTGAGGCTGAATCCTTAGTATTAGTATGATGCTGGACTCTTCTTTTTTCTCCTTGTGGATTAGCAGGCAGATCTCATGAATATTTCAGTGTCCTTGTGGGAGCAGAATGGGAAAAGAGGAGGGGAACACAGAGGGCGTTGATATACATCTCACATCCCATCATCATATGGTGTGAGACTTTGGGCGATGTGAGGCTAACCTCCAAATCAAGGGAAAGAATTTGATGCCTTTAAAAAATATAAAACTTAAGAAAACTAATTTTATTTCAACTCAACTTTGGCGTAAGCTACTTGTGCTTCTTGTTGCTGTTATTCTCGACATCTTTTTAAAAAAAAATCTTATGTTATTGTTTATTTTGTGGTTGTTATGATCCGTTTGTGCAAATGACTAAAACAGATGTTCTCACTTACCTCGAGTGGTACCTTGGTAGTTTCATTTTTATTGATGCAGGTTTTAAGACCTTTTTAGGTGCTTATGTGCATCTTAAAAAACTGGACTACTTTCTAGAAAACATGTCGCTCTTCCACAGAGCATTAAGCCGTTAACAGTTTCAGATGAAATATGTTAACAGGCCTCTTTAGTTTGTCCACTTTTAACAGCTGTTGAAAGGTTCCTATGTGAATTTAGGACAATGCTATCATAAAACACCAACAAGTGAAAGTTAAAACAAACTGATCACTCTTCTTTGCAAACTATAAGAATGACATTTTGTTTCTTTAGCAATTAGAAGGCCAAAGCCAATTATGCATATGCATTCTCCTTGGATGGTCCCCGAGTTGGGTAGTTGGAAACAATTGCTTCTAATTTCTGTGTATTCATGAGCTTAAAGCCATGGATGCTAAAAAGAATTGTAATAATTGCTCAAAGAATTCAGCGACTATTTAATAGCTGTTTCCATGATTTGTGTGTCAACAAAAAGCAAAAAGAAATCAGATCAGGAACTAGTTTTCCAGATTATATCGACACTGCATGAATGCATCACAAATGCCTTATCTTGCAATGTTAATGAAAGTGAAAAATAATTCCTGTATTCACCCCAAGAATTTGTTCCACTCTAAAAGTTTAATCTCAGGCTACACTCTTCCACCAAGTTTCATAAAAATTGGGGAACTTTTTTCTGTGCTTCTGCTGACAGACAAACACACAAACTCAACTGCAAACATAACTTCCTTGGTGTAGATAATAACGTTTGCATATCACTAACTGAACAGCTTGTCGGGGCTATGACATTACGATTGTTGTGATTGGACCAGAATCAACGCTCACAAAAAAACGATGATGGATTTTGTAGTTTGATAATTGATTTGCAGGTTGGTCTGGAGGAGAAACAACCTGAAGTAATTGGAACATTAATTTTGGAAGGATATGTTGATTTTTAATAGAGCTTGGGGCAGCATGAAAAAAATTCTATTCACCTCCTATTGAGCGGAAATTGTTATCCAAAGCACACAAACTTTAACAATGTGAAAGAAAAAACAGTGGAGGAGGCTGAACAGATTTCATCAGGCATTTTTGACAGATGTCCATGACTCACACAATATTGGTGAAAGCAGAAATATCAGAAATTAATATCCTGAATACTAGGCAAAAGAAACAGCATGCACTGATTCTGAAACTTTCTTTAAATTGTTCTGGTTATAGATCTGTGAATTTTTTTCTCAAAGAACTTGGCAGGCACCAGAAAGTTAGACATAAACCTAATATTGTGTTATTTGCTTGCTTTTTAGTATCAAACATGCACCCTGCTAAGACAAATATTTCAAACAAAAAACATTTCTATACATTTAGCCGTACACCAACAGAAGTAGAAATCTTTCCAGAGAGGTTGCCATGGTGCTCGGAGCTCCAGCGGCGCAGCAGGAAGCGACACGGTGGGAGGACGGGTTGTTTTCTCAGCATGACTCTGTTTATCTTTTCATATATCTAAGACCTGGTTTATTCATTAGGAAAAGATGAAAGAAGCAATTTAGCAAATGGGACGACACAGAAATGACACGGTGTGGAAGATGATTGCCTGCCTGGAGGCGTGATGAAAGGACTGCAAGCGGCGGCGGCATGACGGAGTTAGACTTTGAATTTATGTGTGACCTTACCGTCGCAGGTGTGTGTGTTGCACAGGGCCTCTTCAGTGTGCAGTCCTATGCAGATGTCCCCTCCATTAGTGGGCTCGGGGCTGTTGCAGGAGCGTGTGCGCTGGTAGTGACCCCCGCCACAACCCACTGAGCACACAGACCAGGACGACCAGCAGGACCATGCACCTTTTACTGTAACACACACACACACACACACACACACACGCTTGCATCACAAATTGCAATTTGCTTATGAGGATTTGTGACATGACTCTGAAGAAGCCCCCCAGTCCTGCTTGTTTGTTGTTGTTATTTGTTGCGCCAGATGGATGAACCTCAAGGCTGCATGCAAAATGTTTTAAGTCCAACACAGAATTGATACCTATTGCACCACCTGGGCACCTTTGATGTATTTGTTTTTAATATTTAGTACTTGTGCAAACCTTTATCACAATGCTTTCTGTAGCTAATCCTAATAGGCTATAACCAACCTGTTGGAGCCCAGCTGGTGACGCTAGCTTCAGGGAGACTAGCAGCCGCATTAGTGAAAAAATATGGATGTCCCACAAACAATGAACACATTTTGTCCGTTCATTCATTTTCTTGTCTTCCTGTTTGTCTTCATACATATTTTCCAGTCGTTTTTCTTACACTGAGTCCTATAGGGTGCCACAGGAAGTATGTTAGCATTTTAGCACCTGGGCCCTTCCTCTCAAACTCAATGAGGATTTTGAATGTGTTTTCGTTAGATGCCTGAAATAAAGTCTGTGGTTAACACAAACGAGTTAACACCCCAACCTGTGAATTTTTAAGTTTTTACGTGTCCTCAAAAAGGAGGGAACCCCTTCACACATCACACTATTGAGAATTCGCCCACATACTGCAGGCAAATTCTCAATAGACTCCATGAAGATGCTACTTCCAGGTTAACCGTCAAAAATACATAACATTGTTTACTCTCTAATTGCTGCACATACGCTATATTTCATATATTTTCCCACAATCTGTGTCTATATTGGGGGTTGTCTTGCTGATCATATCTGATTTTGCTTTGTTCTATCTTGTTTTGCATCAGTTGCATTGATTCAGTCCACCCATGGGAGCCGTCTGATCGAATCAGAAGAGCGTGACTGACTAATTGACTGGCTGGTTGACTGGCTGGTGTCTGTCTAACTGACGTCACTGTGCTGCAGAATTCTCTATTAGCTGAGTGGATTAGTGTGACACAGAGTGAGGCAGGCTGTGACCACTTCACTCTTACTGGCTCCTCACAGCCGGCCACCGCTCTGCCTCACTGTGTTTTTGACTAACTGGCTGTTTATGTGGTTCACTTGCTGAGTGTCTGACTCACTGAATTACTGAAGGACCCACTGACTGACTATCTGACTGACATACTATGACTCGCACTGTCTGCATATCTTCCTGTATAGCAGATGAATGTTCAGAAATGTGAATTTGAGAGGGAAAACGGGCCATTCCTGACACTCACGTCACTTTCATTTAAATTGGATGAGCCAAATTCATAGGGAGAGCTGTAGACTTGAGTCACAAGAATTTTGACCTGGTAAAGTTCGTGCATAACCACTTATTCGAGACTTGGGTTTCATTTGTTTTGAATGTCTTTAGCCCTATTAACTTTGATCTGGGGACCTCTAGTCATTTGTAATAAGTGCAGAGGTCCCATAATCCCAAATCTGCGATGTCTCCAACCACAAATAACCTACCATATTCAGCCAAACACACAGATTATATGAAAATATCAGTCCCATGTGAATCAGCTATTAATTGGCTATGAGGTTATTAAGATGGCGGCGTTAACAGAATTTTGGCCGGGTTTGTCTAAGATTTTTTCTTTTTTTTCAATATACATATACCATTTGCTAGATAAATTCTGTTTGACCAAAAACAGTGGAAAACTTCAAACGCTAGTACTTATATTGCGACTTTAAAAGGCTGGTTAACCACCATGCAGTCTGCTGGCTTGTAGCTGGTCTCTGGAATTATTTATATGGCTTAACACAACACAAATTTCCATACCACGTGGTAAGAATAAATATCAATATACTTTCAGTCTTGAGTGTTTGAGAGGTTTTTGCATTTCTGGTGTTACAAGTCATCTGGTTGTCCTGTTAGGTAGTGACAGGAAACGCTGCGACGCAAGATTACAGGAATGTTGGAAGTAATATCTTGCATATTTGGAAATTCTGGTGCATATTATGAACCTAAAATATAAGGTGCATGCAGACAGGTGTCAGAACTGTGCTGAGCACCAGAAATAAAACACCAAGACAGGCCTACTGTCAATATATTTAAGTAAAATAAAGACATGCTGGGCTTATTTCTAAATCACATGAGGTCTTCTGGTAATACAAGTCTTAGCGAAAAGGGCTTTAGACTTTTACTTGACTAAGATGGAATCCTATACTAATTTGACTAATCTTAAATGTCTTCAGAATTGTTTTTGTTCAGAAATGTATGAGACTTAACTTTCTCAACTGATCAGAGACTTGGAGTTGTATTAAATGACCAAAGAAACTTCTTAAACTTGTCCTGACTGATTTGAGGCTTAAGCTGAACTGTCCTGACAGGGCTGAGACTCGACTCAGACTTGTACTGACTGATGTTTAAATGCTTTTTAATTGTCACAATTGATGACTTTCAGTTGTCTAATGGACTTGTCAGTTGACTTTGATAAAACTTTTTTTTTTATCTTCTCTTGATAAAAGGGGTGAAATTAACTTTTTTTCTGCAGGGACAGAAAGGTTCACTTGACATTGTGCCATAAACTGGAGTTTCAGAATGCAAACTTTACTTAAAGGACTGTTTTTTAGGTCAGAAGTTCCTCTAATGAAACTCATAATTGAACTCAGGCTTGCTGTGACTTACCAAATGACTCAATGTCTGCCTGCCTCCTTCACATACTCACACTCTCACACTCACACTCACACACACACACACACACACACACACACACACACACACACACACACACACTATTCATTTCAATCTCCAAAGCAATCTATATTACCTCCGTCCTTCTCTCTAATCTCATCATCAATTACTATTTTGCACTCATTCTCTCTTTTGTCACTGGCCTTGTCCTTCTCACCTGCGTTTCTTCCCAGGGAGACCGGCTGTACACGTGACACTCATGGCGAAAGGCTTTTCTGATTGGCCACCTCCCAGCGGGACCTAACCAAGGCTGCTGAGCCCCTTTAGTTTGCATTTGTGTTACATGTGTCAGTTGCTAAGATAACCACTATGATTTTAAACGGACATTTAAATACACTAAAGGACTATAAATACAGTTGTGTATTTAGGGGAGCTTTTATGAGGAGCTAATGCCAGCCATTGTGTGTGTGTGTGTGTGTGTGTCCTCAGTCTGGTTTAATAAGTGCAGTCTGTCAGTGCAGCAGTCTGTGGTCTGAGTTCGAGGTCAGCTGATTATGGTTTGATGAGGAGTTTGAAATAGATAACTTCATTTGTCCAAGAACTCTCGCTGCACTGCAGCAGCTGCTGGTAACCATTAGCTAATGAAGCTAATGATCCACTCAGCAGCATTTCACTACCAGCATTGACCTTCCTCTCTGTCTCTATCTCAGTGTGCATGTATCTTCTTCATGAACCCATAATGTACAGAAGAGACAAAAAGGCTGCTAACTGACCTTACCTGCACTCCTGAAAGCTGTATTACAGATACTTTTAGAACAACATGATGATAAAAAAACACCATGTGTAGTTTTCAGATCTTTAGACTCATTTAAGGCTGTTAATTGTCGTGATTGAAGTTCTTTGATTGATCAGATTTTTCTCTTTCAAACCTCCTCTGTATCTCATGATGGGAAGCCCCTCTGGCAAGGAGGGAGACAAGGACTACCAGGAGAGCCAGGTTAACCTGATCTGTTCAGCAACGACACTGAGGAGCATGAAGATGCCATTCTTTTCCTCTGCTCTGTTAATACTCCAGTAAACTAGTCAATACCAGTTTGAACTTGTTCTGGAGGGAATATTAGGGAAAGCATACCAAATGAATAAATTATATGACAACTTTGTAACTGATTTGAATTGATTGAGATTCACCACAGAGTAGGGTAGATTTGGGTTGTATAAAGTGGTGCAGCATGTTACATTTTTAGTTGATATTCTGGAGATCAACTCGGGTGAATTCTTGTTTGAGAATAAACTCTATTGCCTCTGACTGTCTCCAGTAAAATTTTGGAGTGTTTTCAGACATTAGTAGTAAAGCATTGTTGAAGGTCGCTGAATGTTGGAGAAGTCCAGACGCCTACGCAGGCTGTTACCTCTGGGGAACCTCTGTCAGAAACTACAATGCAAAGGGTGTTTTTCATCGAAGAATCTGAATAAAACCAATACATTTCTGAGGTTTTGTGTGTGTGCAGGAATGCAATCAGTCATGTAGACATGGTTTCGGTGTGTTTTACTCACCAGGACACGCCTGGACGTTACAGTCCTGGTACTCCACAGGTGACCCACGGCATGCAACAGGGGCGCTCTTCCCTTCCGGTCCAGAACAGGTTCGCCGTCTGGTGCGGTACCCTTTGGCACAACTCTGTGAGCAGCTCGACCAGGTCTCCCACGATGACCAGCCGGCACCGGCCACTCTCACCACCGGCGTCTTCAGCAGCTCCTCGACAAGGGCTGCAGAGAGAGGAAAAAGTGGTTAAAAATGAATAAAATAACAGTTTCAGGTTAGATTAAAGTCACAGAAAGAAATATATGCAGTGCTGTCAGATTGAAAGTATATAGAAGGTAAAGAGAGACGTGAAGCATGCAGATTCTGTGAGAGTTAGTCATACAGTGTATACGACTTTGCCAGCAGGCATATTTCTCTGTCTGTCCTTCTCTCAAACTCTATCTGTGTCTCTCATGCAGCCTGCCGTTACCCGCTGTCAGCGTTTCATCAGTTTGTCAGAGTCAATGCAGCCCCCCAGGAGGCTGACAGGGGGAGACAGGTAATCGATTCAGGAGAGGGGGCATGAAAAAGCCACCAGTGGAAAGCAGCGGACTGTGACCCTGTGCAGCGCTCTCTCTCTCTCTCTCTCTCTCTCTCTGTATGTGGAAGTGCTGGACTGTGACCCCGTCACTAACCGCATGTAGGGGGAGCTAACAGGTCTAACGGGAGGGCCCTTCCAACATGTCAAGCTCTTAATGGAAGAAATCTTTACATGCTGCTGCCTTCTCACCGTGCTTGTATAGGAGTGACAGGTGACTATGTGGTACTGTCTCCATTTCTAAATGCAAAAACTGTAGTTCTGTGGTGGAATGTCAAGAAGTACATTTACTCAAGTACTGTACTTATGAACAATTTGTAACTTTATACTTCTACTTCACCACATTTTGAGGCAAATATTTTACTTTTTCCTCCACTACATTAAGCTGACAACTTTGACAGGCAACTTTTCAGGTCAAGATTTAACCCAAAAACATGATAAATTTAAAGTGATAAGACATTTTTTAATTAAACCTCATAACAGCATATAAAGTAATTAAAATGAACCCTATCTTGAGAAATTAAAACACTGCTTACATTAATGCATCAATGATAATAATCTAATAATATGTTTAGAATATATAAAACAATCTGTGTGGGTCAATTCTGCATAACGAGTACTTTTGATACTTAAAGTACATTTTGATGCTGATACTATTGTACTTTTACTGAACCATGTATAGTGGAGTAATTTCAAAATGTGGTATTAGGATCTGAATGCTCCTTCCACCACTGCTGCAGATACAGATTATTATCTTATTGACATTTCCCCACATGATACAACTTTGCCTCTCAATTCTTTCATCATTTTCTTTTTATCAGTTCCCATTTCAAAGACACATTGTCCAAAAGGGTCAAAGCCTCTGTGTGAATTAACCGTTGTTCAGATTTCCCATTGCAACATGAAAGGAGAAAAACTTCTATTGCTGAAAAACCATTTAGTTGATTGTTGTACAAGAAAAAAGCCATCATGGGACTTTCAGAGGAACTGCTATTCCCCTCAGGTTCAGTTCATATTGGGTTCAGTATAGACACAATGCAATATGGGCTTTTAAACCTGCTGAGAGAAATCTTGTGACCATGTGAGTCACTTGACCACAGAAGAATGTGTACTCAAGGCCCTTCAAGGTTTCTTTGAAGTGGGGTCCGTCATCTGGTTGAAGTTTATAAACTGATGTTGTATTTTCTGAAAATGTGAGTGAGGGACAGCAGGCATACTTAATCTTTTGCTGTTACTGAATAAAAAGAGGCTGCTTTGGATTAAAACTAAATGTTAATCCATTTTAAAATATTTTTTTCCTTAAATATAGAACTCAACCACATACATAGACCTCACCAGCTGGTTAACTTACTATCCGTTTCGCAGACTGCTGTTCCATCATTGGGACAGAAGCGCGTCTCCACCTTCCGGCGTCCAATCTGCAGCTCGTGGGGATCGGACAGGTGGGCCCGGCACATGTAGCGCATCCTCTGCTCCTGGCGAGCTCCGCCCTGAGTCACGTTGACGGGCATCCAGGGAGTCCAAGGTGTGTTCCTCTTTACCTCTGGACACGCCTCCAGGTTACAGGCCTTGTACTCCTGGATGAGAAGGTGGAAGAAGTCAGGTGTGCAGCAAACTTTTTATTCATAGTTTGTGTCAGACACAAGCAGCAACCTCTGTGGCTGATAAATTAAACCAACGCAGAAGTGCCAAAAGCTGCATTCCCTCCACTCAATCATAAACTCCCCATGTTAAAACAGCTACATTTACAGCAGAAATATGTTTGAAGCCTGGTACAAACAACCGCTTTGGGTCTCCATAGCTAATTTCCTCTTCCTGGCAACTGTACATGGGAAACATTTTTATATAACTTTCCCATTTAAAATATATTAAGGCTTCAGGTTATACATGGTGCTGTCAAAGATGATGTATTTCAGCAAACGTTTTCATTTTGAGACTATGTCCACATTTTATACAGTCTATGGTCACATCCAACTAGAAGATTCTGGACACCTATTTTTGAATGAGCTGATTCATTTGTGAACCAGCAATTCTTTTAATTTGGGGTGGTGACGGTTCATACTCTGATGGTGGTGGTAGAGTGAAAGTGTGAGGGTCACCATCCACAGAATTCATCCTTCAGTAAACATGATTTTTTTCAGAAATTTGTCCCATTATTGTATAAGATAGATTTCTGTTTCCAGGTGGTAAGTAGAGGGGAATTTTTTCAATCATCAAAATTAGATATTTTCTTTCCCCCAATCTCTGACTTTAGTTGGTAAAGATTGGTGCCTCCTGTACTGAACTATGTGTACTTTGTGCATGGATATTCTGCAATATTATTTTTGAATTCATTATTTTCATTTTGAAACTGAACTCTCTGGTCCCCAGAGACTGTCAGTCATCACATAACATTCACATTTTTCACTTAAAAGAAAAAAAAGAAATGTGACATTTTGTTTCGGACGTCGAGAATTTCATTGACATTTAAAAGTATATTTTGTAAACAAGAAGCTAAATGGGAACATGCTGTCACTGTGCTGAGCCGTTCTCGTATAAATGAAGAGTTTCTTCAACAGCATGCCTCATATTGTCCATAAACTACTAAATGTGGCCTTACATGCTCAAATGTTCTGTCCTGGAGGCTGACAGATGTTCTTCAGTCTTGTTTGTTTATTTGTGTGTGTATTTATGTGTGTGTGTTTCTTACCAGTGCACATCCTGGGCAGCTGTTGCCATTTTCACAGGTGCGGACCCTGGAGTGGACACCTCCTCCACACTCTGTGCTGCACTTGGTCCAGGAGCCCCACGGGGACCAGAAGATGGGCTGAGGACAGGACACTCCTTCATTGCAGAACCTGGGGAGGTGGAGGTGGAGGTGGAGGTGGGGGAGTTTAGGAGGATTGATTGTAACAAACATTCAGTAGCAATGAGAGCTGAAGACTTGAGGCTTGGACTGGAGTTTGATTTAAGACTTTGACTTGATCTACTTGAAACGTGACTGTCTAAAGACTAAAACTTGGAACCCATGTGCTTTCGGTCTGAAAACAATTTAGCCTCTGGGGCAACAGGCCAATATTAATGGGGCTCCGCTACAACCAGCAGTGTAGCATCCATATAAATGGGTATATATGGGCCAAGAGTTTCCCCCATGGGTTGGTCATTGTTTACATTGTTTACAGTCCAATTAGCAACTTCATTAACACTTTCTGTAGGTGTTTTAGGTTCAGACGTAATTTTGACTAAATCTTTTATCAGACATCTGCATATTAATACAAATTAATAAAAAAAAGTGAATGCAAAAAAGCTGAATCCTTGTCACAGTATAGTTGATGGGTTCCAAAATTACATTCCAATGCATTCCATCTCTTTTGCTCTCCAAAAGCTGCAACCCAAAGCCCCTTCAAACATGATTGGCCAATTCTTCTCCCACTATAAATGTAAAACAAGATGCTTCCAATACTAGAATCTTATCCTGTTGCCTATAGATTCTGTACTCATATGCAGACATTTGTATATATTTATATTATATATATATATATATATATATATATATATATACGTGTGTGTGTGTGTGTGTCTGCGTGTGTGTGTGTATATGTATATGTTTATGTATATGTTTAGAGCTTACTTAAGATTTGACCAAAGATTTGAAGTAAGTTATGTAAAGGACTCTAGTCTCAAGTTTATAATGAGGAGAATTCTATTGAAATCCTTCCAGAGCTCATTATTTGATTGGAAAAGTGCATTTTATCATTGCAATCCTCAGATTAGATCTATACTTTATGAACACATCTCTTCATCCTCACCTCTCGTCCCTGCTCGGCCCCACACACACACGGCCGCCGTGTCGAGGTGAGGGGTTGTTGCAGGAACGCTGTCGCAGCTCAAAGCCCGTACCGCAGGTTGTGCTGCACTGTCCCCATGACGACCAAGGCGTCCAGCCTCCATTTCTATGGCAACAGACACATGGTAAAGTATCAGTGACCAGTTTCACAACGGTTTTAAAAACCTGCATAATTATTCACCAGTGCTTTTAGTATTATTCCTTCACAGGAAGGGGGAAAAAACAGAAAGCGCCTTTTAGCTTTAGCCTAATCATCGCTCTGATTCTGAGCTTCTGGAAACAGAAATGCAAGAACACACAGGGAGCCCATTCTGACTGGGAAACATTCATTCAATTTGCTTAAGTGCTTTGTTCCTGGGTAGCACTTCTCATGATTTAATTGCCACTTTCTGCAAAAGCACAATTCAATTTCGACACCAAGGATTAAATCTGGCATAGCTATCCAGCGGGATGAAGGTGCCTAAGCTCTTTGTGTCTCTGCTCTCTGTAAGGCTGATTGGCCAATTCCCCCTGCAGACAAAGGCGATGAAAGGTGTCGCAAGGAGAACCTGGATGTCACCTACACTTTCTAATAAGATTCTTCACGTTCATGATCTTTCTCATGTTCTGTCGGAGCGTAAATTGTGCCCCGAGGTGGATGCTTCAAAGTCAGTCCGGACATTGCTACCACAATAGCAGAGTTTAAGAAAAGATAAAGATCCTATTTGCAAAAATAACAGGCTTTATATCCTCAATCATAACACTGAAATCCTCTTTAGCTTGCCAATATCCAGGGAGTCTCATTCTTTACCCTTTTTATTCATGACATAGAGTAGATATTTATGTAGATGACAGAATGTGACAGTTTGCTAAATGTCCAAAGTGAAAATTCTTCTTACTTTCTGTGTTTGAATAAGAGTGGAAAAGTATGGCTATACGCCAACCGGGCACTTTATTATGTACACCTCTTCAACTGCTCATTAACACTAATATCTAATGAGCCTATCACGAGCTGATAAACTTGAAAGCGGTGGCCAGTGCCCAGTGTGTGTAGATGCAAAACAGTATGTAAGCAAAGCAGAGTTTTGTAGGTATGTTTGCCTGATGTCCGCCATTATTCATGTTTAGTATTATTTTGTGAGAGAATGTTTTAGTTGCCCGTGTTCTCCTTTCTTTCTTTTTTCTTTCTTTCTTCTTCCGTCACATCTTTTCTTTCTTTCTTTTTTATTTATTCATTTTTTTCCCTCTTCTTAACTTTTGGTTCCTGAACATTTTTCAAAAGCTGGAAAAATTAAATCAAAACATTTGAAATAAACTGCACATCATATAAAATGTAAATTGAATATAAAGCACATTTCAGAACAGAAAGGCACTCTACATAAGGCATTGGAGCAACAGTTTAAAAAAGAGAAAAGAAAATCAATTAAAGTAGAATACAATTGAAATACAAATAGACTAGAAAGAACAGATAAGTGATTCAGTGTGCAGTGTAGAGGTACTACAGACTGACTGCTTCCTTGAGATCTAAGGGACCTATTGGGTGGATATTCTTCAAGCATATCAAAACTGTATTTTGCGCTGAAGGCTGCTAAAGAATAGATTTTTAAGGGATGTTGCTAGTATATAAATTACTAACCTAACTGGCAGTGTAAAGAATCAAGAACAGGACGTTATGTGCTCTGTTCTTTCATCTGGCATTTCTGAATGTGCTGCACTTTTTTAAATAGACATTTTTAGGAAGAAAGGACAAGACACTGTTGCATTAATTCACCATTATGGAGACGAAGGAAATAATGAGTCTCTAAAGCTTGCCTGGATTTTATAGTTTTAGTTCTTTTTTGTTTTACATGATAAAGAGACAGATTTAGATACTGTCTTGATGTGAAACTGGTTTTTCATTTCTTCTCCTTCCAAGCTTCAGAAAAACATAGTCTTTCATCTTTGTTAGAAACATTTCTTTCTCCTCTTTCTTTCCAATATTGAAAACATCTTTGCAACTTGTGCATTCATAGTTCTAATAGAAAATGAGGTTGTTTTGATATTCTTAACGTTAGTAAAAAGGCTACACACGGCTGTCTGTGTGTCTCTTACAGTGTCATTGTTAAATGCTCCACCAGCCTTGACAAAGTGTGACACTCATGTTCGTTCAGTAACACAGCACAATTATAAAGTGTTCACACATTCAAGCCTGTCTCTTTTTTTTAATTGTCTGTGATCCATGTCTCAAATTATGCTTTGTTGTGTCCTTTTCAGGGAATTAGGCCCGGAAAGTCCTTGAATTTGATACTTTAGAAGGTGTGGGAACCCGAATTACTATTTCTTTATACCATAGGCCTGTTATTATTATTATTATTATTATTATTATTATTTGTGATGGTTACTATTGATTCATCACAATCAATGCAAAAAACAATAATTTTCTGCTGTTTCTTTGCCTACCTGGAGCAGTTGGAGACTTCGATGGTGGGGCCCTCACAGTTTTTGCCCCCACATCGCGGCGCGGGGCTGTCACATGACCTGGAGCGACACAAACAGGAGCTCACGCCATCCACGCTGTCATCGTTGTTGCAGGGCTGCCAGGGCGCCCAGGCTCCGAAGCCTCCGTTGGTGGTTTGATTCCGCAGCTGGAAAACAAACACAGGTCATGATGAAAGTGAGATCAGGTCAGCAAACACAAGCCGGGTTAACACTCGGTGACTCCTCTGAGTTCATAATAAAAGTAGGTTTAGACTGCCAGAGAGACTGGAGTTTTCTTTCTCAGATGGAGAGTTTGCAGAGGATTATGCGGAAATAAATTTACTGCAATTCACTTCACTTAATCAGCCCAATTCTCCTTCCTTCCTTCCTTCCTTCCTCAACTACTCCTACCTCCCACACACTGAGAAGTCGTTAGTCATGGATGATGCCATGTGAAAGATGACCTCAACAGGACCTCTGAGCCTTACAGGGTCCTATGAGCACAGATGTGATGTAAGATGTGACGGCTTCTTACAGTAAGTGCTGCAGTGATGTGACTCTTACCGGACAAACCGTGATGTTTTGCTTCCATTGGCTCATGTTGGAGCTGTCCTCCAGCGTGGTGCATCTGCGCTGCCTAAAGTCCCAGCCGCAGTAGGGGTCCCTCGCCTCCAAGCAGAGCCTGCAGGGGCCAGGAGACAGGAGGAGGGAGGAACACCGTCAGCAAACTAAGTAGCTGAATTGTTTCATTTAGACATAAATAAATATACAGTGAATGTACCACAGTTAAACAAAAAGTGTATTTTACATCTGTATTCTCTGGACGTTTATAACAATCACCCTTAATTAGCAGAAAATAAATAAATAAACTTGAATAAAAATGTTTAAAGAGCAACTTTATTTATTAACTTATTATAACTTTATAGAGAGTTTTCAGCATGCTCCCTCACATGCAACTTTCAGAAAACAACTAAAACTCCATATAAGAGTACAAATCAACACTTTCTTTACAGCTTCCAGACACTAAATTTACTTTCTTTTGGGAAGAACATGCAAAAAACTAACATTGTAATGCACTCCAGACTGAAAAAAACAAATGTTGGCAAAATAGATTAATATTTATTTCTACTAGCTAAAAAACGGATTTCTTTTAAAATAAATAGATACAGAAACTCATACAATAAGAATACAATAATAAAACAGTGAAATGGGATACAAGCTTGCAGATAATTCATAACAGAATAAGTTAACAAAACAAGTCCAGCATTGAGAAGAACTGTGAGTAAGACATATCCAAACACACTGGTCTCAGACCAGCTGAACTGCACTAAACTGTACATGGATTACAAATAGTTCTGAAAGATGATGAAACCAGACTTTTCCCATGCATCGTTTCTCCCTGGGCTCCCACACAAAACAACACTACACACGGTACATCACCCAAACAGTGATTAAATATTTGTAAGCTCCTCCAGTAAAACAGAGGCTTAATGCTGGCTAATTAAATCTAAAGCTGTTAATGACGAGGCTAAGCCGCCAGAGCTGATCTGGATGCCTCAGGAAAGCGGGATAAAGGCATCAACTGAATAACTCCTCTCTCTCAAAGACTTCCCTGTACTTTCTGCCTGCTTTCCTCTCCTTTTTATCCTCCTTTTGTCTCTCTATCCTCCCTCACTCTCATCCTCCTCGACTCCTTCATCGCAGCATTGTAGCTTCCCTCCTCTCCTCTGTTCATTCAGCTGAAAGGAGAGATTCTTGTTGTTGTTGTTGTGTGTGTTTTTTTTCTTTCTTCCCTGGCACAGACATTCATAGTTTATTTGAAGAGCCCTGTAGTGTTTTAGCCTGGAGGTTGAGGAATCTCCAAGTGTTGATACAGCTCTCTGTGCCAGGTCTGGGGCTCCGTGGTGAACCCGAGGTCGACTTAGATCTAATAAAGACATTGCTGCTTAGCCAGCACATCAGAGGTGACCCCACAGGCGGAGAGCGACGGAGCGGAGCACTGGAGGGGAAAGGAGAGAAAGAGAGAGGCCGGAAGAAGACCACTTCCCTCATGACGCATTCACCAATATCATTCTTGTCTGTTGTTTTAATTAAGCGGCACTTTTACAGGATGCAATCTCCAATAAGGATGAAACAATCATCATAATGAGGTCAGCCACAAATTCACACTTCAGTGAACCTAATAGTCCTTTTGAACGTGCTGGGGGAGGAGCGTGCTGCCGTTTGGACTCAAGGTCGACTATATTGTATCTGTGATGTGTGGGTTTGCATGGTCGTCATAGCTGGAGAATTCTCATTTGGCGTTCTGATTACCAACACACACACACACACACACACACACACACACACACACACACCATTACAGAGACCAGCTAAGCGGAACAATTAATGTGAGAGTATTTCAAGGATGGAATAAATAATGCTGTATGAAAGGAAGAGGTGGGAGAATTTGAGGCCTAATTAGCTCTGGGTAAAGAGTGCCAAAAGGCAGGCTGGGAAGCTTCTGACCTCAGGGAAACACTCAGTTAGTCCTGGGTGCACCCTGTTTGCAGTAATTTGGAGAAAAATGCTGATTGAAATATGAAAAAAGGAAGACAATGCCTACTGTGGGAGTATCAGCTTGAAATAAATGCTGTATATTTGCCTGCAGGATCCACTTTAATGCTGTGGGCTAATATATTTACACAGTTGCAGGCTCATAGGAACACACAAACACCTAAAACACAAGGTTCAGCAAGAGTTGGTCTGCTTTAGATGGACACTGATGTCCCATAATGCAATGCACAAGGGAAAGAAAGTAGCCGCTCACAGGTACAAAAAATGAAAACAAATTGCAGATGATAGTGATGCAGCTAAAGGAAGATTTTGGAAAACAAAACCAACAAAGAAATCATGGCAAAACATTTTGTTCTGTCTTTGTGAAGCTTAATCGAAGGTCGAATCATAATTTTCGTTTGATTGACATTAATACAGATTGCATCATTTTATGTTAGAGGAACACTAAGGTACATTGATTTTATAATAACAGCAAAAAGTACATATAATGACATATTCAGAAAAGATGCTGCTGATATAATATGAGGAATTGGTTCATGGCATAGGTTTGCAGTCTCAGTATTTTCTCTGATAATTTCCCTCACCAGAGGCCATTTAATAAATGAGGATTTACCTTTGGGGAGAAAAAAAGAGGCGTACCAAGGTGTTTAGCTCATACTCTGACCTTTTTGCAGCGGCATAAAACACCAGCAGAGTGTTCTCAGTGCATTCCCCTCCTGACGGCTCACCGTTTTTTAAAAAACAGGATCGCTGTAAAAGTCAATTAGAAGCGGTGTGGGTGGACCGAGGGCATTGGGATGGGAATAAAAGGGATAATTTCTTTAGGTTTAGATGGGAGGCTGCAGATACACAGGAATGTGAGGCATCTAGACCGTATGAGAGTGGGTTTTCTGAAAACCCCTCCATCTGTGTGCACTGTGAGGGTGTGTCTTTGTACTGTGGGTGTTCCACTATGTGTGAGAGAGTCGCTTTGACAAGTCTGCAGGGAATTGGCTGATATTTAATTCAGCAGCGTGCCTGCCCACTGGCACACTATATCAAAACAGAGAAGCCATGGAACATGGCCTGTTAAATTTTAAACAGACCAAGCAGCAAAACCCACCAGCCTATATAACAATATGTCGGGTGGAGTGGCATCGGAAGATAAATCTGTCCGATTCTCTCTGTGGGGGTGTAATTGGCATTTTAAATCGTTTGTGAATGCTGTAAAAACCAGTGTCTCCTTTTATTACAGACCCTTTAACAACTAGACATAAAAACAATAGTTCACCTCGCCTTTAATGGCAGGCCGTCAGTGTGTAATTGCAAATATGATCACCAGAACTGATAAATTATGGATTGGAATCAGCCATTATTAGCTGTAGCACTGACACTCTGGGAATACATTAGCAAAGGCTGTCTGCAGGGTCCGGCTCTAGTTAAACATATGTCTGCATGCGCCGGCCTCTCTCCATCTCTCCACACGAGCAATGGCATTTTTTTGCAGCCGCTCTCAGGAGACCACCACTGACAGCCTCTCAGTCCTCGTCCTCCCTCCAGGGAAAAAAGTCCATCCCTGGGGCTTTTCTCTCCGCTGTGCCGGGCTGAGTTGGCCATTTAGGAAGTCTGCCGATGATGAATCAGAAACACAGAGAACTCCTGCTAGCACTCAACGCTAATACATCCAATTAGGCCCTGTTGGAGCCAGCCAGAAGACTGATGGTGGCCGGTCCAAAAAAATCAGGAAAACAAAAGTGAGATGGCTGTCTGCCAACAAACGCCTGCTGTCCTCCATGTACAATTTTAGTCCCTGGTGAATAAAAAGGAGCTGCATTATCATGGAAAAACAACGGGAGGCAGGCAACAAGAGTTTCTGGTGTTTTAGGTCTATAAAAGTGTTTTTACAAAACAATGTATTATTAGTATTAGGACAGAGAGAGAGAGGACAGGAAAATATATATTAAAAAGCAAGGAAATGGATGGCAAAATGGGTGTAACAGAGACAGGGAAAGATATAAACTGAACCAAAAAGAGAGGTGACACTGAAATCAGCACTTAACTGTGGTCACTTCAGGGCTGTAGGTGAAGTCAGTACATCTGAAATTATTAATGAATCTACTTTGCAGTGGCCACTCATCTTTTAGAATCCCTTTTTGACTATCTTTCAACATTTATTACAGACTAAAGTTATAATGAACTCAAACTCAAAGATGCTACGGAGATATATAATCAGTTGGCTGAGAATACAGCATCACTACATTTTATCTGATATTAAAATACAAAGCATGGATGACTTACAAACTGGCATTTTTTCACAGTTTACTTCAGCCAACTACTAGCCATAATCAGCCAGTCGTTGAAACGACTGAAACTGAAGTGACACAAGCAGCTTAATTTTTTCAAATAAAAAACAGAACAAATCCTCTTTCAGGACTTTCCGAGCTCCTTATGGTTGTCGGAAGGCTTTTCCTTAGAAACAATCTTTGCTGAAACACAGATACCAGCTATTCACAGAATTAATAATTTATAGCTACAACAAATATAATCTGCTGCCAGTGCTACAAAAATAAAAAGTTTGCATTGTATGTTTCTGACAACCACAGATTTTGTTGAATCATGACATTTATAAACCGCTGCAACACATTTTAATTTCCTACTGATCACACACTGACAGATCTTGACCCAGAGAAAAGCATAAAAATCATATATTTGGGAAGATAGAAAGTTTTTTAAGAAAGCCAAAGTTTTAAACAAATGGATTGTGAATTCATCAGCATTTACTGGGCATAGATTCAATAAGAAACTATAAAAAGGAGAGAAAAATACTGGATGCAGTTGTGTAGGAGCTACAGAAAGTGAAGCAGGATTTAATCTACTTACACACGGAAGGTATTTAACAGTATCTTAAAATCACAACATTGACCTTTGATTCACAGGGACCCGACCAGTGTTTGTCAGACACATCTTGTCCTCCTCTCTCTGCAGACTGTGACACTAATTAAACCACGTCACCAGCCTGTTGCATCTCATTCAGACGCTAAAGGGTGCCAAAACGTTTATCTGTGTTTTGCAGAGAGAACTTTTTTTCTGGTGACTGGGCTGGCCAGTGCTGGCTAAAAATGAAAACATTTCACATCGATGTTTTGCACATTGATTGGTTTTGATAAGAGTTTCATTATCCTCTGAATTTAGCAAATCCAGATAGCACGACAGATGCAAAGTTTTACTGCATATATAGCCTGCTGCTTGTTTTTATCTTTCATTTTACAACCTCAAAAAGCGAGCAGAGTAGTTTGACTTTGTCAGACTCTGGGGATTTCAAAGGTGACGAGCTGGAGGTAAAGACATAGTGCAGGTCCAAATCAAGACTGAAAGAGAGAGGAGGGCAAGGAAGCAATACAGACAGAAACGTACAGAGAGAGAGAAAGAGAAACGAGACAGAGTACAAAATGATTACACTGAGCTGCAGCCAGAACAAAGCCTGTAATAAAAGTAACAGCATTCTGGAGCAGTAATAAATACATCCACTGTGTGAACACCATCTCTCTCTTTCTCTCTCAGTCCTTGGCTGGTGAAGTGCTCCTCTGATTGGTCATACAGGCTTAGCAGCAGTGAGCTCCAGAGGCCTGCTGACAGGCTGGCAGCCACAGACGACATTAAATTGGGTTTGCTGGGGACAGGCCCGTAAGCTCCCCTCACACAGAGACACACAGGGAAGTCCATACCAATGCATAGGAGTCCTATAGGGACCAATGCTAAGGGATAACGAAAGCTGCATACAGCATGTCATAAGCAGCCACACACAAACGCACAAACACACACGGACTGCACCAGAGACTCTAATGGTCAGTGGTTTCTTCGATGACCACTTAGTGGTTTCCTGATGCAGTTTTAAACTCCTGCTGCAGGCAGACTGAGCTGCCTTGACCTCACGACTGCTGCCAGGTCACTGGTAATCACACACATGCAACCACACAATCACACACACTCAGCAAATTGAACTAAAGCCCCCCCAGGCGGTACTGTAACTATCACCAGCAGGACAATTGTACCTCCTGTAATAAAATGTAATGTTTATGCAGATGCGAGCGCTGGTTTGGCTGCAGGAATAGAGCAGCAGCAGAAAGCCTGATTTGTTCCGTTTCATCCTCGTCGACATTATCCTCCTCATTTATTCAGCGTTTCCGCCTTTGCCTCCTTTTTGTAGTTATTTCTGTTTCCATATTTTTATCTTTTTCTCTCTCATGCTCTTCCCTCGTCATCACCAACTGAGAAAAAATGCTTTAAAACCTCAAAGTAAAAGTCTTCCCTCTCTGACACCTTCAGTTTTGACAAATGTTTTGAGAGAAAAGTAGTGCACTTACTTTCAAAGTTGACTTTTTGATGGAGGTGCAAGCACTATGTAACTGTTCTGAGTGAGTTCACTCTGTATTTGGCAGCATGGACTACCTTTCTTCCCTCAGTGAGAGGAGAGAGAGAAAAAAAAAAAAGCCCTGATGGATGCAACATTGCAGCTAAGCTAAGCACGCCGCTGCAGCCAAAATAAATCACTTCACTAACAGAGCGGGAGTGAGATAGAGAGATAGGGCCTGGGTGGAGGACAGAGTGGGGCTATTAGCCACAGGTGCCAATTGGCCAGGTCAAATATAATTACCACAAATAGAGGACAAATGCACACTAACACACACACACACACACACACACACACACTAACACACACTAACACACACACACACACACACACACACACACACACACACACACACACACACACACTAGCTGCAGCATTTGTCTGTGAGCGATCACTAAAAGGCTACAAATCAGCAGCTGTTGAAAAGGTTTAGCAGTGTAACAAAAAGCACTTCAGTTAGAGACGGTGATGTAAATGCTATTCTGCTCTCATGCTTGCAAGACTCGACCGAGTCGCCAATACGGATCGATAACAAAGGGAACCTTAACATTAAAAGCACTTTAACATAATTGAGTTTTCAGACTGCAACAACTGCACGGGCATTCAAGGCAACGCATGATTTTGCAGCCGTAAGCTAAACTGTAAGAGTCAGCATTATAACTCCATGTAACACGCTTACTTCCACTACTGTACTACCGTCCATCCAGTATCCCATAACCAGCTGGATATTTTATAACAAAGCAGATAAGTTATGACTTGTCTGTAAACCATGTCTCACCTTCTGTCTTGCTCTGCTGTGACGTCCATCACACTACTGTAAATACCACCATTCTTCTGTTTATACCAATGTGTGTGTGCATGAGCCGCTGTCAGCTATAAAACCATGCGAGTATATTCAGCTGTTATCAGTGTGTGAATGGATGTATGGCTGTATGTGAATGGGACGACCACACACTGCAGGAGAGAGCAGGAAACTGGCTCATTCAGACAGCAGCACAATGACAGGGAGTGTGTTCAGACAAAGAGGAGGATGGCAGATGGGTCTTTTTCACACAATCTGAACAGTGAAAACCCACAGAGATGGACAAGGAAAGTCACAAATAAAAGAAAGAAAAAGTAGTTAGGGTAAGACCGGAGCTTGATGCTAGTGTGGTGCATAGTAATGCAACACATTAGCCAATTCCCTGAGGAGCAAATGCAGTTTTTTGTGATTACTGTGGCAAAAAACGAATGAATTTACAGCAGGCTTTCCAAGAAAATGTATTAAAATTTCACTTGGAGTATGCAAAAAATTAGATGCTGCAATACTCTAGTCTCCATGTTTGCAAGCCCTAAATCAACAAGTTTTTAATCTGGTGCAGCTGCACATGTGGCAATACTGGGCACACTGGGACCTAGTTTAGTAGCTGTGTAATTTTAAGCTCGATTAGTTTCTGAAGTGGATTTAAGCTGTTCTCTGAAGGTCCTGACAAGGATCTTTGAGGAAAAACTGTTGGCTGTGTGTGAGCCCCCTCAACAGAGTCCAGTTGGTCAATAATTGATAAATGTGGCCTACTGCCGTCTACATCCCACTTTCTTAACATCACCAGCTTTAGATTTCATGCATAGGTAGGAAGAAATGCTTTCCAGCTCCATGACACACTCTGGTCCACTGCTCTCTGGGGTCATATATTATAGTGATGGTTGAATCTGGTTCAGATCCCAAAGATGACCTGAATTTAGCAACTATTGTAGGGCAGGAAAGCTGCAAAAGTATACCATGTCACATTCTTCGTTTTTCCCTAGCTTTAGCACCCATTGTTTAAATCAACAGTACTCTAAAGAAAAAAAGATGAGGCTTTTATTCCGCAGGCAGAGCTGGTTAAATACAGACATCGACAAAATGCTGGAAAAAAAAAACTCAGCAATGCTACAGTCTACACCCTTCATCGGAAAGTGAAAGCCCTTTTCAAACCTCTGTGTCAATATCTATTGAAAAATAACTTTGACTCGGCTAATTGCTCCTTCTGCTGTGAGAAAGTGAGTGTGGTTTTCTGTAAGTATTGCACACAACGGTGAAACAAGCATCCTTGTTGGAAAACTTTTCTTAAATATCAGATATTCTGCTTTTCTCCTAATGTCATAATGTCAGCCTATATCTGCTCTCACGTGTTTCCTTGTCTGCTTTTCCCTCCTGTGTTTCCGCCTTTTCAGATGCTGCCACTCCCACCCGCTCGCCCTGCTGTAACCTCTATGTTCCCGCCTCCATTCCCCATCATCTGACCTCCTCTGCCCACTTGCACACCTGTTCCTACATACCTATCAGCCCAGTGGCATATTTACTATAAATATATACTGGCCGGCTTCCATTCATTCCCCACCAGATTGTCTGTTGTGCTTCTGCTGAAGCATTCCAGCATTTTCTCTGCCTGCCTTAGATTTTGCCTGTTATGAGTAGGGACAGGCATTTCAAGCAAAAATACAGTTTGAGATCTACTGGTTAATATTAGACTGTTTGTCGAATATCTGGCAAATGAAAAAAAAAGTGTTGTTAAGCATTGAGCAGGACTGATGAGAAAAATATGAAAAGAAAGAGAAATAGTCAGATGTCAGATTTTGCCGTGACCATATATCCATCTATATAACATCTATGTCAGTGGTGACAAATATAACATTATAATTATGTGCGCCAAAATTCTCAAAACCCACAATAATTTGATTAGGCTTATAGTGACTATTATCCATTAAAAAAGCCGGAAAGAGGCTAAGTGGGCTCTTTACTGTGACGCCTTCCAACAAATCCATACTGAAGTGCAGAGATGTGTCTTTAAACTGGTTTATTATAAAAACAAGAAATAAAATGACAAGCAATTGTTATATTAGAAGAATTAAAACTACATAACAGAAAAGAGACGATCAACAGAAAATATCGGAGCCTCACTCACCCTCTTTGTTCATCTGCCGCCATACAACTGAACAAGCAATTGAGGTGAAACCACACCCCTGTCCGACCTGAAGTGACATTAACCATAAGTGTGCCCTAACAAAATAAACAACAGAGGCAAAATACATATTTTGGCTGCAACTAAGCTTTTGATTTCAAAGTCACAATTCGATTTAAACTTTACTTTTCAGCACAGAAGATTATGCCGTCTGAGCCAAATCAAGTCTTGATTATATCTTCATTCATTTCAAAGAAGCTCTCACAAATTGACATTTTTCACTAATGAACAGATTAACTGTTTATGTAAAAATAAGTCATATTTTCATGAATTAATAACCCGCCTGGCCTCCTTTTTATTCCTAATCTCCTGAGTCATCATCATCCATCTGCCCTTTTCTACTTGCTCAAGTCCCTCCAGACAAACTCAGGTGTCCTGATGACGTGCAGGTTGGCATTAGTCTTATTCTACAGCTCACTTTGCCTTTGGCTCTACTGGCTTTGAAAGATTGTGTGAGTGAGAGCAGAATATCACATCCTGGATTATAAAAAGGGACTGCCCTACCTTACAAAAACCCCTGTTCTGGTGCCCTTGAAGCCCACCCTTCTTATTGTTTCACCCCACTGTGTCTTAAATGGGACTCTGGATGCTTGCTCGACTTTTCGCTTTGTATCTGTATTTCTCTTGGCTTTTGTCACTCTTCCTGTTCCTCTCTGTGTCTCTCTCATCTTGCATTTCTCACCCACATCTTACTAAATGCAATGGTTTCCCCTAGCTGGCGTCTGTGTGTGTGTGTGTGTGTGTGTGTGTGTGTGAGAGAGAGAGACAGAGAGTGTGTGTCTGCTCCCATGCGTCTAGGAGTTTGGATTTAGTAGAAATAGCGGGCTGACTCATCAGGCAGTGCGCATATGAGAACTCGTCCAAGCAACAACCCACACACAAATCACACCGAGTAGACTGCCCTCCATATACAGACACACACACACACACACACACACACACACACACACACACAGTGTGGAAATAGCACTAAGCTATTTGTATGCTAAAATCAAGTTGACTTTGAAGGACTGAGGTGGCCGGCTGAGGATCCTGATTGAGAGCGCTGATGAGATACAGAAGGTTGGACAAACAGCCAGTGAGCATTTTTTCCCCTCGCTCACCCTCGAGACGCACATTTTCACATGAATAACACTGAAGCTGAAGATGGCAGAGCTCTCTTTTTTCCCCTCTGTGTCTTTGTAGCTCTCTCACACACACAAATGTGCCTTCAGAAAAACTTCTCTGGCACTGTACGAAGTAGCTTCACACACTCTTTTTGTTCGTCCTCTGATTCAGTCTCAAAAAGCCAGAACAGTGCTCTCTCTGTATTATGCAAAGCTTCATTACTAGAAAAAAACCCAGCACAACAAATTAATTTCCTCCAGCGAGGAGCAGATACTGCCCCAGTCATTTGTCTGGTTCCGTACGGACTTTAATGATTATAGGTGAGCTCTTCTAGACATTAATCCTCGTTGAAGACAGATAATTACCTTCAACAGAGGACCAACCGGATAAAAAAGAATCCACTGCCAAAACTCATACAATAAACAATAAAACGTAGACTGTGTATCGCACAGCTGCTTTCAGAAAGGGACGACTACTGCCCCTGATGTGGCTCATTATCTTATTCCTGTAGCGGGACTCTGAGAAGTCTCACAACAATCAGAGCAGACACTAGAGAGGTAATGAGAGAAAATAGACGGGAGGGATGACATGTAACAAAGGTCCTTTCCTGAATCAAACCAGGGACGCTGCAGACGCAGTACTTCATGAAGCCCTGGGCCACCAGATGCCTCATTGGAACACTAGTCCTGATCAAGGACCATCATTCTCCTTATCCAAGGTGCAACATTGTGTTGTGTGCTGCCAGTGGTGGTTTAAAGCTGTACTGCAACATTACTGATGCTGAGACCTTGCCACATGCACTTATAATTATCATTGAAATGAAATATGGTGAAGCTTACATGCAAAGTGGTGTCACGTTTTTGAATATTCACAAAAACTTCTCTGGTCAAACCTGATTTGATTTAATTTAATGAATTGTGGATGTGGTACTACAGACTTCATGGTTACATGCTTATAATGTGCATTAGCCTGCTAAATTTAGGCATGTTTTTGACATTAATCCCTTAGCGTTCTGCACCATTGTACACAGAAGTTGGGGCGGATGCAGTGAATTTTTAGGGGGAGATAACAGATCAACAATAAATGTCAAATAGAAGTGGTATGTACCATCTGAATGCAGGAAACCTGAAGATCAATTTGATATTCAGCTTAGTACTGTGTGTCAAGTTTTTATAGTCTTAAATCTGGAATATTACTAAATTAATTAAACAATGCATGAATTAATTCAAATTATTAAGGTGCATCAGGTTAAGGACATTATGATATGACTTTATGAAGTCCATTCCCATGCTAAATTATGTTTGAGAAGTTGTTGCAGCAATTTTGGGGTTGATACCATTTGTTCAACACATTTATGTGCTAACTGTAGCATTATTTTTATATCAAAATATTCTCCAGCATACCACATTTAGAATAATTTAAAGCAGGAGTGTATTCCAACAAAGCTGCAGCAAAGTTTCCCTTTCATGTAAATCTCTCTCTCACCAGTTTGTGTTCCCTTTGAAAGCTGGGATACATAGTATGATCATCCTGGATCAAATCTTCAACTAAATGCTGAGATTTTGTTCAGTACTTACGTCTCAGTTTTGAAGGTGGAGCACCTCTCCAGCGGGATCTTCAGGACTCGGTCGTTGAGCCCAACGAAGAGCGACCTGTCGCTGTGTAGGATCTGCAGACTCAAGATTGGTTCCCGCACACCCGACGGGAGGAGCTCCATCTCCTCCAAGTAACAACCTTGTAGGTTCTTGTTGGTTGTAGCCAGTGCCTTTAAGATGGTGCCATATTCTGATTGGATGAGAAAGAAGAGAATAAATATAAGATATATTTTCTATCCAGGCAAATTGAAATGCTTTATCATTCCTTACCGGCTTCCATATTTGAAATACGTGTTTTACTTAATATGTGTGAGTTTGTTTAAAAATAAGTCCTAGTTTTGTCTCTTTCTGTTCATTTACTAACCTGTGCTGATGTAAATAACATGGTAGAGGGTGTCCATGCCCTGAACAATATCCACAACCAGGTTGGAGAAGCGAACGTCATCCTGCATGACCAGAGGATCAACAGACTCTGGCTGGACCACGTCATTCATCAGGTAGAGCCGCTGGGCGTCCTGCAGGCTGCGCTCTGTCAGACCCTCGTTGGGACCCTCATCATCTATAGTACCACACTGGAGAGGAAAAGCAGAGGGGTGAGAGAAGGGTGAAGTGTCAGAAGAGGATGTGAAAATGTGGGTTGGTTGCAGGAAAATTAAAAAAGGAATTCAAGACAAACAAAAAAAGAGATGTCAAACAATGCAGAAGTACCCCACACACCCATCATTACATGCACAACATCAATACACCGTGTCTGCTTAGGTTGTTCCACATTCTTTATTCTGTTCTCAGTAATTGCAGCTATTTCTGTGGAGCAAACTTACAATTTGATTGCAATGTGACCACAGTAACAACGCAGCAGTTTAATGAGACACGGCAGAAGAATAAATATGAAATGACAGCCTTGTGAAATCTTTGTTTGGGTTGCAGAGCTTAGCTGTGGTGTGCAGCTTCTGCTCATTCTCCTGGACTTGAAATTAAAGATTGATTTGTTGTAGATTCCATTTTTGGCTGTTTGGAGCAGTAGATGGTTTTGGAATTACACCAATGATTTTTTTCAATTTTAGAAAATATCTGAAAGCCACATCATTAGATATCTGATATCTATATTATTACATTATTATCACGCCTTTCATCTTATATTTCTGCTTGATAAATAGTGACCAGGCTGTTCAGGATCTTACACTTCCTCCAGAGTTCTGAGGCGAGCAGGAAAGTTTGTGGCCGACCCCTCCCTCTATGGACACAAACTTTTTCAATCACTTCCCTCTGGCAGGAGGCTGTGGTCCATCAGGACCAAAACCACACGACACAAAAACAGGTTGTTTCCAACTACAGCTGGCCTCATCATCAAGGCGCCGGGTCCCTACTGACACTGACTACATCCACATCCTGCACTTACTCTGTACTACCCTGATTTAAAGAAGTTGGGATGTTGTCTAAAACGTAAACAGAATGCGATAACTTGCTCTTTAATCTTATTTTAAGCTTATTTTATGTTCAAAATGACAAACTTTTGTTTTGCAAATAAACAATGAATTCTGAATTTGATGCATTCTGTTTTATCAGCATCCAACCTTTATTGGAATTATGGTTGTATGCTTTCACACTGAACATTTTGCAAATCCCCTGATAAATGTTTTGCACATTCCTGCACAAACTGTGCAGCTTTCCCACTTTGAAAAACATTTTTTTTTAAGTATTTCTAATATTTTGTCACATTCTTTATTGTAAATGTTTCTATTTTTTATTATGTCTCTCAACCTTTTGTAATATATTTATAATTATGCACCAAACCACAAAGGCAATTTCCTTGTGCGTGCAAACTTTGGCAATAAAACAGTCTGTGAGTGTGATAAATTCAGTCAATAAGGTAACCGAATCGCTTCCAACCATCCTGTGCAGCGCCGACAGCAAGCTCGAGACACCAAGTGGTTTCAGATACTAGATTAGAAATGGTTTAGTTTTTCTAAATTAAAAAAAATGTCATTTTGAGTCTTCTGGGAGTGATTCAGTCTGGGAACAAGGACTGCATGAAAATACATGTTCTTGGAAAACTAATTTAATTTCCACTGTAGTTACATAAAGATTGATTTGTTTGGGATTGAGGCTTGATTTGAATTTTACTTGGTTCTGAATTGGATTATGTTTATGCAGAAAACTGCAGTGATTTGTGAAATTGGCAAGCATGCCTTTAGTTGGATGCTTTCATCACAAGATTACAAATATTTGGAGGGACTGGACTGTGGACACGTTCCTTATCCAAATCTAGAGACTAAAGGCTCTTGTATGTTGTAAAGACTTGAAAGCCGCCTAAGATAACTGTGTGATTTTGGGCAATGTAACAAATTCACTCCTTGTTGCCTCTTACAGTACAAGCAACACCTTTGCAAAACGTGATGTTTTTCGCTGAGGATTGATTTAGCTGCGGTAGCTAAGTGGTTAAACTAACCTGGAAGTTGTGGATGGGGTTGGTCGTGGGAAGCCATGTGGAGCGAGGGTTCTCCTGGGAGCGGAAGGGCCCGTTGAAGGCCTGGGTAATGGCGCTCAGGTTGAAGGCACACACCGCAGATGCTGCAATACTGTTTCTTTATAGTGAGATGGATAGGGAGGACAAGAGAGCAGGGCACAGAGAGAGAGAGAGGGGACAAAAACAATTATTTCAACAATAATATTCACAACAGTTTACATGTTGGCAGTAAACGTGAATTGATATCAGGAATCACCAGCTGTGAAATAAAGCTATTTTGTAACGTGTCCCATCCTTTCAATGGAAGTCCTATCATTTATACCTGCACTAAACAGGCGCCACGTCGCTGGCTTTGCTTGCTGCAGGCTAAGCTATGCTATCAGCGCTGCACAGTGAATGGGGACAGTATTAAGCTGAGGATATGGGAGGCAGTTGCACAGATTATGTGCAAACACACACACACACACACACACACACACACACACACACACACACACAGAGCCGCCTCACAGGTGTCACATAGAAGCCTAAACCCCTACTAAACTGGCAGTGTGAGTAAAGTTATTATAGTGATGCTGTTCGGCTATAATGTGCTGCAAGGTAATGAGTTTCTTAACTGCCTGCTACTGCTGACTGTTTTTTCCCCTTACAGCCAGCACCACACTACAACTTTTTACTACGCAGTGAACAGCCTGCTGCCTTGGCTTGGCTTGCCGGATGCTGATCAGTTAGAAGATAGTAAGTGATAACATTATGGAGAGCGAGCAAGAAAGAAATTCGCTGAGAGAGAGAATCCTACAGCGAAGCAAAGAAAGAAGGAGTATTGTAAGGGCCTCATGGTGCTTTGTGAGGCGTTTCGGGATCTTGGATGAAGTATAAATCAGCTGAAAAAGCTGCGTCCTAGGGTTCAGTTAATGATTATTGTGAGGCCTAAATGTGTCGTTATCTGCCCTTGGGCTAATTTTGCTAACTTTTCATTCCCTTTATTTTAATTGTCTTTTTAGCTGGGCATGCCATACTGTGCATGTATTTACAGTTACTGCAGTTACAAGTAATGCCATCAGCTGACAGGCCACTAGAATTTTAAATTTTTAAAGACAATTTTTCTTTTTCTTTCAGTCTCTCCTGCACCAACAACCTGCAAGTCCTTCTCACCACATCAAACAGCTCGGTTTTTGCCTCTTTTTCTCCATTTTCACTATACTTCTCCCAGTATACCCAGCATCTCTATGTTTATTTTCATTTTACTTTACTGCACCTGATATGCTCGATACTAGCGCGTGTCTCTTTAAGCCCCCTCTCAATATGGCTGCTCTAATTGGTCAGCTTCCACATCTTTGCTTTCGGTGTCTCTGTGCCGTCTGTCGTTGCAGCTGGTGGATGGACCATAATGGTGTATAGCAGTGCTTTTTACCATGAAAAAATCTCCAATTAAACAAAAAACTACATCATCCAACATGTTCCATCAAGAATGTGATCAGCAACCAAGATTTATGTTCCATGTTTTGTTGAGTTTGTAGCTTGTATACCAAAGAAATGACTGTAAGAGAGTAAAGCAGCTGCAATTTCTGCTGTAAAATGTCACCAATAAAGGTTTCTAATTCAAAACAACACCACAATTAAACACATTCCAGCCAAAATAGAATCTGAAATTGGAGGAAATTCATAACATCTGCAACAAAGATTTCAGGCTTCCTCTGACATTTGAGGACCATACACTCACTGGCCTCTTTATTAGGTGAAGTGTGTATCTAATGAAGTGGCAGTGTGCTCTTCGCTGCTTCAAGGATGGACGTGTTGTGCGTTCAGAGATGGTCTTCTGCACACCTTGGCTGTAACGAGTGGGTATTAGAGATACTGTTGCCTTTCTATCCTATCATCTCCAACCAGTCGGGCCACTCTCCTCTGACATCAACAAGGCATCAAGGCTCACTGGGTATTTTCTCTAGTTTGGACCAATCTCTGTAAACCCTGTATATACTAGAGATGGTTGTGTGTTAAAATCCCAGTAGATCAGCAGTTTCTTCTTGTCTGACACCTACAACTATGCCACATTCAAAGTCACTTAAATTACCTTTCTTCCCCATTCTGATGCACACTTTGAACTCCAGCTGCTCATCCTCACCATGTCTACATGCCTAAATGCACTGAGTTTCTGCCATGTGATTGGCTGATTAGATATGTGCATTTAGAGCAGTTGAACAGGTGTACCCACATAATAAAGGGGTCAATGACTGTATAAACACCTGGCATGAGCTTATGTCAGTTTGAGCTGAGAGTAAAAAGAAGAGTTTGAGTTACTGCTCACACAGATTACTTTTAGATGTTTATTGTATTATTTGACATTTTGGCCACTCTTAATATGATTATCCAACAGTGTAATAAAGGAAAAGCATTATACATTTTCTTTAACGTCTTCAACTCTCCCCTCTCCAGCTCTGCCTCCTCTTTTCATCAGTGACGTAACCCCCAAACAATACAACATAGCTGTTCTCAGGACAACTTCTACATCTTCCCCTTCACTTTTGCTGGTACTCTTCTGTCTCAAATTTCTCCTAACACTCTTCTTCGTCAGTTCCACCCTGCCTGCACCATAGTTTATTTTCGCTCTAGATTTTAAGAAAATATATATGGTAAAGAAAATCTAATTTCAAAACAGTCCATCTAATTAATCTAAACTTTACCAACACCAAAGAAATAACTTCCAAAGGAAAGTTGGAAATTGCAGTGATCCGAGCCGTACGGGAATAAAGAGTGACATTCATGACACAAAATGCATTAATGCAGAAAGCTCTTTTTAAGAAAAGGTTTTCTTTCCTGCCTGGCTGTAATATCTTTATTTCTACTACTAAGATGTTTCGAAGTCTGCTCGAGACATCTGCGATTTGCTTTGTTGGTTTTTGCTTTGAATACTACTTTCTCAGAGTTGCAGTTCAGGATTGTGAGACAGCTAATGTGCTCCGTCATTATCGCAGGGTGGAAAAGTGCTGTGCAGCTCCAAATGAGCTCTGGCTAAACAATGGGGGAGAGCAAACAGGTGGCTCATTGACTGACTCACAGGCTGCCGAGGAGAGCAGCCTCCAGATTTCAGTAAAAAGGACTTTTTCTCTTCTACTTTTTTTTCAAAAGCTTCTGGTTTAGACAGGAGTGACAGGGAGGCAGAAACAAAGAGTGTGAAGCAGAGTGAGTGCTGTGGTGAACCGGCAGAAACCAAAACCTCAACTGGAGGAAACCACAGGCAAATGAGCTGCAATAAGTGAGAGGCAGCCACAACAGTTCTCACACTCACACACAAACACATAGTTTAACATAATAGGAAGCTGAACTGTGGCTTTGTGGTTGTACTGTAGCTACAGTTTAAACTGGATCCAAACTCCGACACTGCCCACATTATCTGAGATCCCTCCTCTGACAGTGAGTCGCTGCAGATAAAGCCAAGAGAACAGAGTGAAATGAAGCGCTGTCTGTCGCACTAATGGATGCAACCCATATGTTTTGAGTCTGCTTAAAAGCCTGGGAAAGTGATTGAAAACCTGTTTGACATCTGCTATGCTGTTTGCTGCCTCTGCTCTGCTGCTCTCTGAGGCCTTGCACCATGATGATCACTTTCATTATGAGTGAAGCTCCTTCTTCAAGTGATTCATCTCATCCCAGCAGCCCCATCCTGTCACCGGTTGTCTGTTGAAATGCCTCTTGATTTTCCTGTCTTGTTGTACAGAATTCATCACTGTTCAAACCCTTTTATTCAACTTCTGACATCCCACGTTGTTCCGCAGCACCTCTGAGCACAGGTACGACATCAAACTGCATCAGTGCTAATAATGCAATGTTGCTATTTATATATCGCACTTTGAAAAGGATAAAGTTAGTTTTTCTGGGTATTGTATTGTAACACTGTGGATTTCTTAGTTTTACTTAAACGCCTCTTGATCAAAACTATACAAAAGACGGAGCAATTTCAGTCAGTTTCTCCCAGTTGGAACTGCTTTATTATTTATCACTAAGCACCGTTTTAACAGACGCTGAATTACCCACAGAGGTTTCCTTCTATCCAAAGCAAACAGACCTGTGATTTTTTAAAAAACACTGAATACAGAAGTTTCACTTTAAAAATCTTCAGAAGGGCTTCTAGCTGAGCTGCTGTTTGTTCAGATTATTACTCTGATAACTTAAGATTCAGATGTTTAGGAGGTTTTTAGTGGGAGACAAATGATCCGTAGAGGTCTCCTCCTCTCCAAAATCAACCGACCTGTTTAATTAACCCAGAAAAAACACAGAATAAAGCAGGTTCACTTCAAAAGTGTGTTTTTCATGACACTGTTTGGCACGAGGAGCAACTGGAGTGGAGCTGCTACTTACTTTTCCTAAACTTTTCTTGAATACCTTAAGATCTAGATGTCTGAATTAAAAATAACTAACTTACTGTAAAAATGGACATTAATAACATCTTTTGGCAGACAAACACGCGGATATGAGGCCACTGACAGGCAAAGGAAAGGAAATATTAGAACATGATGATAATAAATTACCATTAACGTGTTAAACATTAAAATAATCTTTGTCTCGGATGTCTCCCTTGGTTCGGATTTTGTTGGAATTATTTGGGATAATGTAAGTACACAATTATAGTTTTTTTTAAGAAAGTTTAATGCATAAATGTTGCATCAAGTAAAGATTTAGGTTTTTGATATTCTATATGTTTCTTATTGTCAATAAATCCCCTAAAAAACTAAACCTACAATGATTTCATCTACTAACAAGTACTGTGTGTGTATCCGGAGCCTGAAACCATTGAAACATCTTATCCCTCTGCGCTGCGGAGCTCCACTGTTCTAAAAGCTATTAAAAAGACATCAGTGAGCCACATCGTTGCACTGGGTGACATGTTCCTTCATTATAATAAAAACACACACAGTGTGGTTTATTTTGAGTCAATCCCACATACACCGTCCTGCTGCGAAAAATACCCATCAGAGAGGCAAATGTGGAATAATCCACAGCTGAAAATAGTCCAACAAATGCACTGTGGTGAGTGAAGTTTAAAAAGTGCTGTATCCAGCTTTTTCAAGTAATTTTTTGCTGATTTACATGTTAAATAGGAACCAGTGGGCTTGGGTTTGTGTACCCAAGACAGGGCAAAAAAGTCAGAAAGCACTTTGAGACAGGCGGACTGATACACAGTTGCTCCCATGAAGTTGGAATAATTATGCTTTCAGGCACAATCCTCTGTTAATTGTGGTTCGATTTTCATTGTGATGTGTTTGGAAGAGATTGATTCATAAAGTGTTGAGAAGAAAACTTTATCTGTCAAGAATAGATCACATTGTCAAAATCACTTCATGGAAAGAAGTAAAAAATATTTTATTCCAACTTTATGGGGCCGTGCACATGGCCGGTTTTGTTCTTTTAACAAGTTTGTTGACAATAAAAAGGAGTTTTTCACCCAGGAAATGTTCCTGCAGATGACAGTTTTCCACACAGGCGGCTGGATGCGTAGTTCAGTTCAGCCCCAAAAACGAGGTGATAGAAAGGTAATGAAGTCCTTACTCAGCCCGGCTGAGCTGCGAGCCACTATCAGCACTGATCAGAACACCAGTGAGTCTGTCTGGTAAACACAAGGCTGATATGCATCTCAGTCTATAACCTCTAATCTCTGTCGGCTACATGCTGGTAGAGCTGTAACTGCACATTTTAAACAAGATCCCAAGATGTTGCTGTTCATGATGTTTTTCTTTAGCTTGTTGGTTGTTGTGACTGCACACATTATGTCTTTACTTTATATGCTGTTTTCTGTGCAAATTGCAATTATACTTCATATGGTTTTTATAGTTCACCTCTCTTAAAAAAGCACTCTGGTCCACATTAATGTGCTGTATAAATAAACTGACTTGACAATAAAATAGAAATCCAAACATGCATCAATATAGTGAGAGTCCGGCTGAAAAACTCAGGTTTTCGTAGCCAAGGCGCCTAACCTCATTTTATGTGAAAGAAGAAACGGCTAAAACTACATTAAGGCCAATGTTTCAACCCCAGTGAATACCTGCATCGCAGCAGAAAAGCAAAACGGCCCACTCAGCAGAGCTACATGGCTGCAGGGACCAGAAATTGAACCAAGGCTGCCAGGATTATCCATACATATTTTTATCCTGCACAACAATACGGGAGCAGAAGCAACAGCTTTGGCCCAAAACAGTCACATTCAGAGGCCGACTGAGTCAGCAATGCCTACACTAAACAATCAAGCAACACCACAGGTTCAGGAGGTTGCACAAATATCCAGGTGTTAGATTTGAGCTGCTGTAAAGAAGTGCACAGTTCACTGGGTATAATCGCGTTGTAAACCTTTCGAGAGGAAAAATCTGATCACTGTATTTTTTTAGTGCAAGGCTGGCTGACTTGACCTATTTTCACAGCATTTCTAATCAAATGCAAACTGTCTGTAAGTGAGGGGAAACAAAACAAATAGTGGGTTCATTTGAAAGGATATCTGTGAAAGGAATGATAAAACAGCTGGTAGACAAGCAGCACATTCTGTCAAACTGTATTCAGATCAGGCGCGGCTTCCACTGGGGGCCCCGCAGTTCATTTCAAGGTAGATTTAATGTCAGCAAGTTGATGCGATGGGAAGAGAGCGTTGTGTAAAATCAGAAATATTGCACAGTTATGTGGCTTGCTTCAGTTGGCTGCCCAGCATATCATTTATCCCCCCACGCCGAGTCTGATCTCACCTGCAGTCACTCACATATTTTCCATGGACTGGAGGGATTTATGAAACCCTGAGAGGTGATCTGCGCACATGTCGGCCTGCACATGTGTGAGTTTGAAGTGCATGAAAAGGTTCAGCGAGTGAGCACAATGCCCCGTATCAGGCATACTGCTAATAATAATAATATTTTGACTCATAATCAGACTGTATTGTTATTTTGTTTCACTCTGGCATCATTCCAGTTCTGGTTATTAGATTTTTCAGCTTAGAAATGAAGGCTTTTTTTGTCCTAACTTCATTTCCATTAGCTTAAAGCCAAAAAATGTAATGTTTTCACAATAATCAAATAAAATATTAGGATTTCAAGGTTGTTATCTCTGTAACTCAATATAAGTTGTTCATATCTGCCATCAGAAGTGCTTACAGGACAGTCGAACAGCTTTGTTCCCACTTTTAAGTCTGCCTAGAAGCTCTGATTAGTCGATTTGGATGCACTGACTGTGAAATGCTAGGATGAAATTTAAAATGACAATTTGGCTGATAGCCGAGGTTTCTTTTTTTAATTGTTTTTGTTGTTAGTTATTCTCCTCATTTGTGTCAGGCAAACAAAAAAACATTTATTATAGAAAACAACAAAGTTATTCAACATCTCATTTTGCTGTTTCTGAATGAACACAAATACGAATTACAAAAATCCCTTTAATATAACCGTCTTCGAAAATAAAAAGAATATTATTTTTTTAAAATCTGTTGCCAAAGTCTTTTATCCTGCTACACAATGAGAAGATGATTTCAGAACGCAGCCCAACAAAAGTGAAAAAAGTGAAGTGTGAAGTAATATCTTATTTTTAATTTATATCCCCCCTCCTTTTAAAATTGTGTGTTATCTATGTATTTTATGTTTATATTAATTTAACTTAATTTAATGTATTTCATTTTAACAATTTATTAATGCCAGTTTCAAGCTTCAATGTTCTTGTGACTGAAAAATAAATGAATAAAAAGTAAAAAATGTATTTTTAAAAAATGTATTAAATACAAAGCTGACTGAAACACAAATAAAGTCATCTTTCTCACCTATTATACTGTATGTTTTTTTTATACAGAACACTTTGTTCTCCTCGCTGATCTTTTGGAGAAAATTTAATTTTTTGTGTGTGTTCTTTCAGTTTGTCATACAAAAAAAATGCCCTTAGAAGTTTCTAGGATCAACGTATTTATTTTGTCCAATAAACAGACCAACACCCAAAGACAGTCAATCTACAGTCCTTGTGTATAAGAAGATTGAGCCAGCATATGTTTGGCAGCTTTACCTCATAAATTACTTAAACGATAAATCACTTCATCATAATTTTACCTCTAATCAATTAATGGGCCCAATTGTGTCAGCACTCCTCCTCCCGCCGCCCCCACCCTCTCAGATAAGAGGCCCTCTAAGTGAAGTGGAGGGGTCAGTGAAGTCACCCAGAAATAGATAAGGAGGCTCATAATTAGTTAGTAATGGCAGGTTAGACACCTCAGCAGGAGAATCTCGCCGCTGCTCTGATGAGCCTGTGACAGAAGGACCCTACCAATAAGGGCCTGGAGTTAATTAAAAGACCCGGCCTTGCTCTGAGGTCTTAAGTGTCCTTATTCTGATGGAATGCTAAAACCCTCCGCTACATAACGGCTCGACAGGCTTCGCTGGCTGCTGCATGTCTCAATAAAATTACAGCAGAATCATTTTCTCATCTCTCTCTCTCTCTCTCTGTCTGTCTTGCTCTCACTCTCTCTCTCTCCCCTCATCTGAAGGGCTGGAGTGATTATTTCTATCACTTGATTGATTGATCTGCCATGTGTTATTTCTTTTGACTAATTGATTAAAGTGGTTACTCTGTGATACATCTGTGATCTGTGATCACAATGAGTCTACAGTTCATGAGAAGCAGTGCTTAAAGGTATAATGTGTAACTTTTCTGCAGTAAAATGTCTAAAAACGACTATCAAAATGTTATATGTTTTGCTGAGTTGTGTATTTCATTATCTGAAATGTTTCCACCAAACTCAGATAAATCCATAAGTTTTCATTTGGTAGCCTGTCAGTGGTGTCAAATCCTCTCCGCATGTGTCAGCTTTATGGTTGCCTGCCAGAAGCTGTCATAAATTGACGTTTTATCCAGTTTTAGACACATTTTTATGATGCACTTTTTTAGATCTTCGCCATTTTTAACCGGAAGAAGGATTTTAGACAAAGGGTGCCTGGATCTTTAGTTATCAGAGAAACAAGCTGAGAAAACATTAGCAGCAACTTGGCCCGCAGCCCCTCCGGGATGTCCTGTTTCCACTGAAAAGCTTTGCAGAAACACTGATTTTTAACTGCTTTATTCAGTGTTTTTACCTGTGTAAATCAGTGGTTCTGCTTATATTGGAGAGGAGGAGACCTCTGCGGATAATTCAACACCCGAACGACTGAAAGAATCCTAACCAGAAGAAGCTGACTGCAGGTACTCCAGGCCACAGCTGGACCTTATTAAAAGTCCATCTTCTGTCATTGTCCCGATTGAGAGACCCATTGTGGCAGAAAATTACAGATTGTATGGTTAACTGCTGAAAACAGCACTATAATATTTTCTGTGGGTCTGTAAGAGCTCTCCAAGGTTATTTCTGAAACTACTAATGGAGAGAGTGTGTGTGATTTGCACTATTGCACTGGTGTTTTTGGAGCTTGGTGCATATTAATGTCCAGATAATGTATCTCGGCTTCTGCTGCTTTGATTTTGATAGGGGGTCCTGTTCTTTTAAAAAAGCCACAAAACTTTATTGAAGTTGCTGAAGTAGCTCTTTAATTGCTCGGCCAATAAGAAAAAGTGTAAGAAAATTATGATACATGTTGGCACCATTTTCAAATTGCTTTTAGGTTGGTTAATGTCCAAATAAAGCCTCAAGATGTTTACAACTGACTAAAATAGAGAAAATCAGCAAATCCTCAAATTTGGCAGACTGGAATGCTTTTTGTTTGATGAATGAATGAAAAATTTAATTAATAGAAATCAGTTTTTTTCCTGTTGATTAGATGTCAGATCGCTTTACCAACAATCAGCAGACAATAGATGGTAGATACAATATTTAAGATGCCATTAATAGAGCAATAAAGGATATATCAAAAGGTTAACAGTGAGAGAGAGGAGGTCACTGCAGTACTGAGACCTGTCCCGAATGGTGAGCAGACAGAGAGGGACAAGTACTCTGCTCCAACTCTTCCCGCTCTGTTTTACAGACCCAAACTCCTGGGAGCAGCTGTGAGCCTGTTCAATTTAGGCCAGACAGATGGAGACAGTGTTTGTGGTGATTGCATTAACATATCCAACCCCGATGAGAGAGGCGGTTTTTTGGAGGGAGGACCGATGAGCTGCTTCAGAAAGGAAGGGCAAGGAAGGAGGAGACAAAGGACGGTGGACAAAAGGTTGGAGCTCACTGATTTTTCTCATTACCTCTCCTTATACCCTCCCTCGCCGTTTTTCCTCTTTCTCTCTTTGTCCCCCCTGGCTTTTCTTTTCTTTTGTTGCTTCACCATTCCTCTCTCTCTCTCTCTCTCTCTCTCCTCTCTCTCTCTCTCTCTCTCTCTCTCTCTCTCTCTCTCTCTCTCTCTCTCTCTCTCTCTCTCTCTCTCTCTCTCTCTCTCTCTCTCTCTCTCTCTCTCTCTCTCTCTCTCTCTCTCTTCTCTCTCTCTCTCTCTCTCTCTCTCTCTCTCCTCTCTCTCCTCTCTCTCTCTCTCTCTCTCTTCTCTCTCTCTCTCTCTCTTTTGTCGCTAAAGATGGCTGCAGGCTGATGGAAAGCAGCCATGTGGTGGCAAATACCAGCAGCTTAACAGGTGAGAGAGCAGAAGGGTGTGAGGCAGAATGCAACTTCTCCCCTGACAGAACACAGGGCACTTCTGAATACCAACAACCATGCTTGCAAACACACACATTGACCCATGCATGCCCTCACAAACACACAGCAAACATACACACATTTCAGCAGTGTTCATCTGCAGGTCTTGGTGATGTCGCATCTCGTGACTTTAGCTTTGTTTTTGTTTTTTTGTACACTAGAACTGCAATGATTAGCTGATTGAAAGAAAAAACAATCACCAACTGTTGTGATAATCTTAATCGTTTTAGTAATTTTTCATGCAAAACTGGGCAGAAAATGCTGTTTTCAGCATCTCAGATATGGATATTAACTGCTTTGTTCTGTTTTATATCATATTAAACTGAATATCTTTGAGGTTTTTGGACCGATGAAGAAAGACATTTAAATACATCTCCTTGGATCCCCCTCGACATTTAAAACTATTTTCTGACATTTTCCATCACCGAACCATGATTAATTGGCAGATTAATCGATAATAAAAAAGAATCATTACTTGCAGCTCTATTGTGACTCAACAAACAGGCTGCATCTTTTAACACCCAACCTTTTCCAGAGTATGCTTTTCTACAAAAAGTAATGCATGTGAATTTTATAGGTTTCCTGTGAAACTGATGTACAACCCTGACTCCCCAAAATGTGGAACATTGTCTCAAAAGTCAATAAAATAAATGCAATCATTTGTTATGTTGTGTATATGTGTAACCACGACCATATGTCCTCACCTTAAGAAAGTAGTTTTGGTACCTAAACCTAACAAAATAGTTCACTTTCAACATGTTTAAAACAGCTATTGTCACATTTAAAGAAAGGACAGGCCGTACTTCATAGAACACCATGTGCATTACTTCTTGTAGGGTTATAGGTTTTCGTCGGGTGAATTATTAATAGCAAAATCTGTTGACATCCCGCTCTGAACCCACTGGGTGAGAGACGCCATCCCCCCAGTCAGCCATAAATGTGCTAAAATTACATTTACTGAACATAAAAAGCATAAAAAGAGCTCTAATCCCCAAACTTTGGATCTCAGTGTTTCCTCTCCGTAATGAAGTGTGTGACACCCCCACCTGGAGCAATCAAACACCAGCGGCAGTGTGAGGCAGTCTGTATATCCAGCTCGGCTGGGAGCTGCATGCATCCACACTGATCATTAGCAGCAGCAGGGAGGCCCTAAACACTGCAAAATTGTCTTCATCTATATAGGTGGAGAAACGCCAGAGAAGGAAACTTTAGTGATTAAATCTGAGGGCTAAAAGATAAGAAGTTGGAGTGTTTTGGTGTGTGTCACTGTTCCCACTATAATATTCTTGTTGGTGTTGAAGGGGCTCTTGAGCACAGATGCAGCTTGTTCTTTTGGGGGTTGTTCTTCTTTCCTATTCAACAGTGAGGAGAATGATGAGAAATAATGCATGGATAAGGGTTATGTTACAATGTTTTTACTTTTAACAAAGACTTTTAAGGTCCACTTCCACTCAATTGTGGGGGGGGGGGTTTATGTTCATGTGCCCTAAAATGAATACTCTGATTTGTATCTGCGCAAAGTTTCACTAAAGGTGGAGATGTCTGTACCCATTCTGTACAATCTGAGACTCAAACATGTGCTGTGCAAGCTAGATTAGGTACGTCACAATTTTGAAAGCCAATCAAAAGCCAGAAAATAAACCTGAAACCTTCAGCGCAGAGTGAACTTGTCAGTTTAGAGAGCACAAAAAGAAAAACACACAACTACTTAAACACAACACAAAACTTACACTGTGTCAGACTTACAAGCTAACAAACATAGAGATGCTAACTAAGCATCCTGATATATCACTGATTCGTCTGAAGGATTAAACATGTATGACTTAATCTCTACAATATTTCCTCTAATGAAGAAAAGAGACCAGACGTGAAACTACCGCTGCAGTCTGCAGATTGCATGCTCTTGCTGGTTAACCTAGCACAAAAATATTAATCATCAGAAGTATATTTACTTGAGGAACCAACTGGTTCTTTGTGTTTTTGTAGATTGTGTTTCACTCTTAATACATGACAAAGGCTTAATGAGAAACTCAAGATATTCACACCCAGAGTGTTTTTAGATCATGTCTGAAACGTTTTTACAAACATTTCTAGAATTAAATATTCCCCTTTAAGTTCTCATGACTTAATGCGGGCTATAGACTCAGTATCAAGTTACTCATCATGCTCACTGAGATTATTTATCTGATCTAAGACCTTTAAGAGAGTATACACCGCAACATTTGGGACTGCTAAATCTTATAATAAATTACTGCTTCCAAATGACTTATAACAACAGAGGACAGTACGACTTTTTAAATACTTCGGAGTAACGAACGTGTTATTGACAAATCATTTCTGTGTGCATGTGTGCCTTAACAGAAATAATAAACTGTGGAGGGATCTGTTCTAGCATTTCCAGGAACTGAGATCCCTGTGTTACCAGGAATGTGAATGAATGTCTACTCCCTTTTTTTCTGGGGAAAAATACTTGCTGAAACCCTGGAGTTTAGTGTGCATATGTGTTCCTGTAATAAAAGAGAAGACACACTTTCCCCAAACCTCATTAACACCAACAACCAACTGTCAGGCCGAAAAGTGAATTAAGTTAATTATTACGGTGATAAAACTTAGCTGCTTCTTCCTTTATTTTCATGCCAAAATTGCAGTTTATACTCCAGCAGTGCGGTTAATTATTTTCCAGAATAAGCATGAATACAGTGCAAAAATAAACAAACTGCAGGTGGCTCAGCAAGAGGCTGAATCAGCCATGATGACCTCAGTCCTCAAAGCAGAGTGCAGAGCAGCATTCAACAAGTGTAGTGTAAGAGGAGCCCTAATGTCACAGCAAACAACTCAAAAACAATGCTGCTGTGCTTCAAAACACAAAAAACAACATGCACAAGGCTGCACGGCGAAGACTTTCCTTTGTTGCCATTGCATGCTATGGTCACATATGCTTCTATAGACCTGTATGGAGTGTACGTCACAACTGCGTCACTGGCAGTTGCGTGTGTATTCTGGTGGCAGAAACTCAGAGGAAAATAACAATGAAAACAATAAGAAAATAGAGGGAAACAGAACAGTTTCACTATGTCTTGCTGTGCCGTTTGATGTCAGAACATAAATAGTGAGAAAAAAAAACTGTCCTTCATCGAAGACGTCCTTAGAAGCTAGACAAAAACGTTTATTGTTGCAGACATTAAACAGACGGACTGGACCGATGACATCGACTGAAACTTTCTGTGTCTGTGTGTATATATATATATATATATATATATATATATATATATGTATATATATATATACATATTATATATTATATTATATATTATATTAACTCTCATATGTTATTGTCTATGTCTTGTCGAGCTATTGTTGACTTCTAATTCCTGCTCTAATGTAGCTAATCATCACAGTTTGCAGCTGCACTGCTTTTAAAAGTTGAGCTGTGTGTGCGTGTATGAAATGAGCTCTCTGTTAATACGAGAATTTCAGATGATTACATCGGTCAAGTCTGTCAGTCTAGCTTCAAAGGATGTCTTTGACAAAGACAATTGATTAGAATGAGGTACAGGTTTATGTTTTTTTTTTTACCATTTCTGTTCTGTCATCCAACGGCACAGCAAGACATTGTTACCCCTTGAATGTCTTCTGATTTCCTCTATTCACTTATTGTTTTGATAGATCGATTGCTAATAGTAGTTGTTTCCCACACACACACACACACACACACACACACACACACACACACAAACACAGGGTGATGGATGCCTTTGCGATGAACAAAAGTAACATTTCTGTCTATCTCTGTCCATAAAACTTCCAAAGTGTTATGGACCACAATCCTTAGACAAATCTTTGATGTTCAGCCACTCTAACTTTGACCATTTAATGCCATTTGGGGTATTTAACTCATCCCGACAGTGAATGAATATCAGGAAATCATACTGCACTGTTAAGGGTTAGATAACTCATGTAAAATAATCTGTTTTTTGCTGAAAAATCATGAAAATAATCAGGAAAAACATCTGGACAATTCATATTATTTTGACAACTGTACTGCTCGCACCTGGGACCAGCAGCTAACTGTCACTTACTGCCACCCACAGACCATGTCTTCACTGTTTGCAAACAGTAAATTGGTCGATACGTCAGAACACCTTAATAGCCTCATGTGTAACTAGGTGCAGTGCTGTGATATGGGTGCACTCACACATTGGTGGTGAAGATGCCGTAGATGAGGTCTTGCTCTGGCAGGTAGAAGGTGCTCTGCAGCTCGTTGTAGTAGAAGGGGATCTCCCCGGAGCGGGAGCAGTTGAGCCTCGCCTTCATGAAAGTGGTCCAAGTGTCCTCCAGGAGAAACCGCCCGCCGATGTCGTTCTTGCAGACTCGCGCCACGCGGGAATAGACCGTCTTGCCACAGTCATGCTCCACGGCATTCTCCCTCAGGAAGAAGAAGGTGAAGAGGCCAATGTCGTAGGCCGAGATGAAGTGGGGCTCTGCCGGGAGGAAGGGAAGGAGAGGATCATTACACAGTGACTTCAGGGAAATAGAAATATTTACAACATTTATCTTCTGGACATTGTTGCTTTGACCCCTGTACTCCTTATCATTGATTGCGAGGGAAACTTGAAATTCTAGTGTTCCACTCTCACTTATGATGAAACTGCCTCAATGTCAAATGTGTAAATGAGAGGAGAAGGAGCATAGGGAGGAGGAGAGGCGAAGATAAAAAATGGTTACTAATAAATCCGTCTGATGTTTTGATGGTAAATCCATGGAGCTATGTCTGTTTAACTGGATGACCGTGCTGCTTTTATTGCCTTGGGTGACACAGCCGATGATTAATGGTGCTCCCTGTTGGGTGGGTTATCACGTAAAGCAGACTGAGTAACAGTTTGAGCAGGATGTTACTGTCACCCTTTGTAAACACATGACTCATCACTGAATACTAATTCATTTCTGTGAGTGTGCAGGAACAAGGATCTTAAACTTGTAGGTCCAGGTCAGTTGTGCATCCAGCGGGCAGATTTAAGATCCATATCTAGAGGTTTCACATTCCCTGCTTACCTTGTTTAGTGTCTAATCGTGCAGATAGTTTTGGCTTTATGTGCACACATAAAGATGTTTGTATCTGACATTCGTGCAGACACCTCAATTCAACTGAGGCGAGTGGAATTTTGATTGTTCCCCTGCTCCAGCTCTGTGATTTATTGTGTGGATGTGTTGTTAATGTTGTCTTTTTGTTTTCTGTTCTGTCAACCTTGGCTGCAAAACAAATTTACCCCGGCGGAGCAATAAAGATAACCTTGAACGGTATTTAAATATCACACTTGAGAATCTCAAAAGCAGCGTGTTTCAAGAAACATTGTCTACTTTGGATAATCAACTTTCCATCAACAGTTTTCATTGAACAACTAGTCCAAAATAATAAACTTTTTAATGTCAACTTATGTAATTGACATGAACTGACCCTCTTAATATCTAAATATATTAAATTATATAGCATCGTTGTCAAGTTATAACTAAAGATGTCTAAATTAAAAAGTTTTTAAATTCTAGAAAAGTGAATAAAATCACATGTAACCTTTATGGTTTGGGATAATTCTATCTTTTAAAACTGATCGGGGTATTTCATTTTTCAAAAACAATGCATTCTGCTGTAGATGTTGAGTGTGTTGGTGTCAGCCATCATTCATCTCTGAAGTTCTTGAGAAAGACTCTGAATTGGGAATTATCAAGCTGTCCTATAACATCAATGGCTGTGTTTCCATCAATGAATTTCAATGCTTCTTTTGAAGATTTGCATGAGAAAAGCTTGATGGAAACATCAAAATTTGAAAAAACTTTCAAAAATGTGCATAAAAGTTTTTACGCTTCATTGAGATGGTTTTTGTCTTTTTCAAAAGATAGGTAATGTGCTTAACCAGAGATGGAAATGTCTTTTGCAAATAAGTTCTGAGGTAGCAAAAAATTAACTCATGACTGATCAGCTGTTTCCACTCTGACATGAAAGAACAATTTAATTCCTGAAGACTTCTATCTATTTTCTCTCATGGGTGGTCAAAATTGTCCGATTAGCAACCTCTATTTTGTTACTTTTTCTCTCATGTTCAATCTCTTCTTTTTCTACTGTTTTCTTTCTTGCATAATCTCTTCTTCTTGTATTGTTTACTGATGGATTAGCCTACAGCAATACATTACACTGCCATCTTCTGACCAAAGTACGTCTACGCAGCTTTATTTATTTGCTCTACACCAGCTGATGGAAACTCACTAATTCACATTTTCTTTAATGAAACATTTCCAAATTTCGCTTCAAAATTTGACTTGACTTTAATGCAAACATGGCTATTACAAAGCCAAAATCGGATTAGATAATTAATACATTTAATAATTGTCACTAGATAAAGCTACAGGTTCATTTTAATCTCAAATCCCACTAGTTTCTCATAACAAACAAACTTCTTGAAGATATTTTAAGTGGTAGTTTGAAACTGATCATTCTAAAAACACAAACTCTATGGTGCGGTTCAGACACTGAGCTGACTGCTGCTTCATCACACTGAGGTTTTGTTTTCTGCTGCTGAGCTTTCTTCTATCAGGCGACAACTGCTCACATGCAGAAACAGAGAAAATACTCCTGTGCGGCTGTCGCTTCAGTTTTTTTCCACAGAGACCCATTTTATCCTAAGTGATGTCACACACACTCACCTACTCACAGAAACGCAGACACAAATGGAGGAATAAACCTTAATTTGCACAGATGCATGCGCTACCATAAACCAAAAGAAAACAAAAAAACAAGGGAGATTGTGATGTTATAAACACAGTCACACACATACACACACACACATATATGTACACACACAGCGGAGATGACCTGTTAACAGCCATGATGGAATGTGCCTCAGGGGCTGGAGAGGCTTTTTATAAGACAATAAGATTTTGAAATGAAGCAGGAAGAGACGAAAACCGCTATCCGCACAGCTGCAGCAGCACCATAATTCCATTTCACATCTATAATAACACAACATCCTGTGGTTTTAACCGACCGCATGGAGAAAGGCACTTATGGCATAAAAAGAGTATTTTTACAGAGACAACCTGCTGGGGGCGATGTTCAGAAATTTTAAAAACTGTAATTAAGTCATATGTTAAAGGAACAACCAGTGCAAGTCGAGCAATGATTGTTATACTGCAGGAACGTAGAGCGAGTATGTTATAAGTGGGACTGGAAAATTCAGCATTAGTTATCTAATCAATATTTGCAGTTTATGTTTAATGAAGTAAAAGTCCTCATTAGTGCATTCATAATCAAAGGCTTAATGAGCAAAGATGGCATTAAAGAAATAAAATATATACACAGCCCTGCAGAGTCATTATCATCATGAATATGATACTCAGAGGTGTCTTTAAATGCTCTGAACAGGCAGCTTTGATAAGTAGATTTTCTTAAAAAAGAATTGCCAAAAATGCATCGTTTCTTGTGCAAAGAATCTGTTAAAACAAGCCTTGTCTTTGGAGTTAGAACTTTCCAACAGTTCTTGAACTTCTCATAGGTTACAAATGTTTCCGTAAGAAAAAGCAACCAAAACGAACCTTAAAATTGTGATATTTCTGTAAAAATCACTTCACTCCACATGTCTCGTTAAAAAATGCCAAAAATAAACCATTTGGAATAACCAGATCCTGTTAAAAACATTAAATTCTACTCCTCAGCGACACTGTGAAGCCATGATTGATTCTGCTGAGAGATTGTCTCATGACAAATATTCATAGTCAGACAGAACTGCAGGCTGCTTGAGCAGAGAGAAGAGGACAGGAGAGGCTGTAAGTAGAGACCCAATCCCCCCCCCAATATTTTGTGACACTTATGGGCAAAGCGCAAAGAGTTGTGTTTAAACAAATTCCATTTTTATTCCAATTTTTGCTTTTTTTTTAAGATTTATGTCATTATAACTGTGTTATTCTGCACAAAGGACGTGTAAGAGTCATTACCACTTCTAGCCATGATTGTACTGATTCTAAAGATGTGCTGAATTTATATATTGCAGTGAAATTCAAGGCCACAGTGAGTAAAATGTAAAAAAGACAAAAAATACCAGGGGGTTCAGAGGGTTAATGTTTATAGCTGTGACACAAAAAACAACTTGCCACACCAAACTGTAATTCACATGCGTATTCAGAGAGTAAACTGGTGTCAACAAGCATGCAGATGAACATGTAAAGGCTGTTACGCCTGTTGGGTGGCTGCAGCCATGATGATGTGTTAGTGCTTTGTGCAAGAGCTTGTTTCTATGCATGTTGCAGCGATGTAAAGCAAGAGATCATGTGTGTGTATACAGCATGTCTGAGCTGCTACATGGACGCAAACCAGAGTCGTTCTGTGTTTACATACCTGTGTTTATGCATACTGTACGCGTGTCAGGCAAAGGGCAGGTGGAGCTGACTGATTCTGCATAATATTAGCGAAGATGCGTGGGCGTAAATGTGACGAGTTTTTCCTGCACCGTGCTGAGTGGTAAACAGATTGTTCAATCTGCCAGGCTGCTTTGAGCTTGCCATCACTGACGTCACATGATACTTCAGATAAAACAGATTAAGAGCAAGGCTATTTATTATTCACAGGAACAGATTCTGCAAGAATGCAGAAAATGATACATAAATGAATGATAAGGAAAGGGGGGTGGGCTCATCGTTATAGCTGGTTCATATCAAACAGAGCAGATGGTTTATTGTACAATTTTGTAAACCGTTCAAGCAGCCACACCCAGATTCTTTTGTTCATATTCTATTTTTTTTTCAAGTACTTTATGTAGGAAGTTTAATTTGTAACTGGATCATGTTTAGTGTCAACTCTTTTTAATAATAAAAGACAGAAAAATAGAGTTTACCCACGAGATAATGCACCCATTATCGCTGGTTTGTGCATGCTTTTGTGCACATTTTTGCAACTCTTTTGCCTTGTACTGCATGGATGTCATGAGCGTACAAAGCATGGGAATTTTATACTGGAAACTGATGTCTGTTACCCATCTGTGGCTAGCTTTAGGCTGCTAAAATATTTGGTTAAGGTGAGGTACCAAGGTTTAAGTAATCCCACCACATTTGTCAAGCTAGCATTGAGTCTTCAAAGCAATCCAGTAATTTGAGGCTCCAAAGCACAAACACAAAAACATTTATTGTGTTAGTCAGACTGACTGTTGTCCAGGATTTGACTATTTTAACAAATAAACTCTAATCTTTAAGGGAGCTCTCAAAGCAGTGATGATGATTCTGCTTGAGAAATAATCCATCATAGTAAACACATACTTGAACATTAAATCTCAGTAAAGTCGTATGTGAGCTTAGCACATAAGAAAGAGATTCCTGTGGTGGAGGAAACTGCAGCAGCAAACAGCGTGGCCATGGAGATATCACAAGAGCCACTGGTTTCAAACAGAGCCTGACCAATTTATCAGCTGACCAATTTTATTGGCCGAGATTGGCCTATCGCAGACATATATTCAATGGCACCTCATAACTCTTGAGTTATAAATATTTAGGAATTTGGCTTGACAGTAGACTCACTTTAGATTCATATTCAACATTTGACTCAACAATCCGGTAGAATTAAAGGCTGTCTGTCTTCTTTTAACCGTAAAATTATTGTGCAGTCAAGCTTCATGTCTGAACTGACTCCGGAGATATTCTGTATTGTATTCTGTGCTGCCAATACTTCAGCTGTTGAGCCCTGTGAACCCTGTGTATTATAGTGCATCACGCTTCATCACAAATGACACATTTCATGCTCATCATTGTTCTCTGTATCATCTGTAACTTTACAGTCAAATAAACAAATCTCATGTTAATCTTTTATTAAACTTAACTGTTGAAGCTTCCTAAATACCTCACATCTCTTCTCTCATTTAAATCAGCAACTACAGAACACAATCTATTAACTATGTAACCTTAGATACCCCTCAGCTATGCATGAACATTTGCAGAACTGAGTTTACACTATGTATATGCACCTTTCAAATAGAATTAAATGCAAACTGCCTCCAAACTAGAGTCTTACATTCTGAGTGGTATGTTAAAGCTTTACTAACTGATGTTTTATGACACTTGAAACTGGCTTTCTTAAATTCTTTATTGTGTGTTTTTTCTGATTTTATCTTTGTGTGTGTTTTTGTGAATGTTTCTTGTCAATCTCAATGAGACTGCCTTAATTAAATATCAATAAATTAATTGAATTGAAATGAAATGAATTTCTTTGTTAAATATAATTTATATGGTGATGTGGTCAGCAATTGACTGATATTATGATTTATTTTCTGTTTTGATTTCTAGAATTGATTGACAAATTGACTTGTGTATATAATGCCTAATATTGATAAATATAAGTGTTTATTATTATTATTATTATTATTATTATTTCTTTAAAAAAGCAGCCTTCTTACTACACTTGCAGAGCTGTATCAGTGCACAATCCAAATAAAAAGTGTCTCTTTCCATTCTAGCTCAAAAGTTCTGGCCTTCCATATTGGTGATTGCTGAATAGTTCCCTTCTAAAATCATTATCTGACTCAAAAATCCCATATTGGCAGGGCTCTTCATTCAAAGCATGAATAAGATAGCTGATACCAACAACCTCAATGCTATAGCTGAACTAAGGCAATGCTCTATTTCCGAAGAGTAGATATTATTATAGTAATAAACAAATAAACATCTGAGGTTGCATGTTTGTATCAGTCACAATGAATAAGAGACTGGGAAATATAGGCTATTAACAAATATGAACATGTTGTTGTAAAGTGATTGAGAGAAGCATGGACACTGCGACTCTATAGCTCCTTGTGTCATTCAGATGCATGATGGGAAACAGTTGGCCGGCGCCTGGCAGGCTACCAATCCAATAAGGGAACAGATTGATTAGATCCAGGACCCCCTCTCTGCCTTCGTTTCTCCTCAACTGGAGAGGCTTAGAGCTGGAAATGAGATTTTCATTCACACCTCAAATCCACCGGGAACTCAACTCCATAGCCCTCACAGAAGCCATGAAGCAAAGCGGTCTGTGATGGCATGAATGTATGTCGCAGGAGCAGAGAGCAACATGTGTGTGTGTGTGTGTTTCTGTGTGTGTGTGTGTGTGTGTGTGTGTGTGTGTGTGTGTGTATGTGTGTGCAGCCAGCTGTGATTATGCTGATGAGGACACTATACGCTTTGCTACTCATCTTTTTTCCCTCCCACATACTCTCTTTTTGTGTGTGTTGCCTCCAAACACACAGAAGTTGCATATGCATGGAAGCACATGCAGCTTGCATACAGTCTCAATACATATTAATATCTATACACACACGCACACACACATGCACGCACACGCACACACACACACTCACACACACACACACACACACACACACACACAGGCACAGGCACAGCCCCTGCATGGTGTGAAGCATGCTGTGTGTTGTAATTTCACCCTCTCCCTGCCATGAGGAATAATTACATCGCTCACTGACTCCTCAGTCTATCTTCTCTGCTCCTCTCTCATCCTCAGCTTCTTCCCTGCCCCGCAACTCTCCCGTCCCTCCTCTACCAGCCCATACACACACACACACACACACACACACCTTCATACTCCCCCTCCTTCGAGTGCATTCGATCGTCCTACTCTTGTCTCTCCTTTATTCGGGCCAACTCTCTGAAGTCTTGAATCATTCGCAACCTGCTTGTTACATTTAGTGCTGGTGATTAGTTATTTAAAGCATGAGAAATATGACAGAAAACCAATCAACAAAACCTCTGATGATGGATTAATCGATTAAGTCTTTTATCAAGCAGAAAATGTCAAGTGTTTTTGGTTCTGTGAAGATTTGCTACTTCTTTTCTCAGCTTCGTAAAAATTGGAAATTTAATGTTTTGGAGTTTTGGACTGCTGGTCACGAAGAAAACAAACAATTCTGAGATGTCACTGTTAACTGGGGAGTTGTGATTCACATTTTCTGACCTTTTATGCATTAAATAATTGAACTTGAGGGGGCATTTGTGTGAATTTTGCCGGTCTGGAACGCATTTATCAGACTATTCCAACACTACATGAATGCAGCACAAATGGCCAATTTTGCAATGTAAAATAGAGGGGAAAATTATTTTTTTTCGCACCATGACTAGGATCCACTCCAAATTATAAAGGGATCTTTCTCGGCTCATGCGACACCCTTCTACCAAGTTATATGAAAATCAGGCCAGTAGGTCTTTGCATGATTTCAGTAATTTCCTCTGACACACACCTCACTTTGTTTAAGAGACCTCAGCTCTTTGAATCATTTTATTGGGGAAAGCTTCAGGCCTGTGAGAGATTTATTTTCAAATGTTATTTATAAGGAAATTTCTCTCTCTTTTTCTGAGCCTGTACATCGTGTCATGTTTTGAAAGTACAGTCATAGAAAAAATTATTAGACCTCCCAAGTTTTCTTCAATTTCTTGTTAATTTTAATGCCTGGTACAACTTAAGGTACATTTGTTTGGACAAAGATAATGATAACAACAAAAATAGCTGATAACAATTTTGGTTATTATCAATAAAACCATTGAAATTGGCTAGATATCAGCTCTTAAATTAAACTCTTATGAGCTGTTTTGTGTTGTTATCATTATATTTGTCCGAACAAATGTACCGTTAATTGTACCAGGCATTAAAATGGACAAGAAATTAAACAAAAGGGTGGTCTAATAATTTTTTCCATGACTGTAGATAAGCAGTAGTCAATTAAAAGAGAGAAGGACTGTAGCTAATGTGTTGCATTAGCCTGACTAGCTAAGGGGCAGAAACTGTGAAAATCGTAACACAACACAACACAAGCGTGAGCTACAGTTGGAGCATTACTGCAACATGCTATGGTATGAAACAACAAGAGAAGCTGACCACAAAGTTTGGGTTCACTTCAGCTAAAAACATCCAGATTCTAGCTAAACATATCCGTATGCATCATCCTACTTCATTTAGACACACATCCCATTATCTTGGGTTTTCTTTAATCATCCAGCAGTACTCATTTCTCTGATTAACTCTATTTCACCCCCTTTAAGACGAGTGTTTTTCACCTCCACCGCTGTGCAAGTTTGCAATTGAATATGTCCACCGTGGTTGTGCATTCATTATGTTTGCACACTTGCATGGAACCAACTTCTGCATTAACAATGAGGCAATCCTCCAGGAACAGGAGTTGACTCTTCTCTTTAACACTGCATGTTCACAAGCTTGCATTTTTTACTTCTATAATAAAAGAACCATTTCTGATACAGTTTCTCATCTTTTGTACTGATAATTCAACCAGAAGAGTTTCATGTCCACCCAAGCCTTTAAAGTGCCACCTACCATTGCCTGTGATGCAGAAAATGAATATGACCTTTACTTCCAGAACAATGAATGCCTAAAATAACTCCCACTTGGCCTCTCTGTATCTCGCCATGAATCCAGTAATCTAACCGCTTCTGCATATCAAAGGCGTTGCATGACAGCCTCCTCCAGTGAAAGGTCCATCTACAATTCTGCTGGAGTCAGGATGTGTGTGAATGGATTTCTGCCACGGCTTGTTCAGGGGAAAGGCACAGTGTCAGCAGCAGGGAGATTATTGTCACCGACACCGGCAGGATTGACAGCATTTCATGTTCTCTGCCATTCTATAAAACCGACCAATACTTATGCCTAACCTGTGCTGTGTTCCACACACAACTTCCAATCCAAACAGTCTTTGTAATCCTTTGAAAACACCTCAGACAGACTGATCTATCTTGGCTGGAACAAAACAGGCAATTGTGTTGGAAGCAAAAGTGCAAACTTGGCTGGTCCGCTGCTCCGGGCAGGCCTCACAAAATGTTTAAAGTAACAACAGCAAGAATGTTCAGATAATGTTTGACACAACTTTAACCTTGTGTAGATTATTTGGAGGTCCAGCCAGAGTTTGATTAGATTTCTCAAATCTCACTCAAAACAATGAGAAAACACTGAACCTGAGAAACACTAAACAAAGCTGTAACTCAAACCAGCAAACTCCGGATCATTTCATTAGTATTTCTGGAAAATGTATAAAAACTTTGTTTAAAAGCTCTACAGTGAACTTGAGTCAATGAATGGGAATGAATCAACAATTCTCATTATCATTTAATTATTATTTCCGAGCTAAAATGCCAATCATCTGCTGATTTGAGATTTTCCCATGAGAGCATTTGCTTCTTTTCTCTGTTATTTAATCATTTTAAATTGAATATATTTGAGTTCTGGACAGTTATTCAACAAAACAAGCTGTTTGAAAGCATCACATTGGAGAACTAAGGATGTTTTTCACAAGCTAAAAATAATCATTAGTTGAAGTACAGAAAATAAATATTATTAAAATTAACTTCTCAGTGTGAGGCGAGAAACATACTATGTGATAGTTACTGTACCATTTAGCCATTTGGAGTTGTATTGTGCAGTGCGGAGAGGTGGCATGCCGCCCAGGCTGCGGTATATGACGGGGTCGCGGCCGGAGAAGTCGATGACGGTGGCAGCATACAGCTCCCCGCTCTCCGTCACCACCGCTGTGGAGTTGTGGCGAGGGTCGTACGGGCAGCGCGCCACTCCGTTCACCCGCTCCAGCACGCTGCTCATGTTGCCCACCTGCAATGAAAGAAATGATAAATGATACATAGGTGGAGAGAAAAACGAAGTGAAAGGAGGGGAAAGGTAGAGGTAGGTAGGTTAAATCTCTTGAATTTTCACTGAATTTCTGCAAAACTACACACATAAACTCATCCATACCTCTCGGGTAATACATAGTGGCTGGAAAGCATTGGTTCCACAGGTCATGACCTCAGTCTTGTTTACCAGCAGGACCCTGATGTAGTTTTGACATTCAATCTGCAGAGAAGCAGGTGGGGGGAAAAGTTACAGTAGAGCAGAGAAAAGCTGAGGTGGCAGGCTAAACATTCTTTGACGTGTTGCTGAGAAGAACAATAGACAGAGTCCTCCGGTATCAGACTGGCATGCAACCAAAAAGCAAAGCAATTCAGTGTCTGCAGCTTTCGCTCCTGTAAGCCCATTGTTCGAAAATAAGAATAGTCGTTTGCAGCTGAATTGAAGCCTATTTGTGCCATCGACTGAGGCTCTACAGTAAGTCAAGTGTGGGGTTCAGTAAAAAGAGTCAAATCTGTTTTAACAAAGGCATGGAATAGATTTATTGGTAATGAAACGTTTTACGTAAGTATCATTTTTTGTAAATGGAGGTGCTTTGTGCTGTGGCGAAGAGCTGAGGTAATTGCAGTGAAGCAGCTTCCAAAGAGAATTGATTGTTGTGTGTATTAGTTATCACCCTTCGCTCTATAGGCACCGAGGGAGATAAGAGTGATGCTGCAATCAGTTACTCACAAAAAAAGGAATACGACAGCTGATCGCAATGTTGGTTATCAGACATTTTTGAAAGGAAATGCTTTTGTGTGTTACTATCTTGCCCCAGTCTCTCTTGTGCACATTTCCCCCTCTCTTCCCGTAGCCCTCTCTCCTCACTGCAAGAAAAACAACTCTTGATTGAAGGGTCTGAAATAGCTGTTCTGCACAGAGCCCTCCCATGAGGACCATAAGGACCTCGCCATAACAGTCAGAAGATATCAAGATGGCCTCTATGTAAGCCAGGCAGCACAGACATGAAGTGTTGTAATTGGGGGCGGAATCGAGGTTACCTCTGTTTTGCCTTTGCTCTGACAGGACCTCCTGGTTTCCTCGTCCGGTGCCCATTCTGTCGCCTAGGAAACAAAAACAAGAAAAAAGCCCAGGGATGACAAAGAGGCCGAAAAAGCAGTCAGCTGAGTCCTTCAGACACTACAAAACAGTTACGCAACAACTGACTGTTGCTAATACTGTAGGCACGCACAAAAAGATGCATGAAAAGACTTTAACCTCATTGCTGTTTGTTTATTGTGTAAACATGGCGACCAGCTTGCCAGCCAAGAGCTTATTCGAGGGTAGCGGGCACCGTACCCAACGAGGCAGCTGAAGGGCTGAGGACGACATTAGCATGTAAATGGCTTTCTCTCCATCTTCTTCTTTCTTCCCCCTCTCTATCTCTCACTCAGAAAGTTTGCAGCACTCGCCTCCGCTCCGCCGCCCCCTCCCACCCCCCATCCTCCCTTTTCACTCCTACCGGCCAATTATATTCCTGTGATGGTCGTGTCTTGGGCTTAATTATGGATGCAGGCAGCAGCGATACACGACTGCACTGCAAACACACTAATGCATGTGCATACACACATGCTGCTTGGCCACCAGAGCTGCACTGGCTCTTGTTAAGAGGGTTGAGAGTTGTCCCTCACTTGGCATGAAGCGTATATGTGCAGGGTGCCAGGGGACCCCCTGTTGGGTGTCATTGGCCTCATTTTACTCATCCTCCTCCATCTCCTCCTCTTCTCTGATCTCCCTGCCCAAGTAGGAAGGTTGCCTAAATGTCTAAAAGTAAAGAAAGTCTGCAATTATATAACTTCAATCTATCTGATCCTCCATCTTTGTGTCTGTTTCTTGTTATTTCTTTCTCTCAGAGGACCCTCAGCGGATAATTATTTAGATCTTATGAATTGCCTTTGCAGGACAATCGGCCACTGGGACGGAGTTGTGACCGTTCGGTGGAGCCCGCCAACTGAGGCCAACCAAGAGTCAACACTAAACTGGGTCAGTATTCCAGGAGCCAATAGAGAACTCAAACAAACAGTAAACTTCAGGGGAAACAACAAAGTCTGGTTCACTATGTGGCTCATCTTAAACAGTCGTTTTTAGGTGTGACTCTGGCCTGTCGAGCTTTTTTGGATCCTCATTTTGTTTTAATTAAAGCTCAGTGTAGCTGTGAGCTGTAGCTCACTGTGTAGCCCCGAGACGCAGCGAGGAATTCTGCTGGGAAAATACAGTTTTAAGTTAATCACTTTTTCCTTTAGATCCTCGGTGCAGAATATATAGCTTTTTTTAGGAATTTAAATGAAAATGAAACAGTATAAGCACTTTAATGACAACTTAATGCTGCCAAAATCTTTCTAGGGACAAAATGTGGAGTTAAAATTTGCTGAGTGCTCCTTTCTCCTTAAAGTATATAAATAGATCTCTTATTTCACACATCATGAAGTATATCGACTGTGCTGGAAGGAGTGGAAGTTCATGATTTTGGATGATTAGCCTCTGCATAAATTCTCGCTAATGAGTGAAAACGGCAGACTGAACAGTACTATCCACAGCCTAATGAGCGACTCAAACATCTGCACATTATTCTGGGATTTATTTTATTGCTTTTATATTAAGCTGATATTCATAAACTGTCATGAGCGTGTGATTGTTTTTTGATTGTTCACACTGCCAGAACTGTTTGTGCTGTCAAAACACTGCAGAGGAAAATAGTCTTCCATATTTATGATGCCATGTTTGATTGTTTGAGACAAATTAAAGCCCCAGTTATCAACAAACTCACCCAGTGTGCACTACTTTCCAAGCTCAGAATGGCACACAGACAAAGTTAGCAACTCGCTGGTGGAGAGAGGGGAACATTTAGCAGCTAAAGAGACAGATTTTGTCCGTGTTGAGACCAAACCAGAGCTAAAAGGAGACTTAATATATCAACTTGATGGAAACACATTTTCAAGACAATTGTATACAAGCCAAAACAACTTTAAAAAGCATTAATATGTTAGGATTGCAACTCTAATTTCCCAGTTTGTACATCCTCGATTCCTTTTCTCACCTCCTCTCCTTACATCTTAGTCCCGCCCACAGGAGATGTGAGCAGAGGAGGTGAGAAAGAGGAATAGGGAGAGCATTTAAAAAACAAGACATCCTTTGTCTCAGAGCTTTAATTTTAAAGCGACATAAGTTAAATATGACATGGCATTATGACATTTGTCTATTGCCGTTGCTCTTTTATGTTACGTCTGTTGGCTGCTACATTTCATAAATTTGCTTGTCATTTCAACAAAATTCTATATTCTGTCGAGATCCAACAACATATTTCCTCTTTAACTGTACAAACAAAAAATCTAGGCTATAACAACTGTTAGCTTAAGATATTTTATATTTTTTCAACATTTTCTAATGAAGGAAAAGCGGAGTGAGACAGTAGCAGCGGAAAGCTATATAAAGTAAACTATGATTAAAATGAAACTTGTCTACTTTATGTTCAGCGCCTGGAGCTGAACATAAAGTAGACTGAAGTGGCTAAAGCGCTCTGCGAAAGCTCCGCTGTCTAGCCATGCTGCTAGTGCAGGTTTGTATGATTTCTTAAAAAACTTTTGCAGCCTGACTCGTATAATATCGTACGAGATGTGATAAGTGACGAGTGCTTTTTAATGTTATTGCGGCCGCTGTTGTAGATCACAATCTCTTCTTGAACACATGGTTAATGTTGTAAAATGGTTGATGGTTTGGGTAACAGAAAACCGGATGTGAATAGTGATTGACTTCCAGGTCAAAAGTCAGAGATTTGAGTACCGATGACACAAGGAAGGACAAAATTGAGAAATGTGAAAGGCTGCGTGTTTCAGTCTGCCCCTTGGTAGCCAAAAATATATTAATATTATGATTAATAATGTTATTATTATTATTATTATTATTATTATTATTATTATTATTATTATTATTTAAAATAATAATAATAATATTTTAATGCATTTTTTTAACTTGCATAAATTATCATTTTGGCCACTTATAACGGCAACAATAACAAGCTGTACCTCACATTTTATGACATTATAAAGTGTTTTTTTTTTTTATTAGCCAGCATGGAGCATTAGCATACATATGGAGTTATGTTCAGAGTCACCTGATGGAATAAGTCCAGCGTTCACTCTCCTGTGGCTCTGTTTTGTCTCCACTAACTCCTGAGGGAAATACCTGCTTCTTAAGCTGCAAGCGGCACCACCATGTTCACAGTGATAATTCTGTGAGTTTTGCATATTTTTCAAGTCGAAACATTGATTAGGGCAGCTTCAACCAAGCTAAAGCACAAAAAACAGACAATACCTCTGCATAAAAGCCATATGTAAGCGCAGGTTTAAGGCAGAGATTGAGACAAATTCATTAACATTATTAAAGCTGTTTTCAGCTCCTGCAGCCGGTGGAGCACCGGTAAGTGGGCTCTGGCCCATATTGATAGTTACAGCTCATCTCCCTTTCTCCCACAGCAGCTCCCTTCAATTAACCTGCATCAGACTGCACTGGGGAGTGAGACAGCAGAAGCGGAAAGCTATATAAAGTAAACTGTGATTAAAATGAAACTTGAGCTCCAGGCGCTGAACATGAAGTAGACGAAAGAAATAAAAATAAAAGTGGCTAATGCTCTCCGCGGGAGCTCTGCTGTCTAGCCATGCTGCTTGTGCGACCGCCAAAAACGCAACGCAGCCACTCAGCAGCACTTCCCATGAGCACAGCAAACAGCGTGGCACCTTTCATTCAGAGAGCGGCTCCGCCCCCTCCACGCCAGTCCATCACTTTGCCTGTTGAAATGAAAACACTGCTCCTCCACAGCCCCTGCCTGTCAGCCCCTGACAGCCTGGGGACTGATGGGGTGACGTCATTGTAAACACACACACACACACACACACACACACACACACACACACACACAGACACACACACAGAGACACACACAAAGACACACACACACACACAAAGACACACACACACACACACACACACACACAGAAACAGGGTGATGGATGCCTTTGCGATGAATCATGGCTTGGGGCATTACCATCTTTTCGGCAGGGCCCCGTCTCTAAGCATCCCCATCGGCTTAACCCGCTGACCTTCAGCAGAGAGCGCCCCCCTCCTCTCCCGCCTCCTCCCCCCCTCTCTCTGTCCATCTCTTCTTCTTTACACCACTTTGGAACAAAGCCACGCTCGCACAGAGCCTGTGAGAATACCAACTCCACCTCAACATCCTCTCTCTCAAATACCTTCCCTCTGTACAGAGCTGTGAATGGCCGGGCTGCCATCAACAGGCTGAATAAAGAGCTGTATAATGTGTGGGCAGGATGCAGTGCTTATTATTTTGATTAAAAAATGTTCTTGTTAACCACAATCAAACATAGAAAAAGGGGTAAGAGAGGGGACATAACATTTTCACACATTCAAGGCTCATAGTTTAGGTTCTAATTTGCTGTATAATGAATAATGTGTAATGCAAATTAACAGCTCAGTGTGCAGGTTCACTCAGTGTTGCAGCCCAACCTTTTTTGACTTCTTTGCAAAATACACAACAAAATAAAATAAAATAAAGATAAAGAATCTAAGAAAATGCAGTGGTGAAGGTTTGGTTGAAGTTGAAGCACAAAAACCGAAATTATCTTAAAATAGTTTGTTATGTTTGGAAATATCTTATTTGTTTTCTTGCAGAGAGATAGATAAGAAGGATGAAATCACTCTCCTGTCAGTACAATAACTATACAACTCACGCCAGTTTAGCTTAGCACAAAGACTAGAAACAGTAGGAAACAGTTAGCCTTCTTGTGTCCACAGTAGGGAGGTCATGAATAGAGATTAATGTTAGATCATTAATCAGGGATTATATCAAACTATGGAATTTTTAAAGATAACTAGCTTTCTTCGTGTAAAAATAAGGATCTGAAATGGATACCAAACAAAAATCTCCCATGTTAGAGTCACATACTTTCTTGACATCTTTGTATCCATCAACACATTCCAGCTCCGACCCTGCTAGAGATGATCCACTGTGTAAAAATCTTCTAGATACGTGAGTGAAAACATGACACCTCGCTGTTATTTTTCTGGCAAAGCAGCTGCCGTCTGCCAAGAGTGAGATCCACTTTTAGTGATTTTGTTATTTCTTGTTTGTTTTTAGTCACTTCTCCTTCAGTGTCCACGAAGCAATACAGGAGGAGAAATGCATATAATGTAAAATCTTCAGGAAATGCAAGATAAAACTAAGACAGATGTGCTGCACAAACTTAAGTATAGCCAACGAGTATGTGGAACATCAATCCTAGAGGAACTGCAGAAGTGTTTGCAAGCATGCAAAAAGAAATCAGTAAGCATCTTCAGAAATTATTGGAAATGTGTCTGAGAGCTTTTAGATGATCTGCCTCTGAAACATGCAGTAAACATTTGAACCATGACAGAGATGTGATTAAGACATTATTTGTAGATTGTTGGCATTTAAATAAAAACAGCCTCCACTATTGTATTCTGAGTATCAATATCAATACCAAATGTCCAGATTGTATAGACATAAAATGTAATTATCCCTGTCCCTGATGCACCAAATCCCAGACGATTAAATAGTCAGCCAGTTACAGCCATTTCTCATGCTCCACTACAGCCCAAGGCTACTGACCCTGTTTATTATTTGTGCCTGTAGGCTCAGATGCATGTTAGAGTTCATTTCCATCTATTAGCAAGGCCAACAACCATGGCTCCCCCTGCCATCAATCCGCCCCTCCAAATCGGAGACACCCCATTTCTCCCAATTATGCCGCTCCTTAAGACACAATATGAATATCTAGCCCCCGGCATCTTTCTTCTAGAAGGAAAGAGTGGGGAGGTGGGGGGGCACATGAATTTTTTATAGGCAAATAAAATTGCAGAAAATACAATTAGAAGCAGGAAAGAGGATTCATCACTTTTACTGCAGAAAGATGGTGGTTGGGCTCGAAAATGAATTCTATTTTTACAAGAAACAAAGAGAATGAGAAAGGGGGGAAAAAGAGACGAGATGTAGAGCGGGAAACACTAATGAAGTAAAGAGAGTTTGCGAGCAGCGGAGGCAGCAAATGTGGTCGTTCCTGAAATGTGTCGCTGTGTTGATAAGGCCGCCTCTCGCTGACACATTGCTAACATTATGTGTGACAACTAATTATAACTCATGAATATTGTAAATAAGTGTGTCAGGGGAGTAATGGCTGTTTGAATAGGAACTGTCTGGCACTTGTTATACTCAAGATAGATTTGTATAGCAGTGCAACCGGGCTGGACCTGACTGGTGTTAGTTTAATCTGGAAAAGTATGGAAAAAATTAAGAAAGTTAAATAATGTAATTAAATTCCTAAACAGGCAGTATAACAAGTCAAGATTCAGAATAATTGATTTTTAAGCAGCAGTAAGCAATTAATTGAGATGTAAAGCTTAAATAATGCATTTTAATATTATTATAATATTATTTAAATAGCATTTAAAGATATTTAAACAGACCAAAATGCAGGACTATGACTATAACTGTCTACACACTTATAGTGAATGTTTTCTTCAGTAAGGACATTTAAAAAGCTACTTGTGTTACCTTAGTGTGGGCAGGGTGTGCAGGAAAACTGTGTTTAGCTTTTTAGCCTTTTACTGCACACACTGCCCACACTAAGGTAACACAGAGCCGCTTCAAAATCTGCAAAGTAGCTCTTTAAGAGGAATATTTCCTTTAAGATCTCTAAATGTAACCTGTGGGAGATTTTTGGTGTCAGATCCTGTGATGTCCCTCTGAAGTGCAAGCAGGATCGTACACCTCAGCAGGGAACAGGAATGGTTCTCGTCCTGAGAACAGCTTTTGACCAAATTATGTATACTGTTGTATTTTCAACAAGATCTCCAACCTAAAGAAACAGAATATACTGTTTGTCAGCACCACCCATAACGACTCATATGAGTGTTTACAGCTCACGGTACAGCACAGCTTTCTAAAAATAGCACACATGTCATTATACAAACACAAACAGTTCGCAGTTGTAAAAAAGGCTGCAGTTTCTGTGAATTTAGGCTACAAAACCACTGACCTAGGTTTAAGAAAAAATTAACTTCCTGGTTAGGCGGTAGAACAGTTTAGAATATAAGTAAATGCCGAAAGTGAAGTAGTTACCGGTGTGACATGAGCCACAGAAGTTTACTAAAAAACATAGTTTGGGTAAAAAGTAATTTATTTTTTCTCCACACAGGACATAAACCCTGTTCTCCTGGGTAAAAGTCTGCCATTTGTTCGACATCCGCCATTTAAACTCCACATCACCATCAATCACTACTACTACTATGTCAGCAAGATGGCAGCGGGCGAGTCTAAAACATAAATAGGAGTCATTTTTCGTTGCCTGTACAAACACCCTATATTGTCGTTTTTTGAGGGGAGACCAGTCTCTGTATTTTCCTGTAGATGTTTCTTCATTGTTGTATGGTTTCTTGGCATCCTGTAAGAGTTGTGTGTCATGAACTGAAGTAAAAATAAATTTGTGCATGGGAGAGAACACTTTTGGCCTTTTCTAATGCTGCTGAAGTAACGCCGTTGATTCATCACACCAGGTTCTGCTTTTTCTTCATAGACTCAGCAATTCTCAACATTTTAAAAGAAACTGATCCTACACATGCTATTTGTCGTTGTCGTCAGGATGGACGTTAAGTGACTTCCACCTGGACGGATTGAGCATTAACACAGGGGGGACCAGCTCTCTGCCTCACTCAGAAAGAGATTATCCATCTCTAGTGCCTGTTCTCTTTGAGGTGTCCTCACTTCATCATCTCACACTTATGCACAGTGACTTCTTCCATCTCATTCACAGCCATTCACTCCTCCTATTTTCTTCTTCATTCCATACATAATCTGCTATTTTAAGCAACAACTCACACCCAACATGCAACCACAACATGACAATATGGACAGGTTTGGCACAAAATGATGCCCAGGAGGTGCAGAGGAGAAACACTCTGCGCCCCCGCAGAAACACACGAGTCAACACCACTAGCAGTGTTCACAGGTGATGTAATATGTGCTTGTCTAACCTATTTTTCAAACACACTATTGATTATATATTGTTCTGTTAAACCTTAATATATGTTATATTACTACAATATCTGTGTAGTCAGTGTTTGCTAGAGATATGCAGTGGGGTTAAAACTGGTGTCAAAAGTGCCTTTTAAAGTGACAGTTCACCCCAAAATCAAAATTACACATTTTCCCTCTTACCTGTTATACTGTTTATCAAACTTGAAGAAAGTGACTGAATGGTTTGGCCGATAAATGGTTATACAATATATTGTAATTGGCAGAACAAAATGAATGCGTCACTACCTGACCTAATCTATATTTAAATGGTAGTTATGCAAAACGGCTTTCTGTATATTATGAGCATGCTAAGGAATTTGGTTCTAGTATGGCATTATAATAATGATAGCTGATTATAGATTATAGTGTACTGTCGCTGATTAATCAGCTATAGGCTCTTTCCGATTGTTATTTTGGCTTTTGTCGACCTCTGAACACTAAAGAAAATAATTCCTACATGAAGCTGCTCACAACAAGGTCAGTGGATCATCTTTAGATGAACATACATCCATTTTCCTCGTTGTGCCGAGTATGCGGACACAGCTCTCACTTTGGTTATATAGGGACTATATACTATATAGGTTATATACTCTCACCCTGGGCAACTCCGGAAAAGGAGAGAGTCCCGCCTCTCTCCAGGAGTTTGGTTCCAGAGCCCACGCTATGCGTGGAGGTGCCCCCAACTATTTCTAACTGGTAACGCTCCACCTCCCGCACAAGCTTCGTTCCCTGCCAGCGAGGTGACGTTCCACGTCCCCAGAGCTAGTTGCTGGAGCCGGGGGTCAGCACTCCCAGGTACCCGCACCCGATTTAGATTAACAGGTGTTAGTTATGTACATTGTACATGTGATTATTGTGTTACTGTGATGTGATATTAATAGCTCATAAACTGTTCCTTTAGCCAAATCTTATTTTCTTGCTTTAGATACAAAGTTTAATTGGAAGAATTTTGTCACATAGAAAAATTGTTCCAAACAGGAAACACAGTACGCAGCTGGGCATCTTGTTAATCATTAGCTTAATTAGTGATGACAGACGGTGACTTCCTGACTACTATGAAGTTTTGAAAAATGCAGAAATACTACAGGAGAAACAACTGATTTTTACCACAGAACTTTCAAGTTGTGTTTCAAAGCAAACTTGCAGCGAAAATGGCAGATATACCGGTAAATTTGTTACCTCTGTACAGGGTGCAAACCAGATACTGTTTTGTTATATTTATTTTGGTTACTGATAATCAGTAAACATAAGTCAGTGTTCTGCACAAACATCATTTTCCAGGTGTTTCCTGTTGTGTTGATCGCTTTTTCACACCCACGTCACTCTCCATTGTCTAAAATGTAAATAAACGTAATGCAATAATTCGGATGCTTTATTACATATATTTAATTTTAAAAAATGTACGTTCAAACTGATGCCAAGGATTTTCTGTTTTATGGGGAACTGGTCATTCACTCGTTATATGCCAAATTAATATCTAAATTAATATCTGAAAACAGATACTTTATAAACACACACACAGACACACAGACACACACACACACACACACACACACACATATAGAGTTTCCAAAGCCACATATACAAAACCACAGATGGATGAAACATGATTTTCAACAAGGCTTTGTTTGGCAGCTCATTGTCTCTAAACACTGATACATGGACACACCCACATCCTCTCCTTTGTGTCTCTTACTCTCTCTCTCTCACACACACACACACTCACACACACTTGTCAACCAACAGCTCCTCTGCTCATACCCCTCCCTGTCAAACACCACAATCCAGCCGACTGAGTCAGTGCAGCATGAGGTCACAAACCTACACCTTCATCTACACACTGCTGCAGACATCAAGGGAAGAGTGTCTGAGGGAGTGTGTGTGTGTCTGCAGATCATGCACACACACACACTGGACCACTTTTGGAGTTCTGACTAAAATGAGAGGACAGTGGGTGCAGAGACCCACAGACAGATGAACAGCTAACAGTCATTCAGCCATGAACACAATGCTGCAACACTCAACTTGTACCATTTCAGCCTGTCTTCAAGTGTGAAAAGCAGCATTTAGACAAATATTTCACTACGTATCCAGTGAAGAGTACAGTTCAACAAACATGCCTGAGTGCCCTCCTGAAAAGGATTCAATTTTACACTGAGGATAGAAAATGCTGTAATGTATGATGTGGTACTGACAGAGCTGGAAATCAAACTTCATTTAGCTTAGTGGTTTAAAACACAGTCAAAGTGATACTGAAAACATCAAGTTGACATACAATTCTTTGGCATTTTCCACATATTTATTAATTTAAATCACAGATAATTTTAGGTGAATAAGGGTCAGATGTTCTGTTTGGATATTCTGAATAGGCCTTATTCCAAATGTGCAAGACATGCCGATATTATTCAGGTTTTAGGAGATTTTTTTGCATACTATACTTTTATGTATACAGTCACACAGTCAATGTAAACACACTTACTTTTAAACAGTATTTACTTTGCTATTAACAGGTTTTTGGATGTGCAAATGTCACAATGCCGACTTTTCTTAAAGAAGGTGGTAGAAGGAATGAAACAGGGAGGCTGGATTGGCACAGTCAAACAAGTTCGCCATGGGTGGAAATTTAGAAAAAAGAATACTGTTTTGATGCAAAGAAGCAAAGTGGATCACTGGCTCCAGCTGTTCCACTTGTTCATGTTTGATTATGTTAATCAGAGTATGTACAGCAGAATGTAGATGACAATATGACTGGAATATGCATTTTCATCAGCTTAGAAGGAATATTGTCTTTTTATGGAATAAGGGCGAAATTCTGAATGTTTTGTGCATGTAAACACAATCAGTGATGCACAAGATGTTTAGAATTTTGTTAAAAAAAAAAAAAAATAACAGGTAAGAATCCTGTTTGTATTCCTCAAACAAAAGGAGAAATGTTGGCACCAATATCTAATATTTTCAAAGCTCAGGTATGGGTAAAAGTGGAGAGGATCCACACGCAGACAAGCAGAGCAGTTTGAATCAAAGCGACTTAAGGTCAGTGAACAGGCTTACAGAGCAGCTGAGGGTCTAAACACAGATATAAACCACAGGCAGAGTTTCTGGAACAAATATTCATACAGGTAGGAATGCTGGAACACAGACAGGTATAAATTGGCATAAGAAAGAGTGGAGCTTAATGAAGCACAGCAGGTGTGCAAAAGATGAGCAGGTGAGTGACAAAGGGTGGCGGACTCTGAGGGCATCTGGTGGACAGGTGTGGTATGACACGCTCTACATGTTTCTAAGAAAATGCAGCAGCCAGAGGAAGAGAAGAAAGGGAAACAGGCTGCTGATCCCGGGGTATGTCAATATTAACGTCAAACCTTTACTTTGCTATTGCTCGTGTAAACATGTTTTTCAAAATAATATGTTTTAATTAACTGGAAAAAACCATACTTCACAAATCAGGTCAGTGTTTGTTCAGCCCTAGGGACTAGAGATCGATGATGTCTCTTAGCCCTAAAAGATATTTGACTAAATACACGGTCGCCCATAGAGTCAGAATAAAATATTTTTTACCTCTTTCCATGAAATGATTGTGACAATGTGATTCATTCTTGACAGATAAAGTGTAGATCTTCTCAAACCTTTATTAATCAATCACTTCCAACATGTCACAATGAAAATGAAACCACACTAAACAGAGGATTGTGTCTGAAAATGTTTTAATTATTTTAACTTCATAGGCGACCGTGTATATAAATAACGTAAAAAGGACACAATAATGAATCAAATAAGGAAATATCTGATCGAAAACATGACGTATTCAGTGCCAACTTTAAGTACTTGACATGATACTATTTCTTTCAATGTTAAAGAAGAAGTTGAGTACACATAGTTACTATAAATAAACCAAATCAAATGCAAAAACCCCAGTTCTGATACAGAATTCTTACATGGCCTTAATGGTGGTAAATGAAGGTAGTAAATAACTTCCTCTTGTTGCCTCATAAGGTATTGTGGAGCAGAACTGATTTTATGATATAGACATAAAAAGAGAATATAATGTTCAATAAATGCAGTGGTAATAACATAAGAAGAGGTGAATATGATTCTTCCATTGGAAATATAGAAAAAAATATAGAAATGCTTCTCTGAGTGATGTTTTTTTACGTACACTGCAAAAAGAGATGTGTTAAAAATGACACATGTTGTGCAGAATTTTAACACATGTAGTGAGTGTGCTTAGGGACTACACATGTTGTGTCAAATTTAACCCAATACATGTGTGAGCCATTTTAACACACAAATTGTGTCATTTTAACTCATTATATGGTGATGATGTGTAACTGAAAATTACAAAAACTACTACTTAATGTGTTAACCACGTCCACGTCCGAATCCATTGGATGACAAAAAATGGCCGTTAAACTTTTAAACTTGATATATTCACAGGCCTATATATTCATTTAATATATAAATATTCTTTCTTATTCTTTTTAAGGCTATTTCATGTACTATCATATACATTTTTGTCAAGTTATTAAACACAAACTATTCTCGCCCAATTAGATGACACATGTATTGTTTCAATCTATCCAGAGGCATGGGGAAAAAAGAAAAGAAAAATAACACATTGTGTGCTAAAATCTACACAACATGTGTCAAAATGATATCAACACAACCATGTGTGTTGTTTTTTGACACATCTCTTTTTTCTGTGTAATGTGTACAATATCTGTTTTGTGGTTCCAGGAGTGAGTGCTAAACAAAACTGATTTACCATTTGCCATCATATCTGGGAACAATGAGCTGTTTTCTCCTCCAGTGATGTAAAAGTGTTGAATACATTGTATGGTTCAGTGTGTGCTAACATCCTGTACTGTATGTGGTTGCCCACTCACCCTGCTGCTGCCTCCCACTCACTGTAATTCCACATTAGGGAGGCTGACAGGTGAAAGCAGACAGTCTCTCCATGACCAACCAACCAGCACAGTGGATTATTCCTTCCTCTTCCCCAAACACTTACTGTACTGTGTGCACCCACACATTTAGAGAGAAAGATGCAAGTAATACAGAAGAAAGAATGCACACTAACAGGGTGTATAAAAAGAGCTCATCAATATCAGGCTCCAGTGAAAAGAGCATTGATCACTGATTATTTACAATATAAAAATACAGGGAAAATGGGAAAAGATTGCAAATATGCTCTGAAGTTTATTATTCAATTTTTTCTATTGGCTTTTTATGCTGAAAACACAGTCAACAAGACAGCAAACAGCAGTCACAAAATGTATGGAAAATAAAGCCACAACAATAACATAAACATATACGTATAAAACAGAAAATGTATGTAATAATGATAATAACAATAATAAAAACAACAATAACAAAAAATTAAAAATTAAAATATAGAGTACAAATTCTAACCCATTACAGAGATTGTGAGTCCAAAAATGGCTGCCAAACATTGTAAAACCTCTGGGTTGATCCCCTGATTGAGTGTTTCAACTTCTCAAATTTCAAATGCGCCATTACATCCTCAACCCAGCGCCTGTGCGTGGGAGGCCTAACCGATTTCCAATTATACAAAATAAGGCGCCTGGCTAGTAGATGAAAAGGCGATGGCATCCGACTGTGCCCCAGATGTCACCACCTCAGCAGGGACCACACCAAACAATGCGATTTCAGGAGCAGGGCCTATCTCCTTGATGCAGACATAAGAGAATGTGTCAAAAATTGAGGACCAAAATTGTATCAACTTTGGGCATGCCCAAAATGAACCTGGTCTCACAGGAATCCGTGAAATAGCACGGATTCGCTTAACTCCAAATCTGTGGAATAGCCACAGAATCACTCAAATTTCCGTGAAACTGACACGGATTTCGCTACAATGCAAGTTAATGACAGTCATATCCTGTGCATGGCATGGATATTTTTTCCTATTGGTTTGTCCCAAGTCACGTGACTTTCAAGGTTCCAGCGGTCAGAACAAAAAACATGGCGGACAGTTCTCTCATTTTTAGTGAAAAAAAGTTTAGTTTCTGCATAAAAATGGATTTTGATCACATTTCTAGCGAGAAATATATGTTTTATTTTCTAAATATTCACTCAGTGAATGTACATCATTACTTTGTATGTTGGAATAGCCACGGGATATGACTTTCATTAACTTGCATTGTAGCAAAATCCGTGTCAGTTTCACGGAAATTTGAGTGATGTCATGGCTATTCCACGGATTTTGAGTTAAGCAAATCCATGGCTATTTCACGGATTCCTGTGAGACCATGTTGCCCAAAACATATGGTAGAGGGAGGCCGGAGCCTGGCAGCATCGGAAGCAGGTCGGATCAACATCTGGATATATCCTGGCAAGTCTACGTTTAGACAAATGAAGCCTGTGGAGCACTTTAAACTGGAGCAAACCATGTCTGATACAGATCGAACTTGAGTGTACTCTTTTAATTACACTATGCTAGTAGTCATTTGAAACTTCAAATCCCAGTTCCTCCTCCCATGCTGCCCTAATATTATCAAGTGATGGAGAGGCAATCATTTGAATACTCTCATACAATCTGCTCACTCCCCCTCTTTGGTCTGGGTCTCCACCCAACCACTCATCTATCCAGTCATTTGGCGGGAGTGACTGAAAAGAAGGAAAGTGCTTCCGAACAAAGGCGCGCACCTGCCAATATCTTAATGAATGTGAGCTGGGAATATTGTACTCACTTACAAGCTGCTCAAAAGACATGAACACACCGTCCTTAAAAAGATCCTTCACCCGTTTCAGACCATTCCTAAACCATAACTTAAACACTGTGTCCATGAGTGAGGGCGGGAAGAGTGCATTAGCCGAGATTGGGAGAGAGGGCATAGCCTGTCTATGTTTGAAGTGGGTCCTAAATTGAGACCATATTCGTAATGAGCCACTTACAATGGGATTGTTTGTGAGGCGCCGTTTACTGAGTGGAAGTGGCGCACATACTAACGAAGGTAGGGTCACAGGATGGGTGGAGTGTTCAACCCATACAGGTCCATCCACCTCATAAAATGCAGAGACCCAGTATGAAAGTTTATAAATATTAGCTGCCCAATAATATTGTAGAAAATTTGGTAGTGCTAAACCTCCAGCCTCTTTCTGTTTCTCAAGATGCGCCCTCCTTATCCGTGGGATGGTCTTATTCTATATAAATGCGGATATGGATTTATCCAACTCTTTAAAAAAGGACTTTGGCAAGTGATACAGGCAGTGCTGACCAACGGACAAGGTCCTGCTTGGCCCTCTCTAGGGCTGGTTTAAAATGTTGTTCGAATAAATCACTGTATTTATGGGTTACTGATATGCCAAGATATGTAAAAGTATCACAAGTTTCTATTAGTGGATATCTGTCAAAAGACATCTGTCGAGCCTGGTCACTAATAGGGAAGAGCAGACTCTTAGTAAGGTTGATTCTGTAGCCTGAAATCTTCCCAAAGCTAGAGACGATTTCTAATGTCTTAGGAATAGAGATAGAAGGGTTGGATAGATTGAGTATCAGGTCGTCCGCATATAGAGACAGTTTGTGAGTTTGCCCCCCCTATCAATACCCCTGAGCTCCCCAGCACTCTTTAGTGCAACTGCTAGCGGTTCAATGGCCAGATCGAATGAGAGCGGGCTCAGGGGACAGCTTGGTCTGGTCCCCCTACATATAGGAAAATAATTGGAGATTGTTTAATTAGTACGGACCGAGGCCAGCGGTGTAGCATACAGGACCCTTATCCAGGAACAAATGGTTGGTCCAAAACGAACCTCTTCAGAGTTGCAAATAGATATTCATACTCAATCCGATCGAATGCTTTGTGTGCATCGAGGGAGAGCAAAACTTCTGCTGATTGTGACTTTTGCGGAGAATAGAGAACATTAAAAAGCCTACGTACATTGCTAAAAAGCTGTCGCCCTGTAATAAAACCAGTTTGATCTGGGTGTATCACTGTATGCATGACAGACTCCAATCTACTAGCCAAAACTTTAGTCAAAATCTTGTAGTCACAACAAAGTAGGCTTACAGGACGATATGATTCACACTTCAGGTGGTCCTTTCCCTTCTTAAGAAGAACTCAAATGGTGGCCTGGGTCATTGTAGGGGGGAGTGTGTCACGCTCAAGTGCTTCGGCATAAACGTTTTTTAGAAGAGGGATTAGTTTGCCTGAAATTTTTTTTTTAAATTCAATCGGGAAGCCGTCAGGCCCTGGAGCTTTACAGCTCTTCATCCGTTTAATTGCCCGATCAATTTCAGCCGCTGAGATGTTGCTATCAAGATCTGTCCTATTCTGTTGGTCTACTGTTGGTATTTCAAAACTATTGAAAAACTGAGCTAGCTTTGTGCTGTCGCAATTTTCAGTGGCATAAAGGTCCTCATAAAATTTTTTGAATTGCTCATTTATGCCTTTTTGATCTGTGGTTATCCCATCTGGAGTGTTAATCTCTGCAATAAACCCAGCCTCTGCAGACTGTCTTAGATGCTCTGAAGTTTAACCCTTTAAAATCCTCATTATATTGAGGACTCTGATGCAAAATCTCTAGACTTGATGGGCTTTGATGCACCTGATTTTTGCTATCAATAATGTGATTTCACTTAGTACAAAATCTGCCTTTTCTTTTCTTTTTCGCACAACCCCAAAGTCCACAGTCTGATACCCCTGAGTATAACAAAACAAACAACTGTTGTGTGAATAGACCCTTTCTTTATAATCAATTGTATTTGTATTTGCATTCCAAATGTGAGACTTTTTAAACAGTTTAACAGTGAAATGAAAATGTGCTTATGCCTTTTGGTCTTTCCATTTCTGTTTATGGATTATAAATACGACCGACTAGTTTGTTCGACACATGAGCACTGATGCATGTCTGCAACCAGCTCGCCATTAGCTGTAACGTGTCGTGGTGCATTCAGGTGCAACTTGACGTTGACAGAAACACTTACATGAGGCAATATCTGTCGGTCATGGACTGCTTCTATTGGGTTAAGCTGTGATCTCAGTGTTTCTTTTCTGTGTCATGTCTTTAATTGCAGCTTGTGTTTCATTACACGTTTTCCAGTTTTGATTTCGTCAATAATAATCCAGAGACTGTATTATGGGGCCAATATAGGGCGGGGCGATAATTCAATATCATAATTTATCTTCTTCATATACCGAGATCTTGTGATACATAATCACCTTGTATAAAATTGATAATAACAATCACATACAAACTCAAATTCCTTAGAAATATCATGTATGTATGCATTTGTTTTCTTTAGGATTTCATTTGAGATTGTTATGTCCATTTTGCACTTAAATTCTTAATTCAGTGGGAAAATACTCTTGCTTTTAATTAGTCAAGTATTTAAATAACACTGGAGGATACAAAAATAGGTTTAACCATTACTACATATCTTTTCAATAACAGGAAAACAGATGATATTTGGTGATATTCCGTTGTTATCAAGATCTGAAATAATCTGTAATGGGATATAAGATTTTAACAGAATTGCCCTGAGAATTTGCCCTGAAACATTTTACAGTCAAGAAAAAAAACTAAACTAAATTGAAATAAATAAATTGCCTTACTGAAATATGTTATGAGTTCTAGTACATGACTTTATTCTTTTCTTCCTTATTCTGACTTCCTAAATATGTGCATGCTGTATATATTTGCAAGTATACTATGTTCAGTGCATATTGCTGGCAGCAGTCAAAAAAATAACTTTTTGGCATGTGGGGACACAAATCCCTGTAAACCCACTTTATAAAAACCAAAAACACTGATGAGCGTCATGTAAAGAAGCATGTAAGGAAGCACAAACATTAGCAATGGTTACTCTGTCACAGCCAGCTGACCAAGCTGCGGCACATTACAGGCTGACAAGAGCCTCTTCTCGCTCTCGGCCCTGGTGCTCACAGATTATCCCTCCATTCTGACAAAGGCTGCATCAATAATTAAATCTCCGGCCAAATTGCGGCACAGAAATTAATGAAGGGTGTGAATGAAATCAGCCGTGAGTCATCAAACTCGGTGCAGGAGAGTGGGGCTTGATACTGTGGGTATGAATATCTGAGAGGGTCAGCTTAATGTCCGTCCTGTAGCCTTTCATTCATTTAGATCCTCCGCGTTTCTCCATGACTCCACTCTGCCCTTCAACAGCCTGAGGACTGTATGTGCCATGCATAAAGCAGATGAAAAATCATAGTGTCCTTCACTACTACTGTCTACATGAGAAAAGGTCACATGCACAATTCCTTTTCTCTCCCAAAGGAATTGTGCATATCCAAGAAAAACACCTACAATAACAGAAGCATTTATTTTCCTTCTGGTCTACTGGGACGCTCCCACCAGTCTCTGTTGGTGAGGGAGTTTGCATGAGGCATTTCCTGTTTAAAGGAGCAAACAGTGATTCTTGACCTGGGCCCTGCTCTCCTGACCTTCATCCTCTGCAGGGACACGATGCACACTGGGACCGAACAACAGCAAACAGCAAAACCAGCTGTTCCACCCGGAAGCCACTATCTCTCTGACGGACCTGTTGGTTCTTTACTTCAGACGGAAATACTTCATGTCACTGTGAGTGCCAAGTGTGATTTCAGCAGACAGTCTCATTTGGTTTCAGTTAATAAATTCAATTAAATGTAGCTAATTTACTGATAATTTGAGTCAGATAACAAGGTTAAAGATTTGTTCAATTCAATTTTAGTCACTAAATTAATGGTATCATTAACATGTAGAGCACTGGCTCAATCTCTGTAAGAATAAAAAAAATTGACCAATAAAAGGCAATCATTTTAAAATGAATATCACAATTGTAATAAAAATGTTCTTTATGATATTGATTTTTATCAAGACGCTTATAATTAGCAAATTAATGCAATGAAATGAATTCCACTGTTATCTTTTACATCACACAAAACTCCTTACATGTGCAAAAACCACATTCAACTCATTTAATTACTTTTTAAATATTTGCTTCTGTTTAAGGCTTAAGATCATTTTCATTATCAGTTATTCTAGAGATGATTTTATTTAAATGAATCCATCAACTAATAATAAAAGCCCATTAAAATGTCAGAAAAATAAGAAAAATTCTCAAGCTCAAGGTGACGTCTTTAAAAAGCACATTTTGTCCGATCAAAGCCAAAAATCCAAACATAATTCAGTTAATTATAATGTAAGGATAAAAAAAGGCAGAGGCAGTGCTAATGAAGTACATACATTAGCCAAGAATATAATAAATGACTGATAATATAAATATATAAAAGGTATAGCTGAAGAGAGAAGACTCAGTAAGAGCAAGAAAAGAAAGTATATCTCATTACTTTCACCTCTGCTGTTCTGAAGGTTAAAAACACAGATTACAGTGGGACACCACAGTGCAGCTTTGCTTGAGTACCACTGTCAGCCCGTATCACAGCCTTGCATCTGGTAAAGAGGTCTTTAGTTCTGAAGAGACAGACCATCATGTCGCACAGCAGGACAGCCACCTGGGGGCTGCTCATCATCAGCTGGCTGTGGGAGCCAGAGACCACAGCTCAACTCAAACAACCCCAACACAAACACCACGTCAAGGACAAATCCCAGGCCCCCAACACACCGGGGACCCACTCCCTGTCTCAGAACTTCTGATCTGTTCTCAGCGACGGAACAACAAACAAAAAGAAAAAAGTCTCCCACTTGGAAAATAATGACACAATAAACTAGAGGTGACTACAAGAGCAAGTCAGTCTTGCAATTGGAATAAAATTGTAAGACCCCACTTTAGGGTCCCTTCAAATCAGGGATAATGGCTGCTGGAATGGTTCGCTGGGAAGGACGGCAGACCAAGGAGGGCGCAATGAGGCAGATGCTTCTTCTGCAAAGAAGATCTTGTAGTAAATGGATGCCACATTTTACACTTATTTGGCATGTCACCATAGTCACCAGTGGTGTTAATGATCATGCCAGTGCAACCATGTTGGGATGTCACAATGCTGGCGGCAAGAAAGAGACAGGGGATTATATAATACCAACAGAGGATTATATAATACCTATTTTTTGGTGAGAGCAACTCATACATGTTGCCAACACTCACAGAGAATGTGACACAAAACTTTCATTAAAAATTAATTTACAGTCTTGGTTTAAGACAATCAAGTGTGCGATCACACTCTGTATTAACCTGTGTGCTTTGTTTTATGTTTTACATAATGTTGTTCTTGTTTTAAAGTATTTCCTTGCATTCATTACACAAAATAAATCAATATCATAAAGCACATTTTGTTAAGATTGTGATAAAAAATTAAACATGTTGCATATTGCGCAACACAGATTCTACTTCTTTAAAAAAAATTGCCATTTAAAAAAAAATTATTAACTGAAACCAAGTGTAGTGGTTAGTCATTCCGCCTCAAAGCATGAGGGTCACAGGTTCGATCCCGGCATGCAGCTCTTCTGTTATGAGTTTGCATGTTCTCCCTGTGTCAGCTCGGGTTCTCTCTGGTTCCTCCGGCTTCCTCCCACAGTCCAAAAACGTGCAGCTTAGGTTTAATTGGTTTAAATTGCCCGTAGGAGTGAATGGTCTGTCTCTGTGTGTCAGCCCTGTGATAGTCTGGCCACCTGTCCAGGGTGTACCCCGTCTCTCACCTCACCTTGTCTTTGGATAAGTGGTTAAGGATAATGAATAAATAAATGGATGAATGAAATTAAATTAAATGTTAAAGAGCAGGGACAGCCCGCTGAAATTCAATTTTGCTATGTACAGTATTGTAGTCCCTGTTTTAATGTCTTTTGTAGCTGACATTACACCTACTCAACGACTGGCAATTAGCCTAGATGGCTAAACTGTCCGTGTAACTTTAAAAACTGCACAAACAAGAGATTTGCCAAGATTTTTGCAGTGAGTGTAATCAGCAAAAAAAGGAAAGAAAGAAAAGTCTCCTTTGCCACAACCAGATGCATTTAAAAGCAGATCAAACCAATCAGAGGGGAGCGCTTGACTGTGCTCTGCCCAATGGAACGCTGCAAATCAACAGCAGCACACCTGCCGGATCAGAGAAAGGCTGCGTGTGTTTTGGCACCTTAAAGAGACAAAAATCAAGTCAAGCTGAACTTTTTTCTTCATAGACTGGTCTGGATGAATGAGCAGCATTGCCACAATATGACGTCAATTATCGTCAGTAGTACTGAAGAAAGTGCATACAATGGTGTTTTGAGTAAAGGTCTGCATATTGATGCACAGCCAGATTGTTCCATATACAATGGAAAACTAGCGAAGCGTCATAATGGACACAAAGAAAGAGACTCGACGGAGGAATGAAACTGATAGAAACGCACCAGCAGTTCCACATCAGGAGCAGATATAATGTTCTCCTGGAGAGAAATGTCACACACAGAGGCCTTGTGATATTTTCAGTAGATGAGATTTAGAGTATGAAGCATGCGCAGTGGCAGGCAAAGTGATAGAGCAAATAAGTATAGTGGAGCGGTGGGTTAAGGCAGGTGGATGGATGGAGACAGATATGTGAGGATCCAGACAGTAATATGGTGTTTACATTCCACCTCCATGTTGCTGCCGTCTTATCTATGCAGGGATTATCTGATGGACTGACAAACCCCTGTCTCCTCCCCCTCCCACCTCCTCCCTCACCTATCTGCACATATATTCACAAGGGAGGAACAAACAACTTGTGTTTACTCCCTACTCCCTTGTCGTCATATTTGGTGCAAGTTTACCTTTAACTAGCTACTGAATTCGACTTCTCACACTTTTCCTAATGAGAGGTCAGTTTCTAGCAGGACCTTTATTACCTGTTTGTTTATTTGTCAGCAAGATCACTGAAAAAGTACTCAGGCTCACCTGATCTGTTTCTTTTGCTATTTATTGTCATATAACTACTGGAAACAGCTATCAATGTGTTTATTTCACATTTTTTCATGCTGTATTATTTATTTTGTGCTGTGTTAATGTCATTTCGTTCAGTTTTATCTTCTGACCATTAAAGGCAAGATGATAAGTTATTCAGGAGGTTGCATAGATTTAAATCAAATACAAAATTTTGCTCACTCTCTACAGAACATGCACACAAGGTTAAAATCAAGTATACTCACTAGTCATAATTTCCATCTGCATCAGTTTAAGATAAATAACTAATGAATAGAAAGCTATTAGCCGGCTAGCTGCTTTTCCTAAAAAAATGTTTTTAAGCATCAAGCAATGTCTGTCATTTGTAAGTAAAATGAGTCAAGTGCAAGGACAACACACAGGTTACCACACTTGTAAGCTAAATTGACATATTAAGCAGTATTTTGACAAAAATATGGGTGTTTGGAACACACTGAGCACATCAATAAACTGCTGGGAAAAGATTTTTGCTGCAGAAGTGTTTTGAGAAGTTTTATGGGCATTATAATGACCCTTTTCTTTACTCTTTTTTTTTTTGGTGTGAAGTTTTGTCACTGTTGGAGTCCATCCAACAAACTGCTGTGAATCCAGGTGGAGTACAGCTGCTGTCCCCCCTGAGAAAGCTAAACACTGTTCAGAGCCACCTTTCAAGCCTGCAGGGGGTTAGTGTTTGATAGAGAAAAAAGCAATTTGTCCATTTCTTTGTATCTAGTATTCCTTTATATGTATGTTATTATAATCTTTGCACTTCCTATTCTGCTTTCTAATTTACAGAACACGCTGTTCTTTCGGTTACTTGAGCAGTGCAAAATGTATGGATTCTATTTCTACAAAAATGTCAGCAAAGAGCAAGATATTTAAATATACTTTTTTCACTCCAGCATATATCTACCTGCAGTACATTCCTATTCTCTCTTCTCTTTTATTTCCATCCCGTACGTCCTCCATCTCTGTCAAAGATACTACTTAAGCTCTGTATAAGGTAAGGTCAGTACATCCATGACCCTGTACCAGTAAGTGGCTGATACCAGGAGTTACATTCCTCGCCATCTTTTCACATAGGGCTAACACTGGAGCATCGACCTCAGCAGATAACTGCACATCTGTGAGTGCAGGTCGAGAAAGGGAAAGACAGAGAGAGTGAGGGAGAATTTAATTTATTATGTGAATGCATGTGTAAATATGTGAGGAATGTGTATATATGTAAGGGATGGGCTTCAAGCAGCAGCGTGTGAGGACATTTTTTGGCATACCTGGAAAAAAAAACCCTAGACAAACTGACTTCTGTGACTCACAAAAAAACCCCGGAAAGAAAGCAGTCTAGCCAATAATAAAAGCCATAAAGTACAATTTTATAACTCTGCAGTCTTGTACAAATATGTTAGCAGAAGACGAATCAATATTCTATCTCCTGTTAGTACCTCGCGACACGCCATAGCAAGAAAGAGCCATCTAACCAGGGCTCTGCTTGTGTTATTTTGTGTTACTTTGAAACTACAAAAGAAGGCGAGAGAAAAGGAGGAAGGCGAAAGAGAAAGAGACAGACTGGCATTCATTCCAATCTCAGACATGAAAAGTTTGCCCATCAAAAGTTGCTGTTATTTTTTTTTTTTTCTTGGCAGCAGTGGAATTGCTCATAGCACATCTGGCAGATCTGCATCCCAGTACAAAGAAAAATAAACAATCAGAGAAACAGATGACAGAAACAGAGCTCCCCCTCCCCTCTCCTACACATCAAATCCAGGAGCTTTTCCATACCGCCGCTGTTTTAACTACTCTCCCACTCCTGTTTTATCCCCCACCACACACACACACACACACACACACACACACACACACACACACACACACACACACACACATGCATGCACACACACACACACACACACACACCTCCCACCACCTTCCTCTTGCTGTTCTGATTGCGGCGGAGATCAGGCCGACCAGCACAGCAGAAAGAAAGAGAGAGCTCTGTCAGTAGGTGCTGCAATATAGAGCATGTGGGTGGATTGCAGTCAGACCCATCAACAGGGGGTAGAGAGAGAGAGAGAGAGAGAGAGAGAGAGAGAGAGACAGAGACAGAGAGAGAGAGAGAGAGAGAGAGAGAGAGAGATTAAAATGAAAAGAGAAGGAGGGTGAATGATAGAGACACCAAAACTCTAAGAATATGCAGCAGAATGAGTGTCAGCTCTGCCTGAGTGGGATGGCTGAGCGGCCCCAGTGTGAGGTAGCTGGGTGGGTGATGGTGTGTGTGTTTGTGTGTGAAGTACTGTATGTGGATAGATAACTGGGTACATTGTGTTTGAGCTCATATTACAATCTGGATGGGAATGGAAAAAGACGTCATTTATTCACACATCTCCTCTCAAATGCTCAGGGCTTGTAAGGTTTGATTTATTGACTCCAGTTTAAATCCTTATCTATGAGTCATAATAACATAGCAGAGTTAATTGCAACATTGCTAAATATAGTTTGATCGAGCAAAGTGGCCAGACAGACAGGCTAAACAACTTAATTTGTAAGCAAACTCGAGCACACCTGACATGTCAGTTATGATCTCTTTTGGGAAAGCAAAACAGTTTGCACACACCTACAGTAAATAAAGTAGGTGGAAGTTGAACTGGTGGTCCGTCTGTAAACTGTGATGGATGTTCACAACTGACAGTAAAATGGGCAATAAATCCACTGCTGGCTAACCTGTGTGTGTGTTTACAACCTGTCGTCTGATCTTCTGACTGCTCGTGTTTCTTGTCCTGTCAGACATCTTTTTAGTGACAAGTGCCAGTGACAGTGTGTATATAATGCACTACCTGTAGGTGATTTGTCATTTGTAACAGGGAAAATGGATGCAGGTTGTTTCGTGCTCTTACGACGTGAACCAACCCATGAACAATTCTTTTGGCTCTATATAGTTAAGTATATAGTTTTTATATAGTTGAGAAAGTTCTATAGATCTAAGACGAAACTGAGGGGTGGACATGAGAAAAAGTCACAAACACAAATCCGTCTGTTACTTCAGCACCACGGATAGCACCACAGATTTTATCAATAAAAAGCACAGCAAGGCTACTGATATTTCAGAGACATAGTCAGGGCCATAGATTATAAATTGTAGAAACAAGGTAGATTAAGATATTCAACCAAACAATCCCTCTACCACTGGACTCTCTTTGCTACTGGGGGATGAATTGGTGGGATGGCAGGTTAACGAGAGGGATAAAGATGTAAGATATAATATCTTTAAAGCAATTCAATAAATAGGAACAAAACGAAGCAAGTGAATCGTCTTTTTATGCACACTCGACACTCTTTACCAAAATAGCTCCTTATGGCTCTTTCAAGCATTTCTCCCTTTGCACGTGCAAGGGTCAGAACATATAGGATCCTCCAAATGACATAAATATGGTCATAACACAGTTCAGATGCTGTTTTTTCTCAATCGAAATGGAAATGTTCTCTAAGGTAGCTAGAATCATCCACCAAATGAGTACTAATACTAATAAATATGTACCATAGACCTCAAGAGCTTGCAGTCAACACTGCACTTCCTTGTGTACTTAGCAATATACCTGCCACGTGTGAAGTCAACTGGATGAACGGTTGTTGAGAAACTTGAAGGACAGACATACATACAGAGAGAAGTACTCAGATTTTCAAATCTCTGCAATTAACTTGTTGAGTACAATAAGCAGAGACAGTTACATTTGAAGAACAGGCTCATTCTCCATTGACTAACAAATATTTACTATATATTTATGTCAGATCTTATGTAGGTCAACACTACCTAAACCTTAGCACAAGTTATTGACATAACGATATTAACAGAGCAGACTTTCAGAACTGTCCGGTTATGGAGGCCACTGTGTTCTCCTCTATGAATGTGATTGGGAATAAAGAGATCGCTGGTAGCCATGAATGAAGCATTGCTGGTGAAATATAAATTAAGCAACAAATGTCACTTTGGTTCTCCCCCTGAGGCAAAGTTATGCCCCATAACTGACCAAACTATAATGAGCTGGAATTATCCTTCAAGTGTAAAAAAAAAAAACCCAAAACCCCCCATCAGATTAAAAACCTTACTCCAATACAATTTCATAAAAACATGCATATTACTAAAAAAGAGGTAATCTTCTAATGTTTTCAGGCAGCTAAAAGAAATAACTTAGTTTGTGCCTTAAAGTAGTGAATTAGGATAATTTAACTTAAGCTCAATTAATCAAACCGTTAATTCATTACTTCACAATATGTCTTTACTTGCTTCCCTCCTTCCTTCATAGTTTTTTTTATCATCTCTTCTTTGTCATTTGATGATTAAACAAAGATGCTTTTTATCAGGCGTAGGGAAATGTCCCAATTACTTATTCATTGAAAACCTCAAGGTGCTTTGCCAGAGTCTGCTTTCGCTCCAGAAAGGCACAACAACGGGCAGGTAGAGTGTGTCCGCCTGTCTTTAAACGCTTTGACATCGCTCCTCGGACATGTCCTGCACAGGGGGGAATTTTCTATGACTCCACAGGAACATAGAGACCAGAGAGAAAACAGTGAGCTGGAGTCACTTGCCACCTCCCTGACACTCTCCATCATATTTCCTCCTCATTCATCTCAGCTCTGTACGTGTGATTTCCAGTGTTGTTCCCTTGCTCCCCGTTCCTTTTCTTCTTGTTATCTTCTGTCTTTCATCCTGCTGTCTATCTCCTTATCCCCAGCTCTCCTCGTCTGTCTCCTCTCCCTACTTCTCACTCTCCTTCTCCACTGATTGCCTACGCAGGCATTCCTCTACGCTTGCCTGCGCACTAATGGCCGTGGCAGGTGTTCTCCCAGGTGCCTGAGCAGGACGGCATGGTCTAAGCCCTTAAAAGCCCTTGAATCAGCACCTTGGTGGCCCTCCCCCCTATATCGTGGTCCGCCCTCAAAACCCTGCGCCACTACAAGACTGCAAAGCTGGCATGTACACACACACACACAAACACACACACACACACACACACACACACACACACATATATATATATACAGCGAGAAAAACATGTCCAGCCTTTCATCTCCTCGCTGGCACCCAGACAGTGTTTGTTTTGGCTTCAGGTGTGAGACGGATTGGTCTGGGCTGGCTCTCTAATTTAGTGCTGTCATGGATAGCCCATTGGATGACACACAAACAAACCGCACACACCAACACATAGATTCTCTAATAGCTTCACACTGAAGAGGAAAGCGGACACTAAAAGGGGGGACGGATGGCGATGGTGACAGCGGTGTGTGGTTACAGGCCATGATAATGGCCCACTTGGAAAGCCCAGGCCTACCAGCCCAGCAGATGAATAGCAGAGCGCAGAATGCAGCATTGTGATTAGACCCTGAGTGGGCCACCCTCTTTGGTTTGCTTTTCAATCAATCAGCAAGTCATTTCTAAACAGCGTCAGTATGACTTTCACCCGCTCTCAATGGACGACCTGTACTTTAAGGTAAAGCCAGTCATGCTTTGTGTCCCACAGGGATGGGTCCATTTCCACTGGTTGACTCGGTTCCTGAGAGTTGCTGCTGCAGTTAACTTTCAGTTAACTTTCTGCCTTTAAATAAGGTTGAATCTTTGACTTCAGAAGAAAAGGACACAGTATGCTCAGTGTTTAAAAGTGCAGTCAGCAATTTTAGTTGTAGTTAAGTCAAATTCAGCAAATATCTCCTCATGGTCCGCTAGCTGTCTGCTCTGTGAGCACTGAAAGAAAAAATCCAGGTTTTCATACACAGTCCTAGATCTGTAAATGAGGAACAAACAAAGTGGTTTTGCCACACAACACTATTCCCTACATCCTCGTGCACAGGACAAGGGAAAGGCCATCGATGTATGAAGAGACATAATCAAGGTCAAATATTTACAATTGTATTTTCAGACACGTTGAGTCCTGTACATGGTTAAAAAGGCACAATGAGTGGGGTTTTCATAAAAAACAACATATAGATAAATAATCCCTCTCAATCATCACTTAGGACCCATTAGAAATGTGTAGAAGTCTGTATCTGCAGAGATCCTGTCCTCTACATTTATTTTCTTTTTTCCTTTCATCTTGATGTTTTTTTGGATGTTTCTGGGCTTTAGGCCTGGCTTACTTGCCAATGTTTGCATGGTGTAAGGACTGGACATAGCGACCAGGCGCCAGATCAGGCATCCAAGAAGAAGCTACAAAAATGGCACAGTGCCGAAAAACAAAAATACAGTGTTTCTGGCATTGAGGGAGAGGAAGGGCAAACTTTGAATATTGTGTTACCAAACGGCAACAGACAGTTCCTACTCTCTGTGCCTTTAAGTTATCCATCGACTGTTTAAATGTGACTGACAGTATAACTATTGTCACCTTGTCCCTTTTGTCCCCCCAGTCAAACTGTGGCACTGTTTCTGTGTATGAAAACACAGTGAGATTATGTGAGCAGATATGTTCCTGCCTAAAGTTACAGCAGGTGGAAGCTGGAGTGGTGCTAATGTTGATTAAAGCTCAGAGGCAGCACTGATGGTTTTGGAGACACTTGCAGAGTAATGAAGCAGCTGGGCGTTTTTGACAGCTTCAATAGACCGCCAAATTGTGAAGATGCATTGGATAGGTGCTGCAGAGAGGGGGGCATGTTAGCCTGGCTAACGCCAGACTATATCACAAATGAGATATAGTCTGGAGACCACCTATTCATTTTTCCGTAGAGGAGGCGTGGTTAACGATCATCCAGAGCCGTTTATTGGGCGCTACAAATGTTTATCATAAGTGTCTGTACGTTATACCAGATGACGTATGTAGACTGACAGAAATTCGAGAAAGCATCGAGCAAGAAGACGACTGATGTTTACATAGCCAGACTAGCCCATCTCTACTTTGGGACTAAAATGCTCAATTCTTCTTCTGCACCGTTTTTCTGCAGCATGTTCTGGCTCTGGCTGCTCTATAGTTTCAGCTCACAGTCTACCGGGTGTGTTGGTGTGTCAGTGTGTGTGTGAGAGAGTGTTTGAGGGAGGGGGGTTGCTTACTGCTTTGCTTCTCCAGTTCTCGCTTTCTGCAAGATTATTTATTTTTACGCCTTATTCCCCCCTCATGTCATTCAGCCACACACATCCACTGATTATATGGGCAATAGACGAGCTGCTGCGGGTCTCTCGGCGGCTCCGCTGTCCCCCGGCTCGTATGCAAGATCACCTGCGTTACAACAGCGAGCGGTAGCGGGGCTAGTTGGTAGATTAGGCTTTTGCCAAATCAAGTCAGAAGCAAGGCAAAAACATCCTTTTTCGTGGTGACACAGGAGTATAAAGCCAAACGTTGTTCTTCTTTTAAAATAAACTTTTGCTCTAAACTATCTAGAACACTGTCTACAGCTAGATCCAAAGAGAGCTTCACGTCTGCTGCAGCCATGTTGGATCCATAAGCAAACTACAAGCTTCCGTCTGCTGAGTAGTACACGTCATTGTCTTGGCAGTATGGGTATACCCAGGCTAGGGGCATGTCACAACACAGCATGCAACTGTAGCTGACTACCTTAACTACAACCCTAATTTGAAAAAAAAAAAAAACGGGACAGCATGCACAAAATTAGAATTCAGAGTTTAAGAAACAGAGGTTTATCTGTTTTAACATCAAATATATTGTCTTTGTACAGTTTTCAATTGCACATATGTCATAAAGGGTTAGAAAATTATCCCAACACCCTTGTTGTAGCTTCTTGAGAAAATGGGAGATATAAAATGTCACTGACGTACTGTAAGAGATGCTCAGTGTGTTACATAGGTTTTTTTTTTTTTTTTTTTTTTACAGTAGGACAGTTTTGATGCACTGATTTATTCAGCCGAAGCTCTTCTCATGATGAATAAAACCTCCAACATTCAGCTCTATGAAACCTGGTTAAAAGCTTTCTGAAAGACCATAAATATCCACATCTACTGCCATGGTGCAATAAATGAGAGTAATAGATATATGGTTGCTGAGATACAGTATGGACCTTATGGCCGAGGCTTGTATAGTCCTTGTTTTGTACTGAACTAGATGAAACAAACTGAACCAAATGTCCAAAGAATCCAAAGCCAAGGCTATAACATGACTGCTTCATGATGTTATTGACGAGACAGTGCATATGGCCTTACTTGTCTTCTTTGATTTATTTTTCCTTTAAAAAAAGGACAGTATACGACAATATACAGTACTGTGCAAGTTTTAGGCAGGTGTGGAAAAAATGCTGTAAAATAAGAATGCTTTAAAAAAAATGTTAATAATTTATTTTTTTAGCATTTAACAAAATGCAAAGTGAGTGAACAGAAGAATAATCTAAATCAAATCAATCTTTGGTGTGACCACCCTTTGACTTCAAACCAGCTTCATTTTCCTTTTCAACACCTGCCTAAGACTTTTTACACAGTACTGTAGCTGGAATGAAAATAAACCTTTTTTATGTGGCTTGTGCACCGACTTTTCACCACTGTGCAAATGTTCCAAGAGAGTTACTTCAACCAACATAAAACTTTATACAATAATATTTATCATTGTTATACATTGTCAGCCAAGTCTGTAAACGATAACTGAGAAAATAAAATAAATAGAAATAAAATAAATGGCTAAATAAATATCATCACTGTTCAGTTTTAGTCAATTGCTGATAATTAAAAAAATAAAATAAAATACATTTAATAGCCAACATTTTCTGAATTAAATATTATGTAAAAACCATTCATGTTTACATTTTGCACCTTCTTGATGCACAATATAAAGCACACAATAGCTTATTTAGATTAAAATAAAAACATGTCTGTATGATTTTTGGGGGGGTGGACTGTAAATTAATTTTGTTGTTGTTAACCTAGTTGCAGTGAAATTTTGATACTAGTGCTATTTTATTTCACAATGTTTCACTTATATTTGGAAACTATAAATGTTCATTAACATAAAAATAGCATAGACAGAAAATATGTTACAATTAAACTGGCAGGTGATTTATAGTTTCTATATCTTTCATAAAAGAGGTTGTCTTTTCTTTACTTCTTTGTGGCCTGTACTGGTTCAGTTTGAGTGTCCTTACACAGTACACTTGTACATTAAAATGGGTGCTGACATCATTTCCTGGCAATGTTTGTGAAGAGCAACACTTTAATGAGGAAAACCAAGGGTAATGAGGGACTGAACTCAAGTTTGAACTCAAACAAACAAACAAACCCAGTGAAAACAGCCTCTGCCTCTGACAGGTGGTTTGGATATTCAAGCAACATATCGCTGCTTAAGGAATCCAAACCGAATGCCTCGGAGAAATGAGCCTTTGATGTTGAAGCAGAGGCTCGGACTGGCAAGTGGGAGATTTGGGTTTGTTTTCCATTCGGTTATACAACAAAAGAAAGGGAGTATTTTAAGATGCCGCCCTCCTCCGTCTCTTTGGACAGCTTTCGTTTACTGGCAAATGAGCATGGGGGTACAGACCCTCCTCTCTGCTTCACTGGGCAGTTTGTATAATGTTCTCATTGATTTCAGCCTTGGCATCACAGATGACACCTCCACACTGGCCAGAGTGAAAAAGGAACTACCTCATTTATCCCTATAGCTCACAATAAGCTGAGGATGTGTGTGTGTAGGCGTGTGTGTGTGGGGGGGGGGGGGAGAAAAAGACACATTTAGAGGTAGCACGTTTGAGTGCATGTGTGTGGGTATGTCTGCATGTCAGAATGGTGTTAAAGATTGCAGATGCCTTTTTCAGGACAAAGAGAAGAGCTTCACAGAGCTGCAGAGAACAACACGACAAGGGCGAAAACAAATAAAAACCCACATAAGTCAACTTCTCTCCTCCGAAACTAGACAACTAGGACACGTAGACAAAGGGCGCATTGATATCGGCAGTGACACACGGGTGGCAGCTGTACACATCATGTCATTCAGTTGTGGCTGATGTGAAAGGGGACTTTGTCAGAGAGGGTCCAGTCTGGTGATGTGCTTCCATGCTGTGGGGATATCTAGTGTAAAAATAATGCAGGTCTTTGTCCTTGAAATAATGTTACAGATGCTGCAAATTTAATACTTTAAGCTACTTTTGAGATTAAGAAAGTTAATACAAGTCTTTGAACAAAAAAACAGTTATGGACCTCAACAGGACAGAACAACTAATCATATTTTTCCCATTAAATAAAGCAGAACATGGGTGAACACTTAAATGACTGTGCTGGTTGAACATGCTGCAAACTATTAACTGCAAATCAAGGATACTTTAGGTGTCAGCCAGCAGTTCTTGAAAGAACACCGTATATTTTTGGATTACTAACTTGTTATCACATGATGATACATTATTATACATACTGAACTTTAACTTTCCTTGAAGTGGATTTCAATTGCACAGAATGTTTCCATTTTCTTATTAGACTGTTTTGGTATTACTATACTAAAATTACTTGTATCTGTTCATTTTTATGTCGGTTTTTAATTTGTCTTTGTAAATAACTTTGTAACATGTGTTTTGAAAAGTGCTCTATAAATAAATATTATTATTATTATACAGACACAGTTAAGAGGGTTTTTAGTTAAGAAACTATAACTTAACTATATTCAACATATCCGTGCTGTTTGTCTTCTGCTTTTTACTATCAAGCTGCAGATTGCAGATTTTACAGCAGCTATTTCTCAAATGTCCAAGCTTCCTTGAAATTAATACTTCATCTTCACAATGATCATTTGTATATAAATTACTCTACCTATTACCCTGTGTTATCTTGAATTTGTGGAAGGAAACTTTGTTTTTCTCAGTGAACGAAAAATACTTTGAATTGAATTGAAGTAAATGATGGTCGCATATAACAACAGCAAAACTACATCAACACATACATTTTTAAACTTAAAAATGTATGCAACTCCTGCAATATAATCCAAGTCTCATTCATCCAGTTATATGCTCACTACTTCCCAGATACATGCATTTTGGCTGAAACTTTATTATGTAAAACACCCCCACATAAACACATTGTGCTACCTGTGCAAGTAATTGTCTGTTTAAAATAACAGGTTTTAGAGAAAATATCTGGGTTTGGGAAGAAGTGACCATTTGACTGAATAAATGAGACTTTAATTATACTACACGAGTCGGATTCTCTGTTGATGCATGCATAGTAAGCAAAGTTTTCATCAAAATATCTTCAAAGCTTTTTAGAAAACATAAAGCACACTAATGTTCACAGTTTCCTATCGTGCTGATTTTCATATTACACTGGCATCAACTGAAACCACGGTTTGCAAGGAAGGTGTAAAAATCAGTGTCCTCGTTCAGGGTATGCTTTGGAAAAATTTACACATTTACAAAAGTACACAAGATTTGTAGTTAATTGGCTAAACCATGCAAAAACCAGCACTATCGACCTTTCAACTCCAACAGAAACAGTGGATTTGTTCAGTGAACACTGAAGTGTTTGAGTGCTTGTTCCTGCAGTGATACTGCATTTATTCACAACAGCTAGACTGGTATTTTCCTTAAAATGTTACCATGTCTTGAGGTGGGAAATTGGCTGAACAGATTTTCACTCCATGCTCCCATTCATGACCCCTTGCAGGAAAAGGCTTGTGAACATGACAGGGATAGACTATGAAGAAGGCTTTACATACTTTACAGAGTTAAAAGAAATGACATTAACCTTAATAACCTTAACAGAATATGTAATTAAATCTTCCTCACAGCAGTGGAAAACCCTGGCAAACTGAAGAGGAGATATCCTACAGTCATTTGAAGCACAGTGCACTGTATTCTGGGTTATATAAAGACTGCTCCTCTGTACTCTGTGACAGTGATATACCGGTGTAGATTACACAGTCCCACAGAGAGTTGGTGGATTGTCATTTGTGATGCCTGATGCAACCACATGGCAACTCTGTGCCCCAGAGCGAACACTCCTGGCTACACCACAGCTGCTTTACAGCAAAACACCCACATCACCACAAAACACACACATTACACCCACAGACAGAGGACACACTAATGCAAGTGTATACATGCACCCTTCAATATAATTACATCCTCTGCAACACAGAGGATAATAAAAATATATGCATTTATGTTGATTCTTACATCAGAACATGCACTCTTTCTCCAGAAGGCAATTCAAACTTCAATGTGAATAAATATCCCTATCATTAACTTTTATAACTCTGCAGTGGTTTGGCCATGTATCAATAAGGGGTTGTTTTTTACATTTTTATTTCTAGTTAACAGCAATTTGGAACAAACAGAAGAGGAAGCCTGTTGTTAGATGGCTTACCAGACATAAAGCATCACCTACAGAGACTTCACTAACAGGAATTCAATGGAGAGGGATCTGACATTACTGCCAGCAAGGTTTTATTGACAAGGGAAGCACTCACTGCAAAAAAAAGTCGATAAAATCTGTCAACGAGGTATTTAAAACTTTACATTTTTAACTGGAGCAACTACCAAGTACAGTACGTGCATGTGTGCATGAGGCATCTGTCACTCCACGGCTAATCTTTCATTCTGCAGGATCAATCAGCCTAACACTTTTTGTGCACACTAACGTCTGTGTGCCCAAGGACCTCTCGTGGTTGCTGTGATTCACAATTTTTGAAAATCTTGTTTTATCAACTGTTTTATACAATCACTGATTGCAGATTGCTTATTCCTCTTAACTGGCTGGTAGGGAAGTTTTGCACAAAATCACGTAGCAAGGCATGCTCAGCAATCAGCGAGGCAAAAAAACTCTAAGTAGACTGTAATGGCTCAAAAACTGACATCCATGGAAAAGTTTGGTCTCATTTTGAACCACAACATCTGCAAATTAATTCTATATCTGGTATGTTATGACCCAGTACATCTTGAGGAGCTGATCCTGCAGGACAACAAAGATTTTGCAGGAGCAGGTGGTTTTAACTTTACTGTGCATGGTGGGAGATGGTGGTTACAGCTAATTAATAACCTAGAGTGGGTAAAAAGGTCCCAGGATTTAGTTAGCACCAACCAGAAAATTGGAGCCAATGAATGAAGTTCAAAAGAAGATCCAAGCAGGTTATGAACCCCTCACAAGCTGCTGCACAGTCTTGTCCTGAGTTGTTGTCTGTCCCAGCAGAACTCCATTCAAAAAACAAGGAATAATAATAAAGCTGCTTTAATTATTAATCAAACGGCCAATGAAATTAGACTACCCTCTTTCCTGTATTTGTCCAAGCATCTCAGCAAACACATGATCCACCACAGAGCAAATGTGTTAAAGTATTACTTTAACTCTATCCAAGTAGTCACGTCTCTTCTGTGAACTTTTCTTGTTTCTAGGGTCCAACTGATATGAAAGTAGCTTTTAACAATTTCTGGGAATTGGATGAAAGCAAAAATCAACAGAGTGAAGGATTGTCTGCCTGCTGATTTGTACTCTGTGTCCAGTTAATCAAAGCAGTAATATTCAACTGGGTTTGGAGAGAATCTTTTAGTTGAGGCCCTAGTAACTCTGTCTCTTAAAAACTGCTCCCAAAGCATCTAATCAGATGATGTTTACGCCCACCAGAAGTCATCAAGTTGTTACAAAGTCATAATGAATGAATGAGATCTGGGGCTCTGTGTTTTTGTTAATCAGGATAGGGCATGCATGTGCATGCACACGCACACGCACACACACACACACACACACACACACACACACACACACACACACACACACACACACACACACACAATACACACAATACACCATTTCCCATTAATATTCTCACTTTTGTTTGTTAAACTTTAAACTCAGACCTAGGTAGATGAATCCAGGTTTAACTTGAAAAAAAGGGATTTCCCCCAAAAATAAAAGCTACAAAATCATCCAAAACTTTCATCCTTTAACAGAGAAACAGATACATCAGCATGCCTACCTGTATCAGCGACATGTTACTGAGGTCCAGTCTGAACAGGTGGTTTCTGGATTGAAGGGAGAGAGTAAAAAGAAGATATGTGAGTGTGTGCACTACATGACAAGACTTTAGCCAGAAAAAAATGTGTTTATTAATGCAAATTAAGTTTCATCGAAGAGACAGTCCATTTTAGCTTCTGTCAACTTAAAGTAAAGCCGATTAAAGGCCATACTGTAACCATCTATCAGTCTTAAGTCTTTGTTTTTGGGTTTATGTGACTGGTGTGGCCATGCAAGTAGAACTATTAGTTGCATTTGTGTGTTTCCAACAGGGTTAAATCAGGCAAAAGTTGAAGTCATGTTAGTTAACAGGAACATTAACACACACACACACACACACACACACACACACACACACACACACACACAGAGAGAGAGAGACAGTGCAAAATGACGCATTTCTTCTGATTTCATCCCTTCTGCCAAATCCAAAGCTTGACTTGGTCCAACGGGGCCCCAGTGGAGCACTTAAGCAGCATCATTATCCGAAAACTGCACTGCATGAGTGAGTCAGAAAGGGTATCACATTCTCAGTAATGTGCTCTGCGGGGTGAAAAGCTGAGTGGATTTACAGTTTCTTACCTGGCACCCACAATAAGCTCATTCCTCGTCAGGTCAAGGGTGAGCTGGGAGAAGTCTCTCACGCCGGGGCAGGAGAAAGTGGAAATCCACGGACTGAGTGCTGAAAGAAAGAAAGAAAGAAAGAAAGAAAGAAAGAAAGAAAGAAAGAAAGAAAGAAAGAAAGAAAGAAAGAAAGAAAGAAAGAAAGAAAGAAAGAAAGAAAGAAAGAAAGAAAGAAAGAAAGAAAGAAAGAAAGAAAAAAAGAAAGAAAGGTGAATAATGTCATCATCGTGCCATTATACAGTAAGTTAAATCAATATTCTATTGTAGGATATCACAAACATTCTGTATTTAAACGTGTTTATACTCTGAAATTCATGCATCTGATCAAATTTAAGAATGCTCAAATAATGTAGAAAGCAAGACTACCTTTGTGTAGCATACCAATAATATGCTTTGACAGAGAAGGGGGGTTATGATTTAAGGAAAAAGTTCAATTTAAAAAAAACATTGTGTTCGTACTTCTATGACGAGTTTGTGCATTTTAATCTGTGGAGTGAACTTGTGGACTGAGTTGGATAGAGAGCTCAAACATTAATCAATTACAAACATGTTTTAAGAGGTTTAAAGACAAGGAAGAGTTGGTTGGAGGACAAGGAGGTAATTGAGTTATATCTTATAGATATCTGAGTAGTATATAATTACACTGGGGAAAATGTTTTTGAATTGTATATTTATATGCACGTATAAATGTTTGTAAATTGTATTTTTGATCAACCATCAACAAGTTTGACATAATGATTTAATAAGTGTAAACATCTTCAGACACTCTTCAGCCGTGTAGTACATACATATATATATTGTAATTTATTATTTATCAACAGTAACACATGTTCAATTGCCAAATAGCAATGAAAAAACAATTATGACAATTAATTATTTAATAGTTTAATACGCAAAATTGCCACACATTTGATAGTTCTAGTTTCTCAAATGTAAAGAATTTCTCACTTTGTTTAGACGAAATAGACAAATTAAAGATGCCACAGCTGTCCACTCGAAACTTGATAAGTATCTTTTTTATTTATTTATTATATTTTGTAACTTTTTTCATTTTCCAGACTAAAAAGTGAATTGAATATTCCAAAAAAGGTCAATAAAGTAATCTGTTTTAGGGAAAAATATTTGATGCAGGTGTAGTTATAAAAAAGTGCAGTGAGGGCTGTAGCAGTGCAACTTACTGTGTTATCTCTGTTACTGTGTGTACAGTATAAACTTTTTAGGTAATGTTAAATCTGTTTTTTTTAATGATTTGCAAAGAGAATCATGGACGAGTCACTCAAAAGATGAACTGTGTGTTTGTTATATGTTGGAAAAAAATAATAATAATAAAGTTTGTTTTTTTTAAAGTTGCAGTGAGCAACGGAAGCTCCCTGCGCTGTGCTGGTGTCCCCTGCAGAGAGGGACAAAGCTGTCCAGGACACATCAGGCACTAAATCCTAACCCAACCTGACGTCGGGACAAACTGAGCTCTGTGTGGTGCATGCAGCTGAAACCTCTGGCTTTCACAAATAAAAATTTGAGAGCAGCGGAGCAGAGGGGCCGCCTGGCGGGGCAGTTAATGTCACTTTGAAAACTGCAGGAAAAGAGCATTTTCTCCTCGGTCTTTGTGTGACCCCACAGCGTCGACCTTTAAATGGATTTATTTCACCACGTGGGAGGTTTGCGCAGCATAAAGGGATTTATCACTTTTCCCAATGCTGTACACAAAATCACAGCAGTTGGTGGGAATTCAGACTCCCTTAACCAATTTCAAAAAGCCGTGTTAAATAGCTTTCAGCTATTTTACAAAAAGCTTTGAGAAAGAAGAAAGAAACGATGACTTCAACACCTTGCCTGTATATTAATATATAGCCTATAACATTGTGAAACTGTTCAAGTGAAAGGGAGATAAACGCTGAGGTGGTCATGTGTGAAACATTTGGCCACTGCTGATAACTCTAATCATTAAGGCAGCAGTCATCAAACATTTAAAAGCTTAAACCTTCTTTTTCTTTAAACATTAAAGTAGCCTGCGTAAGCTCGGGGCTACGGGTGTGAGGCTACATCAAAGTGAAAAAGTCACAGCGAACAATAAAAAGACAGGACGGGCTTTAGGATGGATGAGGCCCATATGGCTCCAACTTCTGCAGACATATCTAGACATATTGTCTGCATGAAAAAGAAGACAAAAGGCTGAAGCTACAGTATGGTGCTTGAGATTTAACATACACACAGGAAGAGACTTAAACAAGAACACATACATACTTTAATTAAAGGTGGCCAGCTGTGACACCTGTCTCAGTCTGTTTTATCCAGATGTTGAATAGGAAGGGAAAGTTTTCACTGAGTTGACTGAAGATCCAAGTAATTATAATTTAATAGATTAGACCCGTCTTATTCTATATTTTGCTATCTTGCTGAAATTATCATTTTTGCATCATTATACTTATTTTCCTGAAAGAATATATCAAAATGATGATCAATTATTTGTGAGGAATTCTAGCAAATAGAAATATATTTTGACACATAATTTGCCTTTCACAAATACTGCTCCTCCTGTGATTCAGATATTGTCCATATTGCATTTTTTGATAAATAATATTAATAATAACCTCAGATATTGACATAAATAAAAGGCCCATAATCCAGTCGGAGCAGCCCTGTGCAGGTCAGTTGTGCGCAGAATAATTTTCTAATAATTTCTAAGATAATTTCTAAGAAATTCAGATCTCTGTTGGGGGGGGTTCCAGGGGGTCTTTGTTTGTTTTTTAAATAAACTAGATATTTTATTGTTTTTTATGCAGTCTCGAATCATATTTTCATTAAAAGCAATCTATTGTATACTTTTCATTGTATTACTGGTACAAACTTGTAAAAAAAGTATGTTTAATGCTAGTTAAATCACAAATACATGCGTTGATTTTAATTAACAGAAAATAATTACAATTTTAATAATTTAGGAATATCAAACGATGATTTTTTTCAATGAATTATTCAGCCCTCAGTGGAACTGTAACATAAGCTTTGTATGTAGCAGCATGCAGCTCAGAAGAGAAAAACTCATATGCATCGCCTGAAGCAACTAAACGATACACGCTTAGTTATATTAACAAAAGCTCGACTCTCATGGAGAACATGAGAATCACAAACAGTACAATGATTTTAATAAACCAGCCAGATAAGAGAATAAATTTAACCTTTTAAAATTATTAACAGGCTGTAAAAACATTTGTATGCACTCAGGATTAAACCGCTGATAACCCCAGCACATGTAATAAATCACAGGACGGCTCAGTGTAATTCCAACACCTTGCAGGCTATCACGTTATTGCTCTATAAATATTTATATGATACATATGCACATTGTTTTCATTTCTCACATTCAAGCATATATGTTATATGGTTGACCACGTTTGACATGCACTGTGGGTGTAAAAACCATACAAGGCCGGTGCGAGGAGGCGATCCGGACCATCTGCACATCGCTCTCTGATTAATGGCTGCAGAGGCCGGAGCTTTAGGAGCAGAGGGGAGCTGGAGAATAGGTCATCTTTAGCCTCACAATCTTATGTAAACAGACATGAAGAAGACTTAAAGAGCCCGACACAACCAGTATATATACAGACGAGTATATAGAGTGTATAGAGAGTGTGTGTGTGTGTGTGTGTGTGTGTGTGCACAGTGTCTCTGTAAATGTGAACACAATTCTAACACTCAAATGAGGTCATTAAAATTCTCTAATCAATCCTTTAAACACCAACTGCATTAACATGCACAGAACACCTCATTAACGTTGAGAAGGCACACAGACACTAAACGTTTGAAATGCATTTTCAGTATCGTGAAAATCCAACTTTCACACGAAACTACAAGACAGTCAGAGCTTTCTATTTATAGTACAAGATTCCCTGCTTTAGGTTTCCTTGTGTGTTCAAAATATTTGACTTTTGTTGTTTGAGAGCAGCATTTGTGTGCAGTATCGCAAATACTGTCACAGATTTAAGGATGCTGAATATTTAATAGCCAAATAAAGCAAAGCTGGAAGTTACACTGCAGCAGTCGTAACTGCAGGCATCATTATCATTCTACTAAATACTTATTGGTTTCAGCAAAACAGAAAAAAAGAAAAAATGTTACATGATTTACATCATGCTTTAAGTCACACTATGCTTTATTAAAAAAGTCAATTTATTTTACTTTTTTAACTATCTGTTGCTACACCTAACCATATACTTTCCCCCTAACCTTAAGCAAGTAGTATAGTTGCCAAACCTAACCAAAGTGCAACCACTTCAAAAAGAGACCATTACATTTAGGTATGAAGATGTTGAGCTTCTGCCACCAGTAATTTTGAAAACACTCCTCTGTCTGTATTAGAGCTGAAGTCAAACTGATCCATTGAAAAGTTGAGTCAGGCATGCTCCTGCAGCCACACAAGCCCTGTCATGATTCAGTTGGACACCCCTGTACAAGAGGACAGGAACAAATGACCTGTGTTGTGGGGTTTGGAGGACTTGTTTAAATTGGGATAGAACATCCGAGAGGAGGATTGATTACAAGAAGACTACACAGCAGAATACTACACAGAAAACTATGCACACAAAGAACCAATCTTGAACAGGATCCTTAGCATGTGCATGTTAATATCCAGTCTACTCTATGTATGGATTAAATAAAAACAACTTTACAGCACTACTATCCATGATTTTTGTCATTAAAGCTCATTTTCTCCCTCTCATCCAAAGCCATATCATGTTACCAAAGAAGGAAGACGCTTGAGGTGAAAGCAGAGAGATTATACAACCGGAGAAATGTTGTGGTAAAAACAGAGAGCAGAGCCAGGACTGCCCATAAAAAGCAGAAGGCAACCTGAGGCTAATCTCCCTCTCTGCTGAGCTGAAATACAGCATGCATCAAACCAAACTTTAGCCCCTCCCCCCAAGTTACACACCAAATATATTCTGGAAAAAATCCAGAAACAGAAAATGATGTCATTTAGACAAACGACGGATTGTTAAAATGACTTATTCTCCCCATAAAACAGGACCATTAAAACAGAGCATATGACATGAACCATAAAATAAGAATGTGCAGTGGAGAAATAGATAACACGAGAATTATTCCCACAGCAGCATTATGCACCTAACAGTAAAAACAGGAGCTGTTAGCGTTCAGTTCAGAGATTTTAATGTGGAGCATGAATCACTTGAAATTCGAACCGAGAAATGTTACGTGCATATAAACATTCCCCCACATCATGAATATCTCTTCAGAAGCTTGTGAAAAAAAGTGTGGTCGAATTTGATTCAGTAGCATGCAGCAAATCCTGTGAACCATGAGCTTGTTTACTCTGTTAGAAAGGCCTCCTGACAGTGAGGGGTCTTTCATTGACTGACATTTATCCTCCTGCTTACAAGTGGTTTTATATGCGTTGCTCAGTCCTTCCCCTCATAACTGTCCGGCCGGGCGGTGGGGGAAAGAAAGGACAATAAAGCTGGATGAATATGAAAGCCCCCCCTCCCTCATGGTTTGACTCACGGGCCCCAAAGCTTGGACTTGATGAACGATTATTGCGTTATTTTTTCCCCCTTTGCTATCAGCTGGCAGACGGATTAATGCATTAGCCCGTGGCTGCCAGAGGGATGAGGAGAGGGATGAGGACAGTGGCTAAGACATTCGTCTCACACAGACATAAATCATAACCTTTCTATCGTCTTCCATCTTTTTAAGCATTCAGCTGCTTCCCACACAACCAGCATGTGGGCAGAGTGAAGTGGCACCCCGACTGATATGAGTCGCTATTAGACCGAGTCTGGATGAAGAGCAGTCAAAGCTGGAAAATGCCAGGGAACGAAAGCACATATTGCAGAACCCAAAAAAAAAGAAAACCAGTGTCTGCATAAACAAACACACACACACACACACACACACACAAACACAAACACAAACACACACACACACACACACACACACACACAGAGCTTGAGCACAATCCAAAACTGTTTATCTCTTAAAACCTGATGGAATGTGAGATTCCCTAAGTTGGAGCTCAGAGAGGCCTATTTGATAGAGATCCAATCTTACCTTCATCTAATCCCTCTAAATTTGAGCCGCCGGGCCTGTCTGCTTGCTAGCTCATCAAACTTTGTCCGTCTCAGAGCTGGGAGGACGGTGTCGGCCTTTGAGGGCACGGTGCTGACTCAAATACAGAGAGATTTTTTCGACTGAATAGTACAGATTTCACAGATGTAACATAATAGGCATGCGATAGGTCCTCTTCAGACCTTGAGATTCACCATAAAAAGGTACAAAGTAGAAATCTGACAGTTGAGGGTAGAAATTTGTGGTAGCAGCACCTGATGAAGCCATCAGAGTAGTAATACAGGTGTTTTTAGTCAGTCCACCACTTTGATCCAAAAATATCTGAACAACTATATTACACCATTTATCAAAATGCTTCTCCTATCCAGTCGTATCTAGTGAAGATTTGACTCAATTACCTTCACACCTATGTGTCTCTCCAGTGTCCACTTTGATGCATATTGATTATTCTATTCGGCTCAAACTACTGACTGTCGTTCTCTTCTTTACTGTCTCCTCCTGCTGCAGCTGCTGGTTGTTTTAGGGACGAGGCAGCTGTCACATTATCACAGATGGACGATGGACATATTGCCATGATTCGCTGTTCCACAAACACCTTTCGCCTCAGCTCCCAATACTGACACAGCACCAGGCTGCACTGTGATGGTTTAGCATTTGTTTAAATTTCTCCAAAGGGACCTTTCTGTTGTTTCTGCATGGAGATGGTCTTTATGTGCTGGCAGCTGTCATCCAGTCCTGTAGAGGCTGGTGCTGCTGCATGTTGTATGTGCTGACCAATTGGACATCATCTTTCCTCAATGCATTCTGGGGGTCTACACCTGTACTTTCATGTGGTTAAGCACAATCCAACTACGATTAGATCACCTAAAATGCATTTTAATGCATGTGTCTATGATGGATTGCCATGAAATCTTTGTACAGACTTTCCTGCTCCCCAGAGGACAAATACTAATGACTGATGGCAACACTCCAACTTTCTCCAGGTGCCATCATGAGGTTCAAATTTATGGTTGTCTGTACAACTGTTGGATGGATTGCCATGAAATTAGTATGAACATTCATGTCTCCTGCAGGTTGAACTGTAATAACTCTACTAACTAAAAAGCGCAGGTAAAAATGCCCTAAAGCTATGAATTAGCAGCAGGGTGAGCTACAGAAGCAGACAAAAGAGAAGCACACAGCGAATGGCTATAGCACAAATCGAAATGAGCCTGGCTGTGGGTAAAATCCCACTTTTTCAGTCCTCCAGAATGTCTCTACATGTTTGCAAGAACCAAAAAGCTTTTTAAAAAACCCCAAAGTCAAGCAGGGACATAGACAAAGAGAAAAAGAGGGATGGACTTGGGAGAACAAGTAGCATTTAAGGCACTGATTGGACAAGAGGGATTAAAGCGAGTTTGACTGAATGAGAAAAGGTTATGAAATGGCTTTAAAATCCATTTGGAGTCCTGGTAGAACATTGTGGCAAGAAAAGTGCAAAACAAGATGACCTTTAAAAACCGAAAACTGTGTATTTCAGTAAAGTTGAGTTCTCTTATTTTGTTTTTTTCTTCATTCTCCACCTGACAGCAAAAATTCACATAATAACATCCTGTACAATATCATATTTTTTATCATTAGCATTATAATCAGACATCTAGTTGATTTCTCCCCTCGAGCGCTGCACTGTTTAATGAGCTATGAATGACACATATTGTACTAAAGGTATCTGTCTGTCATCATCTTCCTTCAGGGGGGATACACAGGAACACAGTGTCTTGCTAATGGGAAGAAGACTTGTTGAAAATAGGCAATATTAAAAATAGTTGTCTTCGGGGCAAGGTGGTCGATCCAAAAACTGTTAACGAAACCGATGACATGGAGACTGGCTGCCATCTGGTAGATGATTCTGTGAATGAAGGATCACCTCCGGTGTCAATTAGCACACATACTGTATGATTGCACTCAGAATAAATTTAGCTCACCTGACAGCAATATTCCATCTTTCATCTACTCACATTTGCAATGTGAAAATGATTTTTTATGGCTAAATAATGGCCCAGAAGTGAATCCATTCTGTATATAGAAATTTGCATACAGTATCAATTTACTGTAAGAACACTTGTGCAAATAAAGCTAAAAATGGCCACATTTCCCCATATATTCTAATGTTTTTCAGCACTTAAGGAGCAGAACTTTCCCTGCAGTGCCAGATCTTTTCACACTTCAGCCTTATCTGGCCGAATTCCCTTGAAATATGTTTTGTCTGGTCTTCTTCATATCACTCTTCGCCCTTCTTGTGCTCAGTCTCCACCCCGTCTTGCCTGTCCCGTTCTTCACTATCTCTACTATTCTAACTTTTCGATTTTCACTGTGGCTGCACTTGCAGAAGGTGATAGTTTGGGGGAGTGCCCCAGTAGAGCACAACTTTCCCTCTATTCATCCCTCTGTTGCTCCATCCCCACCCCCGCACCCCCCTCCTCCCACTTGACTGAACTCAGATAGAGGGGTCTGCGGGTTATGGGCAGAGCTGAGAAAGAGCCTGGAGTGACTGGGGACTGAGCAGCCACAGGAGGAATGGCACAGGGGCCAGGAGGCTAATAGCCTCTCAGTCAGCAACCGGTAAAGATTCTGTCTGCCTCACAAAACCAACAGCGAAGCCGCATCCAAAGCTACTGACAATTTGTGAGTCCAATGCAATAGTAGATGTGTTGTAAAACTGAGGGAATTGTGAGAAATATTCCAGAAAAGAGAGTCTGAGAGAGCCAACAGAATGGCTTTTATCACAAGAACCATTCAGACATGCTATTTGTTAAATTGCTGGCTTCATCTGTCTGTCAAAGTAATAACTTTGATATTCAAATACAAGTATTTTGTTACCGAAATGTCCAGAAATGGCTTTATTCAAACATGATAGAACTGTAAGTGAGAGTACCTTGATGTACTTGGCACTTGGTGCATAAAAGGGAGCGGTGGCACTCGCAGAGAAGAGCTGTGAGCTGAAAAATAGCAATATCAATGATGAAGTGTTCTCACTTCTCTAATAAGCTGTATCAGTGATGGATCTTCAAACTTATTTTGCAGGTGAATGGCTGTTTAAGTCCGTGGCTTTAATTAATAACCATCATGAGGGCAACGGATGTTCTTCCAGGATTCTTAATAGTCTCAGCAGCGATGTGGATGATGCTCTGAAAAAGCCACACGGTTGCATTACTGTCAGCTAATGGAATAACGTCTGCGCTGCGTAAACATTATTCTAAAGTGTTACTGCTTTTTATCTAACCTAGTTATTATACGCGTTGTTTGCTCTACAGTTTATGCAATCTAACAATTGAAAAGGTTGTGACTGTTGTTTAACTTAGATCTGCTCGTTCTTGATGATGTGTTTGTGAGAGTATTCACACTGTGAAAGGTTTGTGTGAATAGAAGTTGATGGTTTAGTGGACTCATGGTCTGGTGATTGTTGTGATTTTTTTTAAGCATAAAAAAAAATGAGTGAAAGTGCTTCAGCAAAAACACATTTTATTGACTGACTTTCAGATGAGCTCATACTTACTGAGAGTACTGAAGTAGTTAAATAGATTTTATTTTCTTTGTGGATGAGAAAGGATACTTTAAGGCAGAATGAAAACATGAAAACATACAGAGTTGACTGATTGATCAGAAAGAATTGCCACTAGCGACACAGAACATCTAGCACAAACAAATAGGGAAATATAAGTTTTACTTCTAACTTCTCCTTTTCAGACACTGTTATAAATTCCACTGTCGACCAAGATTTTAAAAAATAGCTACCCACAAAAATTACACCGTGCACTATGCAGCGCACTACATCATACAACTGACAAAGTGCAGACAGTCCTTCTGTTTTGTTGCCAATAAAAAATAATTTACTGCAGGTTTGTGCAGCCTCCCAATGTCGATTAGCTGAGAATGTCATAGATATTATCTGCAGGAGAAAACAAAAGAGAGAAAACAACCTGAAAGTGAATCAGGTAAAGTAGTGGAGTTGAGAAGAGCCGTAACATGCAGTGGAAAAACAGCATTATCAGCAAGAGAGTTTACAGATCTTTAGTCGAGCAAGTTAAAAATGGGCATAATAATTGTGACAGAAAGGAGAATTTAGCTTGACTAGGGTCACTTTCACATATAAAGTCTGGTGGACTTGGTTCGATTCAATGGTGAAGTTGAGGACTTTTTTGATCATATTTGGAGCGGCCTTTACATTTTTTCACATCTGCTAGTACCCTGCCTGACATTGATTCACAAATTTCTGCCCAAATTCCACCCCGAATGCTCTGTGTTTTGGTTAGCTTCCTTCCTTTGGTTCGGACTGTGTTTTCACCTGCACCGAACCAAACTCTGGTGCACTTGGAAGCTAACAAACACCCCTGTTTGTTTTTTAGCAGACCAGAGTTTGCTTCTTTGGTCTGCACCAGAGTTTGTTTCACCAGCAAAGACCAAATGGACTATCTGACAGAATGCACCAGAGTTTGTTTCAAGCGAACCAAACACCTCAGGTGTGAAAGCCCCTCTAAGACTACACTGATGACAGTTTCAGCCAGGCCACACACAAAAGCATCCAGAACAGAATGGGGGGAAAAAGAGAATATACAGGCTCTCTGTAGATACAGAAACTGCTACACACTTCAAGTGGGTCATGACTGATCATAGAGAGGGATTATATTTGTATGAGTTTATATATTGTTTTGAGAAAATAGCACTACTTGTGCCTTGTGCGTATTACAGTGTGTTTAGGAAGGCTAAACCAGAAGTGCATTTTACCCAAGGAAGCCTTTGAACAGTATTCAATTCAGGGAAAATGAGAAATGTTAGTATGCCAACCTTGATTTTTGTGTGAAAGGAACATATTCAGAGGACGGCATGTAAAATTGCCAATTCATTTCCACATGTAAGGAGACAACATTGACAAAAAAGCAAAAAGAGCAATCTTCCTGCTGCTGCTCCACCTTTCTGTTAAAGTGGCAATAAAGCCTTTAAATGCTTTCTATTCTCTGATCCTCGTTGCTATCTCTGGGGCCGGCATCTGATATCCTGACATGCCATCAGTGGGTGAGAGGCTGGCCCCTGCAGCATGCTAAACTCTGCTCCATTCAGCTGCCTGATGGATGGCTGCAAACACACCACAGCTCTCATAGCACCACTCCAATTAGTTCCCACCACTGTAATCACGAATGAGGAGGGGAAACACAGACAGGTGGCAAAGTAAGACAAGAATATAGAATGAAAAATAAGATCGGAACATCACCGTGTATACTTTTTCTTCTAAGTGAACGTTTATGTCTTGCAGGGGCATCGCTCCTGTGCTCCTCAAGAGCCCTTCACACAGCTAAACGACACCGCCATTACCCAAACGATGAAAGAGATAGAAGGACTCATATAAAGTGTGCAACACATTTTTCTGCCTGTTATGGAGCACAAAAAGAGCAGGCTGAGAGAGAAAAAAAGGTGATGGAGAGATGAAGAGAGAGTGAAAGAGGAAGGCAAGAAAGAGAATATAAGACGAGGAGCGTGGAGAGGAGGAGGAGAGTGAATGAGAGAGGAGTGGAGATAAGATGGGTACAGAGAATAGTTCAAGCAGGCAGGACATAAGAGAGGCTATGAAAAGCAAATGGAAGAGACAAGATTTGCGAGGAATTGAACAGGAAATGAGCAACGACACCAGCAGTCTCTATTCTCCTTTGTCTCTCTTCAGAGTGATTTGAGCAGAGCAGATGACCCGGGCTGTGAAGCCATCTAATCCATCAGACAACTCCTCCTTTTCTCCGTGAATGAGGTAGTGAAACCTGAGCCAAAGGTCTTATTATCTGCTATTACTTTCCTGCACACACTCCCTTATGAAACATCTCGCTGCCTTGATGGATATTGCTGCTCTGGGTGTGATGAAGGGGCAGAGTTTATCTATTTCTCTTACAAACCAGGCCGACCCTTTACACACACTCTCTTAAACCAGTTCTCCAGTATATACACATACAATAACATAACCCACAGCCGACTCCATAAATTCCAAAATACAGGCTCCATATCTAGATTCAGAACGTTCCACTTGCTGCCCTCGTGCCATGCTCTTATCAGACCCACAGTCTTACGCCGAGAGCCAGTATCATCCATCTAAATCATGAGCTGGCGGCTCGTACTGTGTGTGCCTGTGGGGTGGAGGTTACGTGATTCCAATCCTGTATTCCTGCACTGCATCTGTGATTTGGTTGACATAAAAATGCTGGCACGTCTTCCGAAACAGCAGACATAGAAACATACAGCGTGAGGTGTGTTAGCAGATTGGAAAAATACAGGCCAAAGGAGAGCAGCGGGAAAGGTTTGATGCTCGACGTGATGGATGTTTGTCTTCTTGTAATGACTGCTGTCAAAAATTGTATTTATATGCCGTCAAATCTTGAGGCAGGGTTTCTCTAATGCAGTGTAACAGTAGGGGTGAACAATTGTGTGTTGCAGTATTTATTTCAGTATAAGACATTCAAATCTCTACCTAAACTTATGAACCCAAAGTAATGTATGTATACGTTTGCACAGACTTGCTTTATAAGTGGATTCTGTTCAGTATTTCTATGAAACTAAAAAAGATATTTACAGTACTGTGCAAGTGAAATCAGGTGTGAAAAAAATGCCTATAAGAATTGATGCTGGTTTGAAGGAAAAGTGTGGCAACAGCAAATATTGATTTGATTTAGATTTTTCTTCTGTTCACTCACTTTGAATTTCGGTAATTGATACACATAAACTATTAACATTTCTATTTTTGAAAGCATTCTTATTTAACAGCACTTTTTCACACCTGCCTAAAACTTTTGCACAGCACTGTATAAACATTGTTTGTATGTATTTCTATAATCATTTTACCACACGTATCATGGACTTAATTTTAAGTATTTTTCTTTATTATCTCACTGGTAAGCAGTAATGGCACGTCTACATTTCACTCTTTGGCATACCGTGACTTTTTTGTGCGCACTGACACGTCTCACAAGCTGCTGCTAATCTTTTCAGCCCTCTCTATATCAGGCTCTCTAGGCGATTTATAATGGCTCTAAATAAACTGTCGTCTTCAACCTTTATACATTTTAGATAAAGGTGCCACCACTGCTTAATAATTAGCCAATATGAAATGTCATGACGTCGCAGCTACGTGACTCTACAGAGCTGTCTGCTCCACTGAACTAACAATATCTATATCTATATTTATATCTTTATACCTTGAAATGATACTTGGCATCTTAACGTTTGTGATTTCCATCATGGAATCATGCAGAAATGCACAAAGTGGTGCATTACAGGTGACATGTGGAGAGAACTGGCAGTTATTTTTTTAGTTTCAACTCTGCTTTAACGTTTTACTGTGAAGCTGTGTTAGTCTCATGTTGTTGTTAAGTAGCTTAACTGTGTAAACAAGGTATGTTTAAAAAGGTCCAAAACAATGTAGCTGTCAAAGGGAGCACTTTAGTGAGTTTCAATTAATTGTTTATTTGTGATGGCTGCAACTTTACTGTTGTGGTCGACTCTCACAGCCATTGTGTTGTTTTTTTAAGTGTAAAAGCTTCAAGCTACAGCTTCACTTTACACAACAGTTTCACTGGTTACCAGCCTCACACTATGAGGCCTGCTTCACATAATTTACGTGCAGAAGGTTTTTAGCAGCCCATTAAATGGCTAGTTGCAGTTTCCTTATGTCACCTTTGGATTTGTTACATTAACCCACTGAAATTACGTGGTTAGGTTTAAGAGAAAAATATTGTGGTTAGGTTTAGAAAAAAACAGAGTATGTTGTTAAATTTAGTTTTTTAAAAAATAAACAAAACATCATGGTATGGTTAAGCAATGTACACACATCAGAACACTTAGATAATGACTTTTTATGACATTTTTAGTTCGTGACAGGAAACAAACTCTGGTCTCCTGGGTGGAAGTCCTGTATTTAAGGAGCCATCCAACAACCCAACCTTCCTCCTTTTCTCCAGTCATAATTACTACAGCCACTACAGATCAGCTCCTAACACAGTTTGCAACTTGCTGGTAAACAGGGAGAAGCATGTAGCAGCTAAAGAGGCAGATATTTCCCTCGGGAGTTAGTTGAAAGTAAACATTGGACTTAGAATAACCTTAGAGTTATAAATGACATCTTATGTTCTGTCTCTGTGTCTGCCAGATGTGTGAATAAGCAACTGATGGCAAACAAGTTCAATTTAAAAAGATGATATTGTGTTTACAACTTTTTCCCCAAAGTCATTCAAAAAATAAAATGAAGGGGAACCATAAAACGATTACCCACACTGTCAGTTGTAAACATCCATCATAGTTTACGGACTGTCAAGACTCTCTATCATGACTGACAGCACAATCTGAAAACAAAAACTTAGTTATGATAAAGTTAACTTTAAGAAAGTGCATATTTTCATTAAATTCCAGGAGAGATTCAGGATGAATTGTCCGCCCACAGACCTAAAAAATAAAACACAAAAGTGGGTCTACTTGTGATAAATGTCTCAGTATCTTTGTCCCAAAATATAACAAATTCAAGTCTGTGCCCATGGAGCCAAAAGAGGAAATGCTTAAAGCCAGAGGATGGAGCCAGGCTTCAATGCAGATAGCATGCTCCAGTGGAGGGACAGAGACAGGGGCCACAGGACGCTTGATCCCTTCACACGGCTCAGACACACACTGTCAGGATTAAATCTCACTGTGTCATAGACAGGGACACTAACTGATGCACGAAAAGACAAGCAGTCAAACATACACATACAAACAAAAACAATTACTTGTCATTATAGGCACATACACTGTGTCCTCGTGGTCAAATCTTCTTCCCTGGCTCCCTGGGCTCCTCCAGGTGACAGAGGTAGCGCTTCAACAAGCCGCTATAAAACGCTCATCAATCACGGAGGCTAATCTCAGGTTCTCACTGACACTTTCATTGTGCAGGCCTTTTCTATACGGCTGCCTTCACATAATGCCCTGCTCGGCCCGCTTTGACAGGCCAGCAGCCCTGCAGCTCCCTGCCATGAGAGCCATTCTCAAGTGGCACGCCTTTGAAGTGAAGCACCGGTGGGGCTCGAGCTAATCTGGACATCTGGAGGCCTGGTGGGTGAACCAGGACAGAGGCAAAGACTCAGCCTATAGGTGACCTCAGCTCAGTTTTGTTGGGAATGATAATAGGCATTTCTCCACTTGTAGGGATTGAAAATCCAATACAAAGAGGCTCCAGTTTTCAAGCTCAAAAGTGCTATTACACGGAAAGTTCAGCGAAAAAAAGAGAAGGACCAAATGGCACAGAGCTCGTTATTTCCATCTTCAGTTCCATTAGCCAGAGTTCAGACCTACAACATGGGTGAGTTGGCCCTAGAGCACAGAGGGAGGCTTGGAAAGGAACAATACTGCAGTCGAAAAAGAATGAAAAAAAAAACCAAAAAGACTTGAGGAAATGTCTGCAATATGGTCTGGAGGGGGCAGAGTGTATTTCTAATCACAAGAAAACCTTCCGGCCACCTCTTCAATTTTTGTGTTTCTGTCCTCGATCCCCACCAGTGATTTCTTGGTCCTCCAATCTTAGCCACCGCTCTTGGCAGAGGGAACACAAACAGACCCATTCAAAAATAAACACAGCAATTTTGTGCGTGTTTACCTTTCATTGTGGCATATCTATCTGCGATTCGGTGCCCAAAACTGTTCTGTTCCATTTCACGCCGCGAGGAAGACCTTGTTTCTTGGCCCACTGTACACAGATGAACAGGCTAGATAGTGAGCGCCATTATTCTACAAAATCACTTCTATTGTGCTCCCTCTTGCTTTCTGTTGTTCCTTTATAGCTGCATGCTGACCTGCCTGAATGCCAAGCTGTGAGGTTTTATTGTATCTGGCACAGGTATATGTTTATTAAAACAATTCATTTTGTGACTGTAAAATGTGACATGTATGTGTCCGTATAAAGAAAACATGTGCACAATGATTTTACGCTCTCTGAAGCATGCATACACAGAGAACTGTCCCCTTTAAGATGCATTAATGCAATAATATGCTGCACATAAAGCATGCACACACCATTTCATTGCCATGTAAGTGGTGATAAGATTGAGATTTTTCTATCCTTTTCATACTAATTCTTACAATTGTATGTGTCATTCTTTAATGTTTAACGCATCCTGTGACATAACTTTTAATTTACCTTTTGCTTCCATGTCTGCCAATGAACTACGATAACTTCCAGAGAACATTGTAGCAACCCGTAGAAAATGTTTGAGTGGGAGCAGAGGAAAAGCTGAATCCCTTCTGGCTTCATAATATTATCTTTCACTCAAGGTGAGGTTAAAAGAGATATCTTCCTCCCTGTATGATTGTTCAGTGTTGGTTCAATGAGTCTAAAAAGAAGCTCTGACGCCAAATCTGACATTTAATATTGATTTTTTTTTTTGGGCTGTTGAGTGTCAGATATTAAAATCTGCCATTCTTGGCCATATGGGAACCACAATATTAAAGGATAATCCTGGCTTACTTAAACTTGGTTTTTCCAAATGATCAAAACCACTTTATTTGCAGGTTAACCTGAAAGTGACCCAATCTGAATGTAATAATTCCTCATCTTAGATTAAAAAGAAACACTTATGAATGGTTTGTATGATATCTAAAAAAGATCAGTTTCGGGTAAAAATCACTACTTCAGAGCATTATTATTGGTTGCAGTTATCTCGATGACATAGACATAAAGTTAGTTTACAAGTGAACTTGTTTGCCCTGCCTAAATGGACTTTCTCACTCTTTATACTAAGTTGCCTCACTTCCTTCTTTTCTTCCAGAATAATACAGCCACTTAAGAACGCCACCTACTGATAAACGTCAATTTGGTTCATAATAAACTGCACCTCTTGCCTCACAAGTATGTGAATAATCTAAAAATGTACAGGCCATAACTTTAGCAGGTCAAAGATGAAGAACTATGATGATGAATGATGTTTACGACTGAAAGTTTGGGCATTCGATTTATAGTTTGCTCATCTCTCCTTCAAGGTTTGTTTACTATCTGTCTGATTGTGTTTCTTATCTCATCTAAATTCTTTATGATCTCAGAGGGGGAGAGCCCTACAGGAAATGAGATCCAAGTTGTAAATAAAAACACAGAATTATCCTTTACACTTCCATGCACTTTCATGCATAATCAATTTCCAGATTATAAATCCAGTTTCTGTATTTGAGGTTAGGTATTAAAGAAACTCTGTAAGATTTCAACTGCAGAAGCCTGATTTGTCGGCGATGTGTTCACCATATTTCTAACAGGATTTTTACAGTGCGGGTACAAGACAGACTAAGTACTGCAGTGGCAGCAGTGCAGCAGGATTAAAGTCAACATCATTACTTAGAGCAGTGGGTCCCTGTGTTCAAATAATTAAATCCAAAGTCAGACTAGAACTGACAGTGACACTAAAACAAAGAATAGCAGCTTCTTTCAGTCTGAATAAATTAAATTTTGTGATATCTACAGAACATGTCGTCTTACTTTGCTCTCAGTCAAAATGATCTTGTTTAAAAGAGGAAAGAACCTTACAATAAGACACTAATGGTTCAACAATATACTTTAAAGATAAAGAGAGAAATCTGATTCTGCATTTGCACAGTAAAGAGTTTTTTGTGTCCATTTTAGTGTATGAAATGTTTATATAAAACAAGTGGTATTTGATGATGTCTGACCTTGGATTGAAACCTTTGGATGCTCTTTCTTCGTGCACTCTGGCTGGGTCAGAGGGTCAAACAACGACGGGGTCGTCGGGACAGCAGACTGCGTGAGGACAGCTGGGAGCAGGAGCAGCAGGAAGAGGCCGGCCACAGACGAGGGCGTGGAGTCCTGCGAGGACGCCGTCATGGTGATGACCTCTCCTCTAACTGCCAAGGCGGGCCTCTGGGGTACAGCTGCAGAAGAGAAGAGACGACTTTCAGAACCTCAATGCAACATTTTTACACCTGGCTTCAAATAAAAGAAGCTCTCTCTGAGTCACTTCAAAATCATTTCTTCTCTCCAACTTTCAATTCCTCTGGGCTCCCAGCTCTGAATCTAGCATAGAGGAACAGAAAGAAAATAAAAAAAATAATGCAAAAGGTATAAAAATTTTGGTAAAAAGGACACATCCGTGGGATGAAAGCGAGGATGTTAGGTAACTGGAGGGTGGCTGAGATATAAAGCTGAGTAAACTAAAATATAAGAGAGAAAAAAAGTAGAGAAAGGATTGGAAGGTGTGAAAACTCTTCCATTTCAGCAATGAGCCATCTCAAAGAAATACCTAACCTCTGACCTCGAGATAATTATTTAAAATGTGCAATTAAACTTTGGGAGTTAATTTAATGGCTGATTAAAATTAGAAAATTGAACTCAGCAGTGGACTGTTCAATGAGGCGGAAGCTTCCACAAGTCGATGGAGCAGAAATAAACTCACTTAAAAATTTGTGGCTCCTGGAGATGTGCTGGAAAAATGTTTGCACAACTATTAACCTGCAGACTCAGAAGACATTTCTGCTGCACAGGTTTGATGCACAAGAACACGTGTTTTCATATTGATTTTAAAATTATTTCATATTGATTTAACGATTATTTTATTAGTTTTTAAAGCACTACATGGCCTTGGATAACATTACATCTCAAAGATGCCTAATCAACCAGGAATCCTCCACTCTTCTTTTTTAGCTGTTCAACAGAGCAGAACCAAAACATTCAGCCTTCAGCAACTATGCTCCAAAACGATGGAACAGCCGGAGGATCTAAGAAGCACTAGAAATAGCGATATATATATATATATATATATATATATATATATATATATATATATATATATATATATATATATATATATATATATATATATATAATTTATAAAAATAAAAATAAATATATTAAATAAAAATTTGATTGATTGATTGATTGAGGAGTAATTCTTAGGCATTCACTGACCTCCATATCCAAGGAGCCACACAAATGTTTCTACACATACAAACGCTCTCATGCTTCTTGCGTAAATGTAATCTCCTCTAATCGTAACATATGAGTCTCCAGTGCTGAGCTGAAACCAGCAGTTCATCACCTCCCACCCCGTGCTCCTTACGATGTTAGCTTAGCGAGGTGTAATATCATTTAAGTAGATTAAAAACCGAGAGCATCAACTTTCTGCAGCACTTTGGCTGGGTTACATCTCTGTGTAGTGTTTTCCTCGCTAATGCTTCAATCAATAACAAATTATTAGCTTGGTTGAGTTGCAAATCAACCATCTTGCCCTGCAATCAATTATCCCTCTCAATACAGCTGGTAACTAATTAGGCAAATGCACAGAGTGCCCATGTTTGTCATTACAAAACAGTGGAGTCAACAGGCCCCGAGCCACTGCCAACAAACATGCTGTTGACGGAGCAGGTGGAATTATTCGATGCACAGGACTTGATTCATTCAGGCTGGATGTGTCTGGAGTTTTAGGGCTCACTGTTTGACCACAAATATCGCTTCAGTTAAAATATGCATGTCTGCGTTGAAATACAATCCAGAAAGTCAAGTTTTAGTGATGCATCCATCAGTTTCAGGTCTCACTCTTTTCTCGTTGTGTCCTTGAATATTTTAAGAGCACTTGTGTTTGACCCTTTCTTACTTACTTACTGTAGGAAAATCACTACACAAATACAGACACATTTCAAAATCCTTTTTCTGTGTCAAAAGTTCCAAAAACGCACTTTAGAAAAAAAAAAAAAAAACTTTGCCACTCAGACTGAACAATAGACACAAAAATAATGCTTAAATCCCCACAGGCTACACTTGTGCAGGCAGATGTCTGATTTTCAAAGAGCGAGAATTTACAGAGCATGCATGAATGTTGGAGTGTGCCATTTAGTCGACACTCTCAAAAAATGGATGATGGCATTGTGAAGTATGTGCTGTCACCCCTTCATGCCTTTGAATCTAACCCATCCTAGTTTTTATGTGTGTGATGTCTATGTTTTCGTTATTTATATTTTTATCTTAGTTTGACCTTGTATGTATACAGGTAATCTCATTGAGATTCTCAGAAGAGACCTGCCATAAAGTTACAGACAAAACAGGAAATGTATTCAAAGGCAAGGACACAGGTCCTCAAATAATAAATGCAAGTGTCAAATTTTTATTTCTAAGTACTATAAAACTGTAAAACTATGAATAACAACAAGAGCAAACCCAACAAGGCATTCAATGCAGATTTTTAAAGGGCATATCAAATATTTTTAGTTAATTTTTTTCTCATTTAGTGGCATCACAGTAGTGTTCAGTGTCCAAACATTCACATTTTGATCAAAATATGTATATATGTTTTAGTGTCAAAATGCCATTTTCCCAAGTCCTTCTGACATTTCTGACATGTGACCTGGTTGTGCTTTAAATTGATTAATTTGTCCAGCTTTTGATTCGCTGAACACATCTTATTGGGCTAATTGTGTTTGGACAGAAGAGATGGAAACTCTTCAGTGTATACCTGTGGAGTAGATGACTGATTTTGTCTCCTGTTTGCAGACTGCATTCCAGCCCAACAACCAACTAATCTGCCTTTTAGCCCAAACTGCCATTAGCTGGTTGTCTGCATTTGGGTTGTGTTACCCGTTACCAAACCCTGAGCAAGATCACATCACAGTGCCATCTCCGAGATCACATGACGTTCAGAAGTCAAGCCCGGTTTTCTCTCTCTACACTACACAGCAAGGCTAGAGGGGTTTTTAATATTTGGAACTTCAATATCAACAATAAACTGATTATAGAGGGTCAAAACAGACAAAATAAGGTCTGTTTCTTTCAGATTGACAGAATTTGAAGTTGCACTTGAATGCAGATGACAGTGAGTCATCTGTGTTAGTGCCGCTCGACAATGAAGACTTCAGAACAGAAAAACACTTCTATGGCTGCATTGGTGACATTTCTTGAAGGAATTCTGTCATTGAACTTGGTAATCAGTGTCTCTATTCTCTGTTCAAGCAAAGTTAAGTGAATATAATGATGAAGTTAAGATCTCGTCATTTTACTATTTCTTCAACATTTTAACAAAGCCAAATCCGTCAGAATTTTTACTGTGCATGTTTAAAATAATATTCAACCTTCATTTTTGCTTTATGAGTCATAAAAAAATTCCTACTTAAATATCAGTGATACTTCTTTCAACAGTGAACACTTAACTGATGAGTTTTGAGGCAGTGCACAGACAGGTGGCTGGTTATCTTAGTTTCCTTTTTTTTGTCACATTCTGTTTGTTGATGTATTGCTAAATTAGTGTATTTATTCTTGAACATTAAAGGTACATTTTCAAAAAACATGAACTGCATGAAAAGATTCCTAGCAGGCCATATCACTATTCCATGCAAACCCCACACCTGACTCCGCGTTGCAGCCCCCTGTGCTTCCTCTCTGCTGGGCTGTTGATCCCTATGAATTCTCCTGAGTGCCTGGATGGAGCTAGACTCTCTTGGGGGCCCGTCCATTGCAACACTCTCTTGAATGCAGAACATCAGTTCAGTGTAGGTCTCTAATTTGAGTTTGGAATGTCCACTATACATTTATGAGAACATTGCAAAGCTTATTGTTTGTCTAATACAGAAACTTGAACAGTTGCATCACTGCAATAAGTAAATAATGCAATATTTGCACAAGGTAAAATACAACCACTTTTTTTGGATCAGGTGCCCAGTAATTACAAAACACACCTTTAAGGCATATTGTCACATCAATGGTAATCATGTATCCTCAGTATATATTGTATAGACAACTCTTCCTTCAGCAGACTAGGTTCTTTACAGTTATTATACCTGACAGCAGAGAGTGACATGAAACATGAGCTAAGAGACAGAGCAGGATGACATACGATTAGGATTCCTGGGTAAAATCAAACCCAGAACATTATGCTTAAAGGTATGAGTTTCCTACTAGGACAACCCTATCATCCTTTATTTCAATCATCCACAGGAGTGGAGTTGGCAGGTGCTTAATTCACATTAAATCACAAGTCCTGAAAGTCAAAGACTGACTGTACAAATCCTCTCATTAGTCTAAAAGCTGGACTGAGAGCAGGCAGGGCAGGAGATCGTGACAGATGACCAGGACTCAGCTGTAAGTCCAGACTTTGGTGGATGAGGTATCTTGGCGTGGACACACACAGAGGGAGCCGTACTGTCAGCAGCAGGATGAGGTTAGTGTGCGGATGTCAAAAACTTCTGTAGAAAGAATGTTATACACTCAAGCAAACCCAGATGCATGCACACACACACACACACACACACACACACACACACACACACAGTCTCAGCTCTAAAAACTGGCAAAATCCAGCCACGGACAGCTGGTCACACTCCATACGGGTCACAGCGAGTGGGCAGAACTGACACAAGCTGTGTGCCGACATCCACTTCAGAGTGTGTGTGTTCTTGTGTACGAGTGTGTGTGTTTTAAACTAAGCACAGCTCTTCAAGGCCACTCCAAAGAGGCCTGATCGAGTCCATCCAATTTCCTGTCCTGCTGTGTTCTGGATTAGCAAGTTTGTCAGCAAGGAGCCTGGACAATCCATACCATTGGGTAAGCTGTCGTCATAAACACACACACACACACACCCACACACACACACACACACACACACACACACACACACACACACACACACACACAGTGCATCTTAAAAGAGTCGCTGAGACACTGTTTGCCGTGCCATTCAGACATCCTGCGGGATACAACGAGTCGATTAAAGACGCACTATATGCTGAGGTTTTACAAGGTGTGGATTGGACTAACTGCTGTCCATGCACGTCTCTTTGCCAATAACTTCGTGGTGAGTTAGGAGAAAGATTTACTGCCTTAAAGCTGAAAAAAAAAGTGTGTATTTTTAGATACATTTTTCAATCCTTTAAAAAACCTGAATGCAAACAGTCCAAAGCAAAAGTCTGCAACGAGCTCAAGTATTGTAGGTATTCAGAAATGTCCGGTCTCTGTAATGATAGGTCTTACATGCACAGCAGGTTGTGTAATGAGGGGACGAGGGATACTGTGAAGCTCTGTGTGTTTTACATGCCGCTGCAGCCGCTTATACCTTTATTTCTTCTATGCTGTTGGAAAAATTGAGCTGGAATAAAAGATAATGTAGTTTCAAACACTGTTATCCAGGATTTGTGAGCTTTAGTTGCTCATAATAAGTCTTTCTTCACTCGTTTTTAAATCCAACTGAAATTATATTGCTTTTATGTGTGTGGTGCGAGTGTTACAGCATACATATCAGCTCTGGGATTCACATGTAATTTCTGCCTCGAGAGAAAAAAAAATGAAAACAAAAGGACGCCAATCCCAGCTGACATTGGGTGAGAGGCGGACAGGTCTCCAGACTATCACAGGGCTGAGTAAGTAGAGACAGACAACCATTCATGCTCTCATTCACTCCTACGGGCAGTTTAGAGTCACCAAAACCTAAGCTGCATGTCTTTGGACTGTGGGAAAAGCCGGAGGAACCAGAGAGAACCCATGCTGATACAGGGAGAACATGTAAACTCATAACAGAAAAGCCACTGGGACCCTCTGGCTGTGAGGCGAAAGTGCTTATCTAATATTTATTTTTGTTCCATGATGGTGCCCTTATATGTGCATTAATTTGCCAGAGTACCCTTATATCTCCATCTCAGTTTTTGTTTCCAAACAGCCAATTAAATCTTCAAATTTTTTACTATATTAGCATAAAGTAGTAACGTCAAAGTTCATCTTCCTCGTCATCTTAAGCATTCAGCAGCCCACACAACACAGCAGCCACTTTCATTCATTTAGTTAATATTCAAACTTGACCCCACTTCTTGTCCTGCACTTTAGCTTGTTGAACAAGCCGCAACAAAAACATTAACTGAGGAAAAAGTGCACTTTTAACATCAGTTTGCGGGCTGCAGAGATAATTAGATGCTCAGCTGAAAAACCTCAAACAGCATGTAAATGTACCTGCAAATATCACTTTGGTCCTTTTAGTTGTGTTTCTTACTCCTCAGTACAACTGCTAACAACCCGTTGTCTGCCCATGACAGGTAGCTAACCCAGAGGGTAAATCAGACACTGATGATGAAAAGGAGCATTTCTGGTATTTCCCCAAAGACCTTTTTAACCTTCTATTTGGACAAAACTATTGTTAATACATGGTGACATTATTTATGAATGCATGTATAACTAAAGGGTAATTTCAGTGGGACTTTATGGTGCAGCCATTTTCTAAAACTTTATATTTTTATATCTTTTTTGTTTGTTTTTCAGAATTTTCAACATGGAGTGGGAGTGGACACAGGCAAACAAGATTTGGCTTGTCAGGTAAAAATCTTATTCTCAGTCAAGTCTGGTCACATAACAACAAAGAGACATGCTTCCCAAAAATGTTCAATGTTTTAAAAATAAAAATAAAAGGTCTTAGTCCACTGTTAGTCAGGGGAAAAAAAGACGTTTCTTCATTGCGTGAAAAGAAGAAGAATTATTTCTTCCGACATGTTGTGAAGTTTGTAAAAAAATAGCCTGAAAAAAAACCTTAAATAAATAAAACCTTAAAACTGTAACAAAGTGCAATATTTGAGTAAACTCTCTCACCTCTGGCTGTGTTATAATAATTGTCAGTATAGACACAATTCCACCTAAACATTTAAAAGCCAGAGGCAGTGTATTTCCTGTGAAGGTGTCCTGCATTAACAGCTCACCAGGATGCTTCAGCGTGGTGCAGCTTGTTGTAAACATACCAGCAGCACAACAATGCAGTTTTTTTGTCTCCCAGTGGCTTACAATAAAAAAGACTACAGTGCCTCGGTGCTCAGATAATTTTGGAAGGCTCAGCCTAGATAAACAAGGTAAGCTCTCCTTTAAAAAAAAATCATTTCCACTCTTTATCCAGATTGCAGCCAGTACATCTCAACCTTTCCTGAGCACAGGCTCTCATAAGTCCCTGCCAATGCCAACGTGTATCTATGGCAACAGAGCGGCAAGTTGGTCGTCAAGCAGCAGGAAGCAGGTTGAGTGTATTTCAGCACAGACCTCTACAGTCTCTCAGGGGGGAGCTGGATGGCCGGCTGCCCACTGATGCAACACGGTATGAGGAAGTGAAGTGCTTACGACAATGACAGGCTGCAAGGATGCAAATGTGAACAATAGACGTAAAGATTGTGTGATATGAACATGTGCTGCTTAGCCGGTGAGTACACCATCTCACTGGTCATTTTTCTTCTTCTGCTGAATGAATAGAAAGCTAAATGAGAGTTTCAGGGCTGCAGCGAGGAGATGCTCTGCACTAACAAAGAAACAAGCTGAATAAAATTTACAATCTCTTCTCTCACTTCCTTTATTCATTTAGCCAAGAGCTGGGTGATATAGAATATAAGTGATATCGTAATATGATAAGGTTATTTCAGCATTCATGATATCTAACAGAAGATTTTAAAACCTTCTCTAAAGCATTGCATAAATGCTCAATATAACCATTTGAAGCATGCAATCACACCAGTATTATGATTTTAGTAGACCTACAACATCTGCAGTATTTTTTATTGTATTGTGTGGCGATATATATTGTCATATTGTCCAGACCTATTAAGGACTGTAACATCATGATTTCTATGGAAACACATAGCTCAACAGTGGTGTTCCCAATAGCTCAATTGGGCTAACGGACGTATTTCTGGTGGAGGTTTGTGCATTTATGAGAACAAGACTTAGGATATGGACATTGCTACAATCACTAATAGCCACCAGTGTTTCCCATAGGATTTTATGAGAAAAATTGTAAATTTTTAAGCAAAATGCATCAATCTTGAGCACTTTGAGAGCGAAATGAGAGCAATCACCTCACATTACAAACATATTAAAGCCCAAATTTGGTGGCGCCTCACACACTCTAATGCCACTATTCCATCATATACACTGATCTTGATGATTGCATATTTAAAGGAAAACAATGGTTATTTTATGTTTCATTTAAGGCATCTCATTTTGACAGTATTGTTATTAATTCTGTTGTTGATTCTGTTAACACACTGTGCTCTTATTTTGAAAGCTGCACATGTTTAGCCACAGGAAGTAGTTTGTCACAGTTTAGCTTTTTGTGATTATAACGACTTTAATTGTTAGCTATTGTTGGTTGCGGCTAAAGAACGACGTGTGCAGCAGTGTGTTTGGACACACACTATGCTGAGCAACAGCAACACAACGCAAAAAAACTTTATTTTATGGATCATGGAAAAATACTTCCAGTAGCTTGAAATGTGATGTTATCGCAGCACATGAAACTGGTGGGACAGATTAGACTCTGGAGGGGCGCCAGAGTCTAGATAATTAATGGGAAACCCTGAGCCACATCTTAACTTGTGTTGGTGCTACAAGTTTGTTGCTCTCATCCAGTCAATAGTCACTGTGTGTGTCTTTGGAAGTGAGAGAGCAAGAGAAGCAATGCAATGGTGTTTTCTATGTGATCATTTGTACTCAGTGTTCACAATAAAGTCTACACTGCACGTAGAACAAGCCGCTGTACAGTATACAGTATATATCGGCCACCTCTTATTCACTGTGGTGTCAGAAGATGGTTCATCCTGAAAGCTCTGGCTCCAAATGTTACTGTTCGCCTTCAGCTAAAGACAAGACTCAGTGGCCAGGCAGGGGGCCATAAGTACTGCTTTTCAAAATGCGTCCCTGCGATTGTCAGAGAACATCACAATCCTCCGGGCAGCGGGGCCGCTCGGTGGGTGAGTCGATCCTCCTTGAAGCAGTTGTTAAAACCTCTCCCCTATCTCATTTTTATCCCCCTCCTCCCTCTTATCACTCTGTATTTGGTTTGCACTCTGCTCCCTCATTTCTTTTCTTCCATCACTCAGGAGACACGCACAGACCAGGATTTTTCAGAGTCCGCTGCACCTTTAGCTGGCCGTTTGCTCCCTGCTTTCAACCCATCCTACAAGGGGAGGTCTTCTAATTACAACTCAATGCTAACTCCCTGAGTCCAATCTCATCAGAATCTATTACGACACTGATTAAATTGCTTCTGGCCCACTGGGAAGCAGTTGCCGCCTGTAAAAAAGAACTATTTTGATGCCATTTTGAAGCAGGACAAGGAAGGAAGTCTGTATGGCCAACGGGTAAAAAAAAAAAAATCAATGTTTGTTGCATTGCTTTTAGAAAAACCTGTCATCACGGATATCAGATAAGAAATTTAATTGGTAATTTCCACAGCAAAGCTCCCAAAGGAGGAGCCTTCTTCCCTTTTCTTTCATTCTCTAGAAGTGATTAGACATCATTGTTAAGCATCTTTTAGCAGGATTTCAAGTTGAGCCCCTCCAGAGATTTATGTGTAAAAAAAATAATGAAATGTGTTCCTACGCAGCCTGCTGCAATCCTTCCAACACTCATCATTAACTTGCATGGCACAAGAATACCAATACCTCCTCATCCAAAAGCTCACAGGGATGCTCTTGCACACACAAAAAATGAATTACAACAGAAGGAAATAACACCTGTTTCCTCCAGGAACTAAACACAAGATCGATGCCTCCTATTCTACTTGTAAATGGAGCAGATTTTCCTCTTCTTTTTTTTTTAACGGAACAAAATGCCGCAGGGCTCATTTCACTTGTCATTTTATCTCACTGTCATTTCAGTTAAAGCAGGTACAGTAAAGTCTGTGTTTACATAGCCTCTGTTTAATCAAACTAACAAATCAAACCAACCTTACAACATTGTGATAAATGCAGACAACCACTCTGCAGATGCTTATTGCCACCATATTCCCATCCTATTCAAAGTCTCCCAGTCGTCCCTTGGGGGGGTTTGATCCAGCTGAGGCTACATTGACCATGTCTAATTCGCCTCAATAGCTCAACCCCACCAATCTCTTTAATGCCTGCACTGGGATGGGCGGGTGGGCAGGGGCAACGGGGGCCTCATGAGAGTCTCAAGGGAACGGGGCTGAACATGTAGACAACACACTTGCGGTAAGGAACGCAGGAATGTGCGATGAAGACGCTCGTAGGGTGAGATACAAGATCTTTTTTCTTTCTCTTCTTGGAAAGAAAGGGTAACTGAGGGGTCAGGGCAAGCATCTCGTTATTGAGTCTCTTCGCTCATGCTTGAGAAGGCAGGCACAACATGGAGAAAAGGTCTTCTATAGGATTGAGGGAGTGTTGACCCTGAAGTGGAGAAAAAACAGAGTGTGTGTGTGTGTGTGTGTGTGTGTGTGTGTGTATTCAGGGACAGCATTGAGTGACAGAGCTGATGAGGTGGTGAGGTTGGCAGCCGCTGTCTGGATTATGTTCGATATCAAATCAGAGGCTGTGCTGGAATCAAGGCATTATGGCGCCCGAGGGAAGCTGCCATCTGATATACTTTTATAGCTGTGGGACTGCTGGCTGAGATGTGATGTGAGAGGAGACAGCAAAACAGAGGGACAGGGAGGAAAAAGACACATTTCGGCTGTGGCTACGTGCATGTGTGAAGCTTGCAGAGCATGTGTGTATCAGTGTGCAATCTGTGGGATAAACAGGCTCTGTGTAATACCAGACCTTATGTCTGTCTGTGGGCATTCTTTTCTTTCTCCTAAGAGACTTTTTTACTTTTTATTCCCTTTTGAATATTTTCCAATACATTATACACAGCTGAATCAAATAATAAAAGTCAAAATGTCAACTCGTATTGTCTCTCGACAGTTATTCTAGACTTTACAAACAGCAGCTGACCAAATAATTTCAAGATCTGCTTACTTGCTTGTTCCACACAGTATGACTCTTATAGCAGTGTTACTCTGGAGTTCTTTCTTTACGTCACTGAGCTTTCTGCGTTGTGCCTTTTGGAGTGAACTTGGCTGGGTACCCACTTCTAGGTGGCAATTCTATTCTATTCTATTCTATTCTAGTATCTACAGTTCTAAATCATCACCAATTGTGGACCATTTGTCCAACTGTGGACTGGTGGATACCCTAAAGTATTTGAGATTACTTTGTAACCCCTTACAGTCTGATGCAAATCAACAATTCTTGATCGCAGGTCTTCAGAGATCTCTTTTTTTGTAAGGCATGATTCACATTAGCAGATGCTTCTTGTGCATAGCTCTACATACTTTTTCCACCATCACTATGAGTGTTTCATGGATGTGTTCAATAAAGACATGACATATTATAATCGTTTGTGTGGTATTAGGTTAAGCACATTGTGTTTGTCTATACTTGGAACTTAGATGCAGATCAGATCACATTTTATGACAAATTGGTGCAAAAAAACTAGATAATTTCAATGGGTTCACATACTTTTTCATGCAACTGTAGGAGAGCTATTTCAGAAAGATTTTGGATACTCACAAATAATCCCATAAAGTAGATGTAGTGCATGTTAGGAGATAAGCCCCAGTTTTAGACATGTAGCCAATATTACAACTGAGCAAACTCCATCTTCATCTGCTAATGAAGACTGTAAGATAAGACTGAATGCTCCTGAACAAGTGAGTAAGAAGACTTTGATTTGTTTTGTCAACACAGAGTTGATCCTGCAAAGCTTGGCAGGTATCAGAATATGGTTTTGTTTACCATTTATGCACACAAATTACTAATTTATATCCTCAAATTAATAATCTGTGTATACTAATTAGTAATTTGTTCCATCAAATTAATAACAAGAGCCTTGACTTACTAAGTCATGTCCTCAAATTACGTATTTAGTCCTCTCAAATGAGGCTAATAGCATTAAGTTGCTCAAGCAGTTGTGACTGATATCAGAGGCTAACAGCTGCGTTTTAATGCAGAGGCCTCTTCAACCCACTGAAACCATTCCTTATGTTTTATCATGAGTCAAATCAAAAAAACGTTCAGCTCGCAGGAATCTTGTCACTTAGAAAGTGATTTTCACATTCTGTGCAGCTTTTCTTTTGATCTGTATTAGAACATATTTGAATGTTCTTTTGAATTCAGACATGGAACTCTAAAAGCACATGAAAATATTCAAATTACACTTTTTTATATTGTGAAAAAACAGCCCAAGTGACACATGTCAACAGAGTGCATAAATGGTCTATTCGCACAACTATAAAGCCCTCCAAGCAGCAGCATCCCAGATAAAATAAACAACTGTTTGTTTCCAAAACAATACAGCAGCAATGTCCAACATCAAAAAGACCCTGATTGCAGTTTTCTTTTTTTCTTTTTTACGATTGGAAGTCTCTGTATAACCTGAGCTGAACCACTCTGAATGGGCAGCCAAACAAATCCCTGCCTCTTGCAAGAGTGGATCTCCATTATTTCCCACTTGTAGTAACAGTAACAATCAGGGGAAGAGTGCAGTTTGACCAGGAGTGATGGGGGAAGAGTTTGATTGAAGTCTAATGGGCCCAGGCCAAAGACATGGCTATTAGTGGTCAGTAAATGGCTAATCAGACCGAGTTATTACATGGTTTGAGTGACAGACTGTTCAGAGGGTGGGGATGGTTCAGCAGCTCTCTAACTTTCTTGTCTTACACACATAAACACAGATTCAGACTGCAGCCCCCCACTTCAAACACACACCTGTAACAGCAAGCCAGTTTGTACCTTACCACATCCCCAGTCTGTAATAACACACTCTGTCTGGCCCTCAGAAACTCTATTATGATTTCACTTGGCACTGTCAACCACAGTCTCACACCTTCATTCACACACACACAAACCATAATGTGGTATTATCGACTGCATTTCTCCTTCTGTCTACCTGATACTCTTTCATTGTGTGAACTGGGAGCCCCCCGGGCCTGTATTGATTTGAACTCACCCAACTAGTTCAGAGAAGCTCGGGGAGTAACAGACTGTTCAAATTTGGCCACCAGTTTCACATTAGAGAGCCACTGTGGCGGCTGAGCTCGGGTGCATTATGAAGCACGGGCTGCACTGACCTCGTAGGGAAAACCAAGCTCAAAGTGGTTTCAAAACAACATGAAAATGCTGACGGTGAAGAATGCAACACTGCTGCAAGTGAGGAATTTATAACAATTATTTGCTGCTTAAAAAGTAAGTCTAATTACTGTTGATCATGACTTAAGACATTAATGGGAAGCAATCAACTGCCTGCACATTTTAATGCATGTTTTTTTGTTTTTTTTTAATCTCATCTGCTAATGGAAGCAGTGCAGTTTAGGAGTAATGTGGTCCCTCTCTATTATCACAAAACCACACAAGGCCAGGGGCTAGTCAATAAACAATAATTAATATAATATTAGGATAATTAGGGCTGTAAGTTGTAAAAAAAATATTATTTTGGTTATTTTGACTGATATGATTCACATGATTTTGGAGGGAATGATAATTTTTAGATCATTATTGTAATTTTCATTGAAAAATGTCCAACAGTGATTATGATTTTCTGATGATCCGCAGCAAAAAAAAAAAAAAAATTCTGAAGTCTGTAGAATATATTTGAAGCCTGGGGCATCGCTGAATCACCTCACTACATAATTTAGAAAAGTATTTTGCCACAGGTTTTGTCTTCAACAAATATTGCACTTCATTTAATTTAAAGTCTGTAAATTAATTAATTTGGTGAAATTCAATCAATAAGAAAATGGTCCAAGGGCGACCGATCCTCTGCATGCTTGGTGTACAGTTGTAGCTATACAGTGATTATCCTAATTTCTTTCCTGTTTATTATTTACTATTAATAATCTACCATTTCTTTACATACAATATGTTTTCTTATGCTTAGTTTTCAATATAAATCCAGATATTACATCCAACTTCTTTTATAAAGGAGATGTTTCTTCCTACCTCTTTATTCACTTAAACATTTTCTTTCGTTAAGAACTAACAGAAAAATTTAAAATATCCATTGCAAGTTCAAAGAAACAAAGTCTTTCATGACCAACATTCTAAAACACAAAGATATTCAGTTCACAGTGATATAAAAGCTGCAACCATGAAATATTTGGCATTCTTGCTTGATTAAGGGCATCAAAAATAATCAATTATAGACTACTTTTCTTTATCATGGTGTCACAAGACGAACTTCAAGGGTCACAAGATGATTTTCAGGACAAGAAAAACCACAAAAATCTAAATTAGATATTTTTCAGACACATCTTTTATCTAAGTTTGTTACTTTTGGAAAAACTATATGTTTTGACCTCCCTCTGGAATCACTCATAGCTCTTGACTTGTAATGTGTAATATGTGTCGAGCGGTAGGAAGTAGTGCTCCATTTTTAGAGGCCATAAGGTTCGAAGGTAAAGAATCACTGGTACAATAACTAAATCTACTTACATTTATCAGTTAAAATCAAAACAATCTATTACTGCATTTGGTGCATTTATTATTCACAAACTACTCTTATAATTTCTTGTACATTTCCAGCCTTCAGAGTCGTGACCTTTTCTTCGTCGCTGAGCAGAGCAATGTGTCAGAGCCACGAGGTCACAGGGACAGTGCCCAGATGATGGGCTATTAGTGAACAAAGAGGCAGGGACACGAGTAACCACTCAAACAAAAGGTCTGTCCAACACATTTTCTGGCCTGACACTGCAACAAAAGAGGGGCGTCCAACACTCTGACTGGAGGGTGTTAATTGGAGAGGCAAAGGTCACAGAGAAAAGGCACATTCGGGGGCCATGTGAGCTTTTATTCTGGCTTCTGCGCTTGTGTTTTTCACTAAAAAATAAGAAGGGACACAGCAGAGTGTGAAGGTGAGCAACAGTTTTGTGTTCAAACAGAAAAAAAGAGAAAAGTTTGTCTGTCCTTCTTAGATTTAGAAAGTTTTGTTGTTGAAGTTAAATTAACTTCAAATAAATACACATAACGCGGCCAGTGCTGAAACAAAAAGCTGGTCCGTTGATTCACACACATTAACAATTTTAATCACAGTTTTGTTATTTTTTGAGTATATTTTCTGTATTATATTGTAAATGCCAAACATTTTTAGGTTCCAGGCTCTTCAGTGAAACTTTTTGCAAGTTTTATCAGTTTATTGCAATTTAATTGAATCCCTCTGAGTTTTTTAAACTGTGCTTCAGACCAAATCATCTCTTGGAAGATGACACTCTAGGGAGCTTGCAGTGGGTGCATGTCCTTATAGTATGAAACTTTATAGAGCAAACAATTAATTGATAAAGAAAATAATCGTTAGCTGCAGCCTGACAAACCACCGCCACCAGTTATTTTTTGCAAGGTCTTGTTGTTGATGATAAAATAAATGCAATAAACAAAACTTATAGTCGTTCTTAGAGAATAAAATGTAAAATAAAAAAATAATGTAAAGTGTAGCTAGTGCAAATGATAGGCATGAATGTTGCCAATGTAATTATGCCCAATAATGTAAGAATGTGTTGTTCTGTGACTGTGAATGAACACTGAAAGTGTAATAATGTCACTGGCAGATAGATGACTTCAAATTAATTGCATGGCTGCCTGTTACAGCACTTTAAAAAGAGAGAAAAACGAAGGAGAATGTCAGTGAAAATGACACTTTTGTGCAAACTGTTATTGATTTACTTAAATTTGTACCAATGGTGAAACAATGAACCTAAATGCTTGCCTCTATTGTCCTTTTTTTGCAAGTTTGAAAATATCTGTCGCCCTCTTGGTATGAACCAAAACATCTGTTACTCCACATTAGTGCATCTCTAGTAATTAAACAATGACTCTAATTCTTGATTTCTTCCATGGACCCTGGTGGTCTCTCGCCTCTCCTCTGGGGACTTTCAGATCTTTCAGAGTGTGCTGTCCCGCCTGCTTTAAACATGTCTCTGTGATGAGTTACAGACGCGGCAGAGCGATGGCGGCGTGGCTGATAACAGCTGATAACAAAAGATAGTGGCATTCGACTATCTCTTCACTTCAAACATCAAGGAGTTGGAATGTCACAAACCATTTGAGGAATCCTAAACCAGCTCACACATGAAGCTCGGACCTCTCAGGGAAGCTGCCCCCTGCATGCACAGATGACCCACAGAGTGCAGCTCTACTGCCTGCGGATTATATGCAACTCACACCAGATCCCCCTTTTTCCATTCTGCATGCCATCCCCCTTTTTCTGCAAGGAGAGCAAAGCAAGCATTATGAAGCAGCGATTCAGACAGCTCACACTTATTAGCTGCTATCTCAAGGACGACACGACACGCTCTGTTCTAATTAACTGGAGCGGACACCAAACAAAACACGCACAGAAGGCCGAGCCAGACAGTGTAATTGATGAGCAAATTTATTACATCCGACTTCAAAGAGAGCCAGGATCAAAACCTTATCACTCCATATGAAGCTACAGAGAGGTACAACGGCATGAGCGCGTACAGTGTGCAACATAAACACAAATACAGGAAACACACAACACTGTAGTGTTGTAGCTAATTATCAAAGTGCAGCTGCTGGTGTGTGCTTGTGTATTAATGCTGTTTGCACGGCTGTAATTATAATTATTAGAGCCTTATCTGGATCTCCATAGTGTGTGTGATGATATTTATTTTTAGTCCTTGAAATAATTAGAAAAGAAATGATCATGTTAATAACTGTGAGTAAATGTTTATTTAGTTGTAGTAGGTAAACCAAAATTAACTTGTTCCCACAGATTTCATTCTGATTCAATTAGTTTAGAATTTAATCATTTATTTGTACAATTTTATTGCTTTATTAAATGAAGATTATGATTAACAAAGAGATTAAAGTTGCATATGTTTGTTTTTGTGCAAAAGAAGTGACTCGTGATTAATATATGACATATTAATATATATCTATATCACCTTACTTGCACATTGAACAACATTATTATTCATTTGGACTTGTTTCTGCAGAACTGTTGACTCTTGTTCACTCTCCTTTTAGTTCTGCTTTGGTCTCCATCAAGTTCTAGAAAAAAATATCTTTCCTTCCACCTTCATCACCAGCTAATTCTGTCTATGCTGTTTGGTGCTGTGCAGTAAGTGCACAGTGAGTAAATCAGAGCTTGTTTTCTGAAAACAGCTGCTGGAAACAAGTTGATGAGAATGCCGAGACCTAAATATGCTGGAGAACAATGATATAATAGGTCTACATAAAGAGGCCAGAAATCTCTGTGGAGAGAAATGAAATCTCTGCAGAGTAAACTTTCTGTTTAATTTTGTCACAACAGCAACCACCATTACATGTAGTTATTTATTATTATCATTACTATTATAGAAATGTGTACCTTAAATTATAATCCAGCGTTATGTGAGGAATGTGTTGCCTGTGTGTTTAAGTGTGTTTTCATCCAGCAGGTCACATGTAAACAAGGCATCTCCAGCTGTAGTCTAACTGGGGAACCTTTTCTATCTTCAATACCCCCAACAACTTGAGCAAACATCAAGTGGGGCTTGTTTGTTTTATGTTTTGTCCAACAAACAGCAGAGTTTTTTCTAAAACTGAGAAAAGTAGCAAATCCTCCAACAAAATATCCAACCTAAACAACAAAATAGGTCGTCAATACCACCGATATGGACACATATGAGCGATTTCTAAAAACAGCTCATGGATCTCGGTTGTAAAAAAGGATGCAGTTTTGTTGAAGGGTAAAAAGCTCCCTGGTTAGGCATTATAAAAAACAGTTTAAACAGTAAATAAATGTATGTTAATGCCGGAAGTGAAGTAGTTACGAGGGTGACATGAGCCACAAAAAAAACGTAAGTTCGTCCCATCCACCTCGACTCACTTCCGCCCCAAATGTGACATCCGCCATTTAGACTCCACATCACCGTCAATCATTACTACTACATCTGCAAGATGGCAGAGAGGGAAATTCTAAAACGTTAATATGAGTCGTATTTTGCTGCCTGTACAAATGCCTTATATTGTCGTTTTTTATGAGAGACTAGTCTTGTTATAAAAGACGGAAATGTTAAAAGTGGAGTAGTTACAAAGATGACATCACTGCTGAAGTGACATAAATATGTAAAAAGTGATACATGGAGATCGTTTTTTCACACGTATGAACCCGTTCTCCTGGGTGAAAGTCCGACATTTGTCCAACCTATGGGGTTGTTTTTGAGGGGAAACCAGTCTCAAATCCTCACATTTGAGAAAAAAATAACTACATTAAGTTCTTAATCAACTAATTGTTCCAGCACTAGAATGAAGCAATGGGGATAAAGATGCAACACTTTGCTGCCGTATCATCTCAGATGATTGGTATTCGCCTGTGCTGACATGGCAATTAAGTGCTGTGTTTGTGAGAAGCAGGCAATACCCCTTTGCCAATTAGACAGAGAAGGGGTGTGGAGTGTTATTAGCAGTAGTGGTGCACAGCCTTGATCCCATCAGCAGCAGCCAGGCTCGGGGACAGACACGGGGGCAATGAAAAGAGCCCTCAGCCTGCAGCAGACCTGGCTGGATTCAATCTCACACACTGCCCTGATCACTCACCCTGGACGCCGGGTATTAAGGGCCACCCATATCACAAACTCCCACAGTAACACACAGCTACAAAGCTGACACAGACACACACACCCTGAGGGTATAATCACTCCACCGGTCCCCTTGAGGAACCACAACAACTTTGTTCACAGCCTTCCCACAGTTCAGGATATCTATAATGTCACCAGAATCTCTAAACACCTACTGTGGGTAGTGAAAACATCACAACATTTTTAAAATACTGCTATTAAATAAAACACAGTGTGTGCATACCAGAAGCAATGCTGGAAGGAGATCTTTATCATGCTTCTATTTTCTTGCCTGATATATATCTTGCAACTTCATAGGTTTTTAACAAACTGTTTTTGGTCAACAGGATAGAAATATATGTTTTTCTGGAAAAAGGAAAAATAACTGCTGTTGCAAAAGAAAATATATACTAGAAAGAGATTCAATTGATATTATTATCAAACTATTGTTGTTAGTTAATGGGTGAGCTGGCCAAACAAGATGCACACAATACTCAGTTCTCCAGGTGTTATTAACACATCCGTACTCCAATACACCGCTCAGTCCCGGAGGTTATTTGACAAAGCAACAAAGTCCCGTACACCGCTCAACTTGTGGTTGTTGCACTTTCCAGCATTGGCTCTTAAGCAAAAGGCAATGTGGCCCTTAACGTCCTGCCCTATAAACCACATCAGGACAGACCTGACTCATTTACACGTTCCCCTCTCACAAGGTGTTATCAGAGTTAAGTTCACAGTTTGATTTCCCACAAGGCCTTGCATCTTGAATACCAAGTAGGGTGCCGCCTACTTCATGCCCCACCATGACAGGAAACACCAAATTTCCTTCACACTATTTTAGCTATTTCTTGATATTTTGCTGTTGCACAGTGTTCACTCATTTTGCCACTTTGGAGTAATGATAGTCTGATCACAGCCAAACTTCCCTAGTGCTTCTAACAGTTGAAAGCTATTGGCCAAAATTAAAAAAATATGACCTTTTCAGTATATTATTATTATTATTATTATATTATAATTCAAGTGGTTGCTGCATTGGCAACAACTGCGTACACAGCAAAGCAATCCAGAAAAAATCAAAAAGGGAGAATATGAAAGTGAACGCAATAAGACTTGTGGTTACTGCAGAAGGCGACGAGTTAGTTGTTACGGCTACACGTGTCTAGTGAGTTTGATAAACAAACAATATTTATTCCTGATGTATCACATTTCTTGCAGGATATCATAAACTAAAACAGGACAGGACAATCTAGGGTCCACTGCCTTCTCAGTTCAAAGTTTTTTGCAAAAGCAAAATGCACGAAGGAACACTCTCTTAAAGTAACAGTATGCAATTTTCAAACAATAAACAAATTAGCCTGGTACAGACATACAAAACGTTCATAATGTTCTTAAAGTTAAATGTATCAAAACTATGTACAAAGTAAAGAATATAATGTAAAAACTACAACAAAACACAAGCTTGTCTTAGTCTCAAACATGTGCCAGTATCGGTAAAGCATTTTAGAGATGGAGAGAAAATGTTGCTAATAGTTTAGCTTTCTGCTAACTGTAACTAAAGGCTCACAGCTGCAGCTAATTTAAGTTCATGTTCATGTAGTTTAAGCGTTGAATCCCAGTCTGTCAATGCAAATGGCTCTAAAGGCCACAAGTTTGCAGGACGTAATTGTCATACAATTGTTGCTATATAATGGAATCAGGATCAGGATGATTGAAATAAAGGTAAACTGTATGAAGTGTGTGCGAATGTCCTTACGCATCTGGTGGGAGGAGCTTAGGGCAGAGAGCAGAGAGCTGCAGGTTGAGTGCTGAATTTTCCAAGATTGGCATTTTTTCAGCCATTACCCAAAACCTGCCTACTCCAGCTTTAAGGTCAACACTCATTTGAAATAAGATTAATTTGAAATGAGACATTATTAGTGCGTGGTATCATAGTATTAAAGTATGATGAATGCATGTCTTTCATCTCTTTGCTATTAAGTCATTTTTATTATGATGGCCTAGTTATGGCATTTATTCCAATCACTGTTGCATCTACTGGAAAAATGAACTCATAACTCAATAAACTCCTATTTGACATCAGGCGTTTTAGTCATCTTTGTAAAAGCTTTCATTTATTTTCAGCTTTCATTTACTTTATGAAAATGTCTATTTGTTTTTGCATCTCTTCTCAGGTTGCTGGGAGGAGCACAGATGTCTCTCCCACAGCAGGATCGATCATCTTCTCTCTGTTCTATTTCTGTGGCAGCGAGCAGAAAGAAGAGCACTAATAAACCCTTCTGCTCCCTGTCAGCTCCCTTCCTCTCTCCACTGATAGATCTGAACTGGAACTCTACAACACCATACTTCCCATCACCTGCCAAAACAGACACAAGCAGCTCTAATCACCAGGAAGTTGCTTGAAGAGTTGGAAGTCGTTGGGATTGAATGCACCGTGGACTTTAAGATTTACAGTCGGGCTTCGGGTTTAGTCCAGTTATACTTCTAATGTTTTATTTCTGAGGCCAAGAGAGCTCGATAAGACCTCACTGCGGATGAGATGGTGATGATAACTTAGCCCTTTTCCACAAGTGTGTCTCATTATTAATTCTATTATGGATAGTCTCTTTGCATGGAGCCCTATTAGACAGAGTCAGCCCGCTAGAGCACAGCAGACCTCAGGTTTAATTGACACCACGGCACACACGGGAACGTGGAAGAAGGCATGATCTGAGTGCATGACTGATCAACGCAAATGCCAGCCTTCTCTCTCAGGAGTCTGAATTTCAAGGAGGAATGAAGCAAATGTTTGAATTAGTATTCCAACAGGAAGAATACCAAATTAAAGGTGGGAAAAGCAGGAAAACTTTAATATCTTTAAACAGCACTGGTACAAAAATCTGGCATCCTTTTCTGAGCATCAATCTCAAGCTGATCTGCAGATATATTTTATCAGGGATGACAGTTCATCTAAAAGAGCCACATTTTCAAGGCCTCTCGCAATAATGACACACTGCTGAACTGTGTCAAAGTGATCAATCACAGGCAGCCTGATGACAAGCTTGCGGTTAGTGTTTAAAGAGCTCTTTGTGTCTGTGCTGCGTCTGTGTTATGAGTGACACGGCTGGGACGGCCGCAGCGAGCTCAAGGCTTCGGTCATCCATACGTAACACTGGCCACTTGTACAGCTCTTCACATGTAGTTTCTGTGCGAGCTGTTTGTCAAATGAAAAACCATTTGCAGATAAATCGTCACATTTTCGAGTATATTTTTGTGTTTGCAGAAAAAAGCTATTTATATGGACATTGTGCAACAATATTGGACATCTCTGATCACATCTCTCAAAGCAGTGCTTGAAAATAACAGCTAAGCAACAGTCAAACAAAACAGCAAACACCGGAAGACTCAAAGGCACCAATCATTCAAAATACAGCATTAAACAGGCAGCAGAGATTTATGCATCACAGTAATCAATTCCGTGAGGTGTTGCTCCTTGTTTGTGTATTTCTCCATGACTTAAAACTTTACATTTACAAGGCGAATGCCAATATTTGGATTTGCGACCTTTGCTCGTATTTGTATGGATTATTCAACATCTTACAAGTAGCGGAAAAAAATCACATTACCTAAGGGAGAGAGGAGCAGCTGGTAGAGCAAGCTACCTCCAAGACTCTGGCCTGATATCCCTGTGGAATGCTAATGGACAACAGAGACATCTCAGGACGTACAAACAACAAAACACCTCCTCTCCCAGATTCTGTTTTATTGCATTTACAGTAAAAGCTTTTTAACCAACAACACTGATGAAATCACAACTTCTTCCAACTAAGGCTGGGTGTTGTTTGATTTTCATTTTGACAAGTTCTGCAATACTGAGTTTCTGTACCAATGCCAAAAGAAAACTTTTTCCAGAAACCTATTTTTTTCTTTTGTCAGAAGGAGTTCTCAAAGCATACATACAAGAACTTTGTCTGCATACACAGCCTGATATCACCAAATGGTGTATGAATAACACGCCAATTTCTTGAGTCATTTACGATGCATTTACAGCTTTTCATGTGTCACTTTATGCTGCAGCAGTTAGAGGATATTAGATGCTCAGAGCAAGTGCTCTGGAGGTGAGGTGACAGAGTAGAGAGGGCAACAGAGTCAAAAGTTGTGTTTCCATCAACTAATTTCTGAGCAGTTTGAAGTTGCTTGAAAAAAGTTTGAAGGAAACACCAAAATTCGATAAAACTTTGCACATTTTTAACGCTCCCTTGAGGGTTTTTTGTCTTTTTTTAAAAATAGTTAATGTGCTAAAAAGGGAAATGGAAACACTTTTTGCAAATAAGTTCTGGCATAGCGAACATTTAACTCATATGATCAGCTGTTTCCTCTGACATGAAAGAATAATTATAAGTTGCCCGGTTAAATCCAATTCCTGAAGACATCTTTTGTCTCATGGGTGTTCAAAGTTCTGATAAGCAACCTGTTTTTATTTATTTTATTTTTTCACATAATTTCTTATTATTCTCCTGCTTTTGGTTTGGTTTTCCTTGGTTTTTGAATGAAATGACAATAAATAACTGTCTGAGTAACTGGCAGATTAGTCTACAGCAATAATTAATTATTAATTAATTAATGGAAACACGGCTACTTTTGGGTTGTTGGAGGAAAAGGTTAAACAAACACAGGACTTTTATCAGAGATCCATCTTTGTGTCCCATGTGCAAGGAAAAGTCAACAGTTGAGTTATTTGATTGAGTTATACTTAATTTAAGTTAAGTTAGTATACGTTACCGTTGGTTTTCGTTACGTCATGTGATTTTACAACACCTTTTTCTAACCATAACCATGTATTTTTCCCCTTAAACATAACAAGTAGTTCCATTTCGCAAAGTTAACCCCGGGCATGTGACCGTGACAGTCACATGTTCATAACAGCAGCTGTGCAAGTATGCTCTGAAAAATGTTAAACTACAAGCTAAAAGCTTAAAATGTATCAACATGACACTCTAAACGGTCCTAAAAGTGGTGTGCTATCTGAGGCCTTATTCTAACACCAGGAAGAGTACGGATACATCGGCCTCCGGCCACAGGCAAAGCGTTCGGTGCTGATGTATGTTTATTTTTGACAAATGGGGCCAATATTTAGAGGCCACTGAACCCAGACACAGCAGAAAGCACGCTGAGAGCATTTAAAGGTCAGAGATAAACTACTTTCACAACGGGTTCCCTGATAATAAAACACAGAGGAAACAAAACAAATTATAATTGATTTCTAAAACCTTTCCTCTGAACTGGTAAATACTAAAAGCACCGTCTGTGCTCAAATGTATGAACGCTTAACCATTATCATTGAGATGATGAGAATCTTAAAACTGCAGGCACAACACACCTCCACTTTTAAAGAAATCTCAAAACACTAATTTTTCCAGATAAATTCAATTATTATTTGACTAGATTTTATTTATTAAGAGTGGTTTGACTTTCTGCACGAAGTGTTAGTACAAAACGCGCTCCAGGAATGACATGTGACGTCAAGGTTTAGTTCAGTTTAAAAGCATCACTTTTTTGATACAAACTCAAAGTCACACTCTGCATTCCACCTTTACTTAACCTGAGGAAATATAACATCACAGTGCACCCAACCAGTCAGACAGTGGCGGCAGGAGGTTGCTTCTCAGGAAAAAAAATGTACTCATATGTTGTTTAAGCGAACCAACAAACCGCAAATGCTGTTGTTTTTGTGGTTACCGGATGTGCTGTACCAATGGAATGACAGACAGTTCTAGTTATGAGCTTTCTCATATGATGAAAGCAAATCCATCAGACCCTTTGTTGTCTGAAGATTCAGTTTTACCCGCTGGGCGGAGATACATCATGTCCAAGGAAGAAAACAAAAACAGGTATCACATCTTTTTGTCACCTGCAGCATCCATCAGCTTTACAAACTCTTAAAACTTCACTCGGCTCCAGAACTTTCTTTCTATTATGGTTTGAAGTCAGTGTTTTGGATCTTGCTTTTTTAAAAATGTTTTAGAATGGTATAAAGTGTCTGACGTTTTAACCCTCGGGACCCCAAGCAGGCGCGCTTATTGCTCTTTTTACATTTTACTCACTGTGGCCTTGTATTTTACTGCAATATATAATAAGAAATATATAAAGTTCTGCAGCTCTATAGAATCAGCGTAATCACTCGAAGTGGGAATAACTCAAAAATGTCTTTTGTGCAGAATAACAGTTATAATGACAGAAATCGTGATAAATTATATCTTGAAAATTGGAATAAAATGGAATTTATATACACTTTTCCAAGTGCCCACAAGTGTCATCAGTATTGGAGAAAAAAAAGAATTGGGTCTCCACATGCTAAACATATTATACTATTTCCATTTTATAACCTCTCCTGTCCTGTCCTCTCCCCCCTGCTCTGTTTAAACAGATTTTCAGTGAATATTTGTCACATGATCATTCGTCTCAGCAGAATCAATCATTGCTTCACAGTGTGGTTGAGGAGCAGAATTTAATGTTTTTAATTGATTATGACAGAAATACCACAACATTAAACGTTGTTTTGGTTACTTTTTCGAATGGAAACGTTTGTAACCTATGATCTGTTTAACAACTGTCCAAAAGTTTAAACTCTGATGATGATGTCCGTTTTGACAGTTTATTTTCTACGTGAAGTGTTTTTTTTTTTTTTTTTAAAGAAATCACTTAAACCCGGGGGTGCAGAGAGTTAATATTCATGATGTAACAGGCAATTGTGCAGGTTCAAATCCCTAAAGGGCAACAGTGATACCATTCATTCATTTATGCTTTCATAACTCTTCCAGCTAAACTTTAAACACAATAAAGCCCATGTTTAAATGTACAGTAAGTCAGCACAGTGTGCCCTCTCTGCCAGGCAGCAACACTGGAATCCAATACAAATCTTGTGTGAATGTAATTAAGTGCAGGCTTATTGCATCCATGCTGCTGTTCCTCTTAAAGTGCCCTGTCCAGCGGGCTGCAGTCTTTCAGCAGTGAGCGATCACGTATGACGGGAGACAACAGCCGACAGCTGATGTGTCTGTCGCTGTTGATCACCGCCTGCTCCGGTGAATCCACTTCAGACTCTGCGAGACAGAAAGCCCAGGTAGGAGGCATTCCATTAAAGACCAGCAATGTGCCTCCCCTGTTGATTACAGAGCATTGATCTGCCGCGAACAAGCGACTGATTTGGAGCCCTGCTGGCGGATGAGCAACTGGGAGTGTGTGATGGAGCGAGGTGGAGGGAGTATGAGGCAGGAAGAGAGAGATGCTGTGTGAGTGAGTGAGTGAGCGGGAGCTGCTGCTGTTCCACCCCAAATCCATCTTATTGGATTTTAGCTGTGGGCATTCATCATCCGCTACCATTGTGCTTCTTGGGGATTGGCTGCAAAACTTTAATAAAAGCTCACCTGCCAACTCCACACAAACACACAGTCTGTCGAGAGCGCCTTTGTGCTTCTGAAATGAGGAATTTTAGTGGAAGCATTAATTTTTTTGTTGACGGTTATATAACAATCTGGCAAACAATTACTTTTCAAAAGCCTCCAATACCCACACATAGAAAAAAAAACATAAAGACGCTACAGTATGTGACATCGCCGGCAGCAGCAGCAGCAGAATGTGTGGATGAGGTCAGTACAGTATGTGTCGGTTCTCTGTGCTCTACAGAGAAAAATCAATTGCCGATCATGCAGCAGACTGAGCAGAGCAGCTCTTTGCTGCCTAACAAGTCTCCTCAGACTCCTCAGTGGTCTCAGCTCTGCCCGTCGCAACAGATGCAACAGGTCAGCGGCGTTGGCGGCACCGCCTCGGGAAAATCCAAATACTGTCACCTTTGCACTAATTGGTCTGATCTGTGATATAATAAGCATCCGTCCCCATTTTCAGCATTCACCCACAGTCTCGCCACCCAAACGCTGCTCAAACTTGCACAGCTTATTATTTGTAGTTAAGAAAACTTTAAATTGAAAACACCAAAATGAAATAGAGGTAATTCTAAAAATACAATTTATTTTCTTAGAGGGAAGTTTGTGGTGCATAATCAGCAACTCATTTGCATTTTTCTCTCTATGTTTCTCTTCGCTTTCTATTAGCAGAAACATTTTCTGAGCTGTGCTTGTCACAAGATGAGCTTATATGCAGCAAAATGCACATGCACTGTCTTCTCAGCAAATATGGGACCCATGAAGGCCTGAAATCTAAATGAAAATACTGGTGTTTTCTGCACACTGTGACTCCAAAAATTCATTGCCAGTTATATTTTTCATTTAAATTATTCAAACAATTTGTTCTTTATTGTTCAAACGTGTGCATCTTTGTTTCTTCTTCTTGAAATTTAAATTAAACTCTGGCTGGTTATCTCACTCTCATGTGTTTGTGAACGTTGTTTTCTTCCTTTTCTCCGTCTTCAGTTCCTCCGTCCTACACTGTTCTTGTTGTTGAGCTTCTAGCCTCTCACTCAAGGACACATTCATATCTTTACTGCCACAAGGATACACACAAACATACAACTGCAGGTCAAGATTTTCATGGATCTGCTCAGACTTAAAATGAAAATCAATATTTCTTTACTTGGCCTGAACTCCCTTTTTCAATATTTAACTTTTTAAAATTGACTTTGAATCCACTGACATACTTTACCTTAACTTCCTTAGTGAAAATGCCCTCGCAGCGCTGACCTCTGATGCTATCATGTGCTGGCAGCAGAATAACAGGTTGTCAGACTCGCACACAAGAAACAATAAGTGAAGAAAAAGGTATTTATAACATTGCTTTGGATCTTGTGTGCCTGTCAGTTTGCCACTTTCCGCTGCGTTTGACGAGGCCCGTGACACAGATGCACTTCTTGTTCCTGCTCACATGAAAATTCATCTCATGTGATTTGGTGACAACTAGACAGCTAAAAATACAACAGGGAGCGCAGTCAACACTCCCAGAATCAAATCAGCCCAAATGTACAGGTTCCAGGTCTGCTTTTCATGTGAACAAACACTTGTGTTGAGTCAACACTGACAGTGTGTAGTTCTTGAACTAGAATGGATCACCTTTGTCGTCTTCTGAAAGAAATACTCAACCCAACATCTATCTTTTTAGTATCAAAACTGCATCACCTGTGGGTTTGACAGGTTGTTGTTTACTTCTGCAGGAAGGACGTAAATTCCTGTCTATTACAGTGGATCTGTGACAAGTCATACTGCAGAAAGAGCTACTATTTTTCAAAACATCAGTGCATAATCCACCTCTCGACTGTATGGTCTGCAAGTGCCACAAACTGAGGTTAAATATACAGCAGTAGGCTTCTGAGATTCAAAGAAAGAAATACTGTGATATCGCAAACTGCATTTTGCCAAACGGTGACTCGAACAGCCGAGAAAAGGATTAGGATTAGGGTTGCAAAGGGGGTGGAAAATTTCCATCAAATTTCTGGTTAATTTCCAGAAACTCTCCATGGGAGGTTAAGTTGGGTTAAATATTACTCACCCCCCCTCCAAAAATACCCCAAAAGTGATAATAGGGGGCGTGGTGGTGGGCGTGGTCTTCATATGGGGGAGTGGCCTCTGTAGAATTGCAGTAAGCAGTGTGATCAAGGGAAAACATAGTGTACTTGTATGAAATCTAGTTGATTTAGTCAAGATTATGCTAAAATATATTTTCCCCAAATACATTTAAGTTATCTGTCAAGGGCCAACCTTGAATTTTGTAAATTCACGGTTAATTCTGGTTTATTCCTATAAATTCCTGTTATTTCCATGGAAAGTTTCCAACTTTGAAAATTCCCGCAATTTTGCAACCCTAATTATGATACAGGAATGGTCTGGGCTGTTTTGGTGGATATGTTTTTCCTTCATGCAGACCAGCTTCAAAATTTTTACAATTATGATTCATGGAAACGTAGCACGTACACCTGTGTGGAAGCCATGATAGACAACACTATTCTGCCTTCAGTCAGAATTTTTTCCTCGCTTAGTGAGAGGCAAAGTCCTCATTTTTTTCTCCTCATTGTGCCTCTGACAGGTGATCATCTTGTCCTGCCCGCCCTCAACAGATTTATTATAATGTAATCCACTCCCGAGCATGATCCTGCACTGAGGCACCTGCAGATATGTGACAAATTAAAGGGAAATCCAGCATAAATGTCATCAACTCACCAGATCAGCTTTCACTTTACATTAGCATAGATTCTACAATTCTGACCTCTACTGAACTGATGAAAATCATTCTTTCAAAAAAGATAATTCCTCATATGGTGTTTTCATTGTGTTTAATTGGATCTCCTTCTGGATATTTCTGCAATATGCGTTGTGGCATTTTTGCAATTTAGAGGCTATACAGGACATAATGGGCCCTTTAGGAAAACAAGGCATCATTTTGTCTACCATAACAATGACTCACGCCCTGCACTGTCCTTTGGGAGGGAAATTCTGCTGCTTGTGCAGAAACATTGTGGAAGTGATGTTCTTAGTCATTTGCATACAGAGCAGGGAAGGAAAATCTGATCACCAGTTGTCAGTGAAGATGGATTCTCAAGACAAACACAGTCCGTCTCACATGTAGCTACATCTAAACAGTGCTTCACGCACACACACCTTGAGAGATAAAGTGGTCAGACGTTTGGAAGTAATCATGATCCATTTCCATTTCACAAGCTTCACACAGTCAGGCTTTGGGCTGTCAGACCCTGCTGTTCTCAAAGAAAAAGGAGGAAGAGGAAGTGTTGGGGAGTAAAGATTGCAGGGGAACTGGAAACTGCCAGAGAGAGTACAATACTTTTGAACTGTCAAAGGTTCAACTTTTGAGGGAATGCTTCCTTTGTGCACGTTTTGTTTTTATCTGAAGCATCCGAACTTTGCGGAAAAGTTGGAATGAATCCTCTGCGAGATCATTACGCAAAGCTCATCAGTAGTTACTGATCATTAAGTTATAATTTAAAAGATCATTACATGTAAATTATTTCTATTCTTCTGAGACACTTACATGTAAGACTCAAACACAGATGGGCATAAAGGCTGCAGCGGATCATTTGTTCCCTTTCATAAACTCCTCTATATCTCCCAAATGGCGCCAGTGTTCGGTTCCCATATCATGGTGCCTCTTCGAGCACTGATTACAGTCCAGAGAGCGAGGGAGCATCCTGTCATAAACAAAAGACAGACGATCAAGCCTGACGCTATTTGCGACACTGTTGCTTTGCAAAACATGCAGCTATAATTAAATCCATTGTGATGTAATTAGAAAAAAAACATCTTGTATCCTGTTTTAATTGCTATGTGGTCTCACAACACAATTTCTCGTTACAGTCTTCTTGATGCGTGACCCAGGCATTATGCCAGGAAATTTAGTGATGAAAATGAAAACAAGTCTGATCACTGGTGGCATTGTTTACCGCCCTGATACGCAACACGCCTTCAACGCTGTAATTCCGAAAGGGAGTCACTACCCTCTCCGAGCGCCTGTAGGGCCCGTGTTGGGCTGTAATTGTGATATAATCACACGCAACAGAAAGAGAAAATGCAGCTTCTTCTCTTGATGAAATACAACAACCAAATGATTCCTTAATTTTTGTTCATTTTCTCATTAGTTCTGTAAATGAGCAGTTTGATCAAGCTGAGCTGTAAATTGGAAGCTGCAGCGGATATCTTCATCAAAGAGAGCATGTGGATGATTTTATAATGTGCCAGAAGTTTAAGCATCCAAGAGATCTTCTGGGGAACAACATGAGCATTTCTCCAGCTACGACTATCAGTCACCTGAACAAAGAGAACAATTTCCAAAGATCTAATTACTGGCTTAACCATTAACTAATTGATGCAGCCAGTTTAGTTTAATATAGCAACCCTTTTCAATTAAGCCTGTGTATTTGTGTCTTTTTTTTCTTTCTACACTTCAATATCCACCGAGAGCAGAGTTAATCCTGCTACCTAATGTTAGTGAAACACACAAGAAAAACAGATATTGCAAAGACAAAGAAATCTCCTCAGACACAAACCTGAGAGTAGTTAATTCAGCAAAGAAACCTTATTCCACCAAAAAGTGGAGGTCATCCTGTACAAGAACAAGGATTACATTTAATCCCATTTTGATGTGTTGAATTGAATGTATCTTTTGAAAGATGGCAGGTCTGAAGCTGAAATAAAAATCCATTTGCCCACGAGTGCACACAAAGTCAAATCAAAGACAAGTGTGGATGAGGGGAAAAAGCTTTCTGTACATGCTGTGGAGTGAGGTGAAGACAACTGACTGTTCCATTCATACATTATTTGCATGTAATTTCACTAAATAATATAAAATCAATGGTCACCACTCCATAGTCTCACTGCATGTCCTGGTCACAGCTTCATCTGATTGGTTACATGTCAGTAACAGCTAATCAACACCACTGACAGCTTCTCGTAAGGCTGCAGACACACATACACGAGTGCAGGTGCATGACCACCACCTGCAGAAAGTGCAGAAAGTGAGGCACATGGATATCAGAGTGCTGGTTTGTATTCTAAGTGAGGTCAACCACACTTTGTTATTGGTTAAGGCTGCAATATCACCGGTCAAAGTTCACTGAGGTTTAACTGCATGTGATGCAAAGAACCAGAAGAAAATGTTTTATTATCCCTTTGCATACAATGGAAGTGAATATGAGGTGAATATTCCCAATGTTTAACATGTGTATGTGTGACTGCAGCCTAACGGATGGTCAAAGCTACTCTGGTGAGTGAGAGGAGCTGTGTCAAACGTAAGACAGCAGAATTAACTAAAGTTTTAAACATCTCATTGCTCAACACTGAACTCAAGTAAAAAGAAATAACTTGCAACTCAAAAAATAGCCTACAGCAGCTATCACCAAGCAGTTGAAATTGTGAATAAAAAGCTAACAGCCGTAGTAACTGTGGAAACTTTGCGCAGCCAAAATAAAATTACTCAGCAGGCAAAGAAGGCAAAAAGGAAGAAGAGAGAAGAGTAAAAATTCTCTCCTTTTTATGTTTATGTATGTCCTCTTTTACAACATACTTAACTTATATTGTCTTAAATGTATTCATCTATTGATCATTATTATTATTATTATTTATCCATCTAAATATTTATTTATTTTTACTTTTTGGGGTAGGGATTCTGTGTTTGAGTGTTCCTGTATGTCTGTGTTTTATTGTGAAAAAAACTTAATAAACGAAGTTTAAAAAAAAAAAAAAAGAAGAGAGAAGAGTGACTGGATAAATCTACTGTACTCGTTCACATGGAAATCGATTGTCAATGACAGAAAATATGTTACGTCATTTGTTTGGAATCTACTGCAGTGTGTCTGCTGTTTGCTCTAAAATAAAATGGACAATAATGCCACTTGGAAAGTTCAAAAGTTGACTACTTCAACTTTAACGCCAGGTGTAAGTTAGGTTCAACTAAGCTAAAGGCAATACAACCTCTGTACTGCACACAGATAAAACTGACATCAGTCTTCTCATTTGACTCTGAGTCAAGCTCAAAATATACTGAATCCATGTTTTATCATCTGCTCAAGTCCACAATGGTCTATCTGCACCAAAAAAAAACTGTGATCCATGCCCATGTCTGCAGAAAATCAACATGACAAAATTGTCTGCACATTAAGACAGCCAACCAAGAAAATTCCAAAAGTATTAATTAAATCTTTTGAAAACAAACCTCAAAGTGATTTCTTTACATCACACGATGTGTTATGATGCAGAGAACATATGGTTATCTTCACAACCACCGTGTGGCTCCACATCACAGGCTCATCCAATGACTGATGGCAGAATATACACACTAATCTGATCTTAACTCTTGCTTAATATGGTGCTTTGATTAAAAATGAATTGAATCGTTTCCTAGGTGTCCCTTGAAGATATGAAATTGATTCGGCTTAACAAAGGAACCCCCTGAAAGACCCCAACAGGGTCTCAAAACAATAATAAACCCAGAAATAAATAATTTAGGCCCCGCTGTTTTATATTTTGAGTAAGTGGGCCTCAAAGGAGAAAAAAAGCACATTCTGATGTGAAACTTCGGCATCTGTCAACTCATATTCTCCTGTTTAAAGAGTCCCAGTTGATAGACTGGACACAAAGCAGTCACAGTGATCAAAAACACATCAACTATGCAGGATCCACATCTGGCCTGTTGTTAAACCGGATGCTTAAGCTGAGACTGGCAGCCATCATTTTTCTATTATTGTCTTTCAGAGCTCATGGGCATCAATATATTCCTTTGATCTAAGTTTTTTCGCTCAGGCGTTTCAAATGCAAGTGTCTTACAAGCACCTTTGTAATGGAAATGGATAATGAGCTTTCCCAGAGGGGTTAATCAAACCTATTGTTCTCCCAGAATAAAAAGATGTGAAAGACGTGAAAGGAAACTGATTGATTGTGTGAAAAAAAGAGACTTGGTGTCCTTTTTTTTCAGGCAATTCCTTGTTTCCTCCTTGATACAGGAAGTGATTTATTTTGACAGCTACCTCATTGAGTTTTATTAAATCCAAATAGAAGTCTTTGTTGTGAGCTCAACAAGAGAGTGGGTTGGAAAAAGAGAAACAGACAGACAGAAAACAGAGCACGCAGTGATAAAAAAAAAAAAGAGCAACAATAAAGAAAGATGGCGAGTTAACGACACAGAAATAAACGTGTGAAAGTAGCAGTGGAGTGTAGCTGTGAGTAATCCGCTGGCTGAGGGCCTGGTGGGCTAGATTTGACCCTACAGAGGAGGAGAGTGCACAGTCCAGGTCTATAATTAGAAAACACACAGTGCCACTAATCCTTACTGAATGATTAAGCAGCAAACAGCAAGTTTACAGCCAGGAACCCACAACCGGCCGGCTGTGGAGAGTCAAAGTGGTGAAAAATCCAACAGAGGGGACAGCCGAGTTCAGTTTTGTGGTCAGATTCAGGTGAGGCTGGTTTAGCTTAGAATAAATCTCACAGGATTTGAACAGTATCAACACATTTCAGACGGATTTGTGCATTAGAGGGTTACAGACTTACATATATATCTTTAGCAGATTCAGGATTACCACGTGTAGTATAAAAATATCGATTGATCAGCCTGGGCCGCTTGTTTTTCCGTAAATTCATTTCTGAAGCAAGTAAATTTGACAGTAAAAAATTTGCTGGTTTGAGATCTTCTTTTCAGAAACACTAAACACAATCTCTGGTCATGCACAGCAGCAAAGTATCTCTACAAATTCTGTTCATTGCCTAAGTTAAGTGCCAGTGCGCCCTTTATGACCATAAATGATATTTGAGTTAAGGGTCCGGTGGATGGGCATGTTGCATGTGAAGAGGGGAATTGTATCACATCAGAGACCAATTAAGTTGAGTAAATGTGTCGCACCAAAAGTGCTTTACAAACCGTACAGCAGACTAACCTTAGACCTTTAAATAATAAGTTAGAACTCCATCAAAAAAAACTTTAACAGGACAAAAATAGAAGAAACCTCAGGAAGAGCAACACATGAGAGACCCCTCTGATAAAGATACAGTTTTTTTTTATATTTGTAGTAGTAAGAAGTAGAAGTAATCCTTCTCTAATCTTAACCTTAAGAGTTTAAATTAACTAAATGTAAAAATACAGTGGTTGCCATCTTGTAGACTGTTCAAAAAAGTATTCTGCTTGTTGAATATTATGCCTTATTTTGCATAACTAGTGCAGTGCCCGTTTAGAACATGCCTGTTCTGAACCAGACGATTTGCTTGGCCTCCCGGATTGTTGCTTGCAGTTTTCTCAAGAACCATTCACCCAAACAACTTTACACTCGTCACTGCATTTCCTTGGGTCCTGAGCAATACATCTGCCATGAAATAGCTGCATTACCTACAAATATGCATCATTTGCTAAGGGACCAGGCTATTTCAAGGAAGAAAAGTATTCATTTGAAACAAATGGCATTGCTTATGCTTGAAATGTTTGAGTTTTCTACTAATAAATATGTCCTGTAAATCTGAAGAGCTTGCACTCGACATTGCACTCCCATTCTTGGGACTTCAGCAATACAAAGATGATCAAACCAATGGTTGTTGAGAAAATTGAAGGATGGACAGATGGACAACCTCCTACAATATAAGGCATATTGTCAATGACAAAGTTCTTTCACAAAGAATTATGTAAAGCAATACATTTTGTCTGAATATATATACATATCTAGACCAGACAAAGCTTCCTACCTTGTGATTCTGCGGCGCAACGATCAACAGAAGAAGTCCTGGACTGCAGATCAGTCCCTATGCCTGATCAGGTTCCAAGCTAGCCTGACGTGTATGTCCTCACAAAGCTCCCTTTACACGGCCACTCTTCAAAGCTAGTTAATTCAAAGTTAACTTTGTAAGCAAAGACACATCTTTCAGTCTCCACTTCAAAGCCACGAGATGTATCACACTCACATGCCTGCATAGTTCCAGAATAACCAAAAGTAATCAAGGAAGAACAGGCGATCATTATCCACAACATTGCCTCTCAGTCTTTATATTCACAGAAGCCAATCATCTTCCTCTTAGCTCCATAAACCTAGAGACTGTTCAGAGACAAAGCAATCTGCTCAGCAGCAGCACTGAGAGGAGGTAAACGCTGTATGTCAAATTAACAAGCACAAGTAATCAAACCTCTCCAGTGTCTATTGTAAACTAGTAACACGAATAGTCTAACAATTGTGCAGGGTCCCAAATCAGCATTGCTTTACATAATCATAATCCCTTCACATTCTACACTAAGCTTTATGGGAAACTTTCAATATGAAGACAGTAAGTCGGGCAAATGAAAAGAGCATCTGAGGCCGGATAGATATGTTTACATAGCCTCCACCAGCAGCAGCCAGCTCAGGACTAGCTGCAGAAGACAGCTAATCATTAGCCAGTTAGCCTCCATTATGGACTGGGATCCAGGCCTGGTGATAAAGAACTAAAGGAGTCAGGGCTCACAGCTTAATGATCCAAAGATCAGTGCAGGATTTACAGGCTCAGGGTTTCCACCACGGCCTCTGGACAAAAGCCTCCTCCCTTCCATCATCTACTTCAGCAGAGGGATTGAGTTCATAAAACCCGGAAACAGTGTTGGAAAGTAATGAAATCTCCCACCTATTGTGGAAAGAAAACTAAAATGAAGGAGACATCAATCGCTGAGGTACAGCTTCCAGTTGATTAGATGATAAATAATGGCAAGGTGCCAAGAACAAACATTTCACACACTAGGAGTTTTACAGTGCCTTCAGCAGCCCTCTTATTTAGTTTTCTTTGAAGACTTTGACATTATGGCTCATGGTGCACTCTGAATTTATGGGCATTTGGCGGGAACTCGATTCAACCGTTTCAGGCCCAGAGGATCAACTCTGATAGCTCTGTATTGAGTCTGAGCTACCCGCTGATGTTTGAAGACTAAACTTCCACCAAAGCTTGTAGCGGATGCCATCCATAACTTACAGACATTTATATGTTGCAAGCACTCTGCAACTGCTGAAATCCTCTGCAGACTCAAAGTGGCTGCCCTTCCTCCTCAGATCAGCTTTGAAAACTTTTGTGAACTCCTCCTCTCAGTGGTGGAGCAATAAAAGACACCGGGATTCATCCAATCATCTCAAATGACCCCTGAGACATTTAAAGCATTGATCAGGCTGGACAATGCACCCACAGTTCTTTATTCTTCTCTGGACTGTGCACCTGCTCATTACTCTGCACCTTAAAGCAATGCCCCTGTTCTCAGTTAGTATTTGGAGCAGCCAGCAAATTGAGAAATTAACCAGCAAGGGGGATCCAGAGGCCATTTTCAGACCCAAGCATCTAGTCTTTGTGTTGCACAGACTGGAAGGTTCAAAAACTTTTATTCAGTCACTGCCAAAAATTATTCAAAGCTCTTTTTGAGAGACACAAATTGAGTCTTTTTCACTGACTCAGCAGCGAGCTACCGTGCACAGTGATGGCCTGACCATTCGGAGCAATTTGACAGTTCAGTGTCTCGCCTGAGGACATTTGTGACATGTGGACAGGTGGAACTGTGACTGAACCCTTTAATTAGTGGACAACCTGGGGCTCATTCAATAGGAAAACTGCGAGCAACCGTTGTGCTATAGTTTCCAGGTTGAACAATCCACAACAGGCTTTGAGCTTTGTTTTCTAATGTTCGCTGTGTTGGCGGTGTTAGCCAATCAGCAGCAAAGTGCAAATCCACCGTATTAAAAAAACAGTGCACTCCTGAACACAACAGAGTATTCAAGGCACCACAGTTTCTGTTTAAATAACAGAAAAACATTTTTTTGTCGCTAAACGTGATCCGTACGTATCAATTAGTTCTCTAGTCAACTGCATTTACTGTGAATATACAAAAAAATAGGGCATTCAAGACATTGTGGAAAAATATAGAGTGAGATAGTGATTATTACTGGTAAACTAAAAAGGTTAAATAAAAACAGACCAAGTAAAGAAAGCGGAAAGAGTGACTTTATCATCACAGTGGTGCAACTAACAATTCTTTTTACTATCAACTTTTTTTTATTTACAATTTCTTAATGAGGGGATTCATTCACTATCCATGTTATCACTATCCAATAAAAGCAGAAATACCAAAAAGAAAATTCCAATAGCAAATTTTGGGAAGCTTCTTGAACCCAAAGATTTTAAAGTTTTAATGTTATAAAACACAGAAAAGCATCAAACAAGAAAGTTTGGCATTTTTGCTTTATTGCGACAATTGATCCATTACCAAAATTGTAATCAATAATAACAGGTTGATTGACGGTAAACTTTGCATTTAAAAAAGTGTTCGATTTAAAATGTGCACAAGCATACACATTGACAGAGTGGCTCTGTATAACGGCTCGTGTGGCGTCCTCAGGTGATTTACAGATAAAATGTGTGAAATTTGCACATGATATTCACGGGAGACAGTCAACTGGGTAAGATGAGATAGAGATCTGACAGCAGATAAATATTCCAAAAGTTCAATGAAAAACGAGCTAATTTGTAGCGAGCCGGTTATTTGTTGCTACGCGCTAATGAGCAATTAGTCCACTGAGAGACCGGTTCCAAGTCCTGGTATGGGTAATAGATGGATACATGCAGGTCTGACAGAACTGGCATGGAAACCACATTCACGCGGCTCCTTATCAGATCTGGGATTAACACGGTTGATCAATCTCCAGATGAAGCCAAGTGATGACATCATCCTCTGGCATGCATTTTAAGACCATGTCACATCGGCCTTGGCCTGAGCGATTTTAACTCATCTCAGGAGACCCTCTCCATCACCGTCACCTCCGTCACCATCCCCCCGATGTGGTGTGAATGCCTCCTCTGTGAGCCAGGCCAAGGATCTGCCAGCGGCCCCTCTCTTTGTGAGCTGAATGGGCACGGCTCGGCCACGTTTTAAGGCGCCCTAATGTACCATGGCTGGACCACAAAGGCAGCGTGGTAATTTGCCAGGGATAATGACACTCCCTTAATTCGGCCCTAGGGGCCACAAACAGAAAGCTTTAAAAGAGAATCCCCATCGAAGGATGAGTCCCCTGTCCCCCCCCCCCACCCCCCCCACCCCTTTTTTTCTAGGTCTCTCTCTCCCGCAGTCCACCCCTTCTCTCCCTTATTGGCCTGAAAGAAGCTTGTTTTCTTCCGGCTTATTGTCATCCTGAACTAAATATCAGCAAACAACAGCAGAGCTCGAAGAGACAACATGCCAGCTACCACCGGAGCCCCTGCTCTCCTCCCGGAGGAGCCCAGAAAACCAAGACAAACTCAGAGGAGCTACCTCAAAGCAGCCAGAAATGGAGCATCACTGCTCTGCTCCAATGACACATATTAGGGAAAGACATTAAGGCCACAAATTGAGCAGAGTAAGTGAGAAGGAGGCGAGTACTGAGCAAGGGGAGTAAAACAACAGAACATGAGCAAATGTCAGGACTGGCCTTCAGGGATATTAAACACAGAGAGTGAGAAGAGGTGGAGATCGGAGCTGAAGTGGTTTATGTTTGGATGATAAATTGGCCTGTGCTCTTTAAGAAGATTTTGTTTTTGCCAGTAAATGCTCAATCTCAGTTTCTCCCGAAAAAGAAAAGAATCTCTGGGTTTATTCAAGGCCACGATCAGATGAAAAACCCAAAGAGATTTTTGACAAACATATTCCTCATGATGTTACCAATAAAGCTAATAACTGCTACAACTGATAAAGAAAAAGCTTTTTTTTTTTTTTTTTTTTTAAATATCTTGATTGTTAAGTTTAGGAGCTTTGTCTATATACACATTCTTTTGTTATCTGAATCTGCTGCAATTCATGAACGACCAATTTTACTCTTAACAATTATGTTGCCACTGATCAGTCTATGGAAGACAATTAAAAAACAGCTTTGGACAACAACAGATAACAACAGAGCTTCAGGCAGTATGTCTGCTCAGTATTCTCATGTTCATGTTTATCCACATAATCTCCAATTACGCCTAAAGGAAGATAACAGAATGTGAATGATCTATTAATATACACAAAGTCTTAATTATGTCACTTCAATGCAAACAAAGCAGAGCGTGATCACTGTGAATACCAGACTGATGGATAGATCTACAACATGAAGACATTAAATCATTACACAAAACTTTGACATTTTGATGAACTGTATGACATGATAGTCAAGTCCACAAAAATATTTATCCCAGATTGTGTTTTATTGTCTTTGTCTTTTACACAGAGCATTTTTTTTACAAACTAACTTGCATTGTTATTGTAGCAGGGAGTTATCAAAAAGTGCATTAACTTCCTGAAGAACTGTCATGACTTGGAAAAAAGTAAACCATTGCTGCTGACTTTCTGCAGTACAGAGAGCTCAAATTTACTGAAGAATGGAACCAATAAAGGCATTGTAACTTTTAAATTAACCAAACATTTCTCCTTAACTAACTTTCCATTTGTTTAAAGTTGATAATCATGCCTCACTGTTATATCCAGAGTCCTCTTTCAACAGCTAACACCAAAGAAATATACTGAGAGTAGAACGGCCGTGACTATCCAAATCACCATGTCTGTAAACTTCTGGGTCTCAGAGCTGCCAACACACTTTATGGCACTGCTGATGTATTATGTCACCATAACATCTCACAGCAATCGCTATTTTTTTTTTTTATTTACCAGCCAAATGACCTTGGCAAAGAGTACAAAGTCCATTCTCTTATTTTGCTTCTATCAGAATCAAAATTATCTTTATTGGTCGGGTACATGTGCCCATACTAGGAATTTGACTCAGATGTCTTTGTTCTTGTACAAAAATAAGAAATACATATATACAAATATTAAATATTAATTCTATGGGTAATACATATTATAGAGGTAAAGGTACCATTCCATTGTCTCTTAAAGTTTAACCAAAAACACTGAACTTTGCACCAAGCAAGAAAACTGCATTATAGACATTCAACATATTTGGAAGTAATCCAGCTCAACATTGTTGAACTAAGTGGCAACAAATTTTTTTATTATTTTTTTAGCACAAACACTCAGTTATAAGATCAATATCTTTGAGGAGATACTCAACATTTGCCTCCAATGATTAATCCACTTCAATTTTCTGAGCTGTCCTTGTCACAAGAGGATCTTGTTTGCACAGCTGAACAAGCTTTTCTGGATGTATGAGGATATTAAATCTGAAAAAACAACATCTTATACTGGTCTGGTCTGGTTCTTCCATGTAGTGTTAAAAGAAAAAGAAAATAATTGAGCGTTCTGGTGATCTGGAGGTTTAAGATTCTGACAGTGTAATCTCATCCCGTTCGGGAGCTTTGCTGCATGTCATCTCCTCACTCTCATCACGTTTCCTCCCTGTGTGCCATCCAATAAAAAATACTATCAAAAAACAAAGAACCTCGGGTGTTGAGGGATGTAATCTCTAATCTAAACTCTCATTGAGTTTCGTCTTGCAGTCTGTTCATGGTGGAGGTGATGTCACAAGATGATTGTGCACTCATGTCACATCTCTTCTGAACATTGATTTCAGCGTACAGCGTCAATTAGATTCAAGGCTGTCTGCATTGGAGCGATTCACTGATTCACAGAGAGAGAGAGAGAGAGAGAGGAGGTGTTGGACTCGTCCATTAGCAGCCTGTATGAAGCCCTTCCACCAATTCCACCATTTCTCCTGCTTGTTCTCATCTCCTCCGCCCCAACTGCCAAACTCTCGCCGCTACTTTTCAAATCACTTCACTCAGCCAGAACAGAAAAGGGCATTCACCAAAAAACTTTTACTACAGAGGCCGCAAAGACTTCAGGGGGGAGGGAAGAAAAATACTTAGAGAAAGTGAGAGAAAAAGAATAATAGGAGTCCCTCACTGTCAAGATAGCAACAAGACTAGCGAGAAGTTTGTTTTTTTGCCGAGCAAGATTCAACACAAGAAAGAAAATTAAACTGGATCCAAAGCTCAGGTAAAAGCAAAAACTAATCAAAGAAATGCACGAAAGTGGCATGAAAAGTTCCAAATGAAAAAGATGAAAGCGTACTCACCAGCTAAGCATCACTGGGGTGTGGGGAGGGGGGCTGAGAGGGCCGTCTGTCCTTTTCAAACAGATTCTGGAAGAAGGGAAAGAGAGAGGGGGGGGGAGGGGGAGGGGTGAGTCTTTCACTAGCTGCTCGCCTTCTTCTCATAAGCAGGGTGCAGGGCCACAAAGAAGTGCTGGCGCTCTCGTAAACAAACCGCCAAACTTTTTCAATGGAGCGGAGAAGGCGGAACAGGAATGGCATTTAAACGGGGGACTTCATGCGGTTGTGGGGGTGGAGGAAAAAAAGAGGGACCTGTGAGGTGCCTTTACATCAACTGAGGGCCTAACTGGACAATAACAAACCACAAAGTTCAATACAGTTCAAACACATTAAACCCTAACACCATATAACATAAGGAGCCCTGTGCTGTGGAGACAACGCGGCCCAAATGTCTCCAACTGTAAATTAACAATATAGATGTAAATGAGGTGCCTAATTATGTTGAATCAAACGCGGATGCTAATATGCAGAGAGCACTTTGGGTTCCGAGCTTTTTGATCTCAACGCCACTGAGCAAATTGGAACAAATAGGCCTGGTTGGTTTCTACAGCAACCTGAAAGAGGAGCTCAAACTTGCCATCCCTCTTGCGCCGTCAACCCCCGTGATATGGCTGCTGTTTCGTTCACTTGTACACACAAAAATGAATCAAAGAGGGATTAATTATTGTCATCTGATCGCTCCAGTAAGACTGATCACTTCTGCTCAGACGTATAGTTTAATCAACTGTGCAGTCACACAGAACTGTGTTACTTTTATTTATGAATTCAGAACAGCACTCAGTAGATGCCTGTATTAAGTGCTGCAACTAATTTCAGTCCTGATAATGGCTGATTAATTTTCTCAACAAACGTATTTGCCTATTGGTCAATAAACTGTCAGAAATGGAATAAAAAACGTCAATCAGATGTTCTAAGAATCTTCAAATTTGTCCAACATAGTGGATTAAAATCAACTTATGACTTAAAACAGAGAAAAGCACCCAAGTCTTAGATTTAACAAGCTGCTTACTGAGATTTTCTTGGTATTTTTACTTAATTATAAACAATTAATTGGCTATCATATATATATATATATATAGTTATCAGTTAATTAAACTCCAGTTCAAAGTTCTTCTACTTGATTTTCCAGCTCAAAGCTGAGACGCTGGACTGCCACAAAGACAGGTAGACAAATGCAGTAAAGGGGATTTTCTATGGAGCTAAGCTGAGAATTTAGGGCTGAGCAGCGGGAAGTGTCCGCTCAAACAAAAAAACTCCCCATAATCTCCAATGTCAGTGTGGGATCAGGCTTTATTCACTGCAACAAGTGAGGAGGAAGAATTCTCATAAACTGCTTAGTCTGTGACCTATAGTTTTATTTTCTCTCTCACACACAGACACACACACCGCGGGCAACGATGCCTCAAACACCAGACAGACAAACAAAGTCTGGATCTGCTGCTCAAACTCAGTAAAACTTTACTGACCAGATAATTGAAAAGCATGTGTGATGCAGCTGACACTGCAGAGTTGTGGTTCCATAAACACAATGATCTTCAGATGTGGATATCTGAAACCAGAATAAAATGTTGAATGTTTGACTTCAGTGTGGGGTTTTTAGGTTCTTCAAAGCTAAATATAATTTCCTGACACAAATGACTCACTTTCTTAGATTTATAATGAAAGAGTGTTGATATGATGGAGCTTAGCGGAAGTTCAACCTGGAAGACTCTCTTTAAACTCGTTCATTCTCAAATCTCTCTCTCAGCTGAATTATGGGCATTCACTCAAGTTAAACCAGCCAGATTTTTCCCATGATCTCTTTATCTCATATCGTTGCTGTCAAACTTTAAAACTTCTCCTCTCTGCTGCGAGCTGAGCTCACCTGAAGCCCTGCTCCTTGTCTGATCCTCCAGATCTGCAGCCAGCTCTCTGCACCCCTGCACCATCAGTGTCTAGACTTCTTTATATATTCTTGCACTAGCTACGGAATTACTACCTCCCTTAAAGTGACAACAGGGTCATAAGGTACCTAAACCAAAAGAGTTGTGATGATTAAAGCGTTAACAACCTTATTTAAATTGTTACTATAAAAGCAAAATTGGAAAATTAAGTTTACAGAGTTAATGTTAACTTTGAGTTGATGTTTTGATCATTTATTTTTTTACAGGTGTGTATGGAAGAGGATTGGGGCCAGGTAGGATAATAAAAAAGTGCTCTCCCGTAGGTGTGAGGCGTGAAGAGACAACAAACAAAAATGACGAAAGGATTGTTTCATTTCAAATAATTACATTTTCAAAATGATTAAAATCAAGCATTTCTCGGGGAGTATACTGGAGTTTAAGCGATTAAATTTGAGCATTTTTTCTTTTAAGACTTCGTACAAACCCTTATCTTGAGCCAAATTCTGTGTTTTGTGATATTGGAGTATGCCTATGTAAATAAAACTGACTTGACCTGATGCAGTTATGAACATGGATGTCTGTACCAAAATCTCATGGCTATCGTCCCATAGTTGTTGAGACACATTATGCAAAACCCCAATCATAAACTTCATTGTGGTGCTAGTGGAAAAGTTAGAAGATCGTCAGAGTCATTAGGATTAATCATCCTGGAACCATAAATGTTTGAAAAAAAATTCACGCCTGTCGAGATATTTCAGTCCAGCCTGAGCAGCCGACACAGTGAAATTGCCTTCCCTATAGCGGTGTCACTATCGTGGCTAATAGACCTTTTTTACAGCAGACATTTGGCATGTCACGGCAGGAGAAGCACAGGTGTAATTGATAGAAATGACTGCTTCACTTGTAGCGAGCTTGTTCCAGGATCCTGGTATCAGGCATGCTGTCTGAAACACAGAGTGAAACTGAGCCCTTGTTAAAGAAATTTGTTTCACCTGTGCGTTTTCCTGCTGTGACAAGTCAAAATGCGGTTAGGAGTTTAAATGTTGAAGATAATTATGGTAACCGTTAGAACTGGTCTGAATCTACATTAAGAGGAAAGAACATCCCCTGGCACTGGTATTAACATAATATAATAATGTGCATTTTAGTATCTCAGAGTCATCAGGTAATTTATTCCCTTTTTTTATGTTATTCTCTGTGTTATGCTTTTTCTCTATTCCTCTTCTACACACACACAGACACACACACACACACACACACACACACACACACACACACACACACAAATATATAAAGCAGCAATTATAAAACCTACTTTCAGTCTCTCCACTTTTCTAATCTTGAATTAGTCCTTGAAAGTCAGTCCGCATGCTTGGCAGGCGATCGGTGTGTGTGTGTGTGTGTGTGTGCGTGTGTGTGTGTGTGTGTGTGTGTGTGTGTGTGTGTGTGTGTGTGTGTGTGTGTGCGTGTTGAACTTGAGATGCTCTATAACCAGCGGCCCTTCAGCAACAGTATGATGCAGACAGAGCAGTCATGAGGTTGTGATCACATTCATGTGCCCCAATCTGGAACTTTCTTTTGGTATGTCAAAAAACTTTTGCACCCCGCCGCAGTGCATCCTCCCTCATCTCTGTCCATGAGAAGAGTTTGTCAACGGTCGCCACCGCATCCAGCAGCGAAAATCTAATTTTCCTAATTAAGCTCCAGTGACTAGTAACTGGATCAGACAGCTTGATGAAGACGTGGCGGGAAGTGAGTAAAGTGGCGGCTTACAAAACAGCAGGAGTTCACAACTCAACAACTCACGGAGTTTATCTCACACACGCAGTCTTACACACACACGTTCACTCAGCATAGTTGTGTAGTTCCTCCTTGAGGGCAGTAAAGGAAATATGTCTAATTAGGAGCGAATTATTGCCTGCAGCTTTCCGGTTTACATCAGACTGTAACGGGCTGCTGTTACTAAACAAACTTTCTTTTTTTTTCCTGAGGTCTAGCACAGCAGATCCTAGTTTTTACTGAACAAGGACACACTACATGATATAAACTGAGACAGCAGCATTAAAAAGAAACTAAAAATTAAAACATTTAAACTTCTAATACAGTCAATATGTTACCTTCTGATATAAGTAAGCACCAGTGTGGCTGATTGTATTGTTAGGGCAATATTGGTATAGCAGTGTGTCTAAAGTAAAATCGGCTGTGCCTAATAATATGGCCTTGTTGTCAAACAGAAAATAGTTAAAACTAAAAGTCTTTATAAAAAAGGACATAAATGAATCTGAACAGGTGTCAATACACTGATCAACCAGCACAAATGGCAAATCTAACCTGTGCTAGATTTTTTTAGTTAAATGTATACAAGTAAATATTCAATGAGAATAACAGTGTAGGTCAAATTTGTTTTGTTTATCTACAAGCTTTGCACAAGTCTGAAGCAAATTTTACAAGAGTCATGTTAATCATTTCACATACAAAATACACATTCAATTCAAACAACTTTATTAGTCCCACAAGGGGCAATTCATTTTGAGCAGCAGGTTGTCGTGGCTCATACGGCCCACATGGCCAACAACAAATAGTCAATACATAAATAGTCGACACAACACACATCAGACAACATGGAGCTTAGAATAGACACATTGGAAAAAAAATAAAAAATTAAAATCAATAAAAACCCTATGAAGAATTTAAAAGTCTTAGTGCAAGGGGGACGAATGATTTGGAGAAGCGATTTGTTTTACACCCAGGAAGGGCATAACAGCACCCTGAAGGTAACAGAGAGAATTCACCCGCAAGGACATGGCTCGGGGAGGCTAAAATGCACTCAGCTTTACGGAAGATTTGCTGGTTGCAAAAGGAACTTAAGTCTCTTAGTTTTCTTCACAATACTGGTCAGGCTGTTTCTGTCTTTGACTGAAAGACAATGAAACCAACAGATAAAGGAAAAACACATATTCAAGAATGAGTGGCAAGATTGCATTAGTAATCAAGCACCAATACCTTATCGAGTTTCACTGCAGCTTGCTAACAAAGTGTGCACACCTGACATTTTTGCAACAAGATCTCCAACCTTTACGACAGAACATACCGTTTGTCAATACCACCCGTATCGACTCGTGAGAGCTTCGTGGCTCACGGCACCACGGAGCATTTTAAAATTGTCGCAGTGGTAAGAAAAGGCTGCAGTTTCTGTGAATTTAGGCTACAAACCACTGACCATGGTTTAAGGCAAAAAAACTTCCTGGTTAGGTGTTTAAAAGACAGTTTGAACAGTAAATAAATGTACGTAAATGCCAGAAGTGATGTAGTTTACAAGGATCACATGAGCCATGGAAGTTGCAATAAAAAACAGAAGTTACGTTAAAAAATCATGAACCCTGTTCTCCTGGGTGAAAGTCTGCCGTTTCTTTGAATTTGTTCGTATTTTGCGAAATTGTGTCTGTTTATGTAAAGTAGGATACAGCCGATGGACGCATATGAGGACAGAGGTGGAAGGCACAAACCGAGGACTTTGATCCAGAAGATCATCCTTCATATCCGGAAGAAACTTCGGAAGAAGAAACTTCTTCACTCATTTAGTAGTTCACAAACATAACTGTGTAGTTCTGTTATTTTAGGTTTGACCATTATTTTTCCTTAAACAAGTGTTCTATTGCCTAACCTGTAGTAGTTTTTTACAGTATCCCAACGTCACCAACAGGTTAAAAAACAAGGGTCATCTTCTGTGTAAAACTCCGTCCGTAAAGCATGTAAAAAATTAAAAAATAAAACACCAACCGTTAAGTTTGAAATCATATGAACTGTGCTGCAGCTGAATGTTTGTGATTTCTAATGTACGGTTAAATATATAGTGGTATTTCAGTCGGCTATGATGATAGACAGTGAAGTAAACAAAGCAGATTTTTGTTCAGTTATGTATATTGGTAGAATTCCCATTTCTGTGTTGCAGAGCGAATAAAACCACTGAGCATTTGTAATTAGTTCGATCTAAACCCACTTTGCAGTGCGCAACAAAAAGGAAGAGCACGTCGGGCCTCTCTGCTCAGCTGTGCTGCCTCTCTGCCCACTCACAATCAGCAGAGTAAACAATGAGTCTGCCAGATAAACCATGCAATGACACTGTGTCTGAATTACCAAGCATTATGTGCCGTCTCTTTTGCCTACTGACCAACACACACACACACCAACAGGTTGTTAAGCCTTGGTAAGCCAGCACAGCTAATATCACTCCTCCAATATATTGGTCACATTTTACTTTCAGTGCCAAAAAATTTAAAACTTTTGCAGATACTTCAACCAGAATGCGGCAGAAAAGAAAACAATCTATGCAAGGCAGGCACAGAGCATTAGCTAGTACTGATCAGAATAATGAAAAGGGCAAGCACACTCTGTCAACACATCGGAAAAACAATGGCTTCCACTTATACTATTAAAAGCCCAAGCCTGGTGGAAAAACAAAACTCCCTGAACACTTTAACACCTGAATCTTTATAATTCACAGCCGGAGGACGAATCCAGACGAAAGCAAACACAAGAAAAACAAACAGAAATCATCCGAGAGACGTCTCAGTGACAACAGACTGCTATATAAAGGCTGTCTCTCTGTTGGTCTGTCCTTTGATTTTCTCCTTTTTCGTCACACAACCCTCCAAAAAAGTACAATACACACACATACATGTATATCGTACAAAGACAATATATTTAATGTTCAAAACTGTACTGACTTTTGTTTCTTGTAGATATAAACTAAATCCAATTTTTGGGGAACTGGTGCTGTACTAAATTTTTCCTGCGGAAAAGTTTTCTGTCATAAAGTCAACTTGAAGGCTCACTTAGTACAGTACGTTCAAGAATAGATATAGAAAGAGGGAACAAAATTTACATTTTAAGCATCATTAATGTAACTTTTACTCTGGAAATAGCCAGGCTTTGACTCCATTGAATGGTGCCTATAATTTACCATTAAGAGGGGGTGGAACTATGTCATTGCATAAATTTTGCTCATGATGCAAGGAAGCACAGTGTCAAGTCTGTAGTTGTTCTCAAGCAATACCTTCTGAACAGGCATTTTTTTTAACCTGCGTTGCACTTGTTTTTCACTGCTGATTTAAGTCATGCAATATCCATTCATGCTTTGAGTTCTCTCCAACTATCAGTCACCTTGTCTATGGAGCCCAGAACACTTTACATTGTTTGCATCCCAGTCTAATAAGTTAAGTCAATTCATGTAAATATCAATGAATCACTGAATTTAAAGCCCTATGTCTTGATTAGACTTAAAAGACAGAGAGGGAGAGGTAGTGAGACATTGTCAATTACTTTGGTTAAATAATATAACTAATCCAGGAGGTAAATGGCTCACATAGCAGCAGACACAACAGCATACACCCACCTACACACACACACACACACATGCTTATCCCAAAAGGTCGTCTCTTACAGACAGAGAGGTTTAACTTGCACAACCTGAAACCATGGCATCACGTTGACGGGCAAAGTCATCCATTACGCTTGTTATTCTGCTCCATCCTGCATCTCTCGAGGCTGGGTTTCCAGCCCAGTTTCATATGTCCTTGGCTCTCCATCATAGCACTTGACACCTGTTTATATACGACGTGAACTCTGACCCTTCACCCCCTGTTCTCAGAGAGAACCTCCACAGGTTAGTGGAGAGGTCACTTGTGTTATTGCAAAAGTGGTGATAAATGGCTGAAAGGTTAGAGCTGAGATGTAAACAAGGACTGAGTGTAAAGACCACAGAGGGAATAAAAGCATCGCTAATGTAAATGAGGACATGGTGTCAGATTTTGTCCATGCACCCACACGTCCACATCTCCATGTATGTACTTTAGTTGTTATCTTCTCGTACTTCAAAACCAATTCCAGACCTTGTGTCATGTGTATGTTTCTATCTGATTGCTCACTAAGCTCAAGAGGGTCTCTGTCTTAATTAAGTGGCACCTCCATTAAAAGAAGCCCGAGGCTCTTAATACATCGCCGTCGCTGTAACACTACAAACTGCATGGCTGACCAGCTGGCTTAGAGAAATGATGGAGAGCTAACTACGTAATTTAAATGCATAAATCCTCTGCAACGTGACATTGCCTCATGCAGACTATACTCCACCATGGCTGGGTAGAATACTGTATGTTAATGCTGGACAATATTCACAGTAGCTGCTGTTATTGGTGATACAAAAGAAGGCAAATCGTTACTGTAGCTCTAATGGTATTATTGGTTTTATTTGTTTTCAAAACCCATCAAATAGGGTAACCAGATGAGAGTTCAGGACAGAGGAGATGATGGCAGCAGTGGCCTGCAGTACATTATATCCATGGCAGAGTAGGCTAACAATAACAGTAAAACACATGATAGTCAAAACAATACTAATATGTATTTTTTTTAGTTTATGAATATGCAATGCTTTTGCTTTTCTGTAAATGATTTAATTCTAAAACATCATAGATATATGTCGCCACTATGCCCAATTCTTTATCAATTCCCAGCATCGTGCAACAGTGATAAATGTCCATGCACTTCTCTTGTGTCTCGTTGAAAGACCAAAGGTCTAATCAATACATTTATTATGGCTGCATTTCATTAAGATGTGCCAGTTCCAGGTCCTGGTAATGTGCATGACTCACTGGTTGAGCTTATTGGGTCATCTTAATGCAACAGAGCCACCAGTAATGATATTCCACCTGGATTTTAACAAAAAGTCAAAAATATCTGCTGTGAAAAGGTCATTCAACTTCCGCAATTATTTCAGTCTTAGCTGCAGTGGCCTCATCTCGTCACTGAGGAGGAGTGTGAAAGTAGCAGTGGGCCTAACGAGAACGAGCCAACACCTTTTCGTGCTGTGCCAATCGCCTGAATTCGCCTCGTATAAGAACAATAACACATCTGTGTTTCATATTGCATTGCTATAGGGCCATATTGTACAATTCTGCATCACATATAGTTTGTTTAACAGACCACTAGATAGTGCTTGACCACATAAAGTGTAAATGCACCTAAAACATTTTGAGGACTGCTTGTCAGGGACTCATTGTGACACAAAGTGTAAATGCAATTGTGTGTTCAATCCACATAACAACTACAAGAACCAATACCAATACTGCCCAAACATGAAGAACATCTCCATGCAGCAACACAAGCAAAGTCCCATGCAAAAAACATGGAAGCTGAGGCAAGAGCAGCTGCCAGTGAGCCTCAAAACGTCTTTAAATCAAGTTTCAAACAGCAGACCAAGGCAACATGCAGCTGCTCGACTGCACTTACATAACGATTTTCTAGTCTTTGCAACCACTTAAAGCGCTTTACACTACAGACGGTGCTCATCCAACCTTTTACACACACATTCATACTGGTGGCCAAGGCTACCCTAAACAGTGCCACCTGCCACCATCAGGAATTCATTCACACACAGATGAACGCTGCCATGGTCAGGGATCAAACCAACGACCTTCTGCAGCAGCGACCGACAACTGAGCCAAGAGGAGACGGATAGAGAGGAGGGTCTATGGGGCTGTTTAAGATGGACAGAGCAATCAGATTCCAATCAGACCTCAATGAGGACTCTGGAGACACACATACTTACTTGCAGGTATAAATGTAATCAGGCGAAATCATATCTGGATACAATCTGCATACAAAACGCATTCAAAAGCAAGTTGAAAACAGGCTCGTATATCACCAAAGATATAGGATAAAGATTTTTCTCACATTGGTAAATGGCTATATTTCTCAGCTTGATACACCACCAGTTACTGGATTTACTGTGTTTACTTGCTGTTATGAAATCCTGTTTCTGGATTTTTTTAAAACATCATAAGATTAATTCAGAATTCAGTTAGCCTATAGCAAACAATGCAGCAAAACTGAAATGAGAGAAGAATGACCATGAAAGTAGATAGAGAGACATCAGAGAGAAGAGATATAAAAGACCTGCAGCATGTTGGACGTTCCCATTGCAGCACAAGCAGTACAATCCAGCTGCGTGTCTCCTGTGTGAGTGTTTACTCCACTGGACCAGGTGTTTGCTGTGGGATAAAGTCTTTACAACAGAGTCTCCATGTCATCCTGGGGCTGTTGATTAGTCAGCTGCTGTAGTAAATGTGGTTATACCACTGGGTGTTTCTATGGTTGTATCAATGAGTGCTTTAGTCATTCCACTTCTGTGTCTCCGTGCCCTTGACTGCTTGTTTGTGGAGTGGCTGCTCACATGCATGTGTCTGTAAGTGAACTTAGTTGTTCCAATTACAGTTTGTTGTGCTGGTGCAGAGTGGAGAGCAGAGCGGAGCGGATTGAATTGTCTGCAGGCAGCCAGCAGCAGCGACCTCCGCTTCAGACCAACATTATACTTATCGAGCTGAATATTGATCCACGCATCCAAATTGTGGAGCAGCCAAATGACCGGGCCAGTCTTGCCAAAAAGCTGGCAAACCTGAAACCATTATACAGCACTTGACACAAACATGAAGAACATGCAATACACTGTGATGGATCCTATTATGAAGCTGCCGGCGCACAATACATTTATCACATTTGGTTGAAATGCTAAAATCCTCAGGTTCTTTTTCAATGTGTTGCAATAACTGGTGTAAATGATCTGATGATCTGTGAGCTTTAGCCACAATTAGCTAAACCAGCAAACCTAATATGACTCTTTAGTGTGGTTTCAATGAGTGACTGCCTCTGTGCCCACATTCTGCTTCTTAACATTGAAACAGCATTTTCAATAGCACTAATTTCCTTAATGGCACAGTCAGGCTTGGTCATGAACTGTAGAAGAATAAAAAACAAACTATAGAGCCGAGCATCAATGAAACAAGGGGCCTGCGAATTATTTTTCTGAAAAATAATCTAATCCTCAATTGCTGGAGGAAAATGAATCCTTTCTCTGCATGTCTTTTCTTGACTAGCATATACAACACAGATACAACTTCTGTCAGACAGGATAACTACTGGGTTCAGATAACCAGTTTCATCAATTTTATTTTGGCAAAATATCCAAAATTTATTAAGTCTTCAAATCTTTTACCAAATCTTTTATCTGCACTCTATTTTCATGTATAAAGAGTCTCCTTCCCCAAAAACATCAAGCACTGTTTCATGAAAAACAAAATTTTTGTTGGTCTCTTTTTAACATTTAATTTTAATATTTAATCAACATTTCATATTTTATGTTGCTATTATGTTTCTGGCTGAGCTACAGATTATGTGCATTTAGTTATTTTTAACTTGAGTTACAAGCAAATGTTCACAGCAAAGTCTAATCGAACCCCAGCCATAATCTAAATAGATGTGCAGGGTTTGAAAGAAGTTGGATTTAAACAAAGTCAATATTGGATGCAGCTTGAACCACAACTCTGAGATCACAGTAGTGGAATCAATGGAGCAGGTCAGTACGTAGAGAACACCGTGGTCTGTGTTGGCTGCTCCACAATGTACAGAATGTGCTCCACATCTTTTATCCTGAAACTTCCTAACGATGCATAGGGAGAATATCCCCAACAGCGCACACTCAAACCCTCTGTTGCTCATTATCCTAAACACTTGATTTCTGTTTCCCTCTCACTTTTCTTTTACCTCACATCTGAACAGAGAAAAACCCTGACAGTAGCTGCATCATTAAAACATGCACGGTGATGCGATCCAGCTAAATCCCCTGACTTTGGTGGGTGGAGAGCAGCCGCACTCAAAAACAGAACTGATTCTTTCATGCAGTCCTGAAGTGGTTACTCCTCTCTGGGGAGGGTGGCCCGCATGTGGCACTGAATGGAGAAGAAAAACCATTTGCACCTGCTGTTCACATGCATATTTCCTCCAACAGACAGTGGACTCGGAGGCTCAGGGCCCTGAAGATAAGGAACGCAAGGACTGGGCCGAGGAATTATTTATTATGGCAAAGGACACCTGCTTCCAGAGGGAGGGAAAGAAAGGAAAACTCCATCTTTTCCCAGTTGGTCAGACGCCATCAAGGGAGGAAGTGAGCTGAGCCGAGCAGAGCGGCAGTAAGTATCACCCCGACCGAGGAAGAGAGAGTGGGCGATGAGGAGGAAGAAACAAAAGGGATGGGGGGGCGCATTGCAGCTCCACACAAATCCAGAGAAAAACGCACCTTCGGGGAGAAAGCTTGCCTGCAGAAGAAGTCTTACACAGAATTAAAAGTAAAATTCAGTTTCATCTGCTGTGCACAGCTGCATCAAAGCAAATTCAAACAGAGAGGAATCAGCTGTATTATGGCAATCAGTCGCCTTTTCAGCTCCTGAAGCTGCGCAGCTCCTATGCTTTTATACTCTCCACTATGTAAATTACCAGTAGAAAATTGAATGAAATGTTCCCATCAGCCTAATGTATTATGTGCATTAAGCTAACACAGCTTTCAGGCTAAAGTGGGAACACAGCCCCAACCCAGAGTTACACAGAAACATGGATGGAGAATTAAAATTAACCCTGAACAAAACATGAGGTGGTATGGCCTATTAAACCTGGATGTCTTAGCATCTAACTTTAATAATCAACATGAAATATGATAGTTGCACATCTCAGTCCAAAACCATGGCCAATAGTCTGGTCCAAACTCAGACTTTGAGCCTGGCTGTAGGGATTTGCTCCCATTCAGCCACAACAGCATTAGTGAGGCCTAACACTGATGCTGGCTGATAAGGATTGTCTCACAGTTGGTGTTTCAGTTCAACCAAAAGGTGTTTGGGCTGTGTGCGGGCCTGGATGTGTGATTTGGAGCTTTAAAATGTCAAAACAGAAACAGTCTTCCCCAAACTGCTGCCACAAAGTTTGAAAAGGACCATTATCTATAATGTCATCAGTATGCCATAGGATTTTTACTTGTTATTATTCCATTACATCTAGATTGAAATGCAATTTTATATTTTTCTTTAGCTTTTTAGTATCAAACACTTCTATCCTGTAGGCTTGAAAGGTGCCTCTAACATGTTTGTAGCTTGCTCCTTTGTGGTTGATAGCAACTGTGGATTCACAGCAGAAAAAATAGCAGGGCGACCCAGACTCACAGCAGAAAAAAAAAATAGTCCAAATAAATCCACAGAAACTGGTTATACCACTCCTGCAGCAAAATCCTCCGTTTAGAATGTATGTCAGCTTTTTGGTAACGATCACAGCTTCACAAATGTAGCTCTGGTTTTGTTGGAAGACAAATGACGTGGATTGTAATTGTTTAGAAGTGGATGAAGCTGAAGGATTGGATTAATACATTTCTGTGGACCCTTTTTGGCCTTGACCTTGGTTTACTGCTGCTTCCATTGTGGCGTCTCAGATGTGTCTCAGGCTGCTGCACTTCACGGGTGGAGCGTGTTTGACGCTGACAGAGCACAGGACTCTGAGGGACGAGGGAAGGTGGACTCTATGCCGATGTTCTCAAACATGGTCAAAGTTAATTCTTCTCCAATGTCGAATTTCAGTGTTAACTCACAAGCGTTCTTTTTGCTGCTGCTCACTTTTATCCTGATGTAGTTTCAATAACTTCCCCGCTCTTGTTGTTTGAGTAGCATAAAAGGAACCACAATTGCATTTCCCTGTGCAATCCTATGTTTTGCAATGACAATAAGTAAAGCTTGCGTCTTATTTGAACTGCAGTGAAACCAAGCTGCACAAAAGACCATGTAAAAAAACTTTTTAGATCGACCTTTCAAGCCTATAGTCCGTGAATATTTTATACTTTAAAGATTGATTTGAAGTTTTTCCTTTATCTCCTTATGTTTGAAAGGTAAAGCTGTAAACACAGCCAAACCGAGAGAACCTTAAGCATCAGTGGTTACCTTAAATAAACCCAGCATACGAACACTTAACCTAGCCAAAAAAAGTTACCACTTTATTGTCTCCTAAACCCACACAATCAGTCTGCCGCTCATTTCATTTTGGAGTCGACAGCCGGGAGAGTGAAGGATGGATGTGAAAAGAGAGTGGACTGATAGAAAAGGGCTGCGAGTGATTCATCTTCCTGAGCTGAGCTTGGTCAGGTGGACACAGAAGTGCAGGCCACGTCTGGTTTTAATCAATGGAAATTCCACCTGGAGCAGAGGCTGAAAGAGCCAAAAAATTGAGAGAGAGAGAGAGAGAGAGAGAGAGAGAGAGAGAGAGAGAGAGCAGCTCAGAGAGAGGCAGAAAATTTGTAAGAGAGAGACATCAAGCGAGGAATGAAAAGAGTGCCACAAGAGATCCCCGGAATGAGAGATGTCAGGAATTAAAAAGCAGCTTCTGATGATACGGATGATACACAGTAAATAGGAGGGAAGAAAAGACAGAGATTAATGTTGAATGTGTGACAAGAAGAAGGGCAGGAGACAGCAAAAATTAGACCATTTAACATGCGAGGGGCTGGAAATCAAGCTCCCAATCCATCTTTTAAAGTGCAGGGATGAAGCCCCATTCATCACTGTGGTGCGAGGATATAACTAAAGAAAAAGAAAGTGGCAGATTACAATGCCCCCGTCTTTTATCGAACTCGTCTCCTGGGATGACAGCAAAGAGTTCCTGACTTTCTGAAAGGCAGAGGGAAGATAGAGGGAGCATTTGATTAAGTAATTCGGTGTTTACTGCCACAGACTCATCCGTCATATGCGCCGTTTGCTTAACAACTCTTGAAATGGAAGTACTTAGCAATTAAGATTGAATTGCAGAACGGAGAGACAGGTTCAAATTATATGTGACGCAGTAAAGGAGGCTATTAATTTGGGTTCAAAGAGAGCATGGCCTGAGGGGGGAATAAAAGGAAGCACTAAAGCGTGTTACACTGTCTGAATGTGTATGTGCGTGGGTATCAGTGTGCATTCTCAATCGGAAAGTCTGCTTCCAACTGATTTCCAACTCACCCAGAAGAAATGTTCGAGCCAACGCAACATAATTAGCTTACCTCTGACAACACCTTAAATAAAGTTAAGGTGCCCTCTACAGAATCTGCACAAGTCAACGCCAGGCAGTTTGCAAGTGATACATAATTAATTCAGGTTTCATCAGCAAAGTGAGGACAGACTGTTTCTTTGCACGACTCCACGACCCAATCAGAGCGGTGATTCAAGCTTGGCTCCTCTGTCAGCCTCTCAAAGCAGCAGATCAAAGCTTACTGGGATTCAATCTGGCATGAATGTTGTTTGCACCTTTTACAATTTCTGCTTCAATTCACTCCACAGCACTCAGAAGCCCGCTAACAAAACTACTATGGCTTCTTGAGGACATGAGACATATATTCAGCTACTTAGAATATAAAAACACCTGAAAAGTTCCATTGAAATACAGAAACCATCTGTGATTGTAACAAGTATGGCTCTACATATCTGTTCATTTAAACTGGAGAAACCTTGAGCTCTTTTATACTCAATCTTCCAAATCCAAGGTCAAGAATAAACTTTTTTATTAATAGCAACAGGGATGGGTATCATTTCAGTTTCTTCAAAACATGTCAGTACAATACCTGAGTTTCAGTGTGATACCAATGGAATACTTTTCTTATATACTTGAAACCAGAGAAGCAGAAACGTGACACAAGTCAATATGAATACTAGAAAAAAAAATCCAAGATTCCTGAATACTACATTAAAAACAAAAACAATAAATGCAGTTAACTTTAACGAAGGGTGGACCTAGATAAGTATTTGGATGAGTTTTCGGTATTATATATTGGGATGCAGACATTTTTCAAAACTGCAGAATAACAGAATCTTTAAAAAAAAATGCATTTAATTAAACTGACAGAAATGAGTTTCAGCTCAGTGTGAGTCCGTTTTTAGTGCATTTTGCTGTCAGTTACACTCTTTCAAACAAGACTTGGCTTTGGGCATTGCGCGCACACACGCACACACACACACACACACAGACACACACACACACACACACGCACACACACACACACACACACACACACGAGCAGAGCAGAGCAGAGAGAAAGGTGCAGTGATGACTCAATCTGCTAATTTGTTGCCCCTGCAACCAATATTATCTGCTCTTTTTCAACAATGTTAGGCTGAAGAAACGTGCACGCAGGGTAAAGTTCAATCGTGGTGTTCTGTCTCGAGTTCAGGGAAATTTAGCCCCATTTCCCTTCACGCCGCAGAGCACAGAGCATGAAGGGACTCTAGGCTTCTCCAGTTCATTTCAGTACCTGCAGTACTGTAGAAAAATGACTACCAATGTTTTCAGTGTACCACGTCATTACAGAATTTCTGCATCAATTTTTCTAGTCCAATCATGACAGCAGCTTTATAAGAACCTTGCCTAAATGAAAAACCTTGTTCATTGACATTTATACATCAAAAATGCATGTTATGTTTCCACTAAAAAAGAGCAGAAGAATGGAAGAATCTAAGGATGGAGAGTCCCGTACAGGTAGTAAATATTTGTGATTTTAGGCAATATCTGTAAAACAGACTCGATACTCAGCCGTTGGTAAGAAGCTGATAAAGAGAATCCATTTTCAGGGCCTTTAAAAGAAGACATTAGATAGAAGCCATTGAATTAAGTGCCACTCCAGTAAGTAACTAAGCCACAAACAAGCGAGGAGGCAGAATGATGTGCTTCTAATCTTGATAGATGCACCACAATTAATGCGCTGTTATGAATCATTTATAGGAAAAACAGTACGCCTGAAATGGGTTTGACTCAGTCTGCTTGAGAGCCTATAAAAAAGCAGCAATTTATAGAGAACAAGGCTGTTCAAACATAAAAACTCAAAAAGGTACACTTAAGCTTCACAGCCAAAGCATCCATCTCAAAAGATGAGCTCCAGAGTGCATATTTTGCATCAATCCACTCAGCGATGCTTACAGATATGTCTGATTGAGTGGAAAATAATGCTTTTATCGTCAGCCAAAAAACTCCCTTTCTGCTCTTGTCAGGTTTTCACATCTTCGATTCTCTTCTCGTAGCCTTGGGTTTACAGTATGGGCTTTGAAATCGTCCACCTGTGGTACATCTGACTCCCTGGCACAGAAAGAGAGAAAAGACAAGAACAGAGAAGTGGTATTGGAGGAAGAGGAGGACGGCTTGAGGTGGCTCAAGTCTTTTAGTCTTCGTCACATTCCTGGTGCCAGCCAGCTGTCCCGGTGTCCCTGGAGGCCAGAGCCACCACACTAGATCAGAGGGAGTGTCAGAAACACACAAACACACACACGTATACAGTAGCACAGAGGACTAGTGCTGTCCTTTGTCCTCAGTATCAAATGGCTGTTGTCAGCACAGGCAGGGCCACTCTGCTGGATGCAGGCCAGGTCATTTCACTTCAGAATATTTCATAACAGCCAGGTTGTTCTGCTGCATCAGAGAGTTTAGCGGCCTCCGTCATCACACAGTCCCCATTGTGGTTTTTAATGCTGATCTAAAGCTACCCTGCTTCCAAATTATGGAACCATATCTGCTCACTGAGTTACTTGTTTCTATTACGTGCAGGACAAGAAGATGGTTTTATTACAATTTAGAGTCAGCTTCAGTTATAGCAGTCATAAAATGCATTCTCTCGAACTATAGATCGAGATATCTTGTCATGTTTAATACTAACACGCTTGAAGACCAAATGCTCAAGAGTTGGACCAAATTTAAAAGTAGTACTGCCTCTTTAAGATAGGTGATGCACAGAAGAAAATGCACTGTGGCTCAAGAAATTTAAGGACAATTAGAGTAAAAGATAGCTTCCACAGTCAATGATCCTAAAACCATCATCAGACCCTTATAGTCTTCACACATCGTATTTAGACTGTAAGGATTAGCCTGCCATCGGCCACCTATTTCAGACTGAATTCTGTCCATCTGCTATCTCTTTTAACTGTCCTTGGCTTAGCTCGACCTGAAACCATTGTGATTGGTTTAAATAAATTACAAACAAGTTTTTTCCGCCTTATTCAATAGAGGGAAGTCACAATAAAGGGAATTCAATATGATCACAATGAGATATTATAAAACATGAAACTACAATCAAGACTTCAAGTGAAATAACACACAAAAATACCCAAAAAGCAGCTCGACAACTCCATTTGTTTCTGTTTTTTCCAAAAGATTATGATGCTTCCACTAAGTTACTTATAAGCTCTATAAATAAAAAAAAAAAACCACATAATTAGTGCTCAAAGTGGGCCAGTACTGAACAGGATGCAGTACCAGCACTTCCAAACTTTGGAGTACCAGGACTCATTAATATGGCCAAAAGCATCTAGCCGGAATCCCAATATATATAACTTCATATCTTGATAAGGATGTATATCACGATGTAGCAGTTTTTCTGGTTTAATAAATAGTGTTTATGACATAAAGCTTTTGTATGTTCATACACCATGTAAGCAAAAGAGCAGCTCTATGCTTCGCTCAAGTTTGGCTCCCAAGGATCAGAATGTATGCATCATCATTTGCCAATACACATGCTAACGTGTGAATAAGGAGAGTAGGCAATTGGCTCTTATTTTTTTCCACTTCAAGAGCTTCACATTTTTCTTCTGAAACAATTCTTTATTGTGGAAATGTTGGTTTTATTCCAACAACAGCTGGATTGATATGATGATACATTCACTGAGAATCTTATTAAACCACTGACAACATATCTGGCTCTATGTGATGATAGAACAAGAAAGTTGCAGTGTAAACAAAATACTCAAATATAATAGCTGTTATATTGAATTGGCAACACCTGCACAGCAGAGCAAGCTCATTGAAATTACAAGGTAAAACAAAAAGTTAAAACTTCAATTTCTTTCAGATCTTACAGGGTGCCAGGATTCCAAATGCATTACCTGTCAAAGATTATAACAATCATTTGTAGTGTTTGATGAAACTAATCCAAGGCGCACAACAAAGAATGCAGACGCACCGGGAGCTCTCTTCTGACATAAATCTCTGGCAAAAATATTCAGCGGCTAGAAAACACTCATTTAGATCATCTGCGGGTTACCTTTTTCATACAAAAAACAAATCACTAGACAGCAGAAAGACAATCAGAGAGAAAAAGACAGGGACCGAGAGGATACCTGAAGTTAAACACAGTCTAACCACCACAAATTGGCTGTCCCTGACCAACAGCCCTGTGTTTGATGTCTTGTTTATCCCTCTTGCCGCAGAGCACAAACGGCCCTCTGTCATTTGTGCCGCCTTAATGAATAGGAGCACATCTTCAGCTAAGTCAAAGACGCGTGGGCACGGCCCGCCATCACCGCTGGTTTGTAAATCGCCAAGGGTGTCTGGGCGTCATGCCAGCAGGGGCACGCTGTCAAAGCAGCATGCGGCATCGAGGGTGGCGGGGGGTGGGTTACTGTGGGACATGCAGGACAGTCAGAAGGGTTTGTGAGCACAGAAGTGAAGCTAAGAGAGGGGCTATAAGAGAAACTAGACTCTCTTGCAATTCTGATCCAAGGTTGTCTTCCACCGTTAGGAGTAACTTCTTTGGTCAAAATACAGGAAATCTTCTGAATGAAATGTCAAATTCGTAGGAATAGTCTGGGGAACCCCCATTTCCTATTTCAACATGACAATGCTCCTGTGCACAAAGCCAAGTCCATAAAGAAATGGATTCCCCAGTTGAATGGTCTGCACAGAGCCCTGACCTCAAGCGCATCAAAAACCTGAAACGCAGACTGTGAGCCAGACTTTATTGCTCAACATCAGTGTTGAACCTGACCAACAAAAGGTTTACGGTCTCTATAGTGTCCCCAGAGTCAGAGCAAACGTGCTAAAAAAGACATAATCACAGCAAAAGTTACTGCAGCGATTGGTCGTGCACCTCTGAATTTTTCCTGTGTTGCACTTTTCATTTCAACATGGACTCGAGGGAAGTGAAGTAGAACAGTTTCGTCTGGACAATCATCTGTACAACTCTTCATGTGGAGACCATAGGGACAGTCAAACAGCCTTAAATTTGTGGAAAGAGGTAGCCAGCACACTGGGGAAAGAAGAGGCATTTTGCAAGAGGATGTGGAAAAACACAAGAGATCGCTTTTTTTCTCTTCAAGATTATATTTTTGGCTTTTATTGCATTTTTTGATAGTGCAGCAAATCAAACCCGGGCTGCTGCGGTGACGACTCAGCCCCAGTATATCAGGTGAGTAACGGAGTTCGCTGTTATCAAAGTTGTGATGACGTTCATTAAACAAGGAGTTGCAGACAGTAATTTTGACTTGGAGGCAAGAAAGACTAATAACCCAATAAAATACACAAATGCAATGTTTGGCAGTATGCTGGTGTTGACTACTGTTGCAAGGCAGTCTAGTCTATTCTACTTCTTTTATACACACATCTGTAGCAACAGGCCTGATCCACAGCGTCTCACACAAATAATAAACAGAACATAATGCTCTTGTGGCTGAATGGGAGCAAATCCCTGCAGCCAGGTTTCAAGATAAAAGTCCTTCCAGAAGTCTGGAGGGTGAAACAGCAGCAGAGTTATGCCAACGTTTTTTTTTATTCAGATGTTCTGAAATCACAAGGGTGTAATATTTGGTGAGTAATATTTTGGTATTTCTACATACTTTGTATCTACATACATAATACGAAGTAATGTAACATTCATACACTTCACTATTTTCTATATATCTGATCACTAAGTCTATATATCTGATCTTTGTCAAATCTAAACAAAAAATGCAAACAATTAATCAAGAAAAAAGGATATAAATAGAATATTTTTTGATATTTTCATGCAAGTCAACTGCAGCTTTGCAGAGGGCAGCCAAGGGCCCTTTCACACATAAACTGAGACATCTGCATGTAATAACAGCCGTTACGTTGTGCCTGCCTGCTGTCTCTGTTCCAGACCTTCAATCAAAGTTTTCTGCCTCCTAAACCATCAGCATCCGTATCTGCAACGTGAAAGTTGCTGAGCAGCGTTTAGAGAGAGAGCTGTTAGCAGAGCATTTCTCTCCTGTTGTCTTCTCGCTGCTCCCCAAGGGCATCATAATTCACTGGAGCCGAAATGAGAAGCAAAACCAAGAGTGGAAATGAGAGAGCAGCATGGGTCTTAATAACACACACCCACCTGCCTGTTTGACCCCATTATAATTGCTGGTGCTGTTGCAATGCTGTGACGTAGGTATTCATCTGTTTACATTCATCACACAGCCAGGTGTTTGTTAACAGGGATGCAAACTCATCAGGGGAGAAAACGGTTTCAAAGGTGTGAACCAAACAATATGAAGGGGTCAGAAACTTTAAGTATCAGCTTTAAAATGTGGTTTTACAGTGAATTTCAGCGTGAGGATATAAGGAAAAACTCACCCTAGAATTAATGTTCTAATCTTACTGCAACAAAAGAAATGTTAGGCAACCTCAGCTCCACAAAACACTGTACGCCGAAACCACTAAGCACAAAAGGTTTCTTTCTGCAGGCCAATAGTAAACATAAAAAAAAAACCAATCTCTGTGGAATAATCCTATAACACCAAACATCCACTTTACCAGTAATTACTTCATAGTTTAAATACTCACTGTTCTTTAACACGATATCATCACTATTAATATCAATACTGGCATCACTGCATATACTGTTATTTCCACCCACTTTATGCAGAATGACAGACAGACAGACTGACTGACTGACTGACTGACACATAAAGATTAAAGCCTCTTTTGCAAGTAACAAGGCAACAAACTCAGATCATATAAAACAGCTTGTTACCTGAATATTTATAATTCCCATAATTATAGGCCAATATAATATATAAAATCCCATATTTTCCAGCACCATTTTGCATCCTTGCACCGCTGTATTACTGTTTATAGATTTCAGTGTAGTTTGTTATGTACCGTTTATATATTTTTATTATTTATCTGCACAAAGTGGTCAAATGTTAATAGTAGTCAAGTGTCAATGTTTACCTTGGCCATGAACTCGGACTCTATTTGGAAACAGCGAGGATAAGAAGTTAGTCTTAGGTGTGTTTTTACTCATTCGGGTGATATTAACATCTTGGATGCTAACGCACGTTACTATACAGCAACGCTGACACATCGTCCTCCTCTTTTACCAAACTCTCTCTTTCTGGTACTGTTGTAGCTGACCGGGAACACACAGACGGGTCTTCCAGCTCCACAGGTTCCTCTGCGCTCGCCGTAGTTTGCCTCACACACCTGTCAAGCTGCTTGTTGTGGTTGTGATGTGCTAACCATAGATATCTATGGTGCTAACCGCCGCACCTGTTGCTAACGGTGTACGCGTAAATGTTTCCGGGCAAAACTCGCGTGGTGTAGCGGTTAATAGGGGTCCCCTCTCAGTGCACTAACATTAAACAGTGCCTACCTATCCACTTACCTAATGAGGTAAATAAATAGAGTTAAAATAAAAGATACTATTTTATTGATTGGGTAATATTGAGTATTCAAGTCCTTACTTAAGTAAAAGTACTAATACAATACTTCAGGATTGCTCCACTACAAATAAAAGTCCTGCATTCTAAACTTACTTAAGTAAAAGTACAAAAGTAGCAGCATCAAAATGTACTTAAAGTATCAAAAGTAAAAGTACTCGTTATGCAGCATGGGCCCACTCAGATTTTTTTGTATATTCCAAACATATTATTGGATAATAATGGTGTATTTGTGTAAGCAGCATTTTACTGTTACCAGGTGTGCTTTCATTTCAAAATGTCTAATCATTTTAAATGTATCATATTTTTCGTCTCGTTCTTAAGCTAAAAAAAAACTAAAGCTGTCAGCTAAACAGTAAAAAGTAAAATTTCTGCCTCTAAAATGTGGTGGAGTAGAAGTATAAAGTTACATATGTGGAAGTACTCAAGTAAAGTACAAGAACCTCAAAATTGTACTTAAGTACAGGACTTAAGTAAATGTAATTAGTTTACATTCCACTACTAGTTTTAAGGGGAAGTATGGTGGTGGGGGGTGTTGCAGTGCCACTGTAAGCCTCCCCCTAACTAGACTGTCTTTAAGAGGTTTTAGAGGGCTCTGTTTTGAAGCAGTAAGTAATAAATATACTGGTTTCGTGTGAAGAGGAAGGGGGCTAGCATTCCAAAGTTACGTTAAAACTTTGGCAAAGGGAAGAACTGGATGGTTATTTTCAAAAGAGTGTGTTGACTTCTCACCAAAAATATCTGAATGAAAACTATATCTATGGGTACCCACGTGTCTCCCCTTTACAGACATTACCACTTCATACTGATCCCACACAATTTGGGGTAAAACCATGCAGTTTCTCTCATGCAGTACCAAAGTGTTTCTTGTCACCTTTTGCATACTGGAGTCCCTAAACAGTCTTGGAATTATTATAGTATAGTGTATAAAATGACCTGTTGTGACCTTGAGGATAATCACAACCTCATGAAACTTAACAACCACAAACTAGAGACCTGGGGCATTCAGAGGATGGATGGCTTTTATAGCTATATTTAAAATAAAAGGGTTTCACCTTTAGTTATCACCATCCAATCTGCAAAATAAAACGCAATTCTTGCAGAAATCATCAAAAGTCAAAAGTTTTTGATACCAAATCACAGCATAGATTTTTTCTATAGTGTTTCATTTTGCACCAAATCTGTGTAAAAAAAAAAAAAGGTATCAATCCAAAATTTATTGCAAAAATGTTAGGCATAAGTCAGCATAAGAATTACCTTCATATACTGTCATCCTAATGGTCTAAGCCCTTATGAGGGGAAGTGTCTTTGGTACCCCTTAAATTGCATGTAGCCCCAATTAAAATTTCATGATCTTAGTGCTCTCAAGAGCTGTCTGCAAACACATTCCCAATAACTTTTATTAAGTGACAATATATGTGACGTGTAGGGTTTTTTTTTTTAAATCTCGTTTTGGAGTTCTTCTGCTCTCAAGTAGTAAAAAAAATACAGCTTTCAATAAAACAAGATGGACTTGTGTAATATATTTAAAATGTTCCCATGGCACTGCACTCTGTGGTTTGGGGTCAGGTTTCAGGTCACAGTGAGATACGGTTAGCTGCTAGATATGGGCAGCAAACTGCTACTTAGTATGCATTTTCAAGTTTGTCAAATTAACCGTGAAAATTTTAATGAGTAACTTTTCGTCTTTCAGAGCTTTTTATGTTGAAGTTCATTTTAGTTTCTTTATTCTTTCAATGTTTTTTTAGCTGAGTGATTAATCCTTCAGTTCTCTTTCAAACATAAAACAAATCTTCACTTGTTTTCGTCACGTGATGACCACCGAGTCTTCTCCATTCACTGAATAAAGACTGTGAAATGTGGTCGACAACTCAAAAAACAGTTTTGTTTTTATTTCAACATTAATAAATTTGTCAGTTTGCAAAACACTGGAGGTTACAGGACCGCTGCTGGGACCCCAGCCATAGCTTAAAAAAGGGTTTGACTAAAGCTGCTATCGTGGTGGGTGATGAATGGGGCTGTTGGCCAAGACTAGCAAAAGCAATCTGCTGTGAGCGGGGGCAGACATTTACTCTGCCATCAAGCATCCAGCAGCTGATTTACACATCGCTGCAAAGTGCTCCACTCCCTTCCTATTGAAGCTACCTGTGGTCCTTTGGCATTTTCTGAACGGAAATATGAAAACAGGCCCACACACACTTTTCCACGGAGGTCAGGTAAAGAAGCCAGACAGGTGTGGGAAAAAAATGACACGGTAACGTTACCTCCCTGAAGTTGAATGAATACACAAAGGACTGCATGTATGCCTGGAGCTCATTCATCATGTCTTTACGAAGTCTTGCACCGGAATCGCATAGTTTTTGCGCTTTGAGCTACTTTACACTGCTATCAACATGAGACTGGAGGAGGGGCAGTGGGTCAAGTCACAGAACGCAAAGAGTGATTGAGGGCGGTGGGCAGGGGCTCCAGGTGTTGAGGTCACTGAAAAGACTTTTTTCCCCCTCCGAGGATGAGTTTTAACTGCAGTTCATGGGGCTCACACACACACTATGCGCTATAGCAGCCCAACAGTAGCTCCTTTCAGCTGCAGTGTTATAGGGGGAGCAGAGGAGCGAAGGGGCAGGGGAGGGAAAGTGCGGTGAAGTGCGAAAACCCAGGCAGAGACCAAGATCCTCAAAAGAGCTCTAATGGACCTTGAGATCGAGGTGGGGGACATGAAAGAGGAACAGGTTCCGCGGCGAAGCTTTGAGGTCGCTTCTTTGTAAAAAAGTGTGTCCAATATGAAGGCAGAATAAGGTGTGTGTGTGTGCGTGTGCGTGTGCGTGTGTGCGTGCGTGCGTGCGTGCTTGTGTGTGTGTGTGTGTGGGTGCAAGTACAGAAGCATACTATCCAAATAAAGCAGTAGGTTATGTCTATAAGGCACAAACTGTTAGCTTTAGATTGCCCATACCTTGCTGGCCAAACATCCAGACACTGTTTCTTGTTGGGGGAGTTGGTGAACGGTGGAACGAGGAATCATGGTTGGCTGCTTATCTCCATCATGCAGACGTTTCTCCTCTGGTCTTCCATCCCTTCACATCCTTGTTTAACAGGCTGCACGGTAACCAGAGAGCCACGTGATGCCCAACAACTAGCCCCTCTCCCCGTGCCACCTGGGAAAAGGCCATCTCCACTTGTTTGATGTTTGGAAATAAGACGCGAGCGGTAGATGGGGATGCTGAGACAAATGTTTTTCCATTAATCAGCCGGATAGCGAGGATTGATTTTAGGAGACACACAGGTGAATCTCATTTCCTTCTTGGCTTAATCCAAACATTTCAATTTACTCCAGCTTTCATCCAGCAAGTCTAAAAAGTAATAGATTTTTGTGTCGTAAATAATTCAAATGATTGTGATTAAAATTCTCGTACTAGTGAGGCGCTGTGTTGATTGAGGTGGGGGATATGCTTCTCAATACTCTGATGGTGACGACGGGGCCTGAGAGTCAACTGTCTCTGTTTCTGCCAGGGCATTAATCACTGTCACACTTCTCAGTCTCAGTCTGAAACAGACCCTCCTGCCCCCGCCGAGAGCCACTTCTATTGTCATAGTAACCAAAGCCAACCGCGAACCAAACTCAGCGGTGCTGTGGAGGTAGCGCGTCACAAAAAAATGTGTTTACCATTGAACATTTGAAGCTTGAGGGAGCAGAACTTCTATGCAACAAACTTTTTGTTCCACTTTGTTGACTTAAACATTTGTTTCACCTGTTTGTCAGACAGCAAGCTTTTTATGGTGCACTGCAGCTGTCAAACGCAGAATGAGGACCAGGGTCATATTCTGAAGGGTCCACACTCAAAGTGTTTGCTGCTCTGCTCATTTCATAGACTTGTGGTCATATATGTTCAGCACCAGTTAACTAATGAGCTCTTGATTAAAGCTTCTCCTGCAGCAGCATCCCCCTCTCCACGCCTCAACTCCAGCCTTCAGCTCACACGCAACATGAATCACAAATCAGCCACTTTGGTGGAGAAAAACTCCAGACTGTCTGTTGGCTTAAGACCAAGAGATTTCTGGCAAGAGCCAAACAAAAAGGTCAAAAGACAGAGTGGAATAATTTCTCCTGAACGTCTGGCAGGTTAAGCTGGAATGCAGCTAGGTGCTCATTGCTACCCAGGTCAAATAGGAAAAGCTATCAAACGCAGACACTGAATAATTGCCCGGTCTGATTCTCTGTGAGAATTTTGAGATGTGAAATAGGCCTATAGCTGCCACACAAAAGAGTATGTGGTGTCTGTTATTGCTTTCCTTTGTCACTCATTCCTCAATTCAGACCCATGCTGTGTCTTGTACACACACACACACACACACACAGACACATACTGAACACTGATTTTCTACAGATTGACCAGGGGCCTTGAAAGCAGATTGTGGGAGAAAACGTAGTCGGTTATTATTTTTGGATTGAGATAAATGAAGGACATTGTATGAAAGACATATGAAAGATGACATAATCGTGACAGCCTGATAGCATGTTTCAATGTGACGGTATAGAATATCTAGAAAGCAGAAAACATCCTGTGACAAACGGTTTCAGATTCCAGTGTGGGAGCTGAGGTGGGATGTAATTATCCAACGTGCAGGCTTTGTGTCTTTGGGTCAGGGCCAGTGATAGCACGTGCAGCATGATGCATTTGGATTCAAACAGGGAAAGATGAAATTGTCACAGAAAAGGAAATAGAAGATGAACAGAATGATAAATAAACCATCAGAAACAATGAAAAACAGCACCAGAAATGTCTGTGTGTCTGGGTACTGCGGTGCATTAGATTTTCCGGTTGCTACACATGTCACTGGACCCGTCCATGTTGTGTTCCCCTGTAGTTCAAAGGCTACTGGTGATGCATCATCTGCTCGGCTGTTTACAGTGGGGTGACAGCTAAATTGTGTCAAGAGCAAAATGAGATGGGAAAAATAGATTGGTGGGAAATTTGTAGTGAAAATCTCCAAAATAGTGGGAAAGATAAGGAAATAGGAAACAGTTTGTTTTACAAATACAACCAGAAAAAAAAATCCCTACAGAATAAGACTGGACAACAAATCCTATTCAATTATCATCACTGTGAATGTTTGAATCCAATATGATTAAACTGAGAAGAGCTGCAACAACCAGCAGTCAGAGTGAAGTCAAGTCAAGATACCAGAAATTTAAACTTTGATGCAATATAATTTGTTGATTTAAAAAATACATATTTCAATACCACAACACTAAGAAAAAAGGCTCACAAATTAGGATTTTCTCTTTTTTTCAGTTAACAACCTGCACACAGTGCTAGTGCAGGAAGAATCACTAAACGCACACTAACAAATCTGCTTCGAGATCATAGTTTTTTTATTGCTTTATTAGATACTATCGAATATATAATTAACGAAGATCATCATCACATGTGGTGTTGAGAAATTGAAGTATCAATACTTCTGACAACCTTATAGGAGATAGAAGTGCCCTCTCTTGCATCGTTAACGAAAGTGAAAAGCAATTTACATATCTGCCCCACAATTTGGGTCCACTCCAAAATTGAATGAGTTCTTCCTTGGCCCATGCTGCATTCTTCCACTTGGTTTCATAAAAACCTGGTCCGTAGTTCATCTGTAATCCTGTTGACTACAGACAAACCGAACAGAAAACAAAACCTCTATTGTGGAGGTAATAGCATAATCTGAGGTTCCTCCAACCATTCTGCAAAGAAGGAAGAAAATACCATGCCCAAAATGTACTTTCTATAAAGAATATTGCAATATTTATCTTCATCAGTATTGTTTTTAGTGTGAATGGTTGAGTTCAGATAAGGTCAATGATCAGTGATCAGTAATATGGTCCAGCGTTAATGCAAAACTTTGTTCAGTTATGACCAGGTTTAGAGGAAATGTTTGTGGATCGGGCAAAGATAGGGTAAAACAGGGTCTGGGACATATCTACAACAACTCCAGGAAAACATGGAAAAACATTGATGGGAATGAGCTGGAGAGAGTTTTCTCTACTCTCCAGTGAATTGAGCCACAGCATTGCATTTCAAGCCAACAATTGACAAAAGGGACAACTGCTGTCATCATATTTAGTGCTGCAAAATCATTAGGCTCATAGTGCAAATCACAGCCTGACATGTGGTTGTCCAATTACATGTGCCCTACGGGGATGGAGGGTGGTGGGTAACGGTGGAAGTGGAGACCAGCTGCCTGTTATCGCTAACTGCTGATTTCGCAGCCATTACAGCAGATATAGAAAACCGAAACAGACACCAATGTGCACACATGAACACAAACACATGGATATGCAAACTAACAAACAGGCACATTCACAAACACCAGACTGCTGACCAGCAGAGATGCATGTGCTGTGCTCTCTAATGAGCCAGTTATACGACCTATCAGAGGCAGTTAATCAAAGTCGGATACTGGAAACATACCAATGCTAATAAAACTTTAGGTAAACACATCAGGAACTCTGATCTGCTTCAGCTAACAGCCCCCAGAGCTGCTGCTATTGTTCAGATGACAAACTGAATCATGAAAACATCTTGTAACGCCAAATAATCCAAAACACAATGGGAAAAATAGGTAAAACATATTGTATCATTATTTCTGCTGTCAGTGTGTAAATACATAGCTAGATAAATAGCACAGGAGTTACCAATGTGTCCTAATCCAAGCCTTGTTCAGAGGGCTTACTGCAAACCTATTACTTCACAGAGCACAGACACCAGAAAGAGTTTAGCCCTCACCCTGTGACTCCATTTGGAAGAGATATAAGCATTTTAGAGGGTACGGCAGGGTAAAATGAGCCTTATTCCATTAGGAGGGTTTCTTAAAGCACTGCACAATAGAGCTTTTCAAAGTAAAATACCTGAAACTCAGAGATCCTTGAGAGGAATGCTGAGGACTCAAAACAATTGTTGTAATTTGATGAAGGGATTTAACAAGTATTGTGCAATTTCAACAGTGCTTTCAGTATTATATTATCATTTGAATTTAATGTTTACGTCATTCATTAAGCAATTATGTTTAAAAGTACCAGATTTATGTCAGAATAGGACTCTCAACATGATATGTTTGTGTTTTGTGCTATGAATATTTTAATTTTTGACAGGTTTGAGAGAATGCACAATTTTCCCTTCATGTATTTCTACCAATTTATCATAGCAAAATCAATAAACAACGACAGACAAAGGTATTTTTGTCCAAATATCTGAATTTCTATACCCTTGAGTGACTAATTTGACAAATAGAGCTGTGTTTAAGACCATGAAAGCATAAAACCTGTTCACAATAATACAAGATTTGAGTGGATATTAACTTTCATAAGAGGATATTCAAATCATATTAAAGCAAAACCCAGCTCAACTCTGCTTAAAAGAGAAATTAAATTAAAAATCATAATAGATTCTGTGATGGGAGCCTCCAGGAAGATGTTTCTCAGATCTCTTTGAGAACTTTGAAAATTCATGAGACCTCTAACATAAGAGACCTCTCCAGTGTCTTGTAGAGCAAAAACAGACAACCTGAGAGCCCATCCAGCTCACAGAGCCAGTGGTTCAGAGTGGTATTAAAGCAGTGGAGCAGGGACAATGTTCCCACCGTCTCCACAATGGGCTCAACACCCATCTTCCAGTCCAGTCCTCCGGGTCACATCAAGCCTTGAATAAGCTCTCTTCCTAAAGCTTCTAGGGGTTTCAGCCATGCGTCCAGAGCATCAATGGGAATAGTGTTCCTCCCCCCACAATGGCCAAATCAACTGTGGGAGCACTTTCTCCTCCTCTTGCGCCCCTTTTATTCTTGCCCTGCTCAGACCTTGCCGGGGCTGAACAGAGGAGGGACGGGAGAGAAAAGGCACATGCCTTCACGTCCGCTTTGCACGCATACAAAGAGAAAAATCAAATTGCTCAGACATGCACGCATGCGCACACGCACTTATGAGTGCATGCTTGCACACCACATACACCTCTTCTAATACCAGGGGGGATAACAATGAGAATGTGTGCGAAGAAGGAAAATACTGAATAGTTTGACGCTTTTAGAAAAACACCTTCAGTTTAAAAGCTGTCCTTCAAATGATCAATAGAAGAGAAATGCAGGGAAACTGTTTATTCCCATGATGGTTTTTAAGCAGTCATTGCAAGTATTAGAATGATGTGCAAGGACACCAGAATAGGGCTGCAACCAAATATTATGAGATCATGAGTATTGAGTAATCGCTTAAAATCTCAGAATATTGTGAAAATTGTACCCAAAGAATATGGTGACATCTTCAAACTGATTGTAACAGTCCAAAAACAGCAAGATATTCAATTTACAGTTATATAAAACAAATAATGCTGCAAATCCTCACATTTAAGAGGTTTAAAACAAAAAAAATTGATAAATTGAGTGATATAGGGCAGTCCTTCAATGATTAACTGATCAGCTAGGACATATTTAATGCAACTATTTCATTTCTAGTTTGACAGACAGCCTGCCCTTTTCATCTCCATTCACCCTGCTTATAAAGGTAGAGTAATAAAAAACAACACATGACAAGGGAGGGCAAGACAATGATGATAAGCATTAATTAGCAATGTTGCAGACTGAGTGCAGAGACACTGCAGCCGTATCGGATTTCACAGACGACGAGGTTGTGTGTTGAGGCAGAAGAGAGGCCAGGTTACAAACAGAGAGACAGCGCGAGCGAAGGCCACGCCAAGTGCACTCTGCATTCAGAAACAATGAGATCCTGGGAGGCTGAGGGGACCCAGACAGACATCGTGGAATTATTCATTTCCACCCACTGGCTCAGACTGCAGACCGCTGGCCTCCTTCTGCTGACGGCTCAAACTGTCTGGTTATCACAAGTACACATTCTCCCTGAAACCTACTCCGTCATGAACAAAAGACTGAGCTAAAAGTCGATGCAGATTCTCATCAGGGTGCTGTTGCACTGAAGCAAAGTGTGTGTGTGTCAAGCTACAGTTTGTTGCTGACAGCAAAATTGGCCACAGAACGCTCATATCAACCTAGGGAAAAAAAAAAAATCAAGCCCAGCCAGATTTTGCATGTTTCTGCAGAAGTGGACGAATAGCTGAGGAATGATTTCATTTCAAGTAAAATAAGGTGTACTGAGGCGCAAGACCTCAATCAGGCCTCGGAGACTGTATGAATGTAGAATGGCAACATTTATGTCAGCACTATGGGAAGGTATAATCACAATCAGGTGACAAGGGAGCACAGCTTTGTGTTCTGGGTATAAAGAAGCCACTGAATATTGAGGACAGGGCTGCCACCATAAGTCACAGCACCAGAAATATTTCAAATCTGCCATCATATTTACATAACAGTAAGCAACAGACATTCCAATGTGGCTGGAAAAATATATAGAGCCACTTTAAGGAAGCATCTCTCTCCCCGTCTCTGAACAAAAACACGCTATGTTTTCTGCTCTCTCTGCATGTAGACAGCTTTGTTTTTCCTCAGTGTGCCCTGACCTAATTACCATGTGAATCCTGCTCAAGAAGGCCACTTTAAAAGTCTAAAATCTCCCGGCTTCACTTTCACATACCAGGCTCAGGGAGTGTAAAAAAAAGGAGCAAAATCAAGATCAACGGTCGGCGGAGCACGTCTCAGCGAGACACTCACTGCCTCGCAGCTGTTCTCAGAGCATCCTTCCTGGGTTTTTAAAGCGAGTAAATGCATCTTTGTCATGGCCACTCTTAAGTAGGATTCAAGAAAAGAGCATGAGGTGTTACAGTGCATAAATAAACCGAGGTCTGGTTTCTGTGAGCGGCGACAGATGTCCTGGAGTGCTTGTTTGACATGCATGAAAAGCCAAACAGCTGAATGACAGACTAGCAGCAGAAATATTGTGCTGGTGCAGTCCTTACTTTCATCCTTGGTTTAAAAAGCTGCACCTTGACATTACAAAAACAGTCAACTCTGGAAAAGCAGATTATTTTTCCTTAAAACTTATTTTCTAGTTATATCGAGGTGAATTTACATAAAGGTTTACTATGTATTATGTTATCTCAGATCAGACTAAATCCTATTTGTTATCTCTTCAGACACACACACAGCAACACTTTGTGGGGGTCAGACCATATTGAACATGGCACCGTTTCCTTTTTTCTTAGAGGTAATATCAGACAGAGGAGAGGAGAGATCAAGTTCTCCAGACATTAAACTTTCATATCCGTTTGTCCCCCTCTCAAATGATGCCCGACAACAGAAATAATCCACACAGCACAGTTTAAATATGCATCATTAAAATTTTGATGAAGAAGCTGTCGGCTCATCTACTCCACATCTACCATATAAGTTAATGAAAATGAATTATTTATGTCGACATCAGATGCCACAAAGATACAGACCTCCACTTATAATCAAAAACACTTTCACATATTGTAACTACAAGGACATGCAGAAGAGGCAGAGAAACAGAAAGAAGGGGAAAGTGAGCATAGAGGTGGTTTAAGAGGAGTTGGTTAGGGGGGGCATCCATCCAGTTTCTGTTTTGTTTCAAACCTCTTTGGCTCTGCAGGCCTGGTCCCCCCACCAGGACCTGTCAAGAGCCCTCATAAGTTCATCAAAGATGAAAACCTGTTTTCCATTTGAAAGGACTGACCCAGGATACTAAAACAGCTCTTCAAATAACAAAAGCGTTAATCATCCATAAGACAAGCATGTGGGCCCGATAAAACATGGAAGAATATATGAATATCAATCAAAAGAGGGATGAGATATGGGACTTTCACACGTGTTGATGAATGAACAAAATAAAAAGAGTTGTGCCAAACACTCTTTTTTGAATTCCAGACAGGGAGAATTAGGTTGTTAAGATATGAAGCGGGGCTGAATAAAACAGGATTCTGTGCTATGGGTATTAGTGTGCGAGTGAAATACTGTTGCAAAGTAATAACATGAAAATATGCTTAATTGGATCACTAATTATAGTTTTGACAGGATTTTGGGGCAGCAATAACAATATTTTCTGTCTGTGGCATGTTTTAAAGACAAGCAAAGTGGTTTTAAAAAAGGTGACCTGCAAAACAAACTTATTATGTCGTCTCGACACGTCCCCCAAAACTCAAACCAGCCATGCACTGTCGCACTGAGAGCCATTTGAGTGTTAATGAATAATAAAGTGTCCCTCGTTGATGCTGTTGAAGACACTGAACCACCAAGGCTACAGTTAAAAACAAGTGAAGCTCTGAAAAAGCTCCTAAAAGCCCCAGTGGTGGCAGTTACTGGTGGCTGAAAATAGCTTTCAAGTGAATAAGTTGTTTTGATTAATTTAGTCAAGTGAATGTGATAGTTTAAGCCTTGAATAATTCCAGCTAAATGTTTCTGAGAGCTGTTCTCTGTAAACTGCCTGCAGATAAAAGCGTGTTTAAAAGTGCTTGACATTAAATCACCTGAAGCAAAAAAAAAGAAAACCCCACAGGGGCAATAATGCATGTCCCTATATGTTTTCATTTGTCCAAGCTTGGATAAGTGCTGCACCTTCGCTCCAGTGCACAGACAAGGTCGTCTGCTGAACTCTTTCACTTATGGAGAGCACAGCAGATAGTCCAGCACATGATGCAGCAAACTTCACCTGGCAAGGTGTTATCACAGCTGTACAGTGCTGCTCAACACTGCCCTCTGTTGCTCTGTAACACCATCTCCTGCTCCAACAATGCATTTCACAATAATTAACTTAAACACATGCAAGAGGGGAAATGTCCTATTTTATCTTTTGTCTGACATCACCACTCTGGGTAGCTTTCTGCTGGACACTCATCCCTCTTTAGAATTAGTAATAAAAGCAGATCTGGACTGTCTGTAGCCTATGTCTCAGGGAGAAATGGAGAAGCAATTCATCCATGTGACAAGCTCATGAATAATGACTTTCTGAGCTTATTTTCGGTGTTTTCATGCTGAATTAGTCGCACGAACGTTTGATGGGATTGGGAAAGAATAACAGAATGTACAACACTCTGAATCTGCGCAAAGGGCTGCACATTCTGTGCGTAAAAGCCAATTTGCTAATTGGAACTGATAAGCAATGAGGTCATTATGGGCAGTCTTTAGCAGGACGATAAAAATGTATAAGCAAATTTGGAAAAGGGGAAACGCGATGTTAAATTTCACACCACATATGCGTGGCCCAAATTAGACTTCCATTTGTGATTTAGACAATAAGAGAAAACAAACGAAAATAAAGCGCACAACAATTAGTCAATACACTTTCCCGAGAGATCCTATCAGTGACATGCCCCCTGGAGATTATTTTTAAAGTTCACACCTCGTCTGGATCAGGACCACAGTGCAGCGTGCAGCACTAAAGTAAGTTTCAGACGGTGCTAATGTGGCAGGCACAGGCAGCTCCTGCAGCCCACAAATGCTCCTCTGATCCTGGGATGAAACGTGAGTGGAAAGTAAAACTGGCGTGGCATAAAAGAACTGTTAACTGCTCTGAATAAAACATGCTATCAACGGACAAATCAGCTCGCCCCAAACAGTCAAAGTGGGCGAAAGCGTAGAAAAGTGTTTAACATTTAGAATAAAAAACGCCACATTGCTCAAACCCTGCTCTGATAGAAAAATGGTCCAGAGAAAAAACGGACCCTACAGCATGGCTGAATAAAGCTTACGAGTAAAACCAATCCATTATTGCAGGAGGGTGATTTTTAAAATTGTATCTAAGCAGGTTAGTCCAGATAAAACAGCTTATTTTGTTGCTTTTGTCCCCGGAATAAAAAAAATAAAGCACCACAATCAAAGTCGAGCTATCCATTTCGTCTGTGATTCTAGAGCGGGATACAAGCTGGAAACTGGTGCTCAACACACCTAAAAAGTGCTTTTGTAGCAATCATTGCAGGTATTTTGCCAAAGAAGAAGAAAGAAAAGTGGTTTTCCTTTTACCTTCGCAGATGTTTGTATTCCCCAAGTTGATGACAATGACCAGGCAGATGTGAGGAGAGAATCAGACTCGCACTGTGAGCAGTAGAGACAGAACAGAGACGGGTTCTAGTGTTGTGTCCTCAGCCGCTGTGTGCGTCCCTCTCTGAGCGACCTGCAGCCGACAACTGCGCTCTCTCTCTCCTTCAGCGTTGGGCGATACCACCGGGTTGAGGGGGGACCGGGGGAGGTGGGGGAGTGAGGGGAGGGGGAATAGTAAGCAAAGATGGGGCCCGATTTGCAAGCGCAATAGGGAGGAAGTGCGCATGGACACCCCCGGAGAGCTGGAAGAGTGTCGCAACAGCGCGTCCGTCCAGAACGAAAAGCAGGCAGCGTTTGAGAGGGAATCACAGCGTGGACCTGGGAGAGACAGAGAGGCTTCTGGGAAGGGTTGGTTCTGCATGTTGTTGTCTGGGACCCCAGAGTACCTGCTGTGTGTGTGCGGGGGTTACCTGGCAATACAACTCCACTGGGCACCTGAGTGTTTTCTTTCCTGTTTTGTTCAATGAACACATACAAGTGAGGGGATTACTCTGGACCAAGTTTATCAGCCAGGTGTAGGCTGAGGAAAAATAGTATTAACCAAACTCCAGTAAGAAAATCAATTATTTTGAGTTGTTGTTACCTCATTTAATATAGTGCAATTAAACTTGATTGGCAACTGAAATTAACTCAACGAGAGGGTTAATGAATGCTCCAGGTGTATTCTATTCTATTCTATTTTGGTGACAACCTGGATGTAGGATATAAATCATATACATTAAGTTATTATTTCTTGTATGACATCACAAAAAGGAACACAATCACTTTATACCAAACTCCATTCAAAAATACATTAATGTATGCTGTACATCATCTTAATACAGCACAAATAACGCAGCATGTAGGATTTAAACTGTTTACATTCGGCTATGACACAAAAAAAACATTCATTTATGCTGTATATATAGCCTTAAAACACCTCAACCAGCACTATCTATTCTATTCTATTCTATTATATTATATTCTATTACTTCACAGTAAGGTATGACTTTAGAGAATGTGATGACGGAATCAACAAAAACTGATGTAGGCTATTTATTGATGCTGTTTTCTTTCTTTATACCTCAATTTGATTTAGTATAACTAAACTTGATGGGCAAACCGATGTAAATTTAGGTGTTAATCATTCTATTCTAGGCTGTGAATTTAAGAGTATAAACATTGAGTTGAGTATTTATTTTGAATTTGTCAACAAAAAATGTATTTATTTGTATAGGCGTATTAGCACAAGTACTGCATAGTCTACATGAGATACTGTGGAGCACATTTGAGAGCAATAATCAAACTTAAACCAAGTTATCTAAAGGAACAGAAATCAAATTCATAAAGAGCTAATTAAGAGCCATTTAATTACAAGTCAATTCACTACCCTTTTGTGTAGTTTAATTAATTGCTTGCAATGTGGCTGCATGCTGATAAAAAAACAACAACATGTACACTACTAGTACTTGCACTCACTGCTATCCAAATAACATGAGATGGAGTATGTGGCAGGTTGGAGGCAGCAGGTGGAAAAACCATAGACTGTAAAAACACCTCCCTCCTAATATTCCTCAGCAACTACATTTCCCGTGGTGCTCTGCGCCGTGCCCAAGAATCCGTGGAAAACCGTTTGCGCATGCGTATCCAGACGTGGCAGCGGCATCATGGCCTCTTGGAACAGCCACGGGAGTCGGATGAGAGAGGCGAAAATGTTCATGTTGGTGTTGCTGGTGAGTCAAAGGAACATCGTCTGTGTGTCCGGTAAACTGCAGCCGGGGTTTCTCTCACATTCTCGCGTGGTGTGTGTGTGTATGTTCGTGAAGGCATCCAGGAGAGGGGAAAACAAAAAATCCAAATCGCTTTTCCCCGCGTCTCCTAGCCTGTCCGTGCAGGAGGTAAAGTTGACAGCCCTTGACTGAACTTGGTGCTCAAATTTAACTAGCTGGTAGTAATGTGGGTGGTATGCGGTTGTTGTGGCGCAGGTAAAATCACTAAACGTATTTATATAACTGCCCACATACTCAGCAGTTTTCTGGCCAACGGTCGGTTGTGTACACGGGGTCCCTCCCCTGTGTGAGAGCCATAACTAACGTCCAGTGAACACGGTAACCGTTACTGTTAAACTCGGGGGACCTGAGGAGCTAACTTACCTCTGTCTAGCTTTATATTTCAGTTTCAAGTTTTAAATGTTCTTAGTTTCATTCATGCTCTAGCCTAGGCTGTCTTTTATTAACACAGAATGAGTCACAGGCACGGAAACTCATCTGTTCAGTCAACCGAGATTGTAAGGGGAATTGAAAGTTCATAAGTTTGTAAGTTATTCAAAAAGTGTCGGCCTCTCTGGTGGGTGTGAGTTAGTAACCGCAGCTATCTCTGTTATATATACATACATAACATAACAGAAGTGCCCTTTGGAAGAAGTACCTTCCATGTCATGTGATTGTAAGACTGTAGTTAGGCAGCATAAACTAATCTTCACTGTCACTTTTGGTTTACAGTGAACAGCAGTTAAAGGTTTAATTTATTACTCTTATCTTAGGTCTATTTTTTAAATGGTCAAGAAGTAGTAAAAACATGATTTCCCAGAGTCCAAAGTGACATCTTCAAATTCCTCCAGTTCAAAACCCCCGAATATTCAAAACAAAGTGAATATTTGGTATATTTGCTACACTTTGTAAATGTAGGGTAAATATTTTTAACACAAGGTTCACTTATGCAGCTATTCCTGGAGCTTTTGACCATATCCATCAGTCCTCGTCCGGGAAGAAACTTTCAGTGTGTTTCAAGTGCATGTAAGAGCAATTCAAAGTGCTCTACATAGTGATGAGAATACGTTTAAAGTTCTGACATACACTCAGCTCCCAGTTTATTACATTCACCTAATGCAGTCTGATACAGCAGTCCTGCGTGTAGCTAGGTGTACCTAATAAACTGGCAACTGAGTATAGAAGTTGACCCATTCCTGCTCAGCTTCCTGTTGCACAGCAGCCTATGCAAACAAGGGTGGTGCTTGGGTGTGTATGTACGGGGCCCTCTGTATACATTTGGATAGTGACACTATATGATAGTATTAGGGCTGCAACAAACGATGATTTTCATTATCGATTAATTTGTCAATTATTTAAACGATTAATCGATTAGTTGTTTGGTCAATAAAATGTATAAAAATATCAATCAGTGTTTCCCAAACCACAAGATGAAATCCTCAAGTCTCTTGTTTTGTCCACAAACCAAAGATATATTCAGTTTATTGTCATAAAGGAAGAAAGAAACCAGAAATATTCACATTGAAGAAGCTGAAATCAGAGAATTTGGACTTAATGTCTTTAAAAAACAAAAACAATTAATCGATTACCAAAATAGTTGACGATTAATTTGATAAAAGATTATTGTACGATTAATCGAATAATTGTTGCAGCTCTAGATAGTATATACCCCAGTTTAAGAGGACCAGATTTCTTGCACAGGATAACATAACTTTATTCATCCCATTTAATACTTGGTTGTTTATCCTTTACAATCAAGCACACAACCATGTAAACGAGGCTAAATTAAAGTCTGTAGCATGAGAATCTGTATACTTAAGTGAACAAGTCAAAATATCCCAGATACAGGTGTGCACATCTTCTGCACTTGTCTGACTGAATAGTGAGGTAATAAAAAATAATTGTATACATTATAAAAGCAACAGATTCCAAACACTGCTAGGTTTCACCTTGATATGAGGATTTGCAGTTTTATTTAATTGAAAAATAAATTAATATAATGTTTAGGTTTCAAACTTTTTTCACCTTTGGTTCAAGGATATTATGATGCACTTTTCACTATTTAAAAAAATAAAATATACAGAATATTTAAAATGCAAATATTGAAAATACAACTGAACAATCAGTCAATGATGGGGGAAACAAGTATTGGCTGCACCCCTAACAGTAACATAGTAATATCGCTATGATGCTGAGGCTAATTTGGTCCTTGTCACTACTAGTCACCCCTGTTGTCTGAGCAGGTTTATGTGTACTGGTGGTGTGTATGAAGAGCTAAACAACCACTTCAGCATTCTGTTGAATTGGCAGCTGTCTGGGTGGTAGAGGCCAGCCTGTTAAACAATTTGATAAAAAAAAACCTCCTCTACAGAGCCACACAACATCAAAAACCCTGAATGTTGTTTTTAGAATAATCAATATGAGTGACCTGACCTGCTTTCAGTGAGATTTTGCGAACAGATTCACAGAATAAGCAGGGTTTGCAGCCATGGAGGGAATGGCTATTGAGCTAAACCAGGCACATCTGGGTCGGCTGTGGCTCAGTTGGTAGAGTGGGTCGTCTTCTGATCGGAGGGTTGATGGTTCGATCCCTGACCATGTAGGCAGCCTACATGTCGAAGTATCCTTGAGCAAGATACTGAACCCTAAATTGCTCCCGATGCTGCGTTCATCGGTGTGTGAATGAATTCCCAATGGTGGCAGGTGGCACCGTTTAGGGTAGCCTCTGCCACCAGTATGAATGTGTTTGTGAACGGGTGAATGAGCGCATGCAGTCTGTAGTGTAAAGCGCTTTGAGTGGTCGCGAAGCAAAAAGAAAAGCTATATAAGTGCAGGTCCATTTACCATTTACCAAATCTCAACATAAAGGATTACCATCAAACTGCACAGAGAAACAGTGAAAGTCATCCATTCAAACCTCAGAAAACAAACTTCTCAAACATTTAATGTTTTTTAGACTCAAGCAGTTGTACCTAAGGGTGTAAGGAGATATTGATTTATAATGCTAAACTGATTCAATGATCGAAAATCCAATGTTAATGATACAAAGGGAAAACATTGATGCATATATTCTTTAAGGTACGCCTTTATTTCGTGATTTGCACCAGTAGTTGCACACTGTTTCAAACCAGTAAATATCCAATGAAAAAATAAGTAAACAAGACTGTATCTTACTAGACTTACACCATCTTTCACTTTCATTTTTCATACTCCATTTTTTGCTGACACATTTTGGTCAATACAAAAAAGTTTGGATATACACTCTCATCCCAACAGCAGCTGGGTAGCATGTTAATGGGCTCAGCCTGTCCCCTGACTTTCATCGCTGGTAGCTGAAATGTGATTGTTGCTAAAGCTGCTAATTGTTTGCTCCTCTGCTCATTTGAGAGCTAAGAAGCCCCTAAATTAGCTATCTGTGTGTCGGATGCTGCGTGGCTACCTCTCGAAAATTAGCCACTACACACACACCAGCACACACCTGACTGGCTCATTAGTCGGACGAAACTCAAGGCAAGTCCTTGACAAACGCTGTTGTGATTTTTGCTGATTCAGTAATGCACCTAGAACTGGATGCCATTTTTTAAGCAGATTTGTCACACCAGATGGAGGGTGTGGGCTTGTAAGCAGGGGCTGGGCACCTGCTGCTTAGTAAGTGCCACATTTTTTTACAGCAACGTGACGGGACATAGTACCTTTATGGCAGATAAAGAAGGTCACTGTATAAAGCACTAATGCATTCCCTGAGAAAACTCTCTCTGTGTGTCTGTCCTCCAGTAAGTCACATGCATGGTCGATGATGACAGAATTTCAGGTGGATTACAATTATGAGATTGATTTTTTTCTTCTCGAGAGGTCACGCTTGGTACATGCCAGTTGACATTTAAGCTGTTTTGACCGCCATCACAAAGCAGCTTTTGTGGCATTTGAACAGAGTCCAGGTCTTGAGCACGCTTGCAACACTGGATTTGTCAGGGTCATTTTTAATTAACTCTTAATGTTGTGAGTCTCAATATCACCTCTAGTATACTGAGGCTTAAAAAAAGCCTTTTCTCTGTGTAAGCTTTTAGTCCCTCTCTCGCATTCCTGCTGCAGTCTGATATCTGTGTAACTGTGTGAGAAATGTCTTTGTGTGCATTTCACCAAATTGTGCTCCTCTCCATTGATTTGCTTTGTACCAGTGAGGCCATCCTACTGTAGTGTTAAGAGGTAGTGATAATGTGGAAAGACAGTGTTGGGAAGGTGCAAGTGCAGAACCATCATTATGCCTCAAACAGTGTTGGCAGAGTGAGTGAAGCCTCCACAGCTGTCATGGTACATGGCTCTGTGATTGGTGGTTATTGGTGGGCTTTCTCTGTATTGGTCACCAGCCAGCTGATATGGGGGGCAAATTGTCTTGAAGCAAAAATGTTGTCCTTAAGTCAAACTAAAACTGTAAAATGTAAGCAAACAATATTCACTTAAACTGATATTCATCTTTTCACAGTGGATTTAGTAACATGTTTCAATTCTTTTGACAATGAAATAATTTGGACATTAATTCTCAAAATTAAAACAGTGTTTGTTTGTACTTGTGATTGGAATAATAACAATAAATCAAACAATTAAACAGGGAATTGATTGAACAGCTTAGCAAACAGAAAATTAAATGGTAAGGTTTGCATTATGTATTTATAAATTGGTTCTTGGTTTTGATCTTTAAATTTATTTTTTATAAGAGTAAGAAAAACATAAATTCTGTTGTCATATTAATACTAACTTGAATATTATTAAATTTGCTTTTTGTGTATTACACAATCTGTACATTTCTTGACATTACAAAGGCTTGTAATGTCACATCAACATGGTTCTTGTATCTCTGGAACAATGACACTCTCTGTTGTCCATTGTCCAGATATCTTTGCATTTCTCACATGCCTGCTGTGCCAAACGCCTGAAAACAAGAAAAAACAACTGAGAAAAAAAGGTCAAGGGATTAGTGAAGCAATGGCCTCAAACTACAGCCTCTTAAACATGAGGATTTTCTTTTTCATTTCATATTATTGGAAAATTAATTCCTTTTAATGTTTCAACAGCTAATCCAACAAATTATGCACACCACAATGGGCTTGGTAACTTTTAATTGGTATTTGTAATTCTTGTGTCTTTATTGAGCCAAACTATAAATTGAAATAATAATCAAGCATGGATCAATAGAAAATAATAATTAATCGCAACCCTTCATTGAGTGAAATACTAATTTCTGGTAATGTGCTGCTGCTTACAGGTTGCAGCTGGATTTTGTGTTCCATTTAAGGCAGGTTATGTTATGTCAGGTTTGGTCTACCTGATGGCAGCCTAATTATTGCCCAACCCTGCTGTTGTAGTGTGTTGGCTTGGCTCTGGAATGATGGTGGCCGTCAGCGGCATCGTTTTATCCCATGTACTGTCATAGTAGACGACAACCAACGCCACGCCTGGCTCGCCTCACATTGTCCCAACAGAAGGACTAGCAGGCCAATAGGAGTGCTCTTCAACTGTAAACATGACAAGGTGAAAGATAAAGATGTTGCTGCAGGTGGAACTGTGAAATTGATGAAAGATTGAAGTCAAGTTCATTATACACAATGTTTGTTGACATTAATAAGTCCATCCCTAGCACCTTCTTCGCAACAGATCGGACACAGTAAAAATCTTGAAAATCTAAACCTGGTGTTATAATGGATAACAATAGACTGCTGAGTGCATCATGGATTCAGTGTCAGAAACTATGTGCATATTCATGGTTTTACATCACACTTAGTGATAGTAGTAAGTCAGTTATTAAAAATTCTAAGAAAAAAATAGATTATGTCCTTATTTTTTTTCACGAAGAGGGCACAATGAGCTCTTTGTCCTTGAATCCATAGAGATGGACCTTCATAACATCACTAAGTTAAAAGAGTGAATCAGGAACATGCTCATATTTTGTTAGACTGAATCCACCCCCACTGTATTTTGATCCATTGTGCAGGTTTGATGAATAATAACAGCTTTAAGTTGAATACAATATTCAATGAAGCCCAGAGCTGCCACCCATAACAAACATTGAATGTGAGCTTTTAAAGGTCCCATATTATGCTATTTTGAACTATCTAGAATTGTAACGAAGATGCACTTTGAAAGGGATGGGTTGTTTTTTGTCAGGGCTCAGCACTAACTTGGTGCTAGACATCAGCTTTTGGTTGCCAAATTATTGTTGCATTTTGAGTAAATTAGTGATCTGTTAGTTTTAGATACTGATGGGTTAGTGGAACTTTTCACCCCACAGTTAACAAAAAGTTAACAACTTAATTTGCTCTGTCCTAAAACAGATGCCTTTGTGTGCCCAAGTATCACATCAATGCTAACCATTAATACAATTAAATATTACTATTTTATTTATTGTGTGGTGCATATTTGTTGTTCCTATAACCAGGCAACTGTCATTGTCGAGCCCTGACTTTGTTTGATTTATTCAAATAACATAACTTATATCTCTTAAAGTTAGGACACAGAGTCAAGAAATGCACAGTCAATTTCATTGTGCAAAATGTTGTTATGCATATCTCCTAGGCTCGAAGTGTAAAACCTGTCTTCTCCTCAAGAGAGGAAAAAAAAGTTTTAGAAAATTCATGTTCTGAAATTGCATGTGAACTGAACTATTGAGAGATAACTAGACAAGTGTTTTGATTAAGACTGCTGTGATCTGATAAAAACTGAGTAGTGCTCTGCAGTTTATCATCACTTGCTCACATTTATCATTTGCAGTTCAAGTTGAAAAATTGCCATTTATTGTACAAGGCAAGCGCTCCCAGAATGGAAGGGAGCACCAACACTTGAGAGATAATTCAGAGACCATGGAAATAAATCGGATTCTCGTCACAACTATTTTTGTTATCATTTAATCATTTTTACCCTTCATATCATCTGAATGCACTCTACATAACACTGCTCTGCTTCGTTCATGTTTTCTATTTTAGCCTCCTGTGTGTGCTTCACTGTAAGAAAACTACAACTTAAACCTTCAGGATTGCAGTCATGCAGCTTCTGGGCCTGTCATTTATGACGCTTTGTGGGAAAACTGTCAGCACTGGCTGATCATTTCTATTATTGCACGTTTGCCACTAAAAGACACATGACGCACGGTTCACTTGGTGGAGAATCACTTTGTAATACAGCTATCAGCAGTGTTGGCTTGACGACAGCATCAGTGTCATTCTCAGCTGCCTCAACTGTAGGTGCAGCTATAAGCTGGTGCGTTTCATGCCACAGGAAATACTTAGAAATGTGTTTTTTGCATGTTATCACAGCTAAGTAATTATCTGTGGTTGTTTTCTGATTAATGCATGACCAGCCAGTCAGTTTGCAACGTGTTCGATAAAATTCCACGGTCCTAAACACTCAATACTTCTAAGAGACTGTGATGGTACAGGACTCTCTATTCATCTCTCTTAAGTCAAGGCTTGTGCAGAAACAGCAAAAATAAATCAGCTGTTTTGCATGCAGATCTGTATCTATGTTAAACTAAATAACCTTTTAATTAGGATAAAGACTAAATGACACCTCATCACTTATCTGCGTTGTTAAGTAGCACCACATTGTATTTTCACTTCCACATGCCATAGGCACTATTTAAGGCTGAATATCTGTTACCATTTAAGCTTTGATTTGATTATACCAGAAGGACCGTTGTAGTGAATGTTTCACAATTTATGGAGAGATTGAACAATTCAGTTAAAACCCTGTTCATTTTGCATCATTTTAATCATTCTATGCAGCCATTGGGCATCACATTTCCTATCTCACTTGGATAAGTAAGACAGCCTGCCATCCCTTCTCATCTCTTCCTAATCTTGCCCCCAGCTCCTCGCTCTCATAACCACTCAATGCCCACCTATGCAGACAAGTGCCACCTAGCAAGCCTCTAATTAGCCCACGCCTTTGCAATGTGGTTCCCATGGATCCCAAAACCAATGCTGCCACAGCTTGTGTGTATCTTGTCATCCTCAAATTAATCAGACACAGACTTCAAGTGACAAAATAATAACAGATCAACAACAGTACTTAAAAATACTGATAATTTGTCCTAAATATATAGTTTTTATATACGTATCTGGGCACTGTTTTCTGTGCCTCCTTTCTAAAGCCTTTGGTTTCTCTGTGTTAATTCAGAAATTTACTGATGTGCAAAGTTTACTGTCTTTAAGTGTCCCACCAGACTTCTCTCAGAAGAGCACCCAGTTGGGAATTAAAATTAGAAAATGAGCCCGACAGGTGCTTGTTTTCATTCCAGGTGATATCACTCATCAGGCAGGATCTGCTGAGCGAGCAAACGATGTTTGGTGTCTAATTTAGTTCTGTGTAGGCAGAAAGGAAGAGCTTTTTAATGAATGGTGATGGCACAGAGACGATTAGAATGCATGGAATTAACTTTATATGGCTTGAGTGTAATCAGTCTCTTTTTTTTCTCTTTTTTGTCGTCTTTGATTAAAGTGCAAGCTTTTCAATATGGGCTTTGTTTTTCATATTAGGTGTTTCACGTCATTAGTCAAACTACCAGTGTTTGGAAAGTCAAAGGAGCCGTTCAGGCTAATCACGCAGATGCACCCACCTGTTGCCTACTTTGAAGCCACCTTTAATACAGGTTTATACTTGAAACAACATCCTGTCCTGTTTCCATAGAGTAGTAGTTGAAAAGAAATCAGTACCTTTGCAGTTTTGACACTCTTATCCACTTCTGTATAAATGTCAATTAAAACTGTTGATTTTGTTTATGGCAATTGCAAGTCGAAGTAAAGATATATTACAATAGCTCTCGGCTCCTGGTGCCACATTGACATTCTGATTCAGAGTGCTGAACAGCTGCAGCGTTACAAGATTGTAGCTCTGCATCCAACTCATTTCACTTATATCAAACGCATATTGATGTATTTATTTCCCACATAGCTTGTGACATTTTAATTTTATACCCGTCTTAAGGTCCAAACCCTGGCAGTGGCCCCTAAAGTTTAATTACAACCAACATAAATTTGTCAGTAAATTTAATTTATTTAACAGTAAAACACAAACAGGTTAAAGTCTGCGGAGCATGAACATGCATTTTCGTTGCATTCTGCGCACAAGTGGAAACAACTGTGTAAAGTATACTAATGCCACCTTTGTTCCTCTACTCTTTACCTTTTTCATCACCCAGATAAATTATAAGACCGTTTGTATGTATGTGTGTGTTTCAACAGGTGTGGCTGCTGCCGGTGTTGGAGGCAGTGAAGGTGTCTCCTCTCATAGAGAAGGTCAACGACCACAAAGACTTCAAGAAGCTGCTCAGGACGAGAACCAACGTTTTGGTGGTCTACACCAAGACAGGTTAGAAAAGAGACATCCACTCTTATTGGATACTTTTTGCGAGGAGCTGTAGAAAAGCATTTATTTAGTTAAAATTAGCTGTCAGTGATGTTCTGTTATATTCATTGCTACATGAGCATCCACATTGTTTCTTTTAAGGAAGGACACAGGGACAGCAATCCTGCAACACCATCATAGTAAGGGCTCAAGGATAAAGCTTGTTATCTGAATGACTCTCGAACAGCTTGTCACTGTGGAGGTCATAGTGGAGTGCTGGAAAATCAAATGTTATTTTATATCTTATAACACAGAAATTTCATAGACATACAATATGTAAGCCAACATTTTTAACAAAATACCAGCAAAACAAAATACCCTCTTGAATTTGTCTTGTACGTATTCCTTGAAGAGTAAGGTATGCTTTCAGTGCTAATGACTTAACAGTAGCATAATCACAGACAAAAAATATCCCTTTATCATCAGAGGAGGTAAGTGTGAAACATTTTCAAAGTGGATACGTTGGCAGCAGTCACCACCTTCAAGATGTGCAAAGTGAGAAAACAGAATAAATAATTTGTTACAACAGTAGATAATGGCGCGTGCGTGCGTGCTTGCGTGCGTGTGTGTGTTCCAACATAAAAAAATAAATTTTAAGTTTGGAAGATGCTAAATTTGTCTGTTGTTTACAATGTTAGGGGTATGCTTGAATTTTAAAATGCTCCTTGAAAAATTATCTGGTGTTTGGTTCTTGTGTTCTCTTCTCAATTGTTGCCAAATAGGTCCTCTGTTGATCCTTTACTCTGAAAAATGACAAGCATTAAATAATCATGTTCAAACATACAGTCAACGTTGATTGAAACAAAGTGAGGATATACATTTTTGGTGGGGCAAAATTAATTCCATAAACATATTTATTTGCAAAATAATAAAGATATAACAATAGAGATGTGATGATAAAGGTTGAATGAGTTTGGACAAGTTTTATTAAGATACCTGGAAAGTGCTTGAAAAAAACCCAACAAGGTAATTTCACAAACTGAAACTATCAAGTTACTGATGTAAGATGACATCTAAATACTAGGGGTGTGACGAGATCTCACAAGATTAAACTCGACGATATTTGTTGTTGCGTTGAAAATCAGTCTCGCGAGATTTGTGACTTATCCAAACTTCTATTTGTGACCTGTGGGGGCAGTAAAATGAAAAGAAGAAGAAGAGGAGGAGAAGCAGAAAGCAGCCAGAATGATGTCGCAGGGGCCGGCAGCCCCTTAAGAAGAGTAAGAACGAATCGAAGCGGCACAGTCCTCCTGCAGCAGTCTCTCCCAGCTGCAGAGCCGGAGTCTGCAAATTGCTAAGAGGCTAACAGTTAGCTCTGTAGCAGTACAGTGTGTATGTGCTGCTGCTGCAGGAGGTGTTCACTTAGCGATCTGTGTTTGTTTACAACAAGCACCGGACACTCTGTGCGCAGTAGTGATGCCAGTTATTTCAAGATCGCTATGTTTATGATAATTAGCCATGCTGCTTTGTTTTGATTAGCTGCTGATGTTGTGCAGGTAGCGACGGCGGCCACAGTTGCGTCTCCCGTGTGTAATCCCTCGTGTATGTAATCACGGTGGAAACTGTCGCTAAGCCATTACCCGATGATAGAAAACTATAAGTCACCTCCGGAGTCTCATTAATCCCTTTGGGGGATTAAAATTTTTTATAAATAAAAAAATAAAAATTAACTTTTATAAATTTTAGTTTTAGTTTCAATTTGTGGAAGAAGAAGTTTATTAAAAGCTCATGCTTACATCATGCATGTAAAGAGTTATAATACAACATTTCAAAATGCATGTGCAACTCGGTTAAATAAAAGTCTGTTGGTCCAGTCATATATTTTGTCATTGTAGTTTTCTTAAAATCTCGTCTCGTTCTCGTGAACCCAATATCATGTCTCGTCTCGTCTTGTCTCGTGAGCTGAGAGTATCGTCACACCCCTACTAAATACCATTTTCTTCAATTGTGGAGTATTGCACAACAAATTTAACATTATGGACAAAAAAATAAGGTGCACAACTAGAGCAAAATAACTTAATAGCTGTGCATCAGGGCAGTTAATTATCTTCATTGGTATGTCACAATTTAGCTTTAATACTATATTATTACAGTAAATTCAATCCTATTTATGTTGGTCACCCTACTGTAAGAAAAGATATGCACTTGCTCACTGACAGTTTAAACAAATCTGATATAATAAATTACATGACATCTTACCCCAGTATCTATAGATATATTTAGGATTCATGTTTTCAGCTTGCAGCCTCCTTCAAAATGATAATCGCAGTGGTCTATCTCAGTAATGAACTTGGAAATACTCATAGAATTAGAGAGTTGTCGTTAAATAGGGAATAGAAGACTTTATGCAGTCAAACAGAGTTATAAAGCAGCGTTTTCTTCCAACCATTAGGGAACCCTAATGCACCCCAGTAGATTTTAATTCCATTTTCATTTGCATATTTCTGAGAAGGAGAGGAATGCACTCAGCAGGCTTGTAGATGAAGCTGCTTAATATTACTAATTTTTCCCTCCCATGCCTCAGTAAGCAGCAAAGGGCTCTCAGAGCCTCACAGCCACAGATTTATTTGTTTCATAATTCATGCCTCACATCAGCCTCGGTTAGGTCATTGGATAAGGCTTCCATGTATCGTGCTCTAATTAATCATTGGTAGTGACCTCACAGAGGCATTCCTTCTTTAAAGACACCAAAGGTCCCCCTCCTCATGCAGGTTGTCTGCCACAATGGTTTAATGTCTTCGTTACCAACCAATGATCTGATCATTTTAAGCCGTGTCACATTCATTCCCTCTCAAGGGACAGATTCGCCATGTTCCCTACGCATCACCAGCTTCCAACCAGTCACTCACATCCCTGTTGAGTTTTGCTCTAGTTAGCACCTATCAAACTTTAAAAGGAAGCTTCTTAGAAAATCCACCAGCTAGTATCTGCTCCATAAATGGTAATAAACAGACACTGAATTGCCAGATGTTTTTGTTACCGACCCCATGTAAGGCGGGACCCCGGGGAGTCATGTCAATGCCCCTAACTCTAAATATAGCCTTGGCCTGGAGTGTTGAGAGGAATTGTTCTCTTTATGCTGTGAATATAACACATTTGGTTTCGAGGGGGAGTATAAAAATGATGTATTGTGTTACACAAGGACTAGAATATTAGCTTTTGTTTACTTTACTCACAGGAATCTACTTTGCTTGCCATATCTGATGAAAATCAGTAATATTACTGTGCGTGTTATTATAGCTGGTACAGTTTATTACACACTAGTTTCTCCTCTTTCCTAACTCAGAAAGCAACCTGCTCAGCTCAGCCATTTTCTCTCTCTGACACGGTAGATTGTGCAAGTCTCCAGTGGTCGTGAACTCTACATGTCGTCCATGAGTGTTCAAAAATGCTATTCATTATGGCTCAGAATATGGTAGCGAGCAGCATGCAGCAGGTATAAACTCCAATTCGCCAAAACATACCTGCTGTGCTTCCTCCGTTTGCTGAAAAGTTAGTCTGCTTCAGTCTTTGTACCACTATATAATCCTCCCATCCCCTGCTTAGTCACACTATTGTAAGATGTTGAAAGCTGATGTAACTTAAACCCCCTCCCTGAACCCATCCAGTGAAAGGTATTAGAAAACCCTCTTCTATCACCCCTCCATCCCAAACTCAGTGATCTCTTTCTTCAGCGTTCGGTGCTTTAGTAAGACATTGAGCTCCACTGTAACTCAATTCCACTTCACTGTGTCTGACATGACAGTGTCCTCTGTGTCTCGAAGCTCTTGGTTGTCCTCGGCTATTGAACGGTTTTGGTGACAAGGCTGACCATGTTTTTTTCTCTGTGTGTGCAGCTACATCAGGGGACTCCTACCTGAAACTGCTATCAGATGTGGCCCAGACGGTAAAGGGCCAAGGGACCATTGCCTGGGTCAACTGTGGGTAAGTAATGGGATGATTTTTAAAAAACACTTTGTTGGACTTCTTCTCCCTCCATCACACCCATTGACTCCCTGTCTTTTTTTTTAACATTACGGCCTCTTTTGTACAAGGCATTTTCTGACAGCAGTTATAAAGAGAGAGCGATTTACTTGTCCCAAGAATGTCTCTACTGCCATCCATCTGCACAATTTATGGCTTTTCCACTGGGCTGTAAATGGCCCTGTTCCACTGGTTCTATTGTAAGGGTGCAATATGACAGCAGGCCACTCACTTATTGGAGCTATTAAAGCTCTGGGTCTAATGTGTTACATCTCTTGATACCATTTAAGTTCTCCCTTTTGTGTTTATTTTTTCGAAAATGGTAAATTGATAATGACAGCACATGCTTAATGCTGTGTGATGTTTCTCTGCCCTCCAAGGGTGAAGCCAAAGATAATGTTTCATGTCATTCTTTGTCAGATTATCTGTGTTTTTTTTTCTTTCGTTTGAATTGGTTCTATGCCTCCCATCAAGAGGGCTTTCTGTGTTGTTAGTATCTCTGATTAGTGGTGTCAGTTGTAGTGCTGAAGCGATTTGTCTTTTGTATTTTTGATACCAGCAACAAAACAGTGAATTTTCAATACCCTGCTTTGAGTTTTTTCTTTTTTTTTTTACAAAAGCCTTTCTATATTCAACATTGTAAACAAAACTTCTCTCTGGTAAATGTCTAAACAAAAGGACCTGCACTGGAATCCAGCCTTAATTAAACAGTAAAATTACTTATTTTTTGCACAATTATTGTTAAAATCGGGAACTCTCTCACCGGAGACTAAATAAACAAGACCATGAATCAGATCAGACATTTAATACCAACCTCATTTTCTAATTAATCAGCAACTATTTCAATAACCCTTTAAATAATGTCCCATTTTAAAGCAAAAATGCCCAACATTCTCCAGCTTTAACAAACCTAACTGTCTATTTTTAGGATGAAAAAACTAAAAAGAAAACAAGCTATTTGAAAATTGGACTCTAGGAATGTTGGTAATTTATCTTTCAAAGTAATTTTCTGACATTTCCAAGACAAAACCGTTAATAAAGGACGGTTAAATACCTAGAAAATAATCATAATAAATAAGTAAGAATGCCAGATATTTGCTTTTTTCAAATGATGCAGTTTTCTTTGTCACTTTCACATCATTGTACATTGAATATTTGAGGGGTTTGGACTGTTGTTTTGACTAAAACAATGTGTTTGAAGGTGTCAGTTCTTAGTTATGATGTTCTTTGATGACAAAGGCATTTATCAAATAATGAAAAAATATCAAACAGGTATTCAATAGAGTTAAAACAGCAGCCATTAGTCACAGCTCTTCTCATACGGAAATAAAATCATTATTTCGTTATTTTCATACCACACTCACTCCTTCCCACTAAACAATACTGTCATCTGTCTCTCTGGAGCACATCTATCTCCAGCCCACACTGTGGAAATGTTTACATTAAGCAAATGCAAGATCCTTCCAAGACACCGGCGAGGATTGTTTTCTCAAAGCACAGCTTGCTTTGCTCCCCAGTGATCTGACTTGGGCTTGTTGTTCTTTCTGCCCTTCCACATCTTCAGTTCCACTTACTTTATTTAATTTTTTTTACACCTGTCAACCCATCAACTGCATGAACCGTCTTTCACACCAGAGAGGAAAGGATGTATCATGAAACAGGAAACTCTGAGGAAGGCAGTAACTCCCCTTTGACACCTAGTGCTCATTGCAGCATTCACAATCTCTCTCAAGCTTATCCGGGATCGAAAAATGGGCGGACAGAAAAGAAGAGAAACTAAACACAGAAGGAATTGTCAGAAGTTTTGGTGTCCGTGTTTCTCTTCAATTACACTCCATGATGCATGTGCTTTTGTACTGTTTACTTTTTATCTCAGTTACTGTTTTTGTCTGGGAGAGTATGATATCATCTCTCTCGTCCTTCACCAACAACTCTAGCATGCTAGAGAGTGTGCTAACGCTAAGCAGAGATTTACTGGGCCAGATTCTTGCCAGGGGAGCTAGAGCGAGCCGGGTTCATCACTACAGGACACATGGATCTGGTGCCAGGATCTGTAGAGGAGCATTGTGCTATTTGGCATAATTCCGCACCATCTCAAACGGGCCGGGTCCAAATCGAAGCTCCAGCTGCGAGCTCATGCTGGACAGAGGGAGAGAGAGAGTAGAGCGCATATCACAGCGTGAGAACGGTCAGCCCTGCCAAGGAAGAAGGCCACCAAGGCCAGAATGACACACTTTGAACAGATGACAGGCACCTGAGTGTTGGCCAACTGGGATCTACCAGAGGGAAGGATGATCTCATACAGGAAGGGAGTACAGGACGTTGCTGCCCTGCTCCCATTCTTATAGAAATTCAGAACTTACATGGGGCATGGTTAGAATCATGGTCTTCTATGGATCAATGGGAATAGCAGAGAACAAACAAGCACAGCACGGATTAGGATTTGTGTTTTGGAAGAGTAATGATTAAATGGCATGCAGGGCTTCATCCTCTTTGCATGATGAATCCATTATTAATCCTTTACAAAAAGGACTCTGTTGACTTTGGTTTAATTCAACGTTTTGACTCCAATTATTTTTTCTTTTTTTTAATGATTGGCTATTTGGCCAGTATCTTTAGTTGGGTACGTCTAACAAAATAACATGTCACAAAAAAAAACAAAAAAGGTACTTATTCTCTTCTGAGTCTTAAAAACATTTTTTCATTGGTAAATGATCACAAAAAAACAGCAAACCAAAGTAGTAATAATAAATAATAAAATATATCATTCAACAATTTGTATTCATATATATATGTATGTGTAACAATACATCATTAAAATGTCTAAAAAAAAATCTAGACCTGTGTTATATATTCTGTTGAGTTGTGAGCTCACATTATCCCAAATGTTTCCAATGGTGTTCAAACAAAGGACATACTCCGTGTCCATCGCCTGTCATATCATATCCCTTTTGCATTGGGTACCAGAAGTTGTCATAAATTGGTTGTTTTTCAAACAGGATAAAGGATTTTAGTCATTGGACATCTGGAGTTATTAGAGAAACGAGCTAAGAGAATTCTTACTGGAAAGCTGACTGCAATGAGGACATTGTCTATCTTGTTGTTTTAATCCATACATCAACATACATCCCCTTGCGTCAGAAAATTAAAAATTACACATTTAAATCTCCTAGAATCAAATTCAACTGGCAAACAATCCTGAGTGAAGATCAAGATAGAATACATTTGTTCATTCACTGAATCAAACAGCATTTCAACACAATTTCTGACAAAAGTACACTGCTCCATGGTTATACTGTTATTAATTAGCCTTTTTGAACTATTGGAGTTGTAGTTTTTACTTCAGAGAAAAAAATGAAAAAGTATGCTTTTTATTTAAATGATTATTCAGTACCAGTTCAGTTATTGCAGTCATTTTCTTCTACTTATGTGGTGTGTAATGCATTTTCTAGAATCATTGCACTGTCTTCTCTGAACATTATGTCTTGGTCTTAATAGCACATGATTGGCCAATAGTTATCCTTAGCATTTACTGTAGCTGTAGCAGTTTATAATATCCTCACTTTATCTATTTATCAGCACCTTATAACTTCTCATTAGCCTTCTTTCCCTGCTCAGCCTCAACTAATAATACACACTTCACAGTAATAAATCTGCTCATTGCAGAGTTGGAGCTGACGCACCAGCTGACGTTACCCTTGAGACGAATGCCCAAAAGTTGTGCTCATTCGGTGGATGGGTCTCTGATGAACTGGCATTCGTGGCCTTTGTTCTTTTTGTACTGAACATTATGTTAGTGAGTCATTCCAACTTCTCTGGGCTTCCATGTGTTGTGCCATTGAAGAGTAATGCTGTGTCATTGGTTGATTTACAGAAACTGCCGTTCACACACATAATGCCATGCAGCCTTTTTCTCTGATTCAGTCTTACTGTGTTTGTATGGCCAAATGAGTCAGAGGCCGAAAGCTCATTTCTATTGTTATACTGGTTACTACCAAGGTGTGGGACCTTTTTTTACATTTTTCCAAACAGTGCCAACTCTTTAGTAAAACATTTTGTCTTAGAGGGATACTGGTTGAAAGATGTAAATGCCATGCTCCATTGCTACTCGACCTAAAAATCAATCATAAATTTAATGTAGTGTAAATTGCAAATCTCAACAGTTGCCAAATACAAAAAAAAAAATACTCTTGACTCTTGAGTATTAGCAAATGATAAAAAATAAAAAACATCCATCTAGGGGGGTCTGGGGCCCCCCCGGGAGAACATTTTGTACATTTTATAATATGTTAGCTCATTTATTTGTTTATCTGCTTATGGTAAAAAGGAAGGATGTGTATTATTTCTCTCTTTCTCTGATCTGTAACAAGACTATGTAGAACTGGGAGAGGGGAGGAGGGGATAAGGGGTTGTTGTTGTTGTTGTTTTTGGAAAAAGAAAAAGTCCTTATTTCTCATTGTATGTACTTTTGTCTGTCAAATGAATAAAAACATTTTTTTTAAAGAAAGCTGTAAATGCATTTTCACATTCATCTGGTATGAACAGTTAGTGCCTGAGACAAAAGAGCAAGAACAATCCTTTGTGTTACTGCAAAGTGCAGTGCAATTACATTGGCAGCAGTCTGTGAGAACATTACAATAAAGGTAAAATCAGACAAAAAATAAACACAAAAATAAAAAAAGTTAAGGACTAAAGTTCACAAAGCAGAAAATAAAATGCTTTGATGTATGCAGCAAACTGTCCCACTTTTTAATACTTTGTAGAAAGCAGGAATACAATTTTTTCATACAAATCTGTAGAGTCTGGACAAATGTTGATTGTCTGGGCTGATGCTGATACTAAAATAAGGGGGTAAGATATACAACATTATTTGCTAATGTATTAAACATTAATGTTGCATTCCTATTTATGTTGTAACTTTAAGGTAGATGGGTAAAGTTGATTTATAAGTTTGCTAAGATATGTTCCAAAATGCTAATTACTTTTCTTGACAGCAGTATTTTGCTTCATTGAATAGATTAACATCATGTCCCCTGTGTTGAATGACATAAAAGGATTCACATTGCTGCAGTTTTTACCAGATATGCTCTGATTGGATGTCCCAAGGCTATCCAGGCATTTTTTTTTGATTAATCTGTGTCCTTTAGCTGTCAAAACTGCTGCATAACACACCTTTTAGGAAATTGAAATCAGGCAATTTTAGTTTATAACATGACATAATGCATGTCATTGAGCAAGACAGCTAATGCATCGTTGCCCTCATTTTGTATGTTTTCAGTTGCGAGTAAGTTGGTTGTCTTTAGGATTGCTATTACTTTGTCAAGTTATGCAAACCTTTATACATGACAACTAATAAACAAAATCCTTTTCAGTGTTTCGGGTTAAAGAGGGCTCTTGTCTACTTTTTACTGGTTAGGGGTTTCCTTGACATGATCCCCCATATTGGGCTCATTGAAGACATCGTTGTCTTCACAGCTTTTGTCACTTGTGGCATTGTTTCAACGAGTAGCAGTCTGGTTTTCAATCGGATGACTGATTGTCACCTCTAGATACGTGTCGAGGTCACATCTGCTCCTGCCATGTCCCGACCGGTGCCATCTGCCTTCATGAGTCAGCAGAATATGGCATTAAGCACATGGCCATTACCTGAAATACTGCCTGCCAACACATGCACACCGCTCTGCATATAATGCAAAACTGTACTGAACATATAATTGGCTCGCTGTGGGTCTTGGAGCCGTAATTGAATTCCACCTCTTTGTATTTATTAGCATCCGGCCCTCTTTCCACCAAAGATCTCCCTCCATTTCTCTCGCTCTCTCTCTAAATGTATGCATACCTTTTATTACAAAAGAAGCAGAGTACCATGTGCTACTAATATTGCAACACTGTAGCAGCGGTGATGTGTGTGTAGGTGGCTGGACGATTTATTTCCTTTCCAACTATGTTCTGTTTTTTTCAATTACAGAAATAATCCTCTATACAGCAGAGAATTTCTGTCTGACAAGCTGTACAGTACAGGTTATAATCAGCATTGCATTCCCTTTGCAGATTTATGTTTGTGTATGCATATTGAAGCAACTAATAAGTGGAGCAGAGAGCCTTGTTTATATTGCGCTGTACACATGTTTAGATTGAGCTCATGAAATGTTAATGACGTTATGTGTTCATGCAGCATCCTCTCTCCTCCTTTCTTAATTCAGTTCACTGAAGCATTATTGAGACAGTGTGAAAAATGAACATCATCCATACTTAAACAGAATTAAGTACACAATACAAACAATTTATATAAATAATTATATTATTGTGGATTATGAAAAGCAGTTACTAAAGAAAGACGGTTTGTGTATTTTATATAAAAAATAAAGACAAGTAGGTTGGATGAAAAGATGCAGGGACAGGATATGAGCTTTAGACAGATATATAATTTTACTGGTTCTTCTGTCAAATTTACAGTTTTACCATGGAGAGTTTAAGTAGTGCTGTTTTTTTATTGGACATAAAAGAAGGACTCATTTTTTTAACGACGAATTACTCCAATAGCTAATTGGTGATAACTGATTATGGAACATATAGTTCAAAAATATAAATAGCTTTTATAGATATAGTTTATCAAGTGGGCAAAATAATTAACTATTTGATTTTAGTCAAATTTAATCATTGTATCATCCTAGGATAGAGCAGATTACATCATGTTCCCACCTTTTTTTTATGTAAAGAAATGTATTTTGTATTTTGCATTGTTCTATGGATGCAAAGTGCTTTTATGAATCGTTTGGTCAAATTGTGGAATAATCTAAAACATTACTTTTTTTTATTTCTCTCTCAGAGACTCGGAGGGCCGTAAACTCTGTAAGAAAGTGAAGGTGGACCCGAGCTCCAAACATGGAGGAGCAGAGCTGCTGCATTACAAGTGAGTAACCAGAAACTCAACCGGCTTGTCAGACACTTTTTCACACCTCAGTGCTTTCTGGAAAGTAATACTGTGTTCGCACCTTAAGAAGCATGTTGTTCACCGTTTACTCCTGGTGTTGTGAGCACTGTGCCTGGTGTGTGTTGCAGAGATGGGACGTTCCACACAGAGTACAACAGGCCCGCCACCTCCAAGGTGAGTGCTCGGCTAAAATACACAAGCTTTCAGCTCAAGTGAGCATGTTCTTCTTGTGTCTGTCTAGTGTTTACTAATAGCTCATCACATTAATAGTATTCATTATTTTCCCGGCCATTAACCATATTATACTTTACTTTGTGCAGCCCAGTGTGTCTGTGTCCATTTAATGTGTTAATTTAGAAAGATAAGAGCAGCTTCACTCTGCCTGTTTTATTAAGAGTGAAGATAATAAATTTAGGGAAATATATAAATGTAAGTTATTTGGCTGATATTGCAATTCATTTAAATTCTGATTAGTTTCTGTATCTATGGTCTACATACCAAGTAAAAAAATCACAGTTTTAACCAGCAGCTGGTCGCATCTTAAGATTTGTTCATTATCTAACAGAATTTTTTATGATTGCCTGGGGCAAATGTAGTGCATACATCTAATATTTCTACAGACTGGCCAGTGTCCTAGCATTCTGTAGGATAGGGCATCATACTTAACATACATTACATCCAATGAAAAACAAGAGGATGATACCATGAGGGCCACTACCTTGTCTGGCAAACCATCCTTGACTGTGAAAATTAGCTCCAGCTTACTAGCTACAATCTTAATTTGAGCCAGATTAATCAACAGTCACTAACTAAAACTACCCTCTTTACCTGTAAAACACAAAATTATAAGTCTTGTAATTAAAATACTTTAAAATCTAGTTTTAACATTTAACATTAAAAAACATTTCAGCCTTGATTGAGATTCTCTAAAATATATAGAAGGTACTACTTCTGTTGGTTTCATTTACAAGAAACCCATCATCAGGAAGTCTGAGAGCTATAACTCCTTTGTTTTTGACTGTTATGATTTTATTATTCTGCTTGCTATTGTTTTGCTCATATTTCTTTCCCTGGCAGATGGAAAGGCCTCTAAAACAATAAAACACCAAAAGTCTCAGTTTAAACCATTACAAAGTAATCCTGATAATAACATCATCATCATTAAATATTCCGCTTGTGTCCACGCTGTCATTGTTGTAGCGCTGCTGAATGAAATATTTCCTGCTGTTGCCACCGCAGACATATGGTTCATTATATTTACATGGAGTTTTACCAAGCCCATTACCAGACACTTACAGGTATTGAAATAACTTCGACACCTCTTGGATGGACGAGCATGTTGGTCTATATGAGCTTCCATCTGGCACGGCCTACAGTGTCGCCTCTACTAAATTTAGGAGCTACTACTAAATCATCCCCACTCACTTTGTTGTTCACAGGATCATTTTGTGCAAGCGACAAGTTGTTGCATGATGCAAGTGTTGCCTTTGTTCAGACTCACTGATTCATCATTCTGACTTTTCTTAACTTTTTTCTCCACTCAGTCCATGGTAGCATTCTTGAAAGACCCTTCAGGACCCCCACTGTGGGAGGAGAACCCTGAGGCAAAAGATGTCGTCCACATAGAGACAGAAAAAGTAAGTAGTGACTGAAACAAGCTTTCAGGCTGAGGAGAAACTATAAAGAAGAGTCCTGGGTTATTTTAATCATTTTTGAATACTTTTCATTCTGCTGGTATAAACAAATTTAAGTTTACTATGCCACATTGGTATAATTTTTTGTCAGCACAACCTCACCTATATGACCTAATAATTAACTTTCACTTTGACTTACTGGATCAATATTTTGAACACAAAAAAATATAGGGGATACCATCAAGTTATATATTTTTATACTACATACATTTGTCCTTATCTCCAGTTTTACTTGGCCTATCATCATCAAACAAAAAAACATTTTATGGCGTGAAGTCATTTGATTTCATAATGGCAGCGTGATCTGTGACTCCAGAGGATTTAAAATGCGTCCAGAACATTAATGTTATTGTAAAGTTACTGTGATTACAAGACAGCAAGGAAGATGTTAATGGGATGCAGGGTTCACCTCTCCTCTCCTGTCCTGTTGAGTTTAATCAGCCTCTGAAGCTGACACAGCAGCATGTCCACCTCTGCAGCACAAAACCCTGCACATAAAAGCAACATATCAGGACTTTATCATCAAAGAACTGCTCGGTGTAGTTAATGAAGTCTGCTAACAGCCCTGTCTAAAAAACACTTCCAGGCAGCTTTCGTCCAGCCAGGTGAGATGGCACTTGTATTAAACCCCGCCAGCACATTCACACCACTGCCTGACAACCTGAGACACTTTTGTACAGCATTTTGAAGGCCTTTTCATTTAATGAACAGCAGTACTGTCTTTTTCGGCTGCTTGTCCAGTCATGCCTGGAGGCTTGTTGAAGGTGTCAACAAAAGATTGTGCTGAATATGGGTCTTTTTAGGAAGTAGCTGAGCTCATGAAGGTGTTGATGAGGAGGAGAAACTAGCATGGGGGCTGATGTACCCGCTGTCCAAAGAAGAAAGTCCTCTTTTTTTTTTTTTTTTCATTCTCTGCTGATGTGATGACTTTGTGTAATATGCACGGCCTAATGAAATGCTGAAAAAGCAAAGATGATGGTGTGCTTAGTTATTTTAGAGCTCTGTATGCTAAACAGAGAGATACAGTGGCTTGCAAAACTATTCATACCCCTTGGATGTTTTATCCTTTTGTTGCTTTTACACATTAAATCATGGTCAATATAATTTGGCCTTTTTAAAAAGAATTTGAAAAAAAACCCTCCTTTAATATCAAAGTGAAATCAGATTTTTACAAAATAGTATCAATTCATTAGAAATATATAAGTTAAAATAAATGATTGCATAAGTATTCATACCCTTTAAAGTAACTGACCTAATTCAACAGAGTTCCAGCTAGTTGATGCAGCATTGTCACAGTTAGTGAAATGGAGAACACCTGAGTGCAGTTGATGTGTGTCAAGTGATCGTAGTACAAAAACATCTGTGTCTGGGAAGTCCAGTCCCTGGTTCATCAGTATACCTGTTATAAAAAATTTTTTAACCTTTGTGTACTCCTCCCGCCGACTATACACCCATGGTCCTCAGGGATCAAAAAGGACCCCATGACACAAGACTCTTTTTTTAGGACATATAGAAAAAAAATATTACCATTTTTTTTTTCACTTTTTAAGGCAACTCATGACCAAAAAAAATGATATATCATTTTCATATTTTTTTCATTACTATTGGTCAATTTTAGTCGAATACACAAAATTAAGCCTTATATCAAGAGAAAAAAGTCATAAAACCTGAATATTTTTTTAAATAGTTATAGTGAAATAATAATTTCTTGATGGGAATGCACAAAGTAGGTTATGTCAACTTTTAGTGAAACTTATGTTTTGAAAGCATTGTTCATTTTTAGATGTCAGCAAAAATAAAAAAAGAATCACACCCATGGTCCTTAGGGGTCAAAAAGGACCCTATGACAATTGACTGGTTTTAGGACATGTCGAAAAAAAAAAATTTTTTCACCTTTTAAGGCGACTCAGGACCAACACATAAAAATGTATGAAGAAAGTTGAAATTGATATTATCTATAAAGGATGCAGAGGGACACATATGCTGAAACTTTCAAACAATTCTATGAAAGTCAACCTTTATTTATCGTATGTTGAAAATGATTTGGGATCAAAAAGGACCGCAGAACCACAGGGTTAAAAAGGCCAAATTATATTGACCATGATTTCATGTGTAAAAGCAACAAAAGGGTGAAACATCCAAGGGGTATGAATACTTTTGCAAGCCACTGTACATTGGGAAGTGTACCCTTGAGCAAGCTGTCACAGGAATCAAGCTGTTGTATGTCATCACTGACTTTTGTCAACATTAGAGAGGTTTTCCTTGAAAAAATTTGGCCATTTTATATGCTGTTCATATCTTTTGTTAATAGATAAAACAGCTTCTTAATCATCATTTCCTCTTTATCTCACTCTTTTTCAGGACTTCAGGAAGCTGCTGAAGAAAGAGGAGAGACCAGCCCTTGTGATGTTCTATGCTCCCTGTGAGTCCTTTCATTATCAAAGTGTGCAGTAGCTCGCAGCAACGGGGACAAGTGGTTCTCTCTTTAGACTGCTTGAACATATTGTGATCGGAAGACGACGTGCCAGGAGAAACTGACAACAGCTATTATTGTCAAGAAGAAATATGAAAAACTTAGTGTGAAATTCCTCATTCGAAGAGAGTATACAGTATGTGGACTGCACCAATTGACTGGGGAAATCTGGGTTGCACATTCTTCATACCTGGCAAACACAAGACACTTTCTCATCTCTGAATACACTGTATTTCATTATGTTATATGTATGCGTATATATATATATATAGATATATAGATATATACATATTAGGGCCGGGACTTTAACGCGTTAATTAAGCTTAATTAATTACACAAAAATTAACGCGTTAAAAAAATTGACACATTTTAATCACACTTATTTTTGCACCACAGAACGTTTCTCACTGGATGAGTTTCAGGAGGACCGATTATACTGGAGCACCAAATATCTTTCATGAGTTCAGACAACAACAAACCACAGTGAACATGAACGAAGAAGCTGATGAGAGCGCTTTGGTTGGGCCCCGTGGATGGGAAATTTTGTTACAAAAAACGAATGGATGGAAGCGTCGATAAGAGCATGGTTGTGTTGCTATGCAACAAGAAATTCACATATCACCGCAGCACATCGAGCCTCAAGTATCACCTCAATGCAAAACATATTGCAGCTAGCGGCTAGTGTGGTAGCTAGCGTGGATTGTGTTTTACTTAAAAAAAAACAAATATTATAGTTTACAGAAGGTCTACCTACCTATAGGCTACCTGAAATTCTGAAATGTACTATATTTCTAAATATGCTATTGCTACACTTAATGGCAAAAATTGCACTCGTCTGTTTGACATGAACAAAAATAAACAATATTTTTGTTGCTTAAGCTTATGTATTCAGTCATTATTCAATTATATTTATATATATATATATATATATATATATATTAGGGCTGGGACTCGATTCAAAAAATTGATCTAATTACAGGCTTTGTAATTAATTAATCGCATAGAAATATTTGACCTGAGAACAGTGAGAAGTAATTTTTTCACATGGATTTTTAGACTGTAAAATATCAGAACATTGACGAAAATTTCCCAACACTGGTGACCAGAGCTCCTCGCGACATTTTCACATTGCTTGTTTTGTTCAATCAACAGTCCAAACAAAAGTATATTCAACTTGCAATCTGAATATAAAAACTGCTACTATGAGCCTGATGAATGTTGTGTTGCATCAAAAATATTTTCTTATTGAATTGTAGACATTTTTACTCATCCAATACATGACTAGAGACTATTCCTGATGGAAAAATGTACTTAAATTATAAAACACAGAACACAGACATTTAAACAAAAAACACAAAATTTGGAAGCTCTGGAAAATAATTAAAACTAAACAAATACATCTAGATACACATCACTTTGGAACAACAGTGGAATGAAACAATTTGCTTTAGACCATTAGGTGTGTGATTTTGTTCCAACCTTATGCAGTTTAAAACAGCTTCAAACTACAGAGCATGGGATGGGGTGTGAAGGATTTCCATCTTAGTGAAATGAATTGTCTCGGCAACAAATTGACAAAGGAGATTAAATCCTTATTTACTGATTAGCAAAATTGTTGACGTAAAATTCAGTTGATTGGCTAAATAATTAAACTGATTGCTTCAGTAAAATAGTGTTTAGTCAGTGCAGATTTGATTGTCTTGTTCAATAGTAAAGACTTTACTATGGGCTTTTCTGTGTGTTGTGCTATTATTATAGTCACTGGTTTTCAGTACATCTCATCTTTCACAGCAGATAACACACTGCATGCTGCTATTGACAAAAAAACAATTCCCCTGGCAGATGATGAGAAATTTTTTGACAGTCGTATGGATGCTGTCAGAGCGATGGCTCCCATCGAGTTTCTGTAATAACTTCTGCTGGTCTGTTTTGTGTTCTTCTTGCAGGGTGCGGCGTTTGCAAGAGAATGCAGCCCATCTTTCAGCAGGCCGCCACGGAGACCAAGGGAAAATATGTAAGTCTGCTGAAACGGCACACTTCATTAACTATTTTTGTTACATTAACTGAGCTCTGATCTGCAGCCGTCTTTCACTGATGTTTGCAGATTAGGTGGGATGTGTCAGCAGTGAATGTCTGCATGGTTAGCTTGGCAATATGCAAAAGTACAGTCTGTCAGTCTGGCTAAAACGAAAGCCTTGCCTGGTTGTATTTCCTGCAAAAATTCTCACAAGTACAATGCTTCAGCAACTTTTCCGCTCTAGGTTTTGATTCAGCAGGATATTAACCCAGATGGCATTTAAAGGCAATTCAGGAGTTTTGATCTCCTCTGCTGGACTTGATTTATACTTTATCTATATTTTGTGTTGTATCGACCCACCACAGCAATCACAGTAGTTTATTCAAAAGCCTATAAATCTTGCCAAGCAATCTGTTTTTATAATCTTTTTAATGCATTATGTTGTTAGACAGGAATATAATTAGAGACTGTTAAATGTGTATTTTACTTTGTTTTTTGTTGGCACCTGTGACCATAATTAAGCGCTTATGTCCTTCCAGCTAAAGTTTACAACCTCTGTATAGATTTAATGTCAATTTTGCCTGCCCAGTCCTTGTGTTTACTTCCTAACTTTTCCTTTCCCTCCTGTTTTCATCTTGTTTTCTTCTCCTCCCTGGTCTCGTGGGTCCCCTAAAGACCCATGTTGTCAGTTTGCAGACAAGCAGTATTACAATAGCAAGAACACTTGCTGTGTGTGTGTGTGTGTGTGTGTGTGTGTGTGTGTGTGTGTGTGTGTGTGTGTGTGTGTGTGTGTGTGTGTGTGTGTGTGTGTGTGTGTGCGTGTGTGCGTGTGTGCGTGTGTGCGTGTGTGTGTGCGTGTGCACGCTCGTGTGCACGCTCTGTTCCCAGCTGTTGTGTGTCTTTTAACGCTCAAAAGCAACCAGAGGCATATGTGATCAGCTAGGGAAACAAATGCTTTGTGTTCATAAACACTTCTCCTCAAGCACCAGAACAACATTTTCATAGTGAACGTCCTGTACAAAGCGCGCAGAGAGAGGCAGCTGCCTGAGGAGACATTTTTGCAGAGGAATGGCTCATGTTTGGTGCACAAAAGCTGGAAATGAAAGAAAGATAATTAGCCACATATTTGTTTGATTATCAAGCATTCCGAGTAGTGAAGATTAAAGCCTTTTAACTGAAAATTAAAAAGATGCATACAAGCCAGTACGTACTGTGTGAGAGAGAGAGAGAAAGAGGAAGAGATAGATTTCTGTGAGTGTGCCTGTTGTGAGAGAATAATAATGCTTCTGAAAAGTCAAAGGTTTGAATACTGGGTTGGTGGTCAAGCCAAGCCACAGGCAGGTGCAAAGTCGGTGTCAGAGGTGTTGCATCTAGTCAGGCTAAAATAGCTGAAAAAGTTGTTTTATTCATTACTGTATTTTAGGTTTATTCTGTATTATCGCTCAAAACCAATTTGGATCTGACTCTGAAGCCTGCCATGACTCATGGTCATTTTTGAAGCAATTTCTGGTTATTTTGAACAATTTGCTGTTCAATTCTTCCTCAGAGGAAGCCAACCAGAGCAGAGTCGGCTGTATGATTTATATCAAAGCAATGTCTGTATTGGAAGAATATTTTTCTCTCATTCATGATTTATTTACGTACAAGCTGCGGTTCAGGGCAGGCATTGGATTTTTCACTGTTAACTATGCCAGGTTTAACTGTACCCTATGTGTGTACTGCACCAAGGCTATATATGGTAAATGCACTTATATAGCGCTTTTCTAGTCGCTTTGTGACCACTCAAAGCGCTTTACACTACAGACTGCGCTCATTCACCCTTTCACACACACATTCATACTGGTGGCAGAGACTACCCTAAACGGTGCCACCTGCCACCATTGGGAATTCATTCACACACTGATGAACGCAGTATCGGGAGCAATTTGGGGTTCAGTATCTTGCTCAAGGATACTTTGACATGTAGGCTGCAACGGTCAGGGATCGAATCACCGACCCTTCGGTTGGGGGGGCAACCCACTCTACCAGCGGGTTGCCCCATATGAGCCACAGCCGCCCCATATGGTCAAGCCTATCCTGCTTTGGTTTCAATAATTAAGGTTGAAAGCTTGTTTTAATCAAATTTAAAATGTCACAGCCGTACTACACACAAAAGGTGGTTCTTGTATTTAAATTAAAATGTCAATAAAGGTTCCCTAGAAGTGATACTTTGATCTGTGTAGTGTCACAGTGCAGTCTATTCCATGCTTGGGGTAATCCATCTTCGCATTTCTGAGCCCTCTGATGATGACTAACCTAATTTGATGTTTCATACTCCCTTTCTCTTGTCTTTGCCTTCACTTTTCTTTACCTCAATGACAACCCACACCATTTTCCCCATATTTTGTGTGTTTTTAAAGGTACTGGCAGGGATGAATGTGCACCCGGCTGAGTTTGACGGCCTCAAGCAGGAGTACAACGTCAAAGGCTACCCGACCTTCTGCTACTTTGAGTGAGTCGAGTTCTCTCATCCGTCTCACTTAAGGCTCATCCCTCACTTCCAAGGTGCAGAACTTCAGAGCAGGGCCACTTCAAATAGAAAGTGCAGTCCAGGACTCTTAAACACCATCAGACATGATGGTGGCAAACTTACAAGGCTCAGGTGGAGTACTTGCATCTTCCATGTAAAGGAGAAAGTTTCTGAGAAGCTTGGGGATCCTTTGGTATTCTCTTTGAAAAAAGTAAACTCAGACATGGGAGTCGGGGATATTGGAAGTAACTAAGTGCTATGTGGCACTTGGGCTATGAAGTGGAGCGTAAATGGTTGCCTCGTTTATGGGTTAATTCATGTACGAATAGATAATCATCAACAGTTTGGATAATTGACTCATTGTTGAAGACAGTTGTTGTTGAAGTTATGTTAAGTTATGTGAAAGTAAACGGAAGATCTTAGGATTTTGCAAATTTGGTCAGACAAAATATGCAACTTGGATTGGCTGGTTTGAACGTATCTGTCATTGGTTGTGGCAGCAATTTTTCCCAAGGGATGCAAATATTACAAAACTGCGTTTTTAATGGAAACCTTCTATTAAAACAATGCAAGGGGCTGCGTTGGTCTTCAGTTACTAATGTGAAGTTTAATTATATTCCATGAAGGTCAATTTGAGTATTAAATCTATGTTTTTTGACACCAAACGCTGCACAGTGGTATTACGATGCTCATTGCTGCAGGATTGATCTTTTGTCCCGACATCAGGAATATTCATTGCTCATATCTGATTGGCTAAGACAGTGCCTTGCCGGACAGCAAGATATTCCGTTGAGCCAAAAGTTTTGCCAAGTTAAACTTTTATTGTGTTTGTTTACCAGAGCCTTCTGTTTCAGGAGCCACGCTGTGCCAACACAGCTGCCCCATTGAAAAGATTGGAGGGGCTGCATTTTTTTCACACAGCGCTGTTGTCTGCCCGCAGACTCAGAACAAGCCAGCGTTTTTAATTATTAATACGCCAGACTAAGTAAAGGCTTTTAATATACTGTGCCAAATTTTTTCATCTTCAAGAACACCTTAAGGCATGTGACATTGATTTTGCGCTTGGGCTCTGCGTTTCTTTTCAGTGTTCAGAAGAAATATATACTGTTATTAATCTGATAATTTCAGTTTACTGCTCTGCCCTTGTTTCTAAATATGCAAACACACTCACATATACATAAAATCAAAGCTTGTAGCCACTTACACAGTAGGGGCTGAGAGTGTGACTGATAGTGTTTGTTAATGCAGACCCCCCAGTCAGAGCATCCCTCCACCATCTTCATATTTACAGTGTTGTTAACTGTGTGCTGGTGCTTCGTAACAGCGGCTCTGTTCTCTGCTTCTTATTCCTCCTGCACCAGCTTTATCATCCCAGTTTCCACATTAAACACTCTCTCATTCCAGTCTGGCCTTTTAATTAGAACGGGACTGATTAAGTGCCTCTGTGGTTAGTCAGTGAGTGTGTGCGTTTGCCCTCTCCCTTCTTGTGTATGCGAGTGCGTTGGTGTGTGCAAGTGCACGCACATGCCCGTGCACTCATGTGTAGCTGAGCTGGAGCCCGTCCGTTAGCTGAGAGTGCATTAGTGTCAGCGCAGGGCTAGCTAACGACCCTCCGAGCCCATTGGCTTCAGTAATGAGCCCCTCACTGATAAACAGCAGCTAATCACTGCAGGGTAAATCGGAATCAACACCGCTGGAGTTATCTCGCCGCTGCACCCGCTCTAAGACCAAGTGTTCAAGGTCTTTTACCTTTTCAGTCGTGCAGATTAAGGAAGCTTACTACCCAATATAGAGGCAGCACCTCAACTTTCTATCAGTTAAATAAACAATAAAAGTGAAACTATTTCAGCTTCTTTGTCCTTGCTGTGTCCTTTAACCGAGAAAAACACCCAAGACTGTCGGGCAGATCATATTAATATGACATTTCCTTAACTTGATTTTTTACAAGGTTTCGGTGTATTTTAAAGCAGCATAGATAAAGAAAGCGAATATAGAGTTGGTCATAAATCTCACTGATTGAATTCCAAGCAGCTACTCTCCGACACAGTAGTCAGTTCACTTAAAATGCAAGTTTTAAGCTCCAAATCCAGTGTGTGTAATCGTGTATCACCTTTAATAGTGTGCGCTCTCGGGAGCTGTAACTGCGGCCGTCACCACCCTCTGTGTTTGCAGAATCTCACTGCCCAGAGCCAGTTACTATTGACACTGATCCTTCAGCCCTGGGCTGAGCCACCGCTTCCCAGCCTTCATTTAGTCACAGAGAATAGCAGGGTAGATAAAGTTATTCCTGTGAAGAAAATCTGCTTAAGTTTTGAATCTTTTCAGACTGCAGAGCTGAGAAGATGTTTTCAGCTCATTTCAAATGCATTACGAAGGGTCACAGGCAGTTCTGATATGCACTTTTAAGCTAACATTCAAAATACAAGACGGAGTCGAAAGTATCAATCAATGTTGAAATGAATGTTGAAGCCTTCTGACGGCAACTGTTTTGTTCGGACCCAGCTGTTTGTCTTTGAAAATGGGTTTTGTTGCGTTAACTTTGATGGTGTTTAGGTCTTTTTCTCCGTAACACATGCCCTGGATTGCCCTGGTTTCTACAAGAAGTGATGGGGGGAAAAAAATCTCATTACTTATATTGAGTTTAAATTGTGTCCTTAGCATCAAGAATCAAAAAGTGAAAGTTGTCACTTAATACTGTCCTGATTTAAATAACTACTTTGTTAAGTAGATTTTAGGTTTATTTTTGACCCAACTCATTTTGCGAAGATAACAATAAAGACTGTTGTATACTACTATACAACCGGCAGTGTGTATATATAATACTCATAAGATGAATCTTTGGTGGAACATTCTCTCTAAATAAAAAAATATGTTGTAGAAATATAACCAGGAAACAAGGATTTACAAAAAAAAAGTTTTGTACAGAATGATGGATATTGGCTGTGGTTTTAAAACTTTTTTGAACATATACCAAGCCATAATCAAGTCCATTTGCCATTTGACAGATGGTTTAGAGACAGTCTTGTTCTTGTGTCTTTTAGGAAGGGGAAGTTCCTTCACCACTATGAAAACTACGGAGCCACAGCCAAAGATATCGCGGACTGGATGAAAAAGTGAGTATGGTCTTCTTCACTTTACCCACTGAAGATGCATTTAGACTTCAAGGTGTGTGTGTCCACAGCTGTTTTAGTTAATGGAAAGAACAAAGCTTCCAAACTGCATTCTGCCTTCTGTCTTCGGCAATAAGTAAACCGTTTCAGCGTCACACCATAAATGCCTGCCATCACCTTTTCCTTCTGCTGTGGTCTACATCACACCTTTTGTTGTCTCTCCTCACCCTGACTCACCTTGCCACGGTGTCATCAATCTACACCTGCTCTGTTCTTGTCTCATTTTTCTTTCTCACCTTACCTCACGCTCTCTGCCCATAACCCCATGTCTCCCACCACGACTTGGCTCTCCTGCCTTGTTTTTTTCCTCCGTCTCCCTTTCCATTTGTGTTAAGGGCCCGGCTGGAAAGCTATGGCTGTCCACAAGGTTGCAAACAGAGGGCACAGAGCAGGGCTTTCACAGCTATCACAGGAAACAGAGCGAGACAGGCAGAGGATGTATTCTAGCTACACTCTCTTTAACCCAGAGGCAAAACAACCCCCTTCTTTGTCCTATGCATTAACTGCTCTGCGTATTTAAAGCCCAGCAGCATAATTTAGAAGTGGTTGCCAGGCCGATAATCAAATTAAGAGAATGGTTGCCATGTTTTAAATGAAGGGATAATTTGGAGTATATTTATGCCACATATTTCAGTGAAAAAGGTGATTGTCAGTGACAAACAAACATTTTGTCTGTTTTCTCCCCATCTTTCTGGCAAAAAAAATTATTTCCTATGGATGGCCTGACCTTGATTTGCGCATAAATATGTTCCATATGGTAAAAAATGGGAAGACTGGCCTCCTGCAAACCTCATCACATCTGTGATCCGTTTGTCGTGTCAGAGCCTTTTTTCATCTGGAGATGCTGTAGATGAGGAAAAGCTGAAAAGAGTTTTTGCAACAAAAAAAAAAAAAACGGTGTTGAAAGGTTTTTCAGGAAGGTCTAATTTGCTGCGTTCATATTTTGAGGCATTGTATCCTTTGTGCTCTTTCTGTAGCACACCCTGCCTCAGAATTTTTATCTCCTCTTCCCCGTTTATCACCCCTACTTTGCCTGCCAAGTTTTGATGAAGTTTCTCTTATGCTCGTATTCAGCTCTCTCAGTTATTTCACTTTATTCCCCTCTCAGTTTCACTTGTTTCACCCTCTTTCACCAGATTAAATCATTACCCCCTGCCCTTTACACTGACAGGAAATTTTACACCCAAGGCAAAGAATTGCTTCTGTCCGTTGCCAACAGGAGCAACAGAGGTCACAAAGTTACTCTGGAGCCAGAAATAGTGAAGTCCCTTGCTTTTTAATGTTGCACATCAAAACATCTCTCGACATCTACTTGATAGCAATTTCACCCTACATACTCTAGAGTCTAGTTTTAAGGTAAAAAGTGGACACAGAAGTAGAGGTTAGAGTCAGTATCCTTGGTGATCATATCAGTCCTCTGCAGCAGTGTTGCACCAATAATGGGCTTGAGCACCACTGGTATGGTTGCATAGAGGCAGCCCAGGGCAGAACTGCACCTAATGTTGCAGAAGAGCAACCAAAGATGTCATCTGATAATGCCTAAGTTAAAGCTCCAGTCCCTGATAAACTCTGATCCTGAGCTTTTTATATATCAGAGAGATGTAAATTAGACAGATGACATTCTGGATAAAATGATATAAGATAAGTGTCTGGAGGGGATGCGGCACCCCAGTTGCACAATTTTAGGGTTTTTTAAAAGATATCCAGCCTCATGCGGCTTTGGTATGTTGGCTCAGGCCAAAGTTTGTGATGACGAGAAAAGATTGCAGAAAAAGAATGTGTGTCTGTTTGTCTTTTTAAATGACTTGCGTGCACTTGTTTATATCTGTGTCCACTCATTCTTGGCATCGCAGCACAGTGCTCTGTCATCAGGGCGGGGCTGCTTTGGTCCAGATGTGTGTGTTTGTGTGTGTTGTCTATATGTGTGTGCGAGACATATTGGGTGGAGAGTGGGCTACAGCTGTGTCTGATTTTTGCTTCATACAGATTAAACGCCAGCTGGAATATGTCTGCTCTCTAAAACGTCCCCTTACCCCTGTTGCCCTTGCTATCTCTGCTTCCTGTTTCAGCCCTCAGCCCCCCCAGCCAAAGACCCCCGAGGTGCCGTGGTCAGAGTCAGACTCCGCGGTCTTCCACCTGACCGATGAGTCCTTTGACAGCTTCCTGGAGGAACATCCTGCAGCCCTGGTCATGTTTTACGCCCCCTGTGAGTAAGAAAGCATGCTTGAAAAAAGAGCAGGGCTACAGCCAGTGATTATTTTCACCATGAATCAGTTATTTGATCTATACAATATTCAAAAATAGTGAAAATGAACATCACAAATACCCAGCAAGCAGCCATAAACCCAAAAGATATTGAATTTGCATCAAACAGAAATAAATGGCACTTCTAAAATTTAAGAAACTGAAAACAGCAAATGTTTTGCCATGTTTGAAGAATAACTTTAATCATTATCAAACTGTTGCCAATTAGTTTTCCATCCTGTCCCATGTAAAGACCAAAACCAGCAATGAATTACTCCATCTGTCGAGACCTTTTGACATCCTTCCCTGTCTGTGGCACTCAATACCAGCCCACTCAATCATTTTCATAAAACAGCTGGACATTCTCATTGTCAACAATTTTTTATGACCGATATGTTTTTTCAGGGCTGATACAGGTTATTACTTATAGGTGAGTCTGCACTGGCATTGAGAGCATGGTAGTGCACTTCACTTCTTCCTAACCAATTCTTAGTAGTCAGGGAGGCCGATAACTGATACAGGTGTTTTGGACTAAAGTTTTGACACCGTACAACAGCTTTCTTTGATTATGAAGCTGATTGTTATTGTTTAAACTGGATCCTCTAACAGTGATAAACGGTAACAGATGACCAGTGTTTTTGCAACTTCATCATGTTGGACTCTGATGATGTTTATTGCAACTCCAGTAATATTTCCTGCCTTACATCTGACACAGCACCCCTCGCTCACTGGAGCAGCTGCAGATTGTGTTTGTCCTCGGCTGTCTGCAGAGTGGCAGCCTTCAGTGTTGATTGGCTATTACTGGTGACATTTAACCAATCAGATAGTGCTGAGGGCAGATCATAATGCAAGGCTCCAGAGTGGTCACTACAGACGGAGGTCGACTGTGGGTTAAAATAAAATCATGATACAGATAACTGTAAAAAGTGCTGAATATCTTTGCGGGTAATCAGCCAGGCCAAAAATCGGTCGACCCCTAATTGTTATTCAGACAGGAGTCAATATTGGATTTGTTGGGGCAATTTTTGGCTGCGAATTATTACAAAATTGTTGTTCTGCAGTATGTATTTACAGCAGCAGGACTGTGTATGTGAGATTCACTCAGAATAAACCACAGTGCACATATTATTCATAATGAAGAAACATTTCAACCAGTAGTTATGCGTTTTTAATATTTTTTGGACGACAATGGAGCTCACAGAGGAATGAGATCCATATGGCTTTGGATTCACATACAATACTTTTTTTGTAGGATCAATTCATTGTTAGTTTTGGTCTTTTCTTTGATTTTATAATATTGCTGGTTATTTCACAACTCCCCTTTAACCTTCAGAAATGCACAGATTCTCCAAAAAAAGAGAGTTTCAATAGTAAAATATGTGCAGCAGTGTGTTAGAGGAGCTTCACATTCCTTCCTGCTGTGTAAAACATTGTTTTGCAGATTCTCTCGGGCAGAACTGTTATTTAGTCACACAAATAACATCACTGTTTGTCTGTCATGCTCACTTTTTAACCGTCGAGGCTGGAAATAAAAAAACAAACCCAAAGACAAGCTGGCTGCAGCAACTTTAGCTTTTTGTATCACACGATCACACACATTCTCATCCTCGCAGCACAATTCTTCAGTGTTGCCATATGGTTCACATAAGCCTGCTTGTCATTTTTATTCACGCACCATACTGCTGTTGTTACGCAGGACTTTGTAAACATGCCAGATTTTGTCAGTGGGTTAGATTTTTTTTCCCACATCCAGATTGCTTTGCTTTGGACCCTGCATGTGAGGAAGCTGTCCAAAGGAGATTTTTGCATAATGATAAATGTAACCCACAGCTGTAAAATCATGCAAATATATTCACCCTATTAAATAACACATTCTATCAGCTACACAGCACAGTGTAAAAATAGTGTTGCAACCTAATTTTGGACCTTTTGTTTATTTTTTTTAAACTAACACTTAAACCCTTACTGTATCACCTCCACCTACTATCATCACCTCCTCATCCTGTCTCCTCTCCCTACCTGCACAAATGGCTCCCCTCCCCTGATGATGAGTCATTGTTTTCAAAATTTCATCACATACGTAGCTTCAGAGTCTTCATACCTCGAGGTTGCCAAGAGCACTGCACTCCACCCAGAGGGCAAACACACTCTCCAGGTGTTGAAGCGACAAAAAGACATCCTTAACTGTCACACTCTGCAGTGGGATCTGCTACATCCACTATCCCATTATTCACTGCATAAAACCCAACGCTAATATTTAAACTATCTTCTGGCAGCTAGCAAGGAATAATATCATGATGTGAGAGTTCTGTAAATATGATCTGAGAGCCAAGTGACACAATCTTATTTATCAGGTCAGTCTGTTTGGAATGTAAAAACAACCATTACACAAGATGGACTGGGATGCTGTGTGCTGCTGCTTGGAGCAGCTGTCAGTCAAGAAGGAGCTACAGTGTGTACCCAACTGCATGAATAATTTTTTTACACTTTAGATGTGATATACAACATGTAAATCAGGCAGCTTTGGAGTTGTTTGAATTTACCTTTGATGGACCCCTGCTTGTGTTGAACTCACATAGATTAAACCAGTATTGATCTTCCCTTACTAAAACATTTCTCAAAATGTTTTTCTGGCACCAATATCATCCCTTTTGAGTCATGTAGGTGGACCAGGTGTGTGTTAATATTTAAGAATATTTCACAACTGCAGCTGACTTCTGATGAGTTGGCATAAAGTGCATGAAATGTAGGTAATTTGAATTATCCACAATGAATGTTAAGTTATTCAGAGTTTATGCTATTCTGTGTTTAATTAAGTGTTACAAATGTAGTGACATTTAGCAAGGGTTTTTTTTTTACATTTAGAAAAGTTTTCAAAACAGGGTTTTTTTTTTATGGCAGACATACCAAATTTCCTTCTGGAAAAAAAAAACAACCCAAACACCAATACTCACCAGTGAATGTGTATTCATATAGTATGGATGAATGCAGGCATACCGCATATATGGCATTCTTGGTTAACCTAAATCATTTCAAATATATCTTATATTATTCGCATCTATGACTTCAAATTACACGTTTTTCAGCAGACTTTTCAGACTAATTTTCCGTTTTAAAAGTTGATAACATTGGTTTCATCCTTTTGTCTTAACAGTTAAAACACAGTTATGTCAAAACAAAAACACCAAAAAGTGTTTTTAAAAAATGATAAATAAAAGGACCTATAGAATGTAGATATGAGTTTTCTCAAAAAGATAGAAATGACTAGTATGAAAGGACATAGTTATCTGATAGACAACAGGCAAGGTCATGGAGTGATATTGAGAATTTTTATCACATTCTCACTTTTTATATCCTCATTTAGCAGACAGACTTGCAGGGATGATTATAGTGTCATTAGTTGGTCGAGTTATTTACAGCAGAAAACATGAGTTAATAACTCTTGATGTTATTTTTGCTGAAAAATGTTTGAATGGACGTCTGTTTGAGCAGCGCAGGAAGCAGACTCGTCCTCCCCGTCCTTCTGTAGTGTCACAAGCTTCACAGACGCCTGTCCTGCACTTGACTCACCCTGCGGACAGCAGCCAGTCACCCACACACTCAAAGCAAGGGCAGTCAGCTAAAACAAACTGCATCACATCTTTTCAGCTCGCACACACACACACATATCTGCACTTCGGTGACACGTATCAAACACATATTTCACACCATGACACAAACATTTATTGCACACAATTACACCGCCTATCTCTCTTTGTCACACACACACACACACACACACACACACACACACAGATGCCCAGCCTTGCTGCTTCAATGCAGTTTTCCTAATGGCCCTGCTGTCAGAGTGAGATTAATGGTCTACCAACCACCACCATCAGCTTGCATTTCTGTCCACCTCTCAGCGCGGCCTTTCTCACCATCCTCTGAGCAGCACTCAGCGGGGGTTGTTTGCGTGCAGCTCCTTACAGCGGTAAAAACCTCCAACTGAACGCTCTGTTTCCCATAGTGAGCCTGATTATGTTCCGGACCAAAACAAAAGTCCCCCCCTCTGCCAGTGTTCTTTGAAGAAAGCGAAACAAAATATTGAATACAGAACATTGTTCCAGCAGATAATGATGGCTGTAAATGACAATGTTTGATCACTAAATCTTTGTGTTTGCTCTGCAGCTGGTGCATGAGGAAGATATTGAGCCTGAATTTAACATCCATCCTGACTAGCCACTTAGCAAGTAGCCACAGGCTACTCTTCCTGTTGCAGTGGACCCAGAGCAGATGACCTTACAATACCCTAACATCTAACATTTGCTGAGGAAACACTCCAGCCTTTTTCCGTTTTCGCATGCATCAGTTTCTATTACAGCTATAGTGGTACACGGCCAGTTTGTTCGCTCTCTTGACTCTGAGCTCTTCTCCCCTGTAGTCTGAATCAGCAATATTTCAGCGTGTTTCTGTAAGGCCCCCCCACACGCACACGCTCACACACACACACACACACACACACTGACCATGCCCCTCATGCACCACTTGTTCTGAATGCAGAGCAGAGCCGATGCAGAGCACAGGACGGACTTTCGGCTTTCCCTCTTACTCATCAGTTTGAAGGGTCAGACAAAGTCTTTTTAGATGCTCTGTTTTGCCGGTAAGCCTCAACACAATCTGATGATCACACACTACAGTGACTCAGTTGAAAGAGAAGCAGCTTTTTTTCCATGAGGCATATCGCACTTGATTTATAGCCTGTGCCAGCTCTGCATTGTATATTGAAGAAAGGAATTCCTGAACTGTTTTGACAAGGGCAATTTAGCAGGTTTGGAAATGTACCAAGAAGTGCACCAAGTTTGTGTCAATGCATCTGTGCACAACAGCCCTACGAGCACATAGAACACACTGCTCATCCCTGATCAAACAGCATATTCATTACGTCCTAAGAAGAAACATCTTGTACATTGTGTGAGACAAATATTGTGTTAACTTGTTTTAGATCCAAAAATAAAATGTTTGCCAGTTTTTTGTCGTTGCTCATGCAATATTAAACATACCTCCGCTCCAAACGGGGAATTTATTCATTATGCTGGGAGCTAGAACAGATTTGTTGAAATAGGAAACTGTTGCAAAACACATGTGCACACACACACGCACACACACACACACATGCATACATATAGACAACGCTACCTCCAGATAGTACAGTTATACAGAACAAAAACACCAGTTCTGTCCTGCTTCTTAATTAAAGGACAGAGGGATACAATATCTGGCTTATGTTGAAGTTATGTGATGTAATGGAATTCATTTTCTTTGCAGTTTTTGCACTCCAGTTAATAAAGCCAAAGCCATAAATGGAGCTGTGAGATAATTCATATTATCATTAAGTGACTGTCAGTGGAATCAGTCTGATACTTTTTGAACCCAATGGTAAAAAAACAAAACATTTCACTACACAAAACATGGCCCGGTTTTCACAGCCCCATTTTTTTTTCCAAGAGGAAATAAAAGTGCATCTTTTAAGTAAACTGTGGGGGAACATTTTGGATTTAGTCTTGACTACAGTACGCGACGGAGTGGAGGTTGTCAATGAGAGACTGTCTCTAAGCATTGGCCATGTATGCTTGCTCAACAGGCTGAGTACTTGTACTATTGAAAGAATATTTTTTGTTCACATATGATGAAGTCTCTGGATGGAAGAAAATGTTAACTTTGCAAACAACAAAATACAAAGAGAACATTGGCATTGGTTCTGTTTCTCTTCTTACTAATGTGCAAAACAAAGCAAACTGAAAGAGATGGCTTGTTGAACCGCTGCACCCCCATATTTATATAAAAATAGTCCTATGAATTTAAATATTACCTTAAAATTGGATCAGGATGCTGCACAGTATTTTTTGTAATAAGATATCATACTGAACAATATTGTCATTATTTGCACCAACATAGAAGCACATGTCTGCGAGTGCTTTCTTTAAAAACTTTTTTTATATTTACAGTCTTGGTTTGAAGCCTTTTTAGTTGTCTGGATTTGGCATTTTATCTGTAACGAGCCATTGAAATTTGTTTCCACAGTCTGATTTTCATGCAAATGATTCGATTATGTTTGTGATTGTGTCAGTGTAGTTGTTGTTTAGACCCTTAGCCCCATTTTCCTTTTACAGTATTCTGTTTATTTTTTTCTCCATTATTCAACCAAATCATTTCCACACTATCAAAGTCGTTACATTTATTTTGGAACTAACTCCTCCACAGTCGCCTGCTTCACTTGTTACTCCAGTATGTAGTTGTGATGTGAATACATTAACAAATCATTATATGATATTAAAAATATTTTGGTGTCATTAACCATATATTAAGGCACACCACTTGTCGTGATATCAATCTTGACCACATTGCCCAGCTCTTCTGGCACCTCCGTCCATTTGTTCCCCCTCTCCTTCCCACTTTGTCTTCTTCTTTCTCGCTTCCTTCACAACAGTACTCATCACTCACACACCCAGCTCTAAGTCTCATTCAGTTTGCCTCTTACATGCTTACTCAGACACAAACACACACCCATGCCTGAGAGTGAAACATGTAGTAAGTAATCAGACATGACTTAACTCTTCTGGTAAACACATGAGACTCTTGTCATCTCATTTACAGTTTCACCCTCAGCATGCCAGCAGTAAACCCACAGACAAACCAGGGTGAAGCAGCGAGACACCAGAGAATTACAGCTGTTAATGCACTGATTCAACTAGACAGCTCAAGGACGTAATGATGTGCAAAGATTGCACCATGAAAGCACTCAGCGTTGGTTTTATGGAAGTCATTTCTTCAAAAATCTACATACATTTTTTGTTTACATGCTTTGCAAGATTGAGAGGTCTCATTTACTGTGACTAATATGACCAATGTAGATATGGTAGCAGGCTGATATAATTGGTTAATATTAGCTCATCAAAGATTCATTGGTATTAATTTGTATTTTCAATACATGTTTTTATGTGTATGTGTATGTCTATGTCTATGTGTATTTTCATTTAGAATGGGTGAATGAATGAAACACCATTTTCAAGGATGACAACCTATAGTATTGTCGTGCTTCACATATAAATAAGCATGTTGTCAAAGACAGGAAGAACAAGGTTGCCATATTTTCTTATGTTGTGTATTTTCATGTATTTTGGATCCTCATTTTTCAACTCAAGTTTTAAATGTGTTTTGCTACATATCTCTAGTTCCTATTTATTAAGTTTACTCTGTAAAATGTACCATATGTATGTCTTTTTTTAAATTTACTTCTTTGATAGTAAGCTGTGAGACATCCTGCAGCAGTACATATCATTGTGCAACTGTTTTTTATAATTAGATGAATACCTATAGAAAAGCAGAGCTTGTGCACACCTGTAGATCAACGGGTGCATATCAGAAGACCGTAGGTGGACAGTATAAATCAAAAAGCTTACCAAAATGATGTCACTAAATCTCTGACTGTAAGCAACTTGGACAGTGTACAAGAGGGATTTGTACCAGAAATGTTTGTTTAGTGTTAGATTTTAATAAAATTATCAGTTTTTTTGTTCTGTTTTTACTTTTTGGCTCTAATATGTGATTTGAATCTTTTAGGGTGTGGACACTGCAAGAAGATGAAGCCAGAGTATGATGAAGCTGCTGAAATACTCAACAAGGGTGCAGACGTAAGTTTCCTGACCTTTGCTTGTATTTTCATGCAGCATGCATGTCTACAGGCCTGTGTTTGGTTCATACCTCACACTCTGATGAACATACAGAACTACACGGGTGTTGCGGCACCTCATTAACAGCTCATAATAATCCCTCCTCTTGGCCTGGAGGCTTTTGGCCAATGCACCCAACATGCTGGTCTGTCCTGCAACCCATCTCTCGATGTGTTTCTGATTAGCCGGGTGTGTTCTTCGCCTCTCCTCTCCGCCATTCTGTCCTCTGTGGTAATCTAACACTCCCCAGCCAGGGGCAGGGCCTATAAAACTGCAGCCTGGTGACTGTAGCAATTATCTCATCCATGAGCATCCCCCCGGCCCGATGCTTGGACCTTCTCCTTGTGGCTCTCTGCCCAGCACTGGAGGTCAATGGGAAAAGCTTGGCCATTATCTACTATGGATAGACTGGAACCTCTTTCACCCTGAGCCCTTAAGACCCATCATATCATTTATTTTTCTCCTCCTTCCTTCTCTGCAAGTGTTACTAATGCAGTGCTGCTACAGTATGCTGTATATACAAACACTATATGCTCATTTGCAAAGGTTAAACTTGGATTCTTTCCAAGGTAGCGGTTGTTAATTGGAGTCATATAACAGGTCAGTATCACGGACCTCTGTTGGGCTAATTGGACAGATCACCACTTAATTTTACCCCACTTGACTTAAGCCTCGCTATTGTTATTTCTCCGCAGAGTCCGGGAGTGTTGGCAGCAGTGGATTCCACAGTGCACAAGGCTGTGGGGGATCGCTTCAAGATCTCTGGCTTCCCAACCGTCAAGTATTTTGAGAAAGGTGAAGATAAGTACACGCTGCCACACCTCCGAAGCAAAGACAAGATCATCGAGTTCCTGCACAAGTGAGTCACACTCAACAGCTTGATCATTTCTTTACTCCAGTCCTACAAACACTGCCTGTGCAAAGTTAACACACTTAGACACAGACTCAAACTCGTGTACAGTGCAGTAATTTAGTCCTCCCAGTGTAATAGATTAACCTTTGGAAAGGGTCATTCTGAAATGTACAATAATGGACCTGAGATGACATCAGTCCAGCTGTGGCAATTACAGACTCCATAAAGGCAAAGTCTGTGACCAGAGGTCAACCTACATCATTTTATATATATGGCTGACATAAAGTCTCACCCATCATGTTTTATTATATCACTCATATTCACACGTTACCCTTTTTTTCCTCATTTTTAACACTTTTTTTTCAGAAACTGCAAGGAAGGCAAACACTATGCTACACTGTAGTGTTTTCCCTCTATGAAGTAAATATAATAAATACTTCTTTGCTCTGTTTTATGTCTGCAGTCCCCAGGCACCTCCTCCACCAGAGCAGTCCTGGGAGGACAAGCCCTCCAGCGTCAGCCATCTTGGATCAGAGGATTTCCGAGAAGCTCTGAAGAAGAAAAAACATGCTCTGGTCATGTTCTACGCTCCCTGTAAGAACTTCCAGCAATTCATATTCCTGCTGAAATGCTGTAATTGTGTAATTGGCACTTTTCACAAATGGTTACTTTTTCTTTGCTTGGCTATTGTGATCATACTGTTAAGTGTGTGTGAAGTTGCCATCACAGCCGTGCTCTGTTGAACTTGGTGCGATCATATCCTGGGTTTAAATCAGTACGCTTACGTAACTCCGAGCTGCCTGTCAAACTCCTCATCACACAGTATATAAACCCCACCTAAGCCATGGGGAGACAGAGGAATGATTCACATGACTGAGAATAGATTTGTGCAAGTTTATAAAAAAAGAGAATCACTGTTATTTCAGAGTTCCAGGAAAACATGACATTTTATAAAGCAGCTAAGTCCTCTTAGAGACTTATTGGACTGTGTTTTGACATTGAAATAATCTTGTCTCCAACTGGGCACAGACCCCATGCGTATGCCTGTTCCCACACATTCACAGTATTTATAAAGGTGTGCACATCACTCATGCTTCAGACCAGACGCACACACTTTAGCCAAGATAGCTGCTGGTGATATGATGAGGAGGAGACTGTATATTAATTGAGAAATGGATAACACTCTTTTCCAGTTGTTTCACTGACAGTAAAAGTTGTATTATTTTGCAGTCTGTAAAATGTCAAAGGTACATTTATAAGAATCATTTTTTGAAAAGTAAAGTAACAGATTGTATTATTTATTTTTTTGCTTGAGCTGGTGTCTCACTGTTATTTCAGTTTTAGTCTCTAAAACCAGATATCTGCATGTGAATACAGAATTTAAAGGCCATACTAAGATTTTGGTTGTGGTTTATATTTGTAGTCCGGTCGAAGTATTATTGAACAATCACGCTTGAGTGAGTTTTGGTTGAATACAGGCAATTGGTCCGTGTGGAGAGCAAAAGAGACGGAACACATTTGCTGAAATGCACTCTGAGAATCCTTCAGCTATCATCTCGCTGGGATTTAGCTTTTTTTTTAATTCATCTGCGTTCATTTGTAGAAAAAACATTCAGTTGGACACGTAGTCTCTCAGCTCCAACTTTATTCTTGAGTCTCGAATGGCTAAACAGCCTGTAGGCAACGACCGGCTCACAGAAGAGGAAGTCTTGGACATATAAACATTATCCGGATATCCGATGGCTACACTGGAACCTCAGAAATACTGTCCCCTGCTCCCTGAGGCTAATTTGTTGTCGGACAAATAGCTGAGGGGTTCTGAGATTAATTAAAATTTCATTTGATCCTAAATCGTCCAGCACTTAAATTATGTTTCAACATCAGCACTATGAGTGTATGTGAAGTTTAATAATAATGATGTTAAATGGTCTGCATTTATATAATGCTGTTCTAGTCTTGGCAACTACAAGCCAGCATTCACTCATTCACACACATTCATACACGATAGCACCTGCTCATCAGGAGTGATAAACATTCACACACACACTCGCACATCCATCACAGCCATCGGAAGCAATTTGGGTTTCAGTATCTTCCCCAGGACACTTTGACATGTAAAATGCAGCAACTGGGGAAAGAGCCACCAACTGATTCGTGGACGACCACTCTACCCCCTGAGCCACAGCCGCCTCCTCAATCAGTGATGATTAAGAATTTACTGCAATGATGGTTGTTGAATCTGTGAGACACAAATTACACGTTCTTTGCTGTATTTCTTGCTGACAGTGACAGTGGTATAAAGAGCACAAATATAGATGTGCAAACAGATGTTAAGTGCATTTCTGTATCCATTTATGGGAGTGGAAATGAGGCTTGTGCACAGGCGCCCAGCTTCACAGGATTTCTAAAACGGAAACAGCGCATTGTGCTGCTTTATAAATCTGCCCAAAAGAAAACATATGCATTTTTCTGTTTTGAGTCTACATAGAGTTTCTCAATTAGCTGCTTTTCCTTTAAGTGAAACTTCCATAAAGAACAATGTGATAGTCTCTGTTGTTGAACTTCTATTTAAAAATGTAAAGAGCCAGTGTTATGACACTCATCATTAAACCAAACACAGATGCAGAAAGAATACAGAGTGGCTAACTTGCTTAGTTATCAATAGACACGTAGATGCACACATGCACCTCTGCCCTTTGTGTCTGATGAGAGCATCAAAGCCGATCGGGGCATGGCGGTCGGGCTGCTGTCTCTGTCGAGGCCTTTGGTGCTTCCTTCTACAAAGAGACGCTCCAGATGCACATCAGACAGCAACAACCTGCTGCCCTCCCACACCGCCCACCCCATCTGCATCCTGCTCACTGCTGTCTTATCAGTGAGGGAGCTTGTGTCTAATAGAGCATTTGATGAGATGCAGCTGCTTGCTGAGACATTGAGGCTGAAGATGCTCAACAATTCCTTTTTTAAGAAAAGTTTTGGTTGTTCACTTTTAGCCAAAAATCTGCAAAATTGAACCTAAACTATATAGTGTTATATCTTTTTTCTTTCTCACTGGCTCTTTTTGATGACCTTTTTATACATAGATACAGTGGTAGATTAAAGCATTGTCTAATTGACTAAACACTTATTTGGAGATATTTGTATAAATAATGCTCAGTTCCAAACAAATAATTCTGGTGTATTTAGTGTTAAGCTGTATTAATACGGCTTTGCGTTCTTGGTACATTTTTATCAATGAGTGAAGGTGATGATGACGCTGGCTGATGCTGCTTTTCTCACTTCCTCTCTGTCAGTCTCTACCAGTAATTATGAGAAAGGCGAGTGAAATAAAGTGCAGGTAGAGGTGTTAAATGAGAATGACAGGTCTCATTATCAAGAACAGACCTGTCTTAATGCTGTTATTAAGACACTCGGATAGCAGAAGGTATGTGAGATATGATAAAACTGCAATATTCCCGCACTTCTGGTGTGATGCAGCTGAGCAGTTACAGTGACCTGCCTGGTCGCTCTGTTCTCTTCCTGTTGAGGAAAATCGTGGCACACTGCTGTGTTTTTTGATATATCGGTTTCAGATCTGCGACAGAACCTTTAAAGGTTTAAAGGCCATTTAATGTTACAGCTAAAAGGGTACTTCAGCAGGAAATGGATTTTTGAGCTGTGCTGAATGCTGGCTTAGTGAGGCAGCTCTGAAAAGGAAGGCAAATGGACGGTTGCAGAGTTGATGTATAATTGAGTTGAAAGGTAGAGCTATTTGTGTGTATGTGCATGCTTGTGGACTCACATGCATGCAACTGTAAAAATACTTTGGTTGCCATCAGTCAATGGAATTGTAGCCTTTAAAAATCCATTTTCAGTGAGATCAGCAATGAGTAACTGAATATATTTTGTTTTGTACGTCTTGATGATATTTAAATTGAGTGCCTTTTAATAATCTGTTATGACATTTGGGCAATCTCCGAGTGGCTTCCTTCTTAGAGCGCAACATATAAAGAAACGGTTTTCCCAATTAAGTGTGGAAGAACTGAAATGGCCTGCGGAGCCCTGACCTCAAACATATACAAAACCTGTGGGATGTCTTGGACTTTACAAACTCTTCTGTGGCTGAATGGGAGTAAATTCTTGCAGCCCTGCTCCAAAATCAGGTGGCCTGAAACTAGAAGAGTGGAGGCAGATATAGCAGCAGATTAATGGCCATAGTTTTTGAATGACATGGTAAGAAAATCACATATTGGTGTAAGCTATTACTGTTACGGTTGGCTATCCACATATTTATGCATCAACACATTGAATAACCTGGCGTCCATACAAACAGTCCCAGCGGACAGTGAATATATCCTAACTCCACCATCCATGTGGAAGAACTGTCACGATGCTGCCTCACAAAAATGAAAGAATAATCCACATTTTTTTAATGTACCGGTAGTTATTTTGTGACTCTTTGTCCCAGGGTGATTGACCAGTAATTCAACCTTAACTCGGTTCATGAAAGCTTTTATCCGGTAACCCACTGGCAAACTTCCTTTTTCTTTTCTTAAAAAATGTATTCGTCACTACAAAAGGTGTTCTCGCCTTTTTCACCTTCCCCAATTCCAACCACAGCATCAACTGTTGGATTGTAATGAACAGAAAAGTGACTGGGCACTTGACATTAATATCTAAAGAAAAAAAACTATGAATAGCATCTACAGGAAGTCAAACTTTCACAGAAATTGAAAGGGAAAATGAGTCATCATGAGTTATTAGTGTTAGGTATCAGAGTGCAGTGCATAAATCTTCCCCAATCAGGATGGAGCTAGAATCAGAAAATCATACAACCTGGTGAGCTTTCATGTACAGTTGCATCATCTTTCCTCCACTTACTGAAAGCGAACCTGCTGTCTGTGAATGTGATCTGTTGTTGTGGTTCTTTTCGGTGTGTAAGTATTGACTTACTGTATATGGATGGCTGCTGGAGCAGAGAGAGCGGGAGTGGGTGTGTTTATGACAGCAATAAAGAGATTTATAGTCCCTCGTAACATACAAGTGAACCATCTCTAATGTGGCGTAAACCTCTAAATAACTGCAGGATTGTGAAGGTGCCACATGCTTTATGAACATGTTTGAGACTGGGGAAATGATTTATGGAAGTGATTTCATTGTATTTGCGAATGCGTGCATGTTAGCAGTATCATGTTTATGTGTGTTAGTACCTGTATAAGCTGCTGTTTAGGACATTAAGCTAGATGTTATGGTCTAAGTGTGTCATGATGAGCTGTAATAATGTTCCATCTGTATGTTTTAGGGTGTCCACACTGTAAAAACGCTGTTCCCCACTTCACCACGGCAGCAGAGCTCTTTAAAGAGGACCGCAAGGTTAGTGTTGCTTTTTCTATACATTCAAATTACACACACACACACACACACACACACACACACACACACATTTACACCAAGCAGTAGTTTGTGGCAAGATTCGCTCGAGCTGACTCTTATAGTAACAATACTTGTTTTTCTTAGTCTCTGTTTATTGTGAAAAGAAAAACACTTTACAGTATTTTCAAGCTGTCTTACTTAAGTGGTGTCTTACACAGGTATTTGGTTTAGTTTGGTTTTGGTTAACCGTTCACAAAGCAAGAAAACAAAAAACATAAAGAAAATAAAAGACACAAATTCAATCCATCTTGCAACCTTGGCACGCAGACAAAATAAAAATACACAAACACAACAAGCACAAACAAGGTGCAGACTGCAACATATAACAGAAAGGAAACACAAATTTAGCTACAGTCACCCTGGAAGGCCACAGATACAAAAAAAATAGACATATTTTCTGTCTTGTGGACAATTGCCGATTCACAGATTCATCCATAAACTTGAAATGAAATATCTTAAATCATAAGCTAACTGTCCCTTAAAATAATAATCATTGAATTCAAATAAATTCCTGTTAAGTCACTATCACCAAATGAAGTAACACAGTATTGTTCCAGCTGATGGCATACTGATTTCATTTCCAGTCTTACGCCTACCTAGGAACTGGGTTTCTGTTCCCAGGAAAAATAACAAGCGGTGCACACCCAGCAGAGGTTGCTCCGCCAGAGAGGAGCTAACACAACAGACTCACACTTCAACTCACTTGTCTATGAAGCAACGTAACATTTTATCCAGTTTCTATTGCTGAACAAACAAAATAAGAGCGATGACTGAAGATGAAACTTCAGAAACTAGTGAAAGTGAGATCTGAAAGCCAACAGTTTAGCGCCATAGGTGCCACCAAAGAAAACAAAACAGAGATCTTCACAATTGTAACTTTAAACAATGTTTTGCTTTCCATTTCTGCACATGTTAAGTGCACATGATGTACCTTGTAGATCAGACAGCACACACAGGTCATATCTTTTATGGACCCATCGACGGTGGCTGTGGCTCAGGTGGGTTGATCCCTGGCCCTGGCAGTCACAGTATCCTCGGGTAAGATACTTAACCCCAAATTGCTCCTGATATGTGTAGTGTAAAAAGCACTTTGGGTGGTCACAAAAGACTATACAAATACACTCCATATACAGTAATCTATAGTCTTTATCACAACTGCATTTCTTGACTTTTGTTAACAGCTCAGTGGGTGTCAGGTAAGAGTTAAATAAAATAAGCAGCTAATCTGCAATGATAAAGAGGCCTTCAGAGTGATTGTTGTCACATATTGCATACTAAAAATATCGGATTAGATCTTTAAACAGTGGTATCCTGAACACTCAAAACATACAACTCCCTCCACCTTGTTTCTAATATCTGGATTAGGAATTCAACCACTTAGCTAAAGCCCACACAGTCTCATCAAATCTCCAGCACACTTTGGGGTTTCGGGTTATTGGAGGTTCATACAGTCACAACAGGACACTCCGGTCCTTCATCATCTCTACTCCCTTTCATTCCTTTTCCCTCAGGACTCGTGTCGAGAGACCCTCCCACTCCTGCTCTTCCCTGTTAATACCCTGACTGCAGGGCTCAGTGTTTCCAAACCTCTTTAATTGTGTATGTGTGACTCACTCACACACACACACGCACACGCTTAAAGTTTTGGCTGCGTGTCTGGCAATACTCTGAGCTATGATTTATCATCTCTAAGTGACACACACCTTAAAAAAACTTTAAGTTGTTATGTTTTGATTTTATAGTTTCATTGAGATGCTTAATGTTAACCGCACGTTGTTCCAACAGCACTCAGGCAATGTTCCTCTCTCATTTGTTTGGAATTTTTCAAAAATCATTGTCAGATGGTGTGTAATAGTGACGTCTTCAACAACTTAGTCATCCATTTTTCTGAGGCAATCCTTTGTAACATTTCATGATGACATTAAAAGTCAACAGATAATCTGAAAATGTTTTTGTACAACTCGCAGCTGAAGAGTATTCAGCTGCAACTTCAGGAAGTCGTTCATGCCTTTGTTGATTACTGGAATACATGAATACATCATCAGCGATAAAATTACAATATGTCCTCTGCAATATTAAAGCTATATCTTCCTACAGTACACAGAGAAATAATAGTTGGAACTAGGCCTTTCATGATAATTGCAATATGGACTTATCGAATGATATAGGACGGAGAGATACAAAAGATCCTTCGCTCCTACAGCCATCAGGCTGTCTCATTCTTCCAGAGATTCTACCAGACTAACTGAATTTCCCCTCGGGGATAAATAAAGTAATTTTGATTTGATTTGATTTGATTTGATATGGACATGACCACGATAATTGTGTCTGACCTCGATATCTCCTGTGCAGGTTTGTTTACAACACTTTAGCCAACATGATGTTTGACAACCAGCAGGTTTTACCGACTATCATAAGACCTTGCACATGTTTTCACAGTGCCTAAGCCTAATGAACAGAAATAAAAAAAATAATTTCTGCTGTGTTGTTTTGATTTTTTTTAAAGATATTTCAATATTTTTTTCACATTCATGTGTGGATAGTCTAAAGAATTAAAAGTTCATTGCTTTTTGAAAGGGTGTACTTGCAATATAATCCAATTATATTATCATTATATCATTAAATCAGACTTAAAATTACAATAATATCATTTATCGCAATAATTTCTGGGACAATATATTGTCTAAAAAAAAAAGGTTTATCGTGACAGGCCTAGTATTCACATCAACTGTAAAGAAAATGTTCAACTCTGGTCAGTAATAAACAAAAATAAGCTTAATGGAACAATTCTCAAATTGGCCACCAAGAAACACAAATCATGAGACCCTCACAGCTTAATGGAAGCAAATATTGACTTTGTATTTTAAGAGTTAGGACTTTCAGGAAAGTCAGGAATGTTTTTTGCACATCCGGTATCTAGTGGCCACCATAGCTTCAGGCACTTTGGCAATGCTTCACCAGCTGTTATGTTTGGACCGGTATGATGAAATCTGTACAAGCTGGCGAACCAGGGGACCCTCATATCTGAGGAGGTTATATAAATGCAGGAGTTTAAGATCTCTTTCCTCTCGTTGTCCCTCCAGTGGCCAGTGGAGTTGTGTTTGAACAAGAGTCTGAGAACTGGGCATGTGTTTACTTGGCAATCCTCTCTATTTATAAAGTCGGGCCCCAGTGTATTATACCGGGCCGGTGTTGATCACAGTCTATTAGCTGCCCTCGCCTCATTTACCAAAGACAAACACAAGCTTAGCTGCAGCTTTGAAGACGCAAACAATTAAAACTCCACATTCTGTGCTGTATGACGGCAGGGGAGCTGTGTGCGGGGCTTGTTTTCAACCGTTTGTGTTCTCACCAAATTCTAATCAATAGCAGAATTAAAGGCAGACATTGGCTTAAACTGCTTGTTTCCAAAAGCTTTTTTTCGCTACTGTAATAGGATTTTTGGATTTGCCCAACATGACCTGCCGTAGTGCTGCTGCAGCACCTGTAAAGTTAATGTGCTGAACAGAAATATACTGACCATGACCGTGGTGCTTATGACATTTATTTTCTGTGCCTGATCCAGACCTAAATCAAAGCCACGTACTACTGAGGATTTAGAAATAGGAAGTTTCAGCATGTTATCCATTATATTTTTACATAATATGCAACCCTAATTCCAAAGAATTTGGGATACTGTTATTAACACAAAACAAACATAAAGCTCATCAGTTTGAACATTATCCTCCTAAACCCACCTTTCTGGGTAGGTTTAAGGGAAGGGGAAGGATTAGACCAAAATTAATTGAGCCAAAGCTTACAACAGAAGAACTCAAAAGCAAAAATGCATGCATAAAGGTTCATTTGAAAGATGGTTTCTGCTTTTGTACATGTTTAGTATGTGGCTAAAACACAACCAAAGCTATACCAGTTAAAAAAACCAGGGTCTGTTCTTACCCACTGGCTTGAAGGTAGGTTAAATATATTGTCTTTGTCCAGTTTTCAATTGAAAATATGTCACAAAAGATTAACAAATTATCACAACCGTTTTTTTATTTACATTTTAGACAACGTCCCAACTTTTTTTGGAATGAGATTTGTAGCTAAACAGTGCTAACACTAAAACACCCCGGACTAGTTAAAACATCATCAAAGAGTCTTTTCTTCTTAAGAATATTTTGTTAGTTCACAGTTAAGCATTCATTAATAGGACATTCATCATTCATATCGGAAATAATATCACATTATACCTAATAATAACAAGATTAAGATATTAATAATAATAAGATTAGGGAAAATGTTAAAAACAAGTCAGACAGATCAAGAAACATTGCATACTGATGCTGTGCAATAAACGTTTACAGACGTTTTAAAGTGGGCTCACCTTGGGGTTTTTTACCTACAAATACAGTAATTAGGATATTTTGGCTTAACTCTCAGCTTGTTTACAACCTGTCTGACTGTCGGAACAATCAGGCTTCTTGCCTCATCTCACTTTGTTATTGCAAATGCTTTGATTTCAGAAATTGCTTTGATGAGTGCAACCTATCATAGCCAATGCAAATGATAGTCAGGGCTATGAAAATAAGCTCTGAGTCTTAAAAAAAAGTGAGAATTATCCAACCCAGCATCCCATTTCAGCAGGAGTTGCATCACGTTGCAGACAATGATGCAGCCCATTTCATCAGGTTATTAAAGTTTAAAGTTGGTTAAAATCATTCCAGTAGTTTCACTATACTGAATGAAAAAACAGTATTAAGATATATAACATCGAAGCTCTCCTATTATACATATAATACTTAGTTTTTTATGTAAACTGCGCACAAACCTAAACAAATCCATAAATATGCCTCATAAACATAATAATATCATCTAACAAGACTCTAAAGATTCAAGTTAATTATATATTTTTGTCTTTTTGCTTTGTTCATCCGCAGAAAATTATTTTATCCTCTAAAAGTAGTGTTGAGTTGGTTGCCTCAGTCACCCTGCTGTGTTAATTCACTGCATCTCTGTGTTTTAATTAGGGGCTATGGGCCCTGTATGGCAGCTTCAATATGTATTATAACACAGAAATGAATAAAACATTATATAATAAAGGCAGAGTTTGTTATAGTACTTCTTCCTTTAAAGTTACATTGTCTCTATTTAATACAACTGATGGTGATTAAAATATTCTTTGATTTACTCTAGTACCAGTGTTGCAGACCCACTCAGACATCCATCTGAAGTACTATTAGCATAACAACTTTTACATTGGCACTTTGGTCTTTGTTGTGTCAAACCATACCCCGCTGATTTGTGACCCGCCTCCAAGCGAACTGCGGCGAGATCTTCACGACTGCCAATCCCTAACGACCCCCCTTCTCCCACTCAAGTGTGTACTGTGAGACTTAACTCATGTATCTTGCAGGAGAACAGAGAGAAAAGCATTTTTATAAGTCTCTCAATACTTCTGTCACTTCTAACTGAATCTCTGGTTTGAAGATCCTCTTCCTTCGTCCCTGTTTTTACTTTCAGATATCTGTTTTATTTTACCACTTTTCATGTTTCCTGGCGGAAACCCAACATTCCTGATTTTGCTGCTTCATAATACTCTCCAAATTAGCAGTTGGCGGCTATTCCTCTATAAGAAAAAAGTCCACTAATCCCCGAGGGAGGAGTATAATCAGAAACAGCCACAGTGAGATGTTAGATGAAGAGCTGCGGACACTAGGATGACTTTTACTGGGAAGAGGTTATATAAAAAGAAGAATGTTTATCCACCGTTTTACAGCCGCTCTTTTAACTACTAGTCAGTTACAGACACCTTCAAGCGGGTAGCCCTGTTGTAATGAAAATGCAAATCTCTGCCGTGCCAAGCTGACGCACAGAGAAAACCAGACCAGCATAGTGCACAGAAAAGGGGATTTTGTGAGTTTATCAGTACAGTTTGATTACTGTGACGCTGGTGGATTCATCAAGCCAACTGGCTGCTCCTCAGAAATTTAGCTATTGGATCAATGAAATGATGTGGGGGTCCTATGTCACTTGAGGATGAATCAATAACGGAATTGGCTGCAGACCTTTGAAGAAGAACGACTCTACGGCTTCATTTTCTTCTGTCAATTTCCAACATCTCTGATGGATTACACGCAGGGATGAGCAGTCAGATGGAGTCGTGGGTTACATTATGCCCCTTGTTTCAGCTGCTGTGCAAAGTACTGTGTATTACAAAGTGACTCAGAGGTGGTCCAATAGAAAAAGAATTGAACTTGTCTGATGGTGAAGAATAGGATGATTTGAGGCACTGTTGTCAGCTAGATTTCTGTCGACTATTTCACTTTTTCAAAGGTGAAACACCTCAGTCCTCCTGAATATAAACAGCTTACAGCAAGTCCGTGAAATCCCCTTGTGAGAGTGCATTGAGGCCTAGTTTCAGACACCTGATTAACAGACCATAGAAGACGAATATCCCCTTTTACGCTCTGTCTTCCCTACTGATGTGCAGAAGACTCTATTTCTTCCCCTGTGTTCACAGATGTCAGTGCTGCAGCAGCAGACCAAGTCAACACTCAATAACGGTGTAGTCATCTAACAATATGTTGAGACTCATGCAGAATCTCAATATTTGAGTATTTGTATTTGCGTGGGGGAAAGAAAAACAAGAAGCACTTGTATTTTGTAATTAGAACAAGAAGTTTGGAGAATCTCTTCACGGTTGGACACGCAGAGAAAATTCTCTGATAAGTTTTCCTTCCGCAGCAGATCTGTCATTTCCACATTCAGCTCGAGCAGTCGGATGGATGGAGAGCGATTATTTGACGGTGACAAGTTCAATGTGCATCGCTCAGCACCCTGAGAGAGGGTGACATTTCAGCTGTCCAAAAGGACACGCTGAGTGCGCCATGTATCAGTGAGGCGGCATTTACGCCTCATTGGGGCGGCTTGTCACTAATCGATGCAACAGCCTCGGAACATAAATCTCCCTTGTTGTTTTTATGTAGCGGTGATTGTTGTGGGGATTTTTTTCCCCACCACCCACTGCAAATGGTTTATCTCAACAGCAGTGCGTCAGTCATCTTTTGTAACCTGGAGAGAGGAACTAGTGGTCTAAATTTGGACCAGGAGAACGTTTTGAGCCTGCTCATTGTCAAAGCAGCAGAATACATTTAAGCACTCTTCATAAATTACCATTTTACACTTGAAAAATATCGAGTTCTCTATTACATTCTCGTGTATCCTGGGTGTACATTTCTGTAGTATTGATTAACAATTATAATAAAGTTTATTTGTTTGGAAAATATAGCGAGTGCTTAAGAGACACTGAAACAATAAGTCATCGAACCGAAACAATAAAAATGCCGACTGTGAATTAAAACGATTGTAACAGAACAATAAAACACCGGAGATGGAATGGAAAATGATCTAAATCCTTTAATAAACCTGCTTTGAAAAGGTTGTAGCAGGAGACGGATGATGCCGATCTAACTCCGTTTAATAGCCACAAGCAGGACAAATTAGTACCTGTGTTAATCTTTATTATGGTATTGCTTTTATTATCAGAGAAAATGACCACAGCTTATCTCAACACATGAAAACACACGACTTCACCTCAAACATAGATTAGAGAAGGTTTTCCAGGGAGTTAAAATTCACATATAATTCATGATGCAAATATGCAAATCGTGTTTCATTAGAGGTTCGAGAGTTGATTCCTCAAAATTATACCAGAAAAGTGCACTCAGTCCTTAAAGTCAAGATAGCAGTAATGATACCAAAAACTTGGATGTATTCCTCTTAAAATGAGACCAAACTTTTCCATGGATGTCAGTTTTTGAGCCACGAAAAATGCCTAAATGTGGCGTGCAACAGACTTGGTAAGGCTTGTTTTTAGCCAAGCCAGTCGCCCGCGTTTCAGTTCTACAAATGACCACTACTGTTGTGTTGTTTAATTTAATTAACAACCTTACAGACCAGGGACCAGGAAATCAGGAACAATTCCTAGACAAAAGCGATGTAAAAGAATCCGCCAACACGATGTTGCGACGGCCACATAGCCTATATTGTCCATTGAAAAAATTAGTGTCTCTAGGCAGACACAAGATTCCAAAACTGATCACTTGTAGTCCTTGCTGGCTGGTCAAGAGGAGTGAAGAGTCAGCAGTCAATAATGATATAATACCGTGAAAATATGTCAATAAAAATCGTTGAATCACCCCAACCTTGAAAGGTCTTACCGCATACAGATATAAATGTCCAGTAGTATGTGAGATTAGTTGCCGGTAAACAGACAGATGGGAAAATACACAAACGCACTCACACACAACCAAATGCATAATCTTCTCCAGGATTACCTCTAGCAGAGATTTTAAAAATCTTAATATTTATTAATTCCTGTGTTTCTCCTTAGATTGTGTACGCGGCTGTTGACTGTACAAAAGGACAGAACCACGAACTCTGTAAGCAGGAAGGAGTGGAGGGCTACCCAACGTTCAACCACTACAACTACGGAAAGTTTGTGGAAAAATACAATGGAGATCGTGGGGTAAGTGATGCTAAATATCTACATGAAACCATTTAAACCACTGAACGGGTAACGGAAATACCCTTTTGAAAAGCACATATCCATTAAACGAAGGTTTTCATTTAAAATCTTTATCTTCTAACTCTAACAGCTGGGCAGGACATATTTTTCAATGTACATTTTCTAGCAAGGCACGTGGGGTAGCCATTATAAGTAAAAAGAATATACCTTTTCAACATATAAGAACTGTCAGTGATGACAGTGGCAGATTTATAATTGTAACTGAACAGCTTTACTCTATACATGTCACTCTGGTTAATATCTATGGTCCAAATGTTGACGATGCAGGCTTCTTCCGTAAAATATTTGATAAACTACCTGACCTCTCAAGTACAAACCTTGATTATCGCTGGAGACTCTAATGCTATTTTAGACTTATCTGACGTATCTGGACAGATCTTCAAAAAAATTATCAAGCCCTTCAAATGCATCACTTTAAACAGTCTGAGTTGATGTGACAACGCTGTTGTTCCTCATTTCTTTCCACTATTTGATCAATGTCAAGGCCCTTGTATCCTCATCACCTGGGTACATGTGATTTGCTCTAATGCTGATTTTCGAAAATGTTTTACCATTAAAACAGTCCCTTTAAACAGTCTAATCTCCTCAACTACCATTGTAGACATTTGGCTTTTCCCGACACCCAAAAGATAGAAAGTACTCCTTTTTTTTCCAAGTTGCATAACTCATACTCACAAATTGATGAATTGAATGTATTGTTGCATCACCAGGAGTGGACAGAAATTGTCAGGTTACTGGAATTATTTATGAAAAAAAGGGATAGTCGAGGTCCAGACATAGATCAACCAGCTGTTAGTAGACTATTAGACACATGGCAGCAGAGAATAATGCAGGCAGTTCTTAATATTTCAGATAAGCCTAAGCAGTTTGCCCTTGAACTTGGCAACAAAATTTTGGTTCTGTTTACTTCTCTTATCAGCATGCTGTCAGACTAAGTTGAGATAATGTTTCATGACGGGACTCTGTTGGATTTTTAAAAAAAGGCATTTGATGAATTGGTTCAAGCTGTGAAGTGATGTCTAAAACTCTCACTGTCCCTCTCTCCACAGGAGGCGGGCTTCATAGGTTTCATGCGTAGCCTAAGAGGACGTGATCAGGAAAAGGTTGTCAAGAGGAAGGAGGAGCTCTGAGGGCGGCGTGCAGGGAAGGGGGGAGTTGCACTGCACAGTTTGTCATTGCACTGTGACCCTTGACCCCGGCAAGGGCCCAATCAGCACTGACGTGGGAGACTTGATGACCTCAGCGAAAGGCTATTTTTTTATATCGTGGTGATCACGTTTGTAATAATACCAACAGAGTACCTGCAGTGAGACCGACCACTTGAGACTTCTTTTTTCATGGATATTCTGATGGGCAGAAAATACACTGGCAAAAAAAAAAGTAATTCCTTTTTTTTTTTCTTTTAGTTTTTTTGCCCAAACACTGTGATAACATATGTGAAAAGCTACACCCTATACTTTATCTATGCAATACTGACCCCTGCTTAGCCCTATAGGGGTCTGTGTAACACCCATGGTGATGGTGGTGGGGATCAGTTGTTAAAGGTGGAGGCTGCGCTGTCCGTCACTCCACAGGGGTCCTAATCCAGTCCCATCAACCCTGCTCTTTCTCTAGAAAGAAACTAATTATTGACACACACCCGTTGGTTCCAATATTTTTACCTTCATGTCTCAAGTCCAGAACCATCCAGAATATTCCTTTGTTATCCTCACACATCGACTGGGAGATAACTGCATTTAACATCTAAAAAATTGCTTGTACAGTAAAATGTCAGTTGCTGTAGCAGTAAAGTTGCTGAAATAATGGCCAAAGGTTCAATATTCTGTATGGTTCCAGGCTCTCGTTATTAGTTTTGCTTTTAGAAAGTACTTTTTTTGCTTAAAACTGTGGCCTTATAGATATAAAAAATAAAAACATGCTGGAATTGCAAAAATAAACAAAAAAAGAAGGGAATCAGAGGCCTGGTGCCCTTGCAATTCTCTCGGGTTATGGACCAGAGCAAGTCAAAGAAAAAGAAAAAAACAAGAACATGACATGCCAAATATTGTTGCGCATTATTGCCCTTGATATTTTCAGGCTTTTTACATTCCCAAATATTAAAAACATTCAAAGATTTAACAAGGTAGAGCTCATTTACATACAGTAAGCATGGGAGATGCTAAAGTATGGAGGCTAAATATTGCATGATGATCATGAAATGTCCAAAATATGAACCTGCCCTCCCTCTGCTGAAGTAATCATGGATTCCAGCTAATATCCCACAATAATATCCCCTCTGCTTTTACACATTGTTCAGGGAGATGCTGGAAGAATTCAGACCTCTGGTTTACACTTTGGGCATTCAGGGTTTTTGTTTAAGGGTACCCAGTACGTTTTCCGCACATGCTTTTCCACTCCTTTTTTGCTGAACAAAACTACACCAAGGAGCCAAAAGGACAGCACTCTTGACAGTTCTGTCTCGATCCGTGTCTGCCTGCCATGCCTTGGCCTGGACGTGCTCTGCTTCAGCTAGCTCGGACAGTGCTCTCCCATGCCTTCCATCATATTCCGAGGGATGAATCCATAGTACATCCAAGGAGTAATTATGTGAAATGAAGTCTCCAGACCCTCTCCCACTTCTGCCAGCATAACACCATGATCATTACTTCTGTGGCCACTATAAATATTTAAAGGCTTATCTGTAGCTGATCTTGTGTTTTATTATTCAAGACTTTGGTTTCTTTCATTATGAATAAGGTTCTCAGGGATAGCGAAACACAATTAAAGGGAACTAGTTTGTTTGTAATTTTGCATTCCAGCTGAATAATTTTGAGCCCTTAGGCCACCAAATTAAATATTGTTTACATTTGTATCCCAAAAGAAAGAGAAAAAAAATCAAATCGTCCTTTTTCTGTGCTGTATCATGACAACGTGAATATTGTCAGTAGACGTTACTGAATCATTTTCTTGTCAAACATTATCATTGTGATTTTTAATGGATTCATTCCAAGTGAAACGGTTTCAAATGTTCTGGCTGGCACCAAACACTTATTTTGTGTTTAGTGTGATTATTAATATTCATGATATGCAAGAACATTTTGAAAGAGTGCTTTATACAGTTAAGTGTTGACATATCACTGTAATTAGGTGTTCATCTCCTCTCGAGGGGATTTCATTACCTTCGTTAGCTGTATCCATTTGTTTATATTTTCGAGTCTCCACAGTGACATCACACGTTTGTTGAATTATTAGAAAGACCACCTCTCTTATCCCAAAGGTATCATGTTGTGTGGGAATTTGTAACACTTATGCCAAGAAGTCATTGTTTCCTTTGTTGGTTTTTCTGTGTCCAGCCATACGTACAGTTTTTCCCCTTGCAGTAAGGACCTTGCAAGATAAAAAATAAAATAAAATTCAAACATTTCCCATAAAAAAATCACCTGTTCTTATGCAATGTACACGTCTCTGTTCTGCTTGTTGGTTATTGAATGATTTTTGAGCCATGCAATCAGTCAGTCCAACTCAATCTCAAACAGGATGATTTACAATAACTGGGGAGTGTTCAGCCACAACAGTGTTGTGTTGTGTGAGTGCACTGCCATGGTTTATCCCTGAGTGGGGAACACCTTTGATTGGCACACCGACCAAAACTGGAGAAAATGTACCTAAAGGTTGTGGATAGATGGTAACTGTAGAATTGCGAAAACTCACAAGACTTGCAGCCCGACGGCCTATCGAGTTAAAGTCCTAACCTCAACTACCTCACAAAGGTTTCCAAATCTATGGTTACTATCTAACCTCAGCCCCTTAAAACCTGTCACACAAGGTTTTACACTAACGAGGGGACGTGTTCAATTCGAAACCGCAGCAAAACTCTCATTTAATAAGCTCCTTGTGATGCCACCATATGACCAAATACCTACAAAACAATGATATTCCCATCAGCCTCAGCTATAGGCACTTATTAACAACACTTAAGCATTCACCCTTTCTCACACATATACTACTGTTCAAGGTGCCATTTGATATCAGTAAGGTACATTTTCACACTCAAGCAATTTGGTGTTCATTATCTTGTCCAAAAATACTTCGACATTATTACTGAACCACCGACATTCTCATCAGTTGGCACCCAGTCCATCTGAAACAAAGCCGTGCTAATATAATGTATGTATGTGAACATACTACAATTAGAGAGTAAACATAGTAAACATCACCCACAAAACATCTAGCTCAAAGCTCTGCTGTCTTAGTTTAGAGGACCTGGTGCAGCCGGCGACTTCAGTCTTGGTTTTATTAATTTACTCAGGGAAATGAATGGGAAGGCATAGTTAAACATGGCAACACAACATTTAACATATTGTTACTAAATGTTAATAAACAACTCTAATAAAACCGATACAGTAGCAATTATACTCAAAGTGATAGCAAGAAGGTGAAAAAAAAGTTTAATTTACATTATTATATAGTATGAACAATCTTTGTGCTGTTATGGATAATGGCACTCACCCCACATAGCAAAGATAGAGACACTGTAGATATATATTTTCACTGAAACAGCACTGAAGAATATCCAGGGCGTGAGAACATACTTAAAGTTATTTTAAGAAACACCAGCTACAACAGGCTTTGCTGTTGACACAGTGAAATAAATAGCAGCTGACCTTGTGAGGTCTCTGAGCTGATAAACAGTCCTGGTGAAAGCAGTTTTTGTGCCTGTTTATTTTGACATTTTTCTCAGTTCTGCATCGCAGAAGGGAGACAAATGGAGCACTCAGCAGATCTGACACTGAAGGCTTTATTAGGATAAATGGCTCCGGACCTAAAAGCGACCCCTGCTCACAGTGACGTCAGCAAAGCACCTGTCATAACTTCACAATGACAAGCATGTTAAATATTTACACTCATCACTTTTTAGGATGAAGGCCCTGGGAAACCTGTGTGGAGTTCAGTAGATCACTCTAAGCTGAGAAGTGACTTTGAGACTTCCTTATGTTGAGTGTTTACAGTAAAGGTCGCGCAGGTCTGCTTAGATAAAGTGCTGTTGTTGGGATGCATGCATTGTTGAGCCGTAGCAGGCTGATTAATGCCTGTGAGCACAGGCACAAACACACTCTCAATCCCAATTTCACTTAGAGGATTCTCAAAGAGATGGGGAACTTTTGCTCTTGCTTTGAATTGCTTCATTGCTTCTTTGTGGGTTGGGACAAACATTTTTACCTGTGAAAAATGAGAAATGGAGGGCACAGGGTTGTTAATACAAAGTCGAGGTCTGGTTGGATTCAAGTACCCTTAACAGAATCCATTTCCCTTTATGGATAATTGTGTTTTGGGCTCTTCAGGATTTTATCTCTGTGACATCAATCTGCCTTCATCCGCCTGCACGTCCTCTACCTCTCCTCTGCTTCACTGTCTCATCATTATGTTATATTTTTTATGTTATAAAAGCCCACACATGAGCCCTTCCATATAAGGGATGGACCATTTAAAAGCAACTTCTTCTTGTTGATCATTTTCTGTACGTTTGTTCCATCCCGTTATTTGTTTGCTGTTCACTATGCCAACGCAGGGACAAATTGGTTTAAACACTAGGCGTAATGAAGTAAATAGACCTCTGAGTTTTGGCTCAGGAGAGATAAAGATTTTCTTTAGCTCGCTCTTCACGAGGCAGTCATCAAGATGATTTGCATCCTTTGCGGAATGATCCATATGTTCACTCTCTGTGCTGTTTAATGGAGCTGTCAGTCAACACGGACAGGAACAACATTCCCTTTTATGATATTTTTATAGAAATCCGTAAATTAGAGTTTAGGAAATCCATCAGAAGTCTTCCGTGAAAATGTCAAATGTTTAGGGCTTGATTGACTGGTGAAAACATCAAGAAAATGAACAGACCTTTAAATGAACAGCCTCCCTAACAACCAAAACAAGAGCTGTTTCAGCAAATTGATTGCAAGCTTGATTTATGGAAACCTGTAAGGCAAATTGTAACTTGAAGTTTTAGTGTTTCTGATTGGAACATTTAAGATGAAGATTGAACACTGTGTAATGAATCTTATTTAATTATCAGAGTTTTAGGTATTATACAACTTCCGTTTACTTGTGGACTACCATTAGTCATACAGTTGATTATAAGACTTTTATTGTCAATTATTTATGAGAAATTCTTTTTAAGATCCCAAATTTCCCCAATCCTGCTCTATCATTCATTCATTTTGTGTCACCACTTTCATATCAATGACGCCAACATAATTTTCTTTATTATTTAAGTGTCTACAAACATCATAGTGTGATCTAATAACCATTGAACATATTCATCCTTATTTAGCTCCTGTTTTTGTCTTAAAAATTCTACTGTTGAATGTCCTTGCAGCACAACATCAGAGAAAACCCAAACATTTGAAATCACTCCACTGGAGGGTTTTAGTATTCCATTCAATTCTCGAGACTAATTTAAAAAGATGAATGAAATCAGGTGCAGCAGAGGCTCAGATATACTTCCCATAATGCATTTTGTTACGGTAAGACCCACACTGCCTTGTAAATGCTAATGTCTTTCAAACTCCGATGCAGGTTCTCTGTCAGGGGCAAGCCAACATTATCATATTACAACCATATGAGACTGCTTAACATATGCTTCTAAAACCATGGACCTTCTGCTTACAGCTTCTGCTTTCAGAGTTTTTCCACCAGATTTTGGTACACATGGTTCCTCCAGAGCCACAGAAGGCACATTACATTTTACTTGTACTCTTTATGACTACTCAAATGAACCGTCTAACCTGGTTTAAACAAATATAATATGTCAGATTAATATGAAATATCTGTTTTCTCTGCCTGTGTTTTGCTACATTTATGTCCAAGTCAGAAGCTACAGTATATCAGCAGCTTGAGGACACTTTTGCATGAATCCAATTTGATCTTTATGTTCCTCAGAGAACGTTTTCTAGTGATTTAGCTGGGTATATTTCCTAATATAAAATATTTTGATTCTTATGATCCCATGGGCTTCTTTTTAGCACCGCCCTGAGAATGTAATTACCACAATGTTGCTTGCTCTAACAGTTTTTATTGTTGGCTATCATAAACATTGGAATCTCCGAGGAAAACTTCAGACTTTAATTGTTATTATTATATTGATTCTCACCAAAGACAGATAGTCTTTAAAAAAAAATCACATTTCGAAATCAACAACCTGCAGTTGAACCATGAGAATATTCTGCAGGTATATTTTTAGATATGTCACTTTATCAAGAATTGCTGAGCTTAAAGTTGAAATTTATAATGATGACATCCTGTGAAATAGACAATTGGAGCGGATGCATTCCAATGCTGATGTGTTTGCGCATCTGTTTAGGCTGTGTCACTGTGAATGACGGCACTGCCTTCCTCACAACTGACACTCTCTGCACTAAACACTTGCTGAGACCTGTGGCTATTCATCAACTTGTCAGCAGCAGCAGAAATCCATCATCCACTTCCACTCTGCATGTCTGTCTTTCTCCCGTTCTTTTACGCATAAACACACACACACACACACACACACACACAGACCATGAGGGTATTATGGAGGTCCCTTCAGGCTGACATGTGGCCGGGCTCTGGGGAGATTGTGTTGGTATGTGTGAAGGATGAGACCACTAACCGTCTCTGCATTGTTTTTATTTCCTCTAGGCATAGCTGTGTTTTCTTCCATATTCCAACATAAACTTTACGAAAACAGGAACAAAAAATGCTGACACTAGTGGATGACCTATTTCAGGTCTGAGTGGAGCACTAAATCTTGGCAGGCTCTGGGTACGCATTATTCATTTTTCATTTTTCATGTTATTTTAATTTCAACATAAAAAAGTCTCAGCCTAAGATGCTCAGGAGAAGGGCTAATTTGTTGCTGGCTTTCAGAAGGAAAGTAGCAACTGGAGCAAGTAGAGAAGAGACAATAAAAAGATAACCACAATTAGGTGGAAATTTAAATTATGAACCATAGTATCTATCACGAAGTTAATGAGCTCATGAATATTGCCAGGCTCAGTTAAAGATAAATATACTGCATTAGCACACTGTTTACTTTCTACCCACCTTGATGAATTTTACTTATTGAGTAGTATTTTGTTATGATGTATTATCAACGGTAAATCCTGATCGCTGAGAGGTCTTTAATCAGGTATACATAGTCAAATAAATAAATAATTAGCAATATAATTTAATATACAAATATCTATATTTATCTATATTGGTAACATAGAAATTATGTTAACAACAAAATTGCATCTGTCATATTTTTTTATTTGAAACACAAAATTAAAAACTAATTAACAACTTGATTGATTATAACATTGCAAGAAAGAAAAGAACAAGATCATAAAGAGTAAGGATAATAAATAAATATATACACAAGTAAATAAAATAGAAAATAAAGTAAAAATTTTATTCATTTTAAAAACTGCAAACATAAATAAATGTATATCAGCTAAAAATTCTGCCACAGTATTTCTTAAAAGGGGGGGATGTATTCATAGTTTTTACTATTGTTATTATTATTATTTGTATTTTATTATTATAGGGACAGAATTATAGAGGGTCTGCAGTTCAACACAACATGAAACACTATTTATTTAGTAGAATCTAGAAAAATCTTCATGTTAATGTTTCCAACAAAAACAATAATTTGTTGAGTTTATATCAGTAAGGCAATTTGAGTACATAAATTAAAGTAGTATAAAAAATTGTAAGAAATAAAAAATGAATGAGGATAAATCAATGAAGTACTACTTTATTCAAAGGAAGCAAGACACGGATGTTAACTATATATCGTAAGAATTTCCTGTTAAAATAATCGCCTAACTCATTTTTTCAAGTTTTGCAGGAAACACAAAAAACTTCACCAAAAGTGTAACATATGACATTTATTGATCATTTCACTCAAAAAGGATGTAACAAAGGATGGCTATTGAGATAGTAATAACACTGTGTGTAAAATATGTAACTTAAGAGAAATAAATGACTTAGGCAATTTTTTGACCATGCCTTTGTGACTTAAGCAAGATATGGTAACACTTTATTTTGAAGGTGTCTACAAAAGAGTCACACAAGCCTTTCAGAAACATGACATGACAAGTATCATGAGCATTAATGTTACTTCAGAGTGTCATTAATGTTCATGACACATCCCATGTCATGTTTATGACATGCTCATGTCACCTTAGAATAACGTGTTACCAATATTAGTGTCACCAATAAAACACTGATAAACTAAACCGATAACTAAACAATCTCCCTCTAGCTCTTCTTTGCTGTGTTCTTATCTGATATGAATGTGGCAAATTGTCAAAGAAGTGATGATCTTAAAGGGGTAAAATCACATGATCTGATCAACTGAGGATGCAGGCGATTTTACCAAAGGTTGCCGGCGTCATGAGGAGATGATTTAGGCAAAAAAACAAAAAATTTGACAAAAAATGACTTCGGCGAAAATTTTAACAGTGACGTTATGTTTTATTATAGCAGATCATCTTTGTTTTTGTTTTTTTTCAGTGTTGCTGATGAGGTTGTATTTACCCACAATGCGCTGCGGAACAGCCACGTAAACGTAAAGAATCATCACCGCTGCCTGGGAGCCGTTAGCCGTTAGCCGTTAGCTGCCTCTGCTCTCTGCTCCATCACAGAGCTGCACATAACAAATGTCCACATGATGCTACACTCGTTTAGGTAGGTATTCATACTCAACTGATCACCTCAAATTGCCAGGCGTATGTTTTGTTCAGGTTTGCCCTGAGTTGTGGGAACGCAGAGTGGCTAGCTGTTAGCTTCATAGCATGCTAACGTTAGCTGGAAGGAAATACTATTGAACAAGCTAATTTAGTTAGCTGATAACGATGGCTAGCTAGCTAGTCTGCTCTGATTTCATCAGTTCGCTTATTTTCTTGTATTGCAATATGGGTGCTTGTTTTTTTTAGAAAAACAGGACCAAACAAGAAACTCGTAGCTAGCTAAAGCGCTAGGTTCCGACTCAATTTAAAGCTAACATATGTAAACAAATCTGGTGGCTAATATTAGCTAAATTAGCGAGAATAAACGCCCTTTTCTCAACCAGACAAGCGTCGTAATGTCTTGCTGTTCATTTAGTTAGTCAAGCAAGATGATAATGTTGTACTCTGTTGTGCTGTGCCTGCTTTGAAGCTTTGAAATCAGGTTTGTGTTATCGTGTAAACTCGCTGTGATTGAATACCTCCCACCTCTTCCTGTTCCTCTTCATTCAGTGTGGAGCTGTCCATGGTCCTAACACAACCGACCGCTTGTGATCTTTATTTTGAATGACAGAGGTTCATTACACTTATATTGTGTCACCAGAATTGAAATGTAGTGTGACCTGTTACCCTTGCTCTCTCTTAGTCTGTTGTTGTTGTTATTGATCCCAAGAGGGGATCAATTGGTGCTGCATCAGCACAAACACTTAAATGAGTACAGGTAAATATAGAACAAAAACACTTGTTTAGACTAAGAAAATACGTTTAAAAAATGAACCATACAATAGAAAGTACAGACATTATTAGTGAACATCCAATAAATCCTAATGATAACTGACAATATCATATAAGTAGGTGCTGCTGAATGTTTTACAGTTGTCAAATGAAAAATTTCTATTAAAAAAGTTCTTCCTCTTATCGTCCCTTTATTTATCCTGTGGAGCTGTCCATGGTCCCAGCACAACTGACCACACAACCACCAATTGTGTCTAATCATCATTTTGAACAGCAGACCTTCATAACACATTAATTGTGTCACCAAAATAGAAATGTAGTGTGTCCGTCTACCCTAGATCTCTGTTTGTCAGTTGTCAATAAAGATAGAGGAGAAAAGCCTTTATTGAGCCCCTCCTGGGATCAATAAAGGCTCTGGGACTGCATCAGCACAAAGACAGAATCGAGTACAGATAAATAGAGAAATTAAGAACAACAGTGAGAAAAAAATGAAACAACGTTTATTATACTACTATAGGTAGATAGATAGATAGATAGATAGATAGATAGATTGCTTTATTCATCCCCGAAGGGAGATTCGGTATAGACTAAGAATAGAAGTAAAAATATGACCTATTCAAGTACGGCCAGGTTTTATAGGTATCTTGAGGAAATGTCAATTAGGCAAGAAATGTATGGGGAACTCCATTAATAGCAATATAAGCAAATAGCAGTAAGAGTAAAAGAGACAGCAAAGGGCAGAATGAGGCAGGTGGATGTTTATAGTCACAGATTAATTTGTTCTGTGATATTCTGGGCTGTTTAGAAGCTGTTATTGTGTCTGTTACATGTCTTGAAAGGAAGAAGACATTTTTTTATATCTGTGTGAATGTAACTCATCAGTAAACTTAATTTGGACATTTTTGGAAAACAATCTCACTTGTTTTATAATTTCAAAATAGCAAAGGCATTTCAGACAAGTGGTTAAGCTAAAAACAAGGCTTATCTTATTTGTTGCAGACAAACATTTTGGCCTGTGAAGCACATGCGCATCACAGAACCTCTTGCTTTTCATTTGGCACCCTGCAAGTTGGACATACATCCAATGAGTTTGCCTGCAGAATCACATTGGTGTTCATTCATGGACAACAACACCATCAATTTCCATCATCAACTGGGGCCGAAATAACCACTATCGCTGCTTTGTACCTGTTGTGGAAGTCCCAGATACGTCGGAATACCAAACACGATCATATCTGGATTAATAATATCGTTTGGAGCTACAAACAGCTCATTGAATTTTACCGCCTTCCAAAGGAACTGCATCTGGATGACTGCCAGTACGTTTACTAGCAATATAAGCAAATAGCAGTAAGAGTAAAAGAGACAAAGTAACGTAATAAACGTACTGCAGGTGGTGCAGCAGCACAAAGACAGGAATTAATGCAGATAAATAGATCATTTTAATCATTCATTTTCAAAAATGAACACTTTTCACTTGCAACCACATTTTAATTATGAAACCCACCTTTTAAGATATTTTGACTGTATATTATCAAAAAGCAATATTTTAACTTCTTGGAAACTTTTTATGGGAAAGTATTACATATTTATTGAAGATATTTAAAAATATGTTATATTACCCCTCAATATAATATTATAGTGTAACATAATATATCAAAGTACAGCAGTATAACATAGAATATCTAATGTTATATAGTAAAGTAAAGTAAAGTAAAAGGCATATCCTAAAATAAAAACTCAGTTTTATTGATTGTCAGTAGATTAACATTTTATGACCATTGTCTTACATTATTAACTAATGTAAGAAAGCAGTGACTGAGTTTATTAACTAACCAACTTTAAGAGAAAAGGTAGGCACTGTTTTGCAGACATGAAAACACCTCTTGAGGGAACGGCACCTAACATACACTCCTCCACTCCTTTTGAAGTGTTCTTTGTTGTGGAAGAACTCCCTCGCCTCTCCCTTGTTCTGTGGGTGTGTTGTACACATGTGTCTAATAGTTTATTGCTTTTAAAGCTTTCTTTACTTACAAAACACACTGCAAATCCCTCCCGTGCTGTTTTTAAGTGCTTTGAAAGCATATAAATGGTGTTTTTTTTCTTCTTTATGTTTTTGCATAACAACAGTTTGGGTTTAAGGAATTATGCCTGGTTGTGGATGGTGTGACTCACACTGACTGTGCAACAACATCACTCAGCTCACAGATGAGTGAATTGAGTGACTAGTTTCATAGGGATCTTTAGGAAATGTCAATTAGGAAGGAAATTGAAATTGATGATTGCAAACAGACGAAGCAGACAGAAAGCGCATTAATAGCAATGCTAGCAGAAAGCAGTGCGAGTAAGAGCTTAAAGCACTTAAGGAGAGATCTTTGGAAGAAAAAATAACCCTAATATAAATATATTCTTAAAGAGTCTGCACACCTATTGATGCTAAGATAAGCTCTTGAATATCTCATGTTATGCAATGAATGCTCAAGCATTTTCCAGAAAGCAATAAATTAAATACAGCTGTTATTGCAGTTAGACAACTTTTTAATTATCCGTACAACAAAATAAACGGTACATCTTTGCCACCCATTTAATTTCTGCAAAATCTTGGAAAACTAGAGTGTAAAATTGTATTTCAGAAATCGGAACAGGCTTTGGCCTGACTCATGTAGGATGTCATGTTGGAGGCTAAAAAAGGAACATGAATGTTGTGAACAAAGATTAAAACGTGCAGGGCCTCAGGGACCATAACGAGGTGAATGCGAGGCAGGAGCAACTTATGAGTTCACATTAGAGGGGAGAGTCGCAGAGTGGCAGTTACACATCTGAATAGTTTTTATTCATTTTTTTTACGTTTTAGTTTTTTACTGTTTGATTTATATTCAACTCTCAATTAACAGCCCTAATGCATCTGAATGTCATGTAAAGCAGCTTTAAAAGTATTGGTTTGTATGACAAATTGTCCAGTGTGAAATAGTTATGACATTAAACAAGCATCTCAGGAGCAGAAATTAGCAAATGTTGCTTTTTCGATTAAGATGATGATTTATCAATTATCAAAATAGTTGCAGCTTAAAGACCAGTTTTGTTCAAATTTAATATCACTTTTATTTAGCCATGTTTTTAATCAAAACACATTGTTAATTGTTTGAAGTAAGAGCCTTGTATTGAACAACAGCATAACATATTATTTCTTCACCCTCAACAAGCCTTCTTCCCCTTCATTATGTCTGTGTGCAGGGCTTCAGTGAAATTGCCAGAGCTGTAAGATGTCGATGGTATTGTTCGCCTCTGTGGTTCGGGTCGGGGATGGCCTTCCTCTCTCTGCATCCACTGATTATGAGCAGGACAAAGAGCTTCAGGAAACCAAGAAGCACCTCAAGGGTCTCTCCAAGAAACTCAGCCAGTTCCCTGACCGCTGCACACTTAAGACTGGGCCGTACAATGTCAAGTAGGTCATATGGCATTTTAAATTCCCAATGTTTGGTCATTGTAAAGGGATCGTTACATTAAACAGCCATAAAGTTTATCTCAAAGTATATCTGTGTATGATGCCCTGTAAATGTGGATAAGTGTGAGTACTTGCTAGATGGGCAGTATTTGTGTGACTGAAATCATTCACTTAGCATATTTTCAACAAAATACAGCTTAGAGATTTAACTTTAGAGATTTGACACCCACGGGTGATTAAACAGTCTACTGCTGACAGTTTTTTCGGTTCTCTTCTTGACCCTCTAACACAACTTTGATGGAAAAATGCTTTTTAATTTGAGTGATTTGACAGCTAAGCCCTCATTTGAGGTGTCAAACTGTTCTAAAAGCCTCGCTGGTGCTCGGGGAAATGCTTTGAAACTCTCTCAAGTACTGTTTGTTAAGAGCTAATTAGTCTTATTAAGACAGAGAACACGAACTCAAAGGAAATTCAGATTCATCAACGAGCCAGCTTTGCCCTTTAAGAACCAGAATCTCCTTTTGATAAGAGTCTTTTTTATCAGTTAGAGCAGGAAGCATTCGAAAAAAGGGAAGACACCGAAGGTCAGAATGAGGCAGGTGGATGTTTATAGCCACAGGTTAATCTGCTCTGAACACAATCTCACTTGTTTTATCATTTCAAAATAGCAAAGGCATTTCGGACAGGTGGTTAAGCTAAAAACAAGGCTTACCTTATTTGTTGCACACAACATTTTGGCCTGTGAAGCACATGTGCATCACAGAACCTCTTGCTTTTCATTTGACGCCCTGCAAGTTGGACATCCACTGAGTTTGCCTGCAGAATCACATTGGTGTTCATTCATGGACAACAACACCATCAATTTCCATCATCAACTGGGGCCGAAATAACCACTATCGCTGCTTTGTACCTGTTGTGGAAGTCCCAGATACGTCGGAATACCAAACACGATCATATCTGGATTAATATTATTGTTCGGAGCTACAAACAGCTCATTGAATTTTACCGCCTTCCAAAGGAACTGCATCTGGATGACTGCCAGTATGTTAAACTCAAAATAAATAAACAGATTTTGCTGTGAATTAATAGCGATAAATGGATTAAAAGGATACCAAAATAACTATAACATGACACCGATCTGTACAAACTCTGTATTCTCTGCTTTGTCAGATCTGTCCGCTAGGCAGCAAGTAAACAATTTTTGAAATGGCTGTGTTTCCGAGCATAGTGTGGATCGATCAGAGCTATGCTATGCAGGAGATTCTGAACTGAGTGCACATATCTCTTTCATAGCTCTGCATGGACGGGCACCTTTCTGCATCAGTGAGTTACCACTGCCCTAGATCACAAGTAGGTGTCTGAGGTCCACTGATCAGGCCCCGTTGGTGGTTTCTCCCTCCAGGCTTAAAACTAAAGGAGACTGTGTCTTTTGAAGTTGTGGCTCCTAAATTTTTAAATTCATTCCCTTTGGACCCTTTGAATCTTCTGTCTTTTATTGTGAGGCGGTTTGTGATGTCTGCTATTTACTGACACCATATAAATGAACTCTACTTACTTACTGTAGGCGTAGTATTCAGTACACTCAAACGAATTTGACTCTGTACTAATGGTCAAGAGGGATTTTGTGTTTTTCACACAACTACATTTCTGAGGCACTGCAGCGGCACATTGACATGCTGGTGGCAGATTTGCCCTCATTCTTAAGATATCTTTGGTACTTATGTTTTTCTTTTGTCTAACCAAATGCTAATCATCTGAACTGTTTGTTGACATTTATGTTCCACATCAATTTATACATTGTTGTGATAACCGAGGTTTTCCCCAATTGTGCTCTGAGCTGTTCAGATAATATAGAAGTCTTTGTATCTGGGGAATTTAATTTGCGATTGGCATATCTATTAACACCGCAGGGCCAAAAGATAGAGTGCCTGCCGAGGTGCATATGAATGTCAATGTGGAATTGTGTTTAATTAGCTGTGAAGTGTGAATTTCAGGCACAAATGTGCTGAAATAGTCGCATAAACAAGCACAATCAGAAATGCCATTGTGGTGTTTTTAAAAAAGTAATCTGCAGAGTATTTAGCTTGGTGTCCTAATTAGAGTTTCCCAGGGTTTCTGTCAAGAGAAAGGAGCACAGTGCATGAAAAGCAATAATGTGCGTGTGTGTGTGTGTTTCAGTTTTACGAGCGCACTGGGTGTTGGATACCTGATGGTGTGCACCGCAAACTACCCCAATGTGCTGGCCTTCTGCTTCTTGGACGAGCTCCAGAAAGAGTTTATCGTCACCTATGACACAAAAAGAATCCGCAGCGCTGTGCGGCCGTACTCCTTTATTGAATTTGGTGAGTTCCATTGAGTTTTACTGCAGGTTTCAGCTAACTATCACATAGTAAACCTTACGATGTCAACCGCTCATAAATAACATAGGGAAAAGGTCCATCACAAAATACGAAAAATAAGAAAATGAGCATCATATTGAAGCATGTTTTAATTAAATGTGTAACCACTATTGCTTTTATTATAGACTTTAAAATCTTGGTCTTGCTTATGTTTAGGTCATATTTGCAGTTTTTAATATTCCATCTTCCTGAATGTATTTAAAAAAGCTGAATGGAACAAGATGCATTCTCCCAGGCTCAACAAAAGGTATTCTGGGAAATGCAATCTTATACATGAAAGAGGGAAAAATTGTATAAAAATACAGTAATGTTTAGTTATAAGATTTTTTGTGGTCAGATGCCCAGTGAAATGTTAAAAATGCTTGTCTTGTCCAACTTCTGCTCTCAAAACCCAAAGATATTCAATTTTAAATGATGTAAAACCAAAGAATGTCTGGCATATAAACATTATAAATTATTTAAATGACAAATCATTCATATTTTTTTGTTATTTTCTATTGATGGTTTTATTACTGAATCTTTTCAGAGATAAACTAGACAGAAATCTTGTTTTTACCCTGAGAGAAGGTGTGGCTCATACATACAAATGATTTGTGTATCTTCCTTGTTTGCTGCCTGTGTTATCAAACACCTCGTTGTGCTGACTTTCCTCCATCAGACACCTTCATACAGAAAACCAAACAGCGCTACAACAGCCCACGTTCCCTGTCCACCAAAATCAACCTGGCTGACATGCAGACAGAGATCAAGCTGCGACCGCCCTACCAGCTCTCTCCTGAGGACCTGCGGGCTATCAATGGATTCTCTGTGCACACGCCCTCTAAGTACAAAGGCATAGGTAGGACATGAGCAGCTGCCTCACACCTATACATGCTCCATCCATTCCTCATCACGACTACTACTACTAAAATTCCCTTCTAGCGATCAATAAGTGTTATCTTACTCTTATTACTTGGCACACTTGTAGCACTGGTCTCTGTCACACAATGACAATAGAAGGTCACTGGTGATTTCCTTCAGAAAACTGTATCTGAACTGGCTCTTCCACAAGCTTGTTATAATAGTTAAAGATTCAGTACATTATGGTACCAAAATTAATTCCCAAATGTGCATTTTTTTTTACTACTTTCCTGTTTTTGTACTGTGGTGCATTAGCACAAACCTTCACTTACAGTATTACATCAAAGAAGTCTATCTTTCTGCACAATTAATCAAAATTTTATCTGGTGCAATATCCAAATCAGCAGGAGTTGACATTTCACAATCCCAGCTCCTGCTGAGGGATTTTTGCATAAAACAGCTTTAAAAAGGGAAAGTTTTCTCACTGAACTTCTAACTTCTGCTAGAGATGGTATATGGCCAAAAGTATGTGGAAACCTGAGCTCACATGTCACATGATTGTTGAGAATGTCAATCACAAAGCATTTATTTTACGGCTGCACACTTAAATATTTATTATTTATGACTAATGTGCTGCGCACCTTGCATGGTGTGTTCACTTGTGTGTAAAAAAGGGCAATTTGGGCCTTGAGGTTAGGAATCAGGCTCGTAAAGGATCGCCGGTTCTAATCCCACCACTGACAGATCAAGGACTGAAGTGCCCTTTAGCAAGTCACCTAACCCCCCCACACAGCTTCCCGGGCACAGTAATGTGCTGCCCACTGCTCCACGGTGTGTTCACTTGTGTGTAAATTTGGATGGGTTAAATGAAGGGTTTGACTTTCCCAATAGTTTTATTGAAAAAAAATATGGACTTAGTTCAATATTGAAATTGCAGGAGACAAAAGAATAATGATGTAATGATGTAAAAATGATCATTTCCTCCACTATTGTGAATCACGTCACAATGGAGTTGAGTCGAAATCATCCCAATTAGATTTTTTTTCCGAATTATCCATTCTTAATATCAACGGCTCATTATTTTCACTTTAAAAAATGTACTATTTTTAAAACTGATATCAATAACACAATGTTTAATTTAAGTTTTTGCAAGTTATTGTTTTAATAATGACTTTTCAGTAATGAATTAGGACTAATTCTGTGTTTTCTCCACATTTTTCTTCACTTTCAATTATGCAAAGCTATTTCAAAGCTACCCACGCTATTAGAAGACATTTATTAATTTAAATTGCAGTGGTTGGGAAACTTTTGGCTATAACATAAAATCTGGGTGAATCTGAATCTTTCATAACTCATTCAATAAAAACCTGTAAAAAAGAAAAATGAAGAGTTTTAAGTAAACTGCATGGTGGTCAGATACCCCGTCGCTCACTCAGACAGCTCCAGAGTGCTCTGTGGCTCAGCCTTCCTGCCCCTCAGCTCCTCCAGACAATAACCCCCTTGTACGCACTGTCACACCTCAGCTGCCCCAAGCTAAGCGATGCCACCTCGGGTCACTCGGAGCTGTTGTGTTCCCCCTGACAGCCTCTTCAGGGCAGCTCTCCACGCTTTGTTCACTTTCTGTTGGTTGCCCTTGCCAGTCTCAGTTTTCAGAGAACATAAATCATTTTGTCCTGAGGGTTGAAGTATGCTAATCTGATAGTAGTGACGCATCACTCTTTTCCCCATACCAGAATATTTTGGAAGTCAGGAGATTTAAAAGCAATGTGTGCTCGGCTTCTCATTGCTATTCAAGGATTTGTTCTTTTTATCCTGCATATTGCAGTCTTTTTAAATAATTACATTTCAGAAAACGTATATATGTTTTGGAAAGCAGATTTCTTGTAGCTCATTTGTCAAGGCAAATTTTGCTGAGCCTGTTATACCCTGTCCTTTCTGTCTTCTAGCTCCCACACAGATGTTGGAGCCAGTGACTCTTCCTGGCATCGTGTCCTGTGTGCTCAGTATCCTCTGTGGAGGCCTGAACCTGCTGCGAGGTGTCCACGCTATAGAGAGCATACTGCAGGTAAGGACAGAACAAATTCAGTTTTTTCTTGAAGGGAAATGCTGGTTTTGTACGACGTTGGTTCTATTTTCATAGTTTTGGCTGTTGATGATATTGGTAACAAAGTTAGATAATTCTTCTAAGATCTGGCAATGTGACGACTTTGCTACAATAAAGTCAGACAGGGCAGGAACCACAAGCAGTCAGACGATTTAAACAGATTCAAACAAACTTCCAGGTTAGTCAAATGTGAGAATGAAAATCAGCAATGCAGCCTTTGTCAATTATTTCCCCAGACTATGCAACACGCTGCCCATAGATATAAGAGAAGAAAGCTTTTAAGAAAGCTTCAAACATATCTCTCTACCCAATCATTTAAATAGCTTTGCACTTGCTCTCTGCTGCACTTTTTAATACTGATTTTATGTTCTGATTACACTTTTATGTGACCTTATGCATTTTATGCATTTGTTTTGACAATTTTATATGATCTCTGCTGCACTTTTTATTTTCTGTATTTTTTACTTAAGAAAAACTTAATTCATTTTCAATTTAAACCCTATTTTACCATGTTTTTGTGTCTAAGTGACTAACTGGGACGGCAAACTTTTGTTTTTTAGAATCAGGTTTGGGTTGTAGTGCTTGTTTTGGTGACTGACAGGCTCAGACAGTTAATGTAATTGTCTAGCAACATTATGAAAAGCACCAAACAAAGAAATAAAATGTTTTCCTGTACCTATTTGTTAGTTATTGTGAATAACCAAGTCTTGCTTAAGGAGAAGTTTTGTTCTGAATTCTTGCTAGAGGAGGATTTATTCCTGGAGGACAACAGAGGAAACATGAATGAGAGATTTGTTGAGAGGAGTATTTAGAAGAGCTTGTTGTTTTGGAAGACGGAAATAGTAGCTGAGTCTTATCTAAAATATTTTCAATGTCATAGCTGAACATTTAGCTGATCTTTGTAGATGAGTCAAGTCTTTTCAGAACGAGACTTCTGTTTGAGAGAGACCTCACTAGACAATAACAAACAGACAAAATCAGGTGAATGGTAAACAAAGATGTTTTGTATCTCCGTAGGGTCCTTTCAGTAATGCCACAAGAGACAAAAAATCTAATAATCTGAGCCTGTCAGTGGCAAAAACAAGCACTTTTAGAGGACGTACATTGACAGCACACAATTACATTGCAGCCTGTTTGGCAGCTGCTGGTTCTCACTCAATATTCGCCTAATTTAAAAAAATTGTTCTCTCCCGATTAGTCACACAAAAACATGGATAATAGGATTCAGGTTGACAATTACATATATATTCCTTTAAATCATGCCCTGTATCACACAAGTTGTGTGTGCAGTTAGTGATTATTACTGACATTATGTGTGCACCTACTTTTGACTTTATTTTCGCAGCATTATTATACAATGTCATAGTTAACATAAAGGAACTAATGGAAAAAAAAACAAATTAGATCCAAATTGGCATTTTCCTGAATTCTCAGTCTGACATATTGCAATTCAGTTCCTTCATGTTACATCAAATTCTGTTAAACTAGATGGGACTAAATAAAAATTGGATGAATTTTCTTGTCATACTGGTTTTATGATGCCTTGTCTAGACATGGATGACTAGTGCTAAAAAAAAAAATCCCCTTTCTTCCTGCCTGCAGAACGACGACGAAGACTTTAATTATGTGATTGCCTTCTTCCTCGGCACAGCAGCCTGTCTGTATCAGGTAAGTGATAGTCTGCGGTAAGAGCAGCCCATCACTGGCTGACTGGCTGACTAACAGCCCTGCACTTTACAGCTCAGCAGCTTGTCAGCTAGACTAACATTAGCAAAAGCTCAGTGCCTTTCACCCCACTACTTTCTCTAAAACATTTTCATCAGCTCCTTTTCTGCTGCTCCTTATACTAAATGGAGCACCACAAATGGGTAGACTGATGGGGGGAACAAAGTTATCAGACAGGATTTCTTACTTACCGAGAAGACTTATTGTCCCGTGAAGGACATTAATGATGAAAACATGTCACTGGTCAATGTGAGTCTGATGTGCAGCATTCAAAGTCTTCTCTGTTCTCCTTGCAGTGCTACCTGTTTGCCTACTTCTCTGTCTGGAGGAACAGCAAGTCCTTCCTGGCGTTTGCACTCATCTGTCTGTCCAACATGTATTTGTATGAACTGAGGAACATGTGGCAGATCCTCTTCCATGTGGCGGTCGGGGCCTTCATGACCCTGCAGATCAAACTGAGGCAGCCGCTGGGCAAAGCACCAGACTACAATGTCTGACAAAGACCTTAAACACAAAGAACAAATGGGCCTTCAGTCTCTCACATGTCCTGGAAATACAGCGGAGACAGCACTGGGGACAAAGTGGAACCAAAAAAATAAAAAAACAGTCCTCCCACTTCAGGAAGAAAAACCAAAAAAATCTTGCTTCTCTCCATCGCAGCATCAATGGACAGATCTCAGTGTAAACTGGAGGAAACTCTGCCTGAATCGTTTAGGATTTTATTGGATTGATCTGCCATCATCGGATAAAGATATTTGCTTTTACTTCCTTTTAGCGCAGCCATAGTTTGGGTCAGAGTCCTGCATGTGTCCAGTTTAGCAAAACTTGTACTCTTCTTGCACCTGCAAAGCTAAGTATTGAAACTGACCTGTTATTTTTTAACATGCAACCCAACTTATAACAGAATACCCAGGCTATACACTCGCACTTCAGTTGTTACCAGGAATGCATCGTGCAAATATGAAACCTTCCAGTATCAGACTTCCAGGTGTTTTGTTGTTTTTACCCAAAAAAGCAACAAAAACATGTTATTTCTCTTACCTGTGGTGCTATACTAGAAAGACAAATAGGTCCTTCATGCTCACAACAAGATCTATGAATTATCTAGAGTAACTGGGTCATGATAAGAAGGCAGACATCTCTACAGCAGACGTCCACAGCACTCTGCAACTCAAACAAAACAGTCCAGATGGGTAGGTAGAACTTAAGATAAAAAAAAATATATATATATCATTGATTTTGGGGTAAACTGTCCCTTTAAGAATTTGATGGATGACAGCTTTCTGTAGTGGAGCTACAGACACACTTCTGGTTGTACCCACACATTGTTAAGATTAAATATTCAGCCCTATTATTTCCATGAGTCCAGCCAACAACTGATCTAGGCTAATACTCAGCTAAACACATGTTTAACTGGAGGTCAACACATACTCATCTCTATTTTATGTAAACTGTTAGGACTGACACAAATACTTTTGTAAATATGAACGTGAAAAGGTTGCAAGACTGGACAATTTCAATTTCTTGTACAGTTTTCCTCTCTCCCGTTTGCATCACAGACATCCAGTTAATCCTGCTTTTTTATTTGTCTGTTACATGCACTTTTTTGCACATGCACTTGTGCGTCCCTGACCTGGTGCAGGACTCTGGTTTTGGTCTTTGTTTAAAACTATGCAATGCTGCCTTGTGTGCATGGCCCTCATTTCAGATGTTGTATTCTGTATTCAGGAGCCAGTGACCACATGTTATTTTGCAGATATTTGTCATTTTGTAGACCGTTAATTTAGTTATTTATTACTGACGATGCGTGGTCATGTGGAAATATGTTATCAGTTTAATTTGTTTTTTTAACGATTGCTCCATTTTTTATGCAAACTGGCATCTAGTTGTCACCAAGTAATTCCTGCTCCTGTAGACACAAACAGTCTGTTAGCATTCATATCCTACTTCCTCACCCACACAGCCTCAAGCGTATGCCAGTGTCAAGTGACTATGTTAATAAACAGGTCTGTGTTGGCAGCAGTAAAGATCCGTAGCTTTGCTGTTGAAGCCAGAGGCAGCTCGTATCATCTGAGCAGCCTGTGGCTCCTTCCACCGAGCCCCTCGGCTCTGTCTGCCAATTACAAAGACAAAAAACATTTACCATCATTTCAGTCAGGAGATGCCACATGCATCGTGATTAGGCGGTGTGCGATTTGTTCTGGGAATTATGGGAAGATATTCTGACTTCCTGCATCATCCAAACAAATAATAGCAAACAACTGTAGAAGGGTAGAAAGTTGAGTCATGCCTTTATTGTTCATTGTTCATGCGTTGCTGTGCCAGTATTGTCCTTTTCACTCTGGAAGAAGTTAAAAGCCAGTATATGAGTACAGTTACGCAGCTCCACTCCATGTCCATCTGGCATCTACACTACAGATCTGTCAGGGGAGCGCTGCAACACTTTAGCTTCATATGATTCATCATCATGCTTCTCTGAATGTTCTTTTGCTTTCCAGCAGTGGTACCACACCTACATGACCTAATGGCTCTTTTTCACAATATGGCTCCGACTCAATTGGATCTGAGTTGAGCTCCTCTGGCTCAGATTGTTTGTGTTCACATTCTCCTTTTACAGCAAATGTGTAGTGGGTGTGTTGTGTAAAATAGAAACAGTGAAAGGCTTTTATAATAGTTTATGGAAAATGAATGTGATCATTTCCAGGTCTTGAAAACTTGGGAATGAACTCCTGAAAATGTATTGTACACATTTTTTTCACATTTTAATTTGTTTTATTTTGAGTGTTATATCACACCTTTTAAAGTTTCCCAGTCATGATTAGAATGCAAAAAAATATTATGAACAATTATCTCTAATGTTGGAATTCAAAAATGGGTTGGATTTACACTGGATTTAAAACATATCAGAGACCAGAAGTGCTTGAACTTTGTGCATTTTCTGCTGCACATGAAGACACATTGATTCGCCATAATGTGATCTGGTCCTCTTCAGTCCACTTGAAACATATCTACTCCTGTATGAGGATTGATTGTCTCTGAGCTCAACTATGGAACATTAAACATTAAAGAAATCTGGGACATTACAATGATATCCACTCCTTAAAATTGAATGTGGTCTTTTTATCTAAGCACTGCTGGGGCTTAATAAGGTGCTCGATCGATGAGATCTGATCCATCTTGCAGTGGTTGTGGGAAAAAAAAGAATTATGAAAGATATTAAAGGATTCAAAAAATCCTGTAATAAGAGGGACAAGCCTTGTTAATGTTAAGAAAACATTTACCTAACCTTGGAGCATACGTGGTAAATGAGCAATGGCGTTTCAGCTGCTAAATGAAGTAAAGCTGCTGAGTTTAATTCCCCCTCCTCCTTCTCCCAAGTCATTTTTTTCCCTCTTTGGAGCAATAACATGCAACAGATTGCCTCATGATTCACAAGCAGATGAAATGCTTTTCAGGAAGCACTTCTTTTTTTATTTAATTCACCAGTAATGGCACAAGAGGTATTACGAATATTATTGTAATTGATGTTATTTGTGGATACCTCATTATAAGGGACAGCAATTCCCTCCAGATGTAGATTAATGGAGCGGGAACATATTTTATTCCTAAACCGGAAGTATGTGGTTTCTCACGACAAATGGGAGCTGCAGGTGCAAATTGCCAGCTACTTGAACTTATTGTGCTACAAGTGAATGTCAGTGGTGATAATGTTTGTGTGGCAAAGCTCACACAGTCAGGGGCTCGCTGAAAAAGGTCAAAATCATTAAGTCTGACGTTTTTGTTTGCTCCTTCTGCTTAAGTTCCCCTGAGAAAAGCTGCGGTTATGGCTCCCGCCTGGAGTACAGCAGCCTTTTACACCATTACTGACCATTCTTTATACCCTTAAAAGTTATATAAAGATTTAAATGCAGAGAAATTAATTGGATTTACTTCCCAGCACCGCTGCTTTGATGCACATCATAAGATATTGAATTAACTAATAACCAGGACCCTTATTCTCAATGTAATTACCAGTGATTTGACTTCTGTATAAACATAGATATTAAAGCTGTAATGGATGAAGTAACACTCAGGGTGCTAAGCAGCTGATTAGCATTTTGCTTCCCTCTCCTCCATCATATATAAACAGTCATCATGATGAAAAGAAGACAAAGGACCTCATGGATAAACCGAGTGATGTAGTGCTGCTGCCACCTGTTGGTGAGCTACAGGAATGTGTGGAAGAATCACAAATTTCACCATGCAGAGGAGTTTTAAACAATGAGATGGCTTTAAAAGAGGGATCATCCCTGACTGTCTGACAGCATCTTACTTCCACTATTAGTGTTGAGTATGTAATTTAAAAAAACATTTCTTGTACAGCTGCACACTTAATTGAAATGTTATCACAATATGGATTTTTTTGGTTTTGTTTTAAGTTTATGAGGTGCTAAAATACTCCTGCATCATTTTTTATGATGCAAACTAAATATTTATACAGCTACAGAAACCATCTTACTTCCACTAAATGCTTTTGAGTTTTAACACGATTTAACATGAACTTATAATTATATTAAATACAATCAATTAGAGTGATGAACAAGTTTATAAATTAAACCACATAAAAGTATATTAAAATTAGCCCTACCTAGACAACATTAAAATGCTACTTACATAAATTCATCAAAAATAATATTGGAATATATATAACAATCTGAGTGGGTTCATTCTGCATAAGTAGTTTTACTGTTGATACTACTAGTACATTTTGATGCTGATACTTAAGTACTTTTATTTCAGTGAGTTCTGAATGCAGGACTTTTACGTGTAGTGGAGTAATTTCACAGTGTGGTATTAGTACTTTTACTTAAGTGAAGGATCTGAATACTTCTTCCACCACTGATGGAAACCACAAACTCCTGAACAATACCTTAAGCATTCACACCAATAATTGTCATTTTCCAGCCCTAGTTTGTTCATAGACCTGGCTTTGTGCATGGAGACTGACTTGTTTAAACTCAACTAAAATAATAATGAGTGTATACATTTACAAAAAGACAAAGGTTTCCCAGTTTGAATATTACATATCTTGTCTTTGCAACCTACATTCAAATGACAACAGTACAAATCATTTTAAGGGATAGAGGACTAGTTTTCATGCAGAACTTTTAGTTTGGATATCTTGTGAGTATGCAGACAACAGCTTGCACAAATCAAACCAGCAGGTTATGCAGAAAAGAATCCAGATGAAATAACCTGTGAAACATTTCAGCAGTTTATTTGACTGTAAAAAAAAAAAAAAAGAAAGAAAGAAAGAAAAAGAAAAGAGCATAGTGTTTGGCATGACAACAAAAACAACCATCTGTTTGTCTCTGAAGATGTTTCTGTCACAGACGATGTCATCTTATCGTGAGGATACTCAGCTGTAGAAATTAAAAGAATGGAGAGTTTTTACTCTTTAAATCTAACACAAAATCCAGCTTGAAGTTTCACCTCTCATCTCTGATCAATGTCTTCTTTCAAACCCCCTGTGTGTTTTCTAATGGCACATTTCTGGACAATCAACAGTAGAAAAAGGGGCTCACATGGGCGTGAAGTGGCACTGCATTGAATGAGTCAAATGGCATGACAAGTTTTAGTGGTGGAGTGTGAAGATATTGTTTCCAGTAGTACAGTACATGAACAAAACAGAAACCACCAGAGTGGACCAGTGCAAGGGTAATGGCATTCTATGGGTTTAAAGCAGCAAATGTCTGGACTAAATGTCAAGTTTTCCTTTTGCTTTCCAACAGGAAACTAAAAGCAAAAACTGTGAAACTTGTTATATGAACTATATTTGCATTTAAATAATGCATGATAAAACTGTAATTAAAAAAAGTTTACATTTACATTTTCAAATCTACAATCTATTTAATAAATCAAAGTATTTAAATCATCAAATAAATAGAATGTTTAATGAAACTTATTTTAAAATATTTTTAAAATGCTAAATTCAACTTAATTAAATGTATGCATTTATTTTTATTGCCAGGTCAATTTAATTTAGTGATTTAAATTTAAATACAAATTTAAGTTCAGCCCACAGAACTGCAGCAGGGTTTTAATTATATTTTTAAAACAATAACTACTGTTATCACTAGTTTTCTGTGCATCATTTTTATTCATATTAACTATCATAATGTCTTTATTGATTGATTGATTAAATTATTAATTCAAACATTGTAAAAGTAAAAAATTACCCATATTGGCAGAGACTCCTTACAAATCCAATTGTGTATTAAATACACTAATAATAGTCCCAATAAGTGTGTTAACGTTTGCTAAAAATTAGTGTTTACAGTATTAGAGGTTCATGTTTGGACAAGAACAAATTTATTTTAATGATTGTTTTTCTCATTACATTTGCTGACAAAAACAAACAAAAAAATGGAATAATACTAGATTTATCCTTTACGATTCCATCTTTAATTTGCCATATTCCTCAATATTCTCAGGTGAAAACTTGAGACTGTCCAGACATTTACTGATTACTGAACTCTGTGACTCAGCCAAGACAAACAGAACCAGCTGTAGTGTTTGGTACTAACTTTTTCTTAAAAAGGGAAAAAAAGGTATGAAACCTGCAGGTTAAAGACAGTTTGTCTGATGACATGCTGAGTAGTGCCGTAATACTGAAGAAAACTGCTCCGATTAGAAAAAGAAAACAGCAGATAAAAGGAACATTTCCACACATGGGCTCGTCCGTCCCTGTCCACAGGATGAGCATCATCACCATCGTCAGTATAGAGTTCATATTAAAAGGCCTCATCGGAGATCATGGACATTCATTGGGTCGTACCATCTGATTGAGCAAGCAAGGTGGTGTCTGTGGAGCGATGCAGAAAGGGATGGACGGCTGAAAGCACTGGAGTGCAGAAAGACAGATGCATTCGTGTCCTCTAGCCTGCCATTCAAAGTGCAAACACTTGGTTTGACGGTTATAATCATAAACGCCATCTAATCAGAAAGTGTTTAACTTCCTGCAGATGCTCAATTTCATAAAAAAAGAGCAAGAAAAGCAGGCATTCAGGGGCATTTGTCAGCTGAGACCAGGCAACACCAGCGAGGACTTCTTAAATCCCACCATGAGGGTGATAGAGTATGTACATCTGAATACACATTGGTGTTTATAGATAGCTCTCTAATATATTAATGTACAAAATATAGAATCTTAAAATATCTGATAGGGTTTGGTGTTCTGAAGTCAAAATACAAAATGTCGAAGATTAGAAAAAAGCTCTTCATTGACATCCTCTTTGTGTTTCGTGTGTGTGTGTTAGTGTGTGTGTGTGTGTGTGTGTGTGTGTGTGTGTGTGTGTGTGTGTATGCAGACGATACTGTAGTGTACGTTTGTGAAGAAACTTTCTGTAGATGCGTTTTTTTCTCGCTGGTAAGACACAACTTACTGTCGATCTGTTAATAACTGTAATCAGATATCGATACAGGGACGGATAGTGCTGCGGTGCTGGCGGAGTGTCCACACTCAGAGATTTGTACCACGACGACATGGACATAATGTGTTCAACATACAGTACATAAAACCATATACATACACATAAAACAGGCTATGTTTTACATGTACATGTATACTTCAGCAGGAGAAAGGCAGAGAGAAAAGAGGAAGTGGCATAGGTCATGTCCTGCTGTAGGTTTGTCCCGAAACCTTCTGAAAATCAGGCAGATCGAAGCATGTAAAACATTCTTCTTTTAGGACCCACACAGCCGGCAACATCTGTCTTTATGCACTGATTGGACATCTTTGGTCTCAATGGCAGATTCAAGCTAGCGAGGCCTCACCCACTTTACAGTCTCCTCCGCAGGCTGAGCTTTTGGATGAATTTTCTCATCCGCTGTGGCCTCAGTGGGCTTAAGCAAGGATCGGCGCTGTGAGAGGGGACGCATCAGTCTGTCTCAGTCCGCCGTAAGCTATCAGAGGTCTGTGAGCCTGCTCGTTATGTCAGAGGCGGAGTTAAGGCGCCAACCCCCAGTGTGTCTGTTAGTCACGTAGTTGGGGTTAACTGCTTGGAGGTCCACTGGTGAGGAAATAGGTCATCATCTCTCCTTTGCCCTTGACTGTGACCAAACCTCTATATTCCATAGTGTAGTTATAGGAGCTCAGTACCTGGTACAGGTCTGCCGTCACCTGAGGACAGAGGGAGAATGGGACAGTGAGTAAAAACCATTGCTACATATAAACAACTGTATTTTGTTTAAAAATGTGTCTAATTTTACTTTGAATTGTTATACGTAGCCTTAATTGAAACCTTTTTTCAGTCAAATTCAACCCACTTAACTTACACACCTGGACATCTTTTGACTTACTGTACAAATCATCTAGTGAAAGCTTGCTGTGTTGTCTTTATTTTAAATGGCTCATATGCTTTTAGTTACCAACAGAAATTCAGCTGAAAGTCTGATCCATCATTTCTTAATTCACGAAAATATAAAGCTGCCACAAACCCAAATTCAGGACAGAAACTGACAGAGGCGCCAGTGGAATTGCACAATCCTGCAACTCCAATCAAATCTTCCTTCAAAGGCATACAAGGTGTTCCTATTTATTGGTTATCAGTGATGTAATAAATAATTCAGATATTTTACTTAAATAAAAGTAGCAATTGCACTGTTTAAAAATACTGTGTTACAAGTAAAAGTCCTGCATTCAAAATCTCACTGAAGTAAAAGTACAAGCATCAAAATATACTTGGAGTATCACAAGTAGAAGTTTTCATTATGCCAATGGTTTATAACAGAATAATATTCACCATATCGCTGAATTTTAATTAGTGATGCATTAATGATTAGGCACCACTAATGTTGCATCTGGTAAATGTAGGGCTAATTTTTCACTGGTGAGTGGCTTAATCTATAATAATATCAGAATATTATATATAATATCAGAATAATTAATATTATGGATGAATAATATGATTAACAATATCTAAACCTGTAAAATAAATGGGATTGAGAAGAAATATAAAATAGCATAAAATGGAAATAAATAAGTACTTCAATATTGTACTTGTAAGTACAGTACTTAGTTACATTCCATCATTGCTGGTTATACATAAATAGATCTGAAAAATGTGAGAAATAAACTTGAATAATATGTTTTATCTGGATTATAACTGCAACTTATCTTTGTCTACAAAGAGTTATGTCTGGTCCAAAAGCTGCATTTCTCCACTTAATTCTAGTTGTTGTTGTTGTTGTTGTTTTTTCAACAAAATATAATGCAAAAATAATTTACAATATATTTTTCATTTATGCCTCATCAACCATTCTGTATGGTCTACAAACATAAATGACATATTGTATAAAAGCCACTTTCAGCTCTTTTCACTGTTTTTCTCATCTCATCTTGTATGTGAATACTGATTATTTTCGTCCACAAGCGCTGAGATCCCAGCCGTGACGTGTCTCTGTTAATGTCGTCATCGTGCTGTTGCTTTGTCGCTCTTGTGTTCATTAGGAAGCAGCGGGGCGTGTTTGCTCCTGCATAAATGGTTTTTCAGAAGGTGCAGACTGTGGTGAGATGAAATTAAAGGGTTCCATCTGTGTTCAATGTAGCTTTGAGTTATTAAGATTTAATGATTTCACATCTGATAGAGCAAAACCAATATGGCCATTTTTAATTAACATTTTTCATTAACTTGAATAGACTTTTTCTAAATCCGGCCGTCAGCCATGTCTGAAGGGCAGTTTTTTGCTGAGCTCATGCACATTAGACGAATTTCAAATTTTTGACCAAAATAGCTTCGAGCTAAGATGGGAAAACAAAACTAACAGCAGCTCCAAATGTTGCTTTAATCCGTCACTTTAGTCTCAACATTTGATATTGTGTCAGCAGGACTGAGATTGTTCCTGTCGTTTGTGAGGACAAGAAGGGATACAACTGATTAATATTGAGAGAAAGCAGATTGTTTAATAAGAAACGGCTGATTTTGAGTGATTTGTTGAATGGGTTTGTTTGTTGTCACCAAGCTAATGTGACTCTGGGATAAATGTTGAAAATTATTAGACATAAGTTTGGTCATATGATGTAGAAAAATGTGTTTATCTGATTATTACATTTAATTAAAATCCTGCTGTGTTATGTATTCAGGAGAACAGAATTTGTGACATATTTTTTTTTTTTTATACATTTTAAAAGTAAACTAGCATTTAAAAATATATTATTTATTTATTAAAAGCTGATTTTTCTTCTCTTTCATTGCTCTTATATAAAGTGAAAGGACATGTTAGAGAATGTTTGTCTGTGCAGTGTCACAGTCCACTTCACCTGGATCCTCTCGGGGACTCCTGTGCTGTCCATGCGACTTGCCACGTTCACCGTGTTCCCCCAGATGTCGTACTGAGGCTTCCTGGCCCCAATCACCCCGGCAACCACAGGGCCGATGTTAAGACCTGAAAAATGGAAACAAATACATTTTTTAAATATATATATATTTAACTGATATAAAGCTAGTGTGTCTCGAATGCTAAAACAAAAATGTGACGATTTATTCTACTTTTTTATGGCTTGGTTAGAGCTTTTTCTCCCAAAATATACAGGAAACACTTATAATAACATAATTAAATGGCTAGAATTTATACTTTTTAACAGATTGTTGCACATTAGCAAACATTCTATATAATATATTGAGTATATGTTAATGATATCCAAATACTTTGTAAAGCATCTAAAAACATAATTTTATTGATGAACAAATTATCTCTTTTATAGATCATCAATTAAAGATTTAATGCTTAATATACCTCTTATTAATCATTCAGTATTTTGAAGGCTAAAAAATGAAATGAATGTTTTATATAAATACATGTTTACAGATGGTTTACAAACCACTAACTATTATCAATTGACATCATTTAATGGTTATATATAGTTTTAAAAACAGTTTCTTAAGGGATTGCAAATCATTTGTTTATCATTAACAAATAGCATTAATAAAATTAAGTTTAATTAACAATTAATTTACTATTTATTAGTGTTACATGAATACTGTATATTGAATTGGAAATAGTAGAATCCCTTCTTCTTCACTTCACCTTCTCACCTATTTTCATCTTGAAGTTGTTGAACGAGTGTTCGTTGATGTATTTCATTTGGTCCATCAGCCTCATGGCGTAGTCAGCCAGGGCGCGGATGTGCGAGCGCCCGGCCTTGTCGTAGGTGGAGTCATTGAGGCCGGAGGCCGCCATGTAGGTGGAGCCGATGGTCTTAATCTTCTCCAGCTGACGGAACTGATCCTCACTGATGATCTAATGGGGGCAGGACAGAAAGAACGTTACATCTATAATGTTTTTTATTTATTGACTGTGATATCAGCCAATATTTCATTGTTGTCCAAATAATCTATATCTTATTGTATTGTGATGAAACATGAGATTTACACAGCTTCCAGATGGATTTGTTCACATCTCACCTCATCGAAGTCGGCGATGATCTCGTTGAGCAGCCGCAGACACTCCACTCCCTCGTTGTTGCCCTCCAGCTCCACGTAGAACTCGGAGAAGTTGCTGATGGAGGCGAACATGACGGCCACACACTCACAGGATTGATAGTAGAGCTCGTCGTTGCGTCTCTCGCGCTGCAGGAAGTGGGCGGCCACGTCTTTGGGCAGGATGTTGTGGAGCAGACGGCGGTTATAAGCCTGAAGCTCCTCCATCTCCTCCTTCTCCTCTGTGGCCTGTCGAGGGTTTAATGCAGACATTAGATAGGAAAAATTACAAACTCTGAACTACTGTTGGATGGATTGCAATGAGATTTGGTACATATTAGCATGGTCCCCAGAGGATGTCCCATGACTTTTCATGCACCACCACCACAAACAGGCCAAATACCCAGTGAAATATCTCAGCATCTTCAGGATAATTTCAAATAAAATCTAGGACAGACATTTAAAGTTCCCAGAGGAAAACACTACTTCACCACTTACACTTTTATCCTGCTCCTAGTCTGGCTATAGACTCTTAGACAGAGACAACGGTCATAGTTTGTCCAAAAATGGCTAAACGACATTGTTTTTTGTTGATCATGGTAAAAGTATAGTATATTCAAAAAAGTAAACAAAAAACAAAAAAACACGCCATCTTATACGAAGTCCAAGAAATGAAAAAGGAAAAAAAAAATATTTCAAACATGCCATACTATCTAGTATGTTGGAAAAAAGTTGAAAAATGGTCACAGTAAAGTTTGTCCAACAATGCTCCAAAAATGCAGTAGACCCTGATAATGGTATTGTATAACATGTCCAACTATATTTTAAAAAACATCATATTATAGTAAGTCCCCGAAAAAACCCCACACATTATAGTGAAGTTTGTCCAAAAATTCCTAAAAACACAATAGAATAGCACTTAGAACATGGTAATAGTATAGTTTGTTCAAAAAAAAGAAAGAAAGAAAAAGAAATTACAAAAAACACAAACATATCATATAGAATGTCAGAGTAAAAGTTTTAAAAAATGGAAGTTTTTACAAAATGCCAAAAAACACATTAAAATAGCAGATCAATAGTATTTAAAGGTATGGTATGTCCAAAAAGTATCTAAAAAAACCCCAATTATAATATGTCCGAAATTTAAAAATAAACAACAACAACAAACCCAGTCATAGTATATTATGTTGAAAAAGTAAGAACGCAGTCATAGTAAAGTTTGTCCAAAAGTGCAGGTATGTTGAGCATGGTAATAGTGTAGTATGTCCCAAATTTTTTTTTAAAACACCATTTTACAGTATGTCCCAAAATTGAAAAAAGAGCGCCATACATATGTTAAAAAAACCGTATGTTTTTTTTTTTCAAAACAGTCCTAGTGAAGCTTGTCCAAAAATGCCAAAAACTGCAGTATAATAATACATGACATGATCATGATATAAGTGTTTGTCCAAAAAGTTTTTTTAAAACCACCATATTATAGTATGGGCAAGAATTGAAAAACCCTGTCATGTTATAATTTGTCAAAAAAAAGTCCCAAACTGTCATACTGAAGTTTGTCCGAAAATGCCAGACAACGCTGTAGAACAGCATTTCATATTATAGTATGTCTAAATGTTGAAAAAAACACCATAGAATAGTATGTAAAAAAAAAAGCATAAATGGCTTTAGAATAGTACGTTGCGCATGGTAAAAAAAAACGCCATACTACAGTATGTTGAAAAAGTAAAAGAAAACCAGCTTGAAGATTTACACTTCAATTCTTAAATTCTGACCCCAAAATTGAGTAAAACACTTCACACACACGCACACGCACACACACACACACACACACACACACACTGACCTGCAGCTTCCAGAGGAAGTCGAGCCTGGCGGTGGACTCCACCTGCTGGGCGTGAAGGTAGAGGGCGAGGACGAAGACGGTGATGACCACCGGGGTCATGATCTTCAGAGGAACCTTGGAGTCTACCACACAGCTGGAGACAGACACAGACACACACACACACACACACACACACACACACACTTTTAAAAGATGTTTCATGCTAAGTACTTGTGACTCATCAGACACACAGGTGTTATGTCATACAGTGTGGGTGTTAAGGTGTAATATGCAGGAACACTGCGTCATAAAAATAAGCTGCCCTCTAAATCTTGGCTCATTAGCGTTAGCATCTGTTGCCAACAGGTCGTTATAGTTACATTTGTGCCAGCACAGTGATAATGATGCTGTTAGCCTAATCGGATGACAGAGGTGACGCTTCAGGTCTCTGTGGTAATACATGTCGCCATCAGTCTCACCTTGTTCCATTTATGTGCTCGCTGTGAGGGAAGGAACAGAGGAGAACCAGTCAGCTGCTAGAACATCAACATTTCAACACTGCAGGAGAAACGAGGAGTAAAGACTCACATATAGTTGACGGCGTTGGCCATCACCAGCAGGTCCTGGTTGTCGAAGAGGCTCACTTTGGGCACCTCCATTACAAGGAGGTAGAGCAGCTCGATGAAGAGCATGAGGAAGAGTTTACCAATGCTGCTGATCTGCAGGAAGACGGAGCAGGCCAGCAGGCTCAGCAGCACGCAGGAGGAGAAGTACTGAGGCAGGAAGACGGAGAGAAAAGGGACATTTGCTTTTATGTTTGGCAGTCAAGATTTATGTGGTGTAACACACGGTTCTGACTGAATGAGTCACATCCGGAGGTATTATAAAACACCTGATAAACCCACAATTTTGACCACTTAGCTGTTAATTTAAACATTACCCTGCAAGCCAAATGTTAACATTTATATCTGCAATTACCTCCACTTAGCACTCATTTGTTCTGCCCCTGTTCAAAATGATGTCTGAAGCAGTGACATCTTCAAATATAGTATAACATGTCATTCACTGTGACAGACTTTTGGTTTTATTATTCCAAGTAAATATTATATTCTAACAGTACTTGAGGTGTCGCATAACAGCCACATTGTGTCGTTGCTTGTCTGACATTTAGACAGGCAAATGATAGGAAATAGGCAAAATTTAGTTTTTTTTCTATCATTTTTCGGATGAATTAAACTGCTTTACTGCAGCTTATTTTGGCACGATGGCATGCCAGCCGAAATAATGTAATGTATGTTAATGTTGATCTGTTCTGCTGGTATTCTTATGCTTCTGAGCCAGACTTGCAGCAGCATTTAAGTCTTCTTTGGCTAACGAGGCTGTCTTAACATTTGCAACAGATCTATTTCGATCAACACAATTAGTCACAAATGTATCATGAGGATTTTTCTCGCAGAGATGCCTAAAATTAATTGGCTCTACCGCTTCAGGCACATTTGTTGCTTATCTGAGTTGAACTTTTTAAAAGCCTCGGTTTCCTTCAGTAAACCTGCATCTGTTTGGTTTCGTTTGCCTCCTCACTCTTACTTTCATATGTTCATAGCACCTCTACATTTGCTTGTTTTTTTATTTAAACCATAGGGAAAAAAAGATATTTAAAGTCACACACTATGTGGTTCTTGGTGAGTGTGTTTTAATTTGCAGACAGTATAAAATAAGTGGATGCAGCCTCTGTGAACTCATTTGTTTGCAGACCACAGTTTTGAAGCCTTGAGTTTGGCATTGGCCTTAAACATCTCGTTTTTTGGAGTCAGAAGTAACAATATTTGGAGAAGAGTGTAACTTCCACAATTCAAGATAAACAAAATTTTTTTTTTTTAAAGTTAACAGCTATTTAAAGGTACACCGTGCCTTGGATATGCATTGTGCCTCTATCCTGATTGACAGGTAAAGCATACTTTGCCTAATCGTCTTTTTTACTCTAAATGGCACCAAAAATTACAAAATGAACATCATGCTGTACTGAAGAAGACTTGAAACTAGCAATTGAGACTGTAAACTTATAAGAAAAATGTTCACTGAGGTAATAAATCTAATGAAGAAGAAGGGTCATTTTCCGATCTTACATACAATCTGACTTCTTTGCAGCAAGTGGAGCCGCCCCCTGCTGGTCATTAGAAAGAATGCAGGTTTAAGGCCAGTCAGATTTGGAGGCTGCATCCATTTTTTTTATACTCTCTAGAGAGAATAGTTACACCTGTACCTCAGGTAAGCTGCAGATGAGGCTGTTGTCTCCACAGGGGTTTTGCTGTGTGTCCAGGCTGTAGTTGAGTAGGTGGGCGTGACACGCGTTCACAATGTACCGACTGAGGTTGAGCTCCGCCCCGATGCAGCTCCGCAGGTTGATGCTGCTGCAGGTGAACTGGACAAGGTCAAAGGTCAGTAAGGAAACATTGGAGAAGATTTTTGAGATTTAAAATTGCTTTGACAGTTGTTTTTATAAGCAGATAAGTATTAGTGTGTCAGGGAATTAACTTACAATATTGATGAAAGCAGAAAGAAAGACGATGATGATGGTGAAGACGCCCACCAGGGTGCTGTTCAGTCTGGACTGGACTATCCTCTTAGAAAGAGTCTGCAGAGGGATGGGAAAGAGCTGGGAGGAAGAGAAAAGCATGCAGAGGGTAAGATAGAAAAACAAGAGAACAATTCAGTGCTCATTTTTTTCTGTGGAAAATAAATAAATGAATCCCCTAAAATATATACTAAACAGAACAAAAAATCCTTTCTGTACTTTAAGTAGCTAAACCAAAACAGAAGCATGACTCATCAGTGCAAACCATCAACAGCAGCTCCACTTTTCTCCATTAAAATCTATCATAAAATCCCCCATGACCCGTCAGCAAGCGGCAAGAGCGGGAAATAGATGAATTAAAAGCCTCTTGAGGTTTGGCAGGTGAGATTTGCTCTTTGGCATCATCACCCTTCCTGTTGTCTTTAAGTGCACTCAATCTCGATTACTCACCTGTGTTTAACAAATACAAAAAAATCTGTTCTCTGCTGTTTCTATTAAAATAAAGGAAGGGTTCTGGTTGAAAGGTCTAGCTGCAAACTTAATTTTGACAACTCAGATATTTTTCAGAAAGTTGTGAAAAAGAGTGTTTAATTACCGAGCTTGTGAACAGCACCTGAGACATAAATTGTACGAAATAGTTTTGCTGTAATCATACACAGAGTTGCAGTTTATTCACTGATAATTAATCCAATATTCATGCCCCGTACCCCCTCACTGGCTGATAAGGCACCAAATATACCATCTACGAACAGAACAAAACACAAACAAACTAGAATTACCACCTGATGTTTGTATGCCTCCAGGAAGGAATTTAATAAAGGGTATTAAGTTGTGTTTTTTTTTTTGGGCAAAATATATGTTTTCACTATATTGATATGTATCATTCTTTTCGGTGAGAAACATGCTGTGTTCTTTTCGTGACTATTTTTCCAGAGGAGCACAGAGAGGCTGGTGGAGAGTTTTGTCAGACGGTGCAACAACAATCACCTGAAGCTAAATATCAGCAAACCCATTACCACCCACCGGCTGTACGTCGGACTGTTTTCCAATGCTGTGTACCATCTGTCTGATTCCCTGTGAATGCAGCGTAAGTGTCTGAATGTGACAAGTTTGGAAGAAGGACAAGAGTCGTGGGGAGGCAGACTGAACCAAAGATATGCTCCAAGTATCATATACTGCAGCTTTAAATCATGCTATGATAGATGCAGTAAAAAAGGACATTATTATTTGACCTGTTCAGTTGTAGCTCCACTTTCTACTTTATGCACAGAGAATTTGGCTTTATTTCAAATACAAGCAATCATTTCCTCAATGTGTTCTTAATTAACACACTTTATGCTAATTTTAAGTTGTTGATTGGAAAGAAACATTGACACCTCACTTTTTTTTAATTTGTCAGTGATTCCACCTGAACAAGAGACACAATAAGTATTCTCAGAACCTCACACTAATGTAAGAGAAAGCTCAAATAAAAAGAAAGGCTCTATAATTAACTGTGCTACAGCTTTGTTTGCTAAAATAAAAAACCTGAAGCATAGTTATCAGTTGAAAAAATGATCTGAATCGTCATTTAAAGTAGTTAATTATCTAGAGGCAAGCATATCTGCCTGTAAATGTTTTGATTGAGAATATTTTGCTCATTTTGATCCCTTATTGTTGATGATTTATGTCAAATATTTTGTGATTCCTATATTATGCCCTTATTGTTCTGTGTTTTATGTTTAAAAACCTGTTAATTGTGCTACTGACAGTCTTGTAAAATAGATTATTAATCTCAATGAGACTTTTCCTGGTTAAATAAAGGTTATAATATAGAAACACACCAACAGACAGAAGAAAACTTTACCGATTGAGGTGCAAAAAAAATCCTACAGCACATCCTAAATCTGCTCTGTTCTATCAGGAGAAAGGGTTTTGTGATGTGTATTTTTTTTAAATCACAAATGCTGACAGCTGCACTTTTCAATAAGGAATTCAGTTAAAAACTCTTATCGGAGAGAACTTGCTATGAGGTCAAGAGCAGATTATGCGGAAATTTCTCCATCACATTATCTGGAATCAATAGCGAGTGCAGCATCAAACCACTGCCGGATGAAAGATTTATTAGATTTGACTCTGTGATGTTTGCTACTGAAGAACCGGGTCCTTTTTCTGTTCTTATATTCTACAAAGCTGCATCCTTGTAAAGCAACCTAAAATCCCTCCTATCTCTTCTCTTGAGAAAATAAGTTTTATGTGGCAAATAATTTGTCACAAGTGTAGAATACTCACCCCGAAACAGCAGTACACAGTTGAGATGAACATGACAGCCATCAGGATAATGAGACAGGTGATGAAGAAGCCGATCATCAGACTGGAGCTGCAGACGACACAGGAAAGATGTTGTTACATAATGTTTACCTCCGGCTGTATTTTATGGCTCACTGTTTGTTTCTCTAACACGCTGTCTGTGTCACAGTTATGAAGGTAATACTGTGGGCAGCAGCATCTGCTTCTCATTATTGTCTCAGATTTTGTGTTGATGTAAATTATACGGAAGCAGGTATTCTGTGTGTGGCGACAACAGTGGACAGAGAAGAGAAAATGTGAAAAATAATTAAGGAAAAACAGGAGAGCCAGGAGGCGGGGAAAGATAGGGGGACTCTGAGAGGTAAAGATGAATAAAAGACGAGAGAGGAGTGGTGAGATGAAAGGATCAAGGAGAAAGGTTAATAAAGAGAGAGGGTAAAGAAGATCAATACCGAGAGACGGCAGGGAGAGAAGTCTGAGAGCAAAGAGAGAGGAGGTTTGCCTCGAGACAAAACCTGAGAGAACTTTTTGAACCTGGCTGCAATTACACCAATTAACGTTCTTTTTTATAACTCATTTATTCAGCTTTTTGTGCAACATAAAGGACTAAGGCAATGAGTAGGATTAAATACATACACTGAATGAAGCTCATTATTTTTTACTGTTGGTTTATCATAATTTACAACACAGTGTTTTAAAGGACTATAGAATAATAATATAGAAATATATATAGAAATGTGCAAAAGTGCTAAACCTATCCAGTCTCAGAATTCTACTGAATTAAAGTTAATTCTATTTTATTTGTTGTGACCATCTTTTGCCTTCAAACCAGCATCAATTTTTTGAGGCATTTTTTCCACACCTGCCTAAGTCCATAAGACTTACTATGGAGTATATACAGTCATGTGAAAAAATTAGGACACCCTATGAAAGAAGTGGGTTTTTTTCACATATTTGGACATATGGATATTTAATATCAATTTCAACAATACTGAGAGATTCAAGTAATACAACTAAACAATTTTAACTGAATAAATTATTTTTTAAAACCTTCTGTAAAATATAATTTAAAAAAAATGAAATTTCTGGTGAGGAATAAATTAGGACACCCCCACATTTATTCCCACTTAAAATGGCTAAAATCACACACATGTGTATCACATTAGGTGCACATGATTAGAACATCGTTACTCAGCATTTTGAAGGAGGCTTGCCCTATTTAAACCTCAGATATTTAGTTTGGTGTGCTCCTGACTGTTGAAGTGAGAGTGAAGACCATGGTGAGATCAAAAGAGCTGTCTGAGGCCTTCAGAAAGAAGATTGTAGCAGCTAGTGAGTCTGTTAAGCGATTTAAAATGATCTCAAAAGAATTTGACATAAGCCATTCCACTGTCCGGAAAATAATCTATAAGTGGGGGACATTCAAAACAACTGCCAACATGCCCAGGTCTGGCTGTCCAAGCAAGTTCACCCGGAGAGCAGACCGCAAGATGCTGAAATTAGTCACCAAAGACCCTAAAATGTCATTATGGGACTTACAGCAGGCTCTTGCTACTGTTGATGTGAAAGTGCATGCCTCTACAATCAGAGAGAGACTACACAAGTTTAACTTTCATCGGAGGTGTGCAACGAGGAAACCATTGCTCTCTAAGAAAAACATAAAGGCCAGAATAAAGTTTGCCAGCGAGAACATAGACAAAGACCAGGACTTCTGGAATAATATTCTTTGGACAGATGAGTCCAAAATTGAATTATTTGGACACCAGAATAGAGGACATGTTTGGCGTAAACCAAATACAGCATTCCAGGAAAAGAACCTCATCCCAACTGTGAAGCATGGAGGTGGAAGTGTCATGGTTTGGGGATGCTTTGCTGCAGCAGGACCTGGCCAGCTCACCGTCATAGAATCCACCATGAATTCTACCGTGTATCAGAGAGTGCTTGAGGAACATGTGAGACCATCTGTAAAAAAAAATAACGCTGAAGAGGAACTGGACCCTGCAACATGACAATGATCCAAAACATACCAGTAAATCCACCAGGGACTGGCTGAAAAAAGAAATGGAGAGTCCTGGAATGGCCGAGCCAAAGCCCAGATCTTAATCCCATTGAGATGCTGTGGGGTGACATGAAACGGGCTGTACATGCAAGAAACCCCTCAAACATCTCACAGCTGAAAGAATTTGTTGAAGAGTGGGGCAAACTTTCCTCAGGCCGATGTCAGAGACTGGTAGAAGCTACAAGAAGCGTCTCACTGAAGTTATTTCAGCCAAAGGGGGTAATACTAGCTATTAGGGGGTAGGGTGTCCTAACTTTTTCCTCAGTTAAAATATGCATTTTTGTTGTTATCTTTTGTTTAATGAGTAAATCAAGGTTATTTTTTGTTGTTTAGCTGCAATTAAATCACATTCTTTCCCAGAGATAAATAAAAACAAGATTAGACATCGGTATGTGAATATTTCTTAATAAAGAACTGAATATTTAATGGGGTGTCCTAATTTTTTCACATGACTGTATATATATTATATATATAAAGAAATTTCAAAAACAAGGAGATACTAATTGGTAATTATTGATAATGATGATAGTGATATTTGAGTTTATTCTTGTAAATAATTTAATATTTTCGACTTTATTCTCTTAATTAATTAAGCATTTTCAAGCATTTTGCATTTTACAGTGATTCCATTCAAAATACAAGTGATAACATAATAAGACAGGCTGTCAACAATCAAAATAAATATATTTAACTTTACTTTTGAATGCATTTTGGTTTTTGCACGAGTGTGTGCACCTGTAATACCTGATGGCAGTGTTTTGTTTGGTAATAATAATAATAATTAATAATAAATCCTCTGACTTGAATCTATCTGTTATCAGTGAACTATATGGATCTTTATGTAATCAGTTACCTCATTTTCAATTTTGTATATATTTTTTCTTCTTTTCACCTTTTACTGTAATGTATTTCATATGTCAGTTATATTGTTATTTTAAAAAATATAAAAGTATAAAAAACAAATATTACCACTGTAACTGGTTCAACTTTTCTTTCTCCTTCTTTTTTAAAGCCTTTTTTATGTTTTCTCACTGTCTCCTTGTGGTTTTTGACTACATATTGTTTTTGGAAGTGTTTAAAAACCTGTGATTTCTGCTTTCTCTAAAGCGGAGGAGCAGGAGACACATGGATGATTTCAGCATCCGTCTCTGTCAGGCCGGCAGTTGGTGAAATGACAGTAATGACACGAGTGTCTGTGAGGAGCCAAATTACTGTCATCCCACTTTTGAATCATAGAAATTTGAGTCAGTAACGAGAGCATATTTCAGTCAGGGAATGAAGAATTCAACATCTCCTAAAGAAGTGTGTATTATTGGTTCACTCACGATGGTACAATGACGATCTGGATGAAGCAGATGAAGAGAAAGACGAGCGAGGCGCATCCCACGTACGCCCCGAACCTGGAGTCCACCTGTTTGGAGTACTGCGGGAGGGAGAATAAAGCAGCATTTTAACATTTAAAGTCTTAAAATCAGCTCTGCACATTGCTGGAATGAAGCCACAGACAGCTGCTGTGAATAATTGTTGCTGCCTTGTCTGGGATCAAACTGAGGATCTGTGAGGCTGAGTGTGAGTCCAGGTACTGAAGGCTGAAATGATCTCCTCCACAGCACACTAAAGATCAAAAAAGTGTTTCTGATCCATCTAAGTCCTCACTTCCTAACGTTGTTACCATGACAGAAAGAAAAAGTGATTGAAACTTGAAAAACAGAACCATTTTCCCCAAACTCTTTTGCAATGACCCAAGCTCTAACCTTTCCTTCTCAGCCTGTCCTTCACTGTCTGAAGCAGTTCACTTCCTCTTACTCTCAGTAGCCGTCTCTTCTCTCTTCCTCCCTTTCTCTCTCTTATACTTTGCTTTGACTGACTTCCTCAAGGGACGGAGAAGGAGCGAGCAGGAGGAGAGCTTTTTGCACAGAGGAGATTGCTTGTCACGGCCAATTATTTGCTATATTGGCAGTGTGTGTCACTGTGTCTCAGTGTGTCTTCTGACCTTTTTCTCCAGGTCAGGCTCTCTGAAGGTGAGCAGAAACTTTTTGACGTGTTCGGAGCGCAGGCGGTCGATGCTGCGTGCGTCGATTGCGCGGCCCAGGAACTCGTCCACCTCGTCCTCCGGGTTCAGGTATTCTTGCGTGTTTCTGAAAATGAAATGCCTGAATGACACAAGATGAGACCAGGTAACATTTACATCTGGAGGTGGCCTGGAAAAGGCGACGGACCGCAAGATAAACTCCTCTCAGGAAAACCTGCAAATGAGCAGCTGATTCCCTTTTCCACAAGGTGGGAACAACTGCAAATCATGTGTAATTGCTGTACGGTCACCCTGAGGTGCTGTAACATTTAGCTAATCACATGCAAAATGAAAACGAGCAATTGACCCAAAAACACCATCGCTTTCTGTGGTCTCAATAGACTCTGATGAGCCAATTTGTTCAGGACTAATCACAGAATCTGCAAAGTGTCACTTACATTGATTGAAATTCTCCGGCCTCGTTGACAAGCTCTAATCATCTGATGGAGATGTCATGCTACTGTGAGCACTGTGATTATTGCGCTTTTGTGTGTGTGTGTGTGTGTGTGTGTGTGTGTGTGTGTGTGTGTGTGTTCGTGTGTGTGTGTGTGTGTGAGGCTGTTGCCATTTTATTTCCCCGGTGAGAGAAGTGAATGAATGTGACAGTGATAATGCACAAGATGTAAAGAGCACTTGATTTATGTTGGACGGGTCATTAAAGTTGTCCATTCACTTGGATGTTTGACCTGATTGTGCAGAAAAATGTATGCTGAAGCATCCTTTGTAAATGGTAGTGATAGTTAATTAAACATTAAATGAGTAGTTTTTTTTCTGTTACTTGTGCTATACATTGTAGTTTTGTAGTTTATTCAATTTATTGTTGCACACATTAAAATGTACATACTATGAGTACTTGTTATTGATTACCAAAATATTTTTAACACTTTGTTTGTGGTAATAATTGTTTTGCAAACCATCTATAAACATTACATTTTGAATAGCTATTTTAAAGTTGCAACTACTGCTTATAACAATTACTATTATTATTATTATTATTATAATCTTTATATATATATATATATATATATAAATAATAGTGTTTATTAGCCATTTAACAAGGAATCATAAGCATCAGTTGCAGTTATATAATAGCTGACAAAATCATGATTTTAGCCGTTTTACGCATCATTTGGTAATCTTTAACAAATACTAAATACATATAGATATTCTAGCTCCATGTGTAATTTCAAATATAATATATAATAAAAGATAATAAATAAAAAATATATAGCAGTATAATAGTATTTAATAATTATATATAATATAATAAATATAAAATAAAATATAATATTACTGATTGACGAATAGAAAATTCATGTTTCGTATTTGTAAAAAAATAAAATAAAAACAACTTTTGCAAGTGAGACATGGTGCAGGAGTATGTTTGAAACTCACTAAGAATGTTGAACTTTTTGTCAAAAGAAAAAAAAAATAGAGACAAGTTATTATTCAAGGCAGAGTATTTTTATGTCTCAGAATCTGCCCGGAGGTGATCTTTAAAAAAATGTGTCATGTTGATTCAGTTGAGGTGCACTTTTGGGGGGATATTTGTTTTGGAGTATGTGATGCTGCAGCTACTGTTAATGTAGAAACACTGTATGTTTTCAACAGAGAGGCAATGAAAGATTAAGAGATGCAACGTACTCTGCGGACACGAACCGGAAACCCCCAAGTCATGAGAACGTCCCGAAATAAAGTCTTAATCCTGCACAAATACGGCCTAATATGGTGGAAAACAAGATATTTGACGCAGTTTAAGAGGCATTTTTCATTCCTGAATGTATCTGCCTACAGCCATGGTCTAAGCACTCATCAAATGGACAAAATATGCAACTGCTGACGGCACCAGACCACTCACATACAGACAGATTTCCTAACTGAGCTGTGATATTGTATCTGGTGATGCTTTCTAGTAGAGCATGATAAAAACGCACCATGCACTTCCACTCAAATCCGAGAAGCTGTCAGTCTGCATAAGAAGCAGGATCTGTGCTGTAGCCCGAAGCGGAGGATGTCAGCGTGGACGCTCCGGCTCAGTGTGATGTCAGAACAAACTCACAGATACAGAGCAGTTTGGGAGGAGACGAGGAGGACAACTTCTTTAAAAATGACTGCAGCTCTTTGATCACTGACAGCCTTTGGGCTAAACTTCCCCGCCTCTGTCTTTATGTTCTGGATGAGACAGTCACTGCACCACTTTATGCACTGACAGTGGGAGAGCTGCATGATATCATCTGTGAATTCAGACGAAATGACGTAAACACTTTCTGAAGAAGGACTTAAACTCTGAGAGAACTTTTTTTATCGCAATTTTAAACTCTGCTAAACAGGTGGGACATATAAATTCGAATAAATATCAGCAGGAGTCACCAGCTATAAAACCTGATTGACAATGATGACTCAGGGAATTCCGGGGTTTCAAAGAGATTAAATCACTTCATGCACTCATCATTTCTTTGCAGTTGTTTTCTTTATGGCTGCATCAATCACAAAACTTGCAGAATTACTTTATTGACTCCTTGCCACCACGAATAATGTCAGAAATAATGCAATCTCAAGCTCAAATGAAAAATGAATACTGCAAAAATAAAGCTTACGTTACATAAATTCAAAGTAGTATTTGCATAAAAAAGTTCCTGAAACCCTGGTTTCAAATCCTAAAGCTGTTGTATACATATATTTTATTGTCACACAAGTCCATCTTCCTTTTTGAGGGGTTGCTTTATAGTGCAGGCAGATGTTACAACTGCTTAAAATGCAACTTTTTTTAAGGATTTTCTGCCATTGAATCAGGCTTTCACCATCTTAAGGGACGTACACAAACATTTGTGAAAAGCCAATAGAAATACCCTCTCTCTGAAATGACCTATGATTGGCTGTAAAAGTCTTCTATCATGGGCTAGATTCTTAAAACCTGAAAACAGCCAAGAGGAGATGCAGAAGTCTAGTTTTCTCTAAGACCACTTGGATAACCATATGCTGAAAGATGAATATTCAATGATAAAAAACTCCCAGATCAAATAATTTTTTCTCCCACAGGAAAATATCCCCGTGTATTATTAATTAAGATTAAACCACAATCTCCCAAACTGTTCTTAATTTGACAGAAAATTGTGTGATCATATAGGACAACCTAAATTACAAGCTTATTTAGTAAATAAATAAAGTTTTAAAAGGCTCTAAGTTCCTTTTAGGGCCTTCGTACTAAAGATTCAAGTCCATTTTCATCAGGTGTTTATGTTATTTTGAGTGTTTAATAATCAATGCATATCTGTTGAGCTTTCCAACCCTGCAGGCTCGACTTCTGGACTCTGCTGCACTGCACAAGACTAGTGCACAAGTATTTAGTATTTGCATTCAAATGTATCTGCAAGACTTTAGAAACAACAAACTGCAGGTAGTGTTTGGGCAGTGCAGGCCTTACAGCATCCTATAGGTGCTCAGCCACCAGGAGCACAATGATTGAACGCTACCATCTGTGCTGTGGATAAGCTTGTAAGCAAATTGGGTGTTTACATCAGCCAGAAGCAGCAGCATCGTAACATTTTATGACTAGTGAGTGAATGTGAGTTGACAAAGTACTAAAAAAGGAAACAGAAGCGTCATCAGATCCTGCAGACTTCATTCAGTTTGAACACTCCTGCAGTGTAATCTGAGCTGAGATCGATGGCGGTAAAAAGATTTAATTCTGATTTCTGCCACTCATTTACAGCGTCCATTAGGTTTCCTTTAAGGGCTCATGTTTGTTATTATTGATTCTTCTTTCTCAGCTCTTCTTAAAAAAAAAAATCTTTGCCGACTGTAAGAGCAAATACGGGTTCAGTCAGATGAGCAGGATCAGAGGAAAGACACATTAAATCACTACTCACTTGTCTTTGGGGTCTTCAAAGCCCTGTAAGCCGGAAAAGAGAACAGAAGAGAAAGATAAAGTTAGCTGGAGATAAAAAACTTTCAGTGTTCAAACTTTATTATATATTTTATTGTTTTAAACCAGATTGGGCCCATTTTTTTTAAAAACTTTACGCTTCATTAACAATAAGAAAGCTGGCAAAGGTTTAGAAATCTCTAGTGATCATCAGAATATTATATTTTTCACTACAATATAAGTGCCAAACATTTACTGTACAGGTTCCAGAGTCTCAAATATGAGAATTGGCTTCTTTTCTCTTTGTAAAAATAATTAAATATCTTTGACAGTTGTTTGGAAAAAAGAGGTGATCGCAAGACAACTTTAAGCTCTGTAAACTTTTAGAATTTTAAATTCTATTTATTTTATTATATATATATATATATACACTTAAATAAATATAATTTGTATTTACCATTTTCATATATGCAGCGCAACTGCTTCCAAAGATTAAAAAAACACAAAGAAAAGAGAAGAAAAAATAAAATAAAAATAATAATATAACATTTAAAAATATCTGTTGATTTCTGATATTTTAGACAACAATGAAAAAAACAAGAAGGAAAGAAAGAGAAGTAAAAATAAAAATATAAGATTTAAAATATATATATTTTTTATTTTTTATAGACAATATAATTATTAAATTATATATAATAGACTGATTAATCAATATGATAAAAATCATTTTTGCTGCAGCTAGACTCATCTGTTGAGACATTCATTATATTTAAATGATAAAAATACATATTATTTCTCACAACATTTATTTTTAATGGCACTGTAACTTCTATTGAACCACTCATGCAATCATTTCAATCTCCTCCATAGCTCCCTTTTGTGTTTTATATTGAAACCAGAGTTAAGGAGCTTCAGCCGAACACACTTCCTCTGATTGCACATCAGCTTGTTCACTTCAATATTAATTGCCTAATTCAGTGTTGGTTGCTGGAAGCGTGGTAATATAGTAACTAGTCTGAGACAATGAAGTAAAGCCAGAGATGTGGAGTGGAAGGCTCCCCGCGGCTGGAAGCAAGTGAGCAGGAAAAACAATCATCAGGTGCAAAAAATGAAAGATATTTGCGTCAAACTGGGCTACAGATTGGCACCGCTCTGTTCTTATCTCAGCTCCACCCAGCAGGGAGCAAAGACTCTGGTCAACAAGCAATTATAATGAGAAGAACAGCAGCTCTGAGCTCTGATAAAACAAGTGAAATAAGAATGATGTGAAAAATAAAGTTTGCAGTGTTGAGCAGAGACAAGGAACACAAGGGTAAGAATAAAGAAAAAGAACAAGAAGTGATATGGAGAACAGACTTTGATGAGTTTTCCTGCAAAAGCATCAGTGCTGAAGTCTATTTTATTATCATCATCTTGAAGAATTTTTCTGTTTTATTATTACGTGATCCAATGATTCAGATTAAATAATCATCAATCAGCTTTTCCTTCCTTCACAAACTGCTTTTTATTTCCTTAAAGTATCATTAAAAATGTAAAATCCCGCATCCTGTTCTCAGTCTTTCCAGAGTTGTCCAGAGTTCATTTGCAAAAACAGATAAAAGCCATTCTGATAAATGAATAAATAAACCAGCACGGTTCAAACTAAAAAATGCATGATTTGGGAAAATTAAAAAGTTTGCTATGCAGTATCTTATTAATATTCTCTAGACTGCACTAAAACAACTAAAACAAAACAGCAAATATCTGTTTTTGCAAATGCATTAATGTATAATACAGTTGGATATTATTTAACTGTATTACATTTACACACATCTCTCTATTCTGTGAACTTTGCACTTTCCTAGTAAAATATTTTTCACATTCCTGCACAAAACTTGACAGAAAACAGAAATACTTCATATAGGTACATTTTTAATATAAGCATGTTTTACTTGTGTTTTCTGTGACTGTTATATTACTTGCTTTTGTAATTTATTCCCTCTTTACTATATTAATTGTTGTGCACCAAACACTGAGGTAACCTTGTATTTAAAAAGCTACTTGTCAATAATCCTGAAGAGATTAGCGTCTCTCTAGCTCCCTCTTCTGGAGACACGTACCAATTTCAGTGCTGAAGGATCAGCTGACTGTAACTTGGGCTGCAACTAGCAATTATTTCATCATTGATTAATACGTGAATGCTTTTCTCCATTAATGAATTAATCGTGCATTTACAAAAATGTCAGAAAACAGTGACAAAATACAATGAAATAACTCATGTATGATAAAGAAAAGCATCTAATTGACTTCTTTTCTTCACTCTTTCCTCTCATCTTCTCAACATATGAGAGCAGTTAAATAAACAGAAGTGAAGAAAAGTTCATGTGTAAACTTGTGCATGCGTCATATGTCATTCACAGTCTACTGCGCAGCTCCATCTGTGTGAGGACAATAGAGAAGATCCATCCATGACAGCCCTCCCTCTCTCCTCCCTACCATTTATATAAAACCCTCTCTCACGCCCTCTGTTTGTCTTTGACTCCTCACTCGCTACAACTGGCGTTATCTGCAGAACTCGCTGTTTGATTAATGAGCAGTGCAACGACGGTGAGGGAGGGAGGGAGTGATAGGCAGGAGGGGAACAGAGGCTGAAGATGAAAAACTGTGGCAAATAAAGTTGATGTCAAAAGCGTTAATGTTTCTGAGAACTTTGAAAAGGGCTCTGTGAGCCAGAGCGTAAAGAACACACAGAACACACTTGTCTGATATCAGACAAACGGAGAAAAAACAGCAGAGCTGCTGACATGATGTCAGGACCAGTAATTGAATGTACTCATCCAGGACGACAGGAGATAAGTTCAGTTTCTTTGTTTGGTCTTTTTGTCTGTAGCGTTTCTGCTTTTACTGTCAAGAATTATACATTTAAATATCTTTGATTCAATACAAGTGTAGTTACCATGAAAAGAGCAGCGGAGCCGTAAATATACAAATAACTAATCACTAATCACACTGATGTCGGCAAACAGTTCATAAGAAACTGGAGGTGGAAACTGTGCAGTATTTGCACCTGACCTTCACAATAAAATGAGAGAATGGTTTTTAGGTCATCTTATTAGGCATTAAACCATCATACAGCAAGTGATGCTTTGTTATTTAGCTATTGTAAAATTTCTCTTTGATTATTAAAGCAAAAGCAAAAGTCCCTCTCCATTAAAAAGTGTTTTATTTATGTTTACTTCCCTTAAAATGTTCAAACTTGACCATAGTGTCTTTAACTGTGAAATGTTTGCATCTAAAGAGGTGTTTATACATTCCTTTAGTGCCTCCCTCCCAAACAAACACACAGTTGAATATACTGTACGTCATTAAGTATTGGAAAATTATCTCAGTCTCTCTTATGCAAGTTTTAGACAATGTCCCACCTTTGGAATCCGGGTTGCATGATTGCGCTTCAATAAAATTGAGTTAGTGAGTCTGTTATACCCTACACTTCCCATAATGCAATTCCCTCTCTTGTAAATGCTCACATCTTTCAAACTCAAAATATGCCCCTCACATTCACACATAATTCAAATATATATATATATTTTGTTTTCAAATGATGAAAAAAACGTAATGTAAAAAAAAAACCCTGTGGAATTCCCCTTGAACCTGTGATTCTATTTCGTGAGTATGGTGGTTACATTTTTTCAAATTATGTCATTTTAAAACTATTAAATAGTTTCCACTGATTTTTATTTGAATCATTTTACCTAATTTATATATCATGTGCTCTCCCCATGTGACTAAGATTTTACTGGGTTTTTTTTTTGTTGAGAAAGACTTTTTCTGATCACCAGCAATGTACAAATAAAACCTATACAGAGCTCTTACACAAGGCTCGGACTTCCTCTCATTCTTCCCCATAATAGATTCACTAAGAGATGTGGGTGTACTGATGATATGAGAATAAACAAAACAATGTGTGTGTGTGTGTGTGTGTGTGTGTGTGGGTGCATCCATTCACTGAGTGAGTCACTGTTTGCCGGGTCAGTTCAGCACAGAGAGCTGCAGCACATAAATAAAAAAAGAATCTCAATATGGTCACAACATTTCAAGCTTTTTCCTCCCAGGAGAGGTTGAAGTTTACAGGATTGGGGTCTTTTTTTGTCTTCAGCGTGGCCGCCTACTTGTAGCTGTTGTCTCCCTGAGAGCTCCTGAGAGCCTCTCAGAGCCGAGGTGAGGCGTGAGAGTGCCATGAAGGGCCATCGCCGTTGCTTATCGGGACTGCAGATCAAAGGATTATGGGTATTAAGAATGTGTTGGATTCATCACCAAACGAGGGCCGAGATAAGATATTAGCAGGGGAGTCACCAGGCTGTGGCACTGTAATAATACGACCAGCATAATAGCAGCTCCACAGATCAGAAATGAGTACTTCTTAAGTTCTACTCACCATCCTCTTCATCTCCTTAGAGACCTGGTTCCCTCCCAGATGGTTGTAGAACGGGCGGTCGGTCCAGTGGCCGCTGTTGTGGGTGACAGAATTGGTCCTTTGTCGGTTCATTTTGGCGATCATCGCCTTCTCCTCTTTCTGTATGAAATGAAGACACAGATATGGGTGTTAAAATGTATTCATTACATGCTGAGGAGCTCACAAAAAACTTAACAAAAGTGAATCTTTATGCACCGTCTACCATCAGTGGCTAAAGGTAACTATGTGCATTTACTAAAGTACTCTAGTGAAGTACCCTTTTGAGGAGCTGATAGTTATCAATCAATCAATCAATCAATCGATAATCAAGTTTTATTTTTAATAGAACTCTCCATAGAAGTTAGTGCAGTTCAAACTGCTTCACAGATGGTTGAAAAGTAGATTTTTAAAAAAGGACAAGAAAAAACTAAATAATGAATAAGACCAATGCACACAAGAAAATACAGATACATATAGAATAAATGTAAAATAGATACAAATAATTACTTTAAATGTGATTAAAAGCTTTATCTAAAAATAATAATAATAACAATAATAATGATAATATAATATATAGTACAGTACAGTACAGAGTAAAACTTTTTAAGATAATAAAATATAATGAAATATAAAATACATTTATTTGGTCTGTGCTCTCCGAGTACCCTCCTAGTTACTTAATATTTCTGTACTTTTACTCAAGTAATTGTTTCAAAGCAGGACTTATTGAGTATTTTTCTACTTTTATTTAAGTGAAGATTTGACTTCTTACTTCTTCCACTCCTCTCCAGCCCCATTTCAGTAGAGATTCTGAAACACCGGGTGACTTGGTTTGAACTTGGTTAAAAGATAAACACTCTCTTTATTGTATATTTATAAAGAGTCTCTCAAGGAAAACTGCCTTTATATCTTGCAACACTTCTACAGTATTGGAACAGGATTAGATCTCAGGATTGGCTTTTTCTTTTTCTGGGGGTTCACAAAACCAGGCTTGAAAAAAGGCAATAAAAATACTTGTTCCACACAGATTGAATAAGCTTAAAGTTTCACCAAGACCTAAAATTGGGCCATTCGATTTATTTGGCTGGTTTTAAAAGTTAGGGGTCAAATGGGTCCACTACTAACAAAATATTTATGGTTTTTAATTATTTTTTTGATATTTTGTTCATTTTATGACTTGCTTTTATAATCCTTATAATCCTTGACTGTTCTTATAAGTATAAATGTATCACTTCTGCTGTAATTGAAAGAAAGAAACCACCAGTACGATTGGATTTTATTGTGATTCTCAAGAACATTTGACGCAAATATCTTTCATTTTTTTCTTCCACTGTAATTGCACTGAAGCTCGCACCCTGAAAATCTGGGCGAAGAAAACCAAAACTATCTGCAAAAGCTTAGAGAGGACAGTCACTATTTTATCAGTGGAAACCAGCTGTTGCATTCAGATTAGCAGAACATGAAAAGTAAAGAGGAAAGAGAAAGTAAAGAAATACTGGTTTGAAGATTTTTACATTTGTGTAAGAGCTTTTACTGCCAATGTTCTTTTTTTTTAACTACAAACATAGTTTGTTTGAACCAACATATCAAAAGAAAAATGTGTCTTTAAGTAAATTATGTAAACAGACTTTTAGTATCACTGAAGGAAATGAAATAGTAGAAAAGTTAGACTGTAACTCAATGCGGTTGTTCACTATTTTTAATTTAAAACTCTAATTTGTATGTAAACAGCTGATTCCATCTCAAATATATTTCAAAGACATATGGCTGTGTTGTATTACATGCAAATCATAATGCATAGGTGCACATTAAACACAAATGGATTCTCAATATGTGTGCTTCACATCATTCAGTTTTAAGTCTTCACTGTTTGCTGAAAGTCTGAAGAATCCTGTTCCTGGTTGTTGTGAATCACAAGAGGAGATTCTCCTCCTACTATAATGTGAGAAGCAGTGAATAAAACCATTCACCAACAGGAATGTTTTTATGATCAGGGAAAATAATCAGCTTCTGCTTCTGGTGTTGTGTAAAAAGGTTTCCAGAGATGCTATCTGTAGCTGGTTTATTTCTCACAAATCTGATATTGGAAGCACATACTGGCTGTAGGATGTATAAATATTTTTAAATAATAATAATAATAATTAAGACTGTAGTGTACATTAGTGTATCTCCTCTCTGTCTCAGAGCATGAGCAGCAAAAAATGAGAGGAAGATATCACTTCACATGACATGCTATCTATAGTCGCAGCTTGTGATCCTGCTCCAGGACAAAGACGACCGATAAAAGCAGCCCAGTCATAAACAAACTGGAGCTCATGCAGTGAAGCAGAGATGAACTCGTTCCTCTCTGAGAAGCAGTTCACATGGGACAGAAATCCCAGTTTATAAACAATGATATGTGCAGTGTGTGTGTGGACAGATAGCTCCATCAGGAACAGCGATTCTACACCCACACACACATGGTTTCAGTGGATTTATGGAAAGTTACATTGTTTTATTTCAAGCCCTAATATAAATGTACCATCAGGCCGCAGCTTCAAATTAAAATACTGCCCAGCTAATGGTGTCATAGTGCAAATATAAATCCTGCATTTTGTATATTCTGCATATACACAAGTATTTAGACCACCCACTGCATGTAAAACCAGTCAGTATTTATTGTGTTGCACTGCTGGTTAGATATGTGGATTTCAGTCATTAGCCGTGTTTCCATGAAAATCAAATTTAATTTTTAAATCTTGTATTAAAGAAAATGCAAATTAGAGATCTTTCCATCAACGTTTAGGGCAAATAAACAAAGCTGCATAAACGTACTTTGGTCAGAGGATGGCAGTGTAATGTATTGCTGTAGGCTAATGCGTCAGTAAATAGGAGAAGAAGTAGAGACTGAGCAAGACAGAAAAAAAATATTTAAAAAAAAGAGGTTGCTAATCAGACAACTTTGGCCACCAACAAGAATTCCAGGAATTCAGGAATTTGATTCAGTTGGGGAACTTATAATTTTTCTTTCCTGTCAGCTCGGAAACAGCTGATCAGTCATGTGAGTTAAAACTTTGCTACGTCAGAAATTCTTTGGAAAAAGTGTTTCCATCTCCTGTTTAGCACATTCAAAAAATGTTTTTAAAAAGACAAAAAACACCTCAAGTGAGCGTAAAAATTGAATTTTGTTGTTTCCATCAAGCTTTTCTCATGCAAATCTTCAAAATGCTCAGAGAATTTAGTTGACGGAAATGCGACTAATGTGACTTGGATTCATGTCAACTTGAGTCGCTGTTTTGATGACTTGCAGCTTCACTTGACAAAAAATAAAGGACCTGGACTTGGAAGTGATTTGTGATTTGAAGAAGTTATGACAAATTACTTGCCTGTGTTCACTTTTTAAACATTCTTTGTTTTCAAATCAAATATTAAATCTAAAATGTTCAGTGCAACACAACCTGATGATCTATGGATATTTTTTTTAACTAAATCTGCAATAGTTCATTTTCTTCTATAATGATTGAAATAAAAGGGCTTTTCTGACCATGGACAAAGTTTGTGTCTCAATGGTGAAAAAAGAAAATTAGCTGAAACTGTACAGTCAGATATTTTTCTCAGGAGTTGGTGGAGACAAAAGAAGATCTAAAAAGAGAGTGAATGTTGGATTTCCTTTTTATAAAGTGGACATAAGCATGACTGTAATGGGCTGAAACAGTTTATCTGTGTTTCCTTAATGTGTAATGTTCCTGAACACAGCAGCTACAACAACTTTATATGGTGATAATAAGTCGGTGACTTGTCTGTCAGTTTGTTGTGGAGTTCTTCTGCTCAAAGTGCCATAAAAAAATCAATGAATCAAGTCGTAAATGTAATGTAACAGTAATGAGGATCGTACCCTTTTCTCACTGCTGCCCACAATGAGGTAGGTTTCTATATTGTGCTTCTTCAGGTAAGGGTTTCTTTCTCCCCCTGCTCCGTGCTCCACATCGTAGTCCCCGTTCAGATAATTCAGAGTGGCCTTAGTGATATGGATACGTCTGAAATGGGAATAACACACATGTATAAATGTTAATTAGTTAGTCTGTATATTAAAATTAGTGTTGCAAGCTAGGGGCGTGCCATATCGTATCATTCACGATAATATCGGTATATTTTTTTTATGGTTAAAAAAAATGCATATCATGATATTGGCAACGTTCCTACTTCTTGATGTCGTGGTTAAAGTTGTTTTAATCACAAAAAGCTACTTACTCCCTGTCGCTAAACACATGCAGCTTTCAAAATAAGAGCACAGTGTGTTAAGAGAATCCACCACAGAATTTACAAGAAGACTGTCAAAATAAGATGCCTTAAATAAAACATACAATAACCTTTATTCTCCTTTACAAAATGTCATTAAAAGATGCCCCTGGAACCCCTAAATGGTTATTTTTATTATATGCTCATATTCAAGAGTCAAGAGTAAAAAAAAATGTATTTGTCAACTGTTGAGATTTGCGCTTCAAACTACATTTTAGATTTTTAATTATTTATACAGACTATAAAAAAAATTATATTTTCTGTCTTTTTTTAGTATTTCCTAATATCGTCAAGAATATCGTTATCGCAAAAATAGCCTGCAATATCGTGATATTATTTTAGGGCCATATCGCCCAACCCCTACTACAAGCATTACACCAAGTTTCAGATAAATTGATTGGTTTGTTCTAGTTTAAAATTAACTAGAACTGAAGAGACGTACCCAGCTTTACCCCCAGCCTCCATCTGATTGGCTAATGTTACGTCATTGGACCAGACGTCAAACTGCCACTTCCTGAGTCCCAGCACCCCGCAGTGCACCCTGCCGCTGTGGATGCCCACTCGCATGTTTACATTCACCCCAGTCACCTCACGCACCAGCCTGCAGAAAACAGAGAAATAAAACAATAATTTGAAAAGTTTCTAATTTCTCTTTGGTGAGACTTACTGTAATCCTTTTCTAACTAAATATTTTTTTTGCTTAAAATGATGAAGTGAATGTTTTGGATGTGTGTTTGGAGGAAGAGGACATGCACTGATGTTAATTAACAGACTGTCCACTCAAAGATAAAGAGGTAGTGATGGTGGCTTGTTTTGCTGCAACAAGACAGATAACAGCTCTTAATGATCAGACAAATGTCCTGAGTGGACAAAGGCAGCTCAAGAACACACTCCCCTCTGCTGCAGCCATGCAGTCCTAATGATTTGATTACAGCTAAATACACTAATTCTGCAACTTGACTTTCTGCAGGCTGTTTTTGTTTACTGTTCCTACATTATTTAACTTAATATACTATTATTTGTATGTGTTTTTGAGCCGTATTGATGTTTGTTGTTAGGTGGTGACCTTTTATGTCTGTAATACTATGAAAGGAGCAAAGGAGGGAGTCAGGTGTTGTTCTATAAAGAGCCATAATGTCCGCAAAGGAAAAAAGTTGAGCCGGAAGGACTTTTATCCACTGCGCTTTGTGTTCCCTGTGGAACCAAAAGTCAATGTTATTATTAAAAGTTAACTTTCATACGTAACTACTTCACACTATATGTCATGTATGTAACTACACTTATTTGAACCAAAACCATGATCTTTTTTTCTGAAGTCACCCCTGTGTTTAAAACTATGTCAATAAAACGATGGCCATGCAAATAAATCAACATTGAATAGAGTAGTCATATTTCACAAGATATCATCTGAACCACTGAACTCTAAAAGTGTAAGATATTCCATTGCATTACATAAAGTGTGGCAACTTGACAAGCTTGAACCTGCAAATGGTTGATACTTTTTCATTTTTCATAAATGACATATACTTGATTAATCTTAAAACAATTTAGAAAAAGTTTTGGTCAAAGCAATGCCGGGTGACTCAAGTCTTTGTGCTTTAGCCCACTGAGGGTGGCATCAATCTGCTCATGCAACTCTCAGAAATAAAGAGAATAAGTATCTTGTTTTATGTCCAAAACATTGAACTTTTCACTTCAGCATTAGCCCCGTGCATGCTGTGATAGGATCCCATATAGAACTGAACTTGTACAGTTTTTTTATAGAGGGGATAATGCTGACAACAGGGTGAGGCAGATCAGCTCTGATGTCTTAGAAACTGTTGGAAAAAGTAAAAAAAACATTGAGAAGCAGGCAGGCACTTCAGGAAGGAAGTAACATGAAAATTTCTCATCATTCACATCAATCAGTGTGTCAGCCTCGAGCTGAACTGTCTCCTCAAACAGTGACATCGGTTTGTCGTCAGTTTGGCTTTTTGCGATCATTCACAGGAGATAACTACGAAATATCAGTAGATTTTGGGTAACAAAATAATTACTGTACAAGAAGTGTTGTCATGTATTGCCGCTGCCATGACTAATAAATTATTCTCAGGACATACAACTAAAACTGCATGTGGAAGTTGTCCATCAGGCGGTTTTCCCACCAACTGTCCCACTACTGAAGACAAGAGCTTGCATTACCATTTGACAAATTTAGCAGTTTTATTGGAGTCACACGTTAGCCAGTGATAGCCTGTTCACCCCAGGCGGGGGGACAACTTACGAGATGGCCTCTATCATGTCCATCCCCATCTCTACGCAGCAGTGGGCGTGGTCGGCCCTCGCCTCCGGCAGCCCAGACACACAGTAGTAGCAGTCTCCCAGGATCTTAATTCGCAGACAGTGGTTCTCCTGTCAGGAAAAGGAAAACTTATTGGATAACTCATACTGAACTGAAGGAGGGTTTACTGTGGCGGGTTACATAATGTCTTCACTATACTTCCTGTCTTGGATACAGTAAACTGTACAGCTTGTTCTGTTCACACGCCTTAACTTTATTCATCTTTTTTTATTTCTGGCTGCCGTAGGTGGTGGGGTCGGACCAGTGGGACCTGGGATTTTTACCATGTGTGTGCTTGTATGTCTGTGTATATTTGTGAAGACTATTATTTGTCCTGAAATGAAGATGGTTTCTTAAAACCACAATCAGAGTTGAACAGAGTAACCGATACAGATTATGTTCTTTTTACGAAATAAATTAAACAACATCAGAGTAAAATGTGTCACTACCTGTACTTCTGATGAAGGAAAGTTGTTATTTGGCAGCTGAGTTCTGTCGAAAGTTATCCTTACTCTTGTGATCTGACACTCCATTCTGTTCAGTATATATATATATATATATATATATATATATATATATATATATATATATATATATATATAAATAATCACAATACAATCACCTGCCACATATTTTTCCCCAAAGTATTTCAAATCACGGTTTCTCACATTGTTCTGTTTGACGTGAAAGGGTCGGTTTACAGAGTGTGGAGGCAGAAATCTTAGAGGAATATTTTTCAAATCAAGGACACATAAAACCAAAGCTATCTCCATGGCAGGGTAACACTATAAGTGAGATTTTTTTTTTTGCAATTTGGGTGAATGCTTTAAAGAGCATTCCATTTCAGAGTAACTTCAAACTGAGAAGATGCAAATATTGTGTCCAGTAACATGGACAAAATATTTTAATCTTAGCTTCGAATTTACACAATTCAAAGACCTCTCAGCAGCACGTGGGACAACCGCAATATGGTTGTGTGTGTGTGTGTGTGTGTGTGTGTGTGTGTGTCAGTGGCTCTGTAGGGCTTCGGAGAACACTGTGTCTCATGATAGCCACCTGAGTATCTCTCTAGCACATGGCTCTGGGAAAATACAAAAAGACCCACTGTGTAAAGAGCACAGGCCGAGAGTGTGTGTGTAAGTGTGTGTGTGTGTGTGTGTGTGTACACAGATACATCTGGCATGGACATAAAAGTGTCAGCAGCAACGATTCTGGTTTATAATGCCATTATGCCTGTTGCACTCATAAATATTGATTAGCACATCATTTCACCTTTCATAAACAAATGACATACATTGAGCATAAGCTGCACAGACAAAGAAGCTTCAGAATAAAAAACAAAAAAAGAGAAGAAAATATTAATATGCATGAAGCTGTGGTTCGGATTATAATTATATGTGCAACAAACACATGTCTGGCTGCAGGATATTGATGGTAGATATGAGATATTTTGGAGCTCCCCTTGAGCTCTGTGCACATCTGTATTCATGGTACGACCAGCTGATAAAAGTTAAGGCTTGTGTTTAGACGATGTCCACACACAATAAGAAACATTAAAAATGAATCTCTTTATCTTGGTTTTAGCTTTCTGTCCACAATCTCACATGAAACTCTGAAAATGAAAACTGAATTAAACCAGCTTTAAGCCCTCAGTAACTAACCCCTGAAAACAAAGCTTTCTACTCTTGCAACCACTTATCAGTTTGCATACATGTACAGGCTGAGAGCATTTCACTCACAGAATGATTATTCCTTGTCAGATTGTTTGTTCTAAAATGCATTACAGATTGTAATGCATTTTAGAGACCTAATAGAGTAAAATCGTCCAATAAGTTATAGAGAAAGAAGAAAAGATTATAAGAAAGATTGTAAGAAATCCCTAAAAATAAAGCTAATATTTCTAAAAGAAAATGTGTTTTATATGATTTTTTAGACTTTTAACAATCTTGTGACCCTTCTGATTTATATATCAAACCCTTGAGAGGATCCTTCCTGACTGCTGGGTTTAGTGAAACAGTAACAATTTACATGAGTATGCTTGATATGAACCATGCCATTGGTCAAAAAAAAAATATGCTCAGCTGTAGTAAACTATCAGTTCAGTATCAGTTTAAATACCACACTCTGTTTCAGTTTCTTTGAATTTCAATTGTCCTCTTTGATTTGTCTAATGACTATCTTAACACCTCATATTATGCAGATCACAGTCCTGAAAGAAAAGACTGTCATGGAATATTTAGCACTGTGTCATCACTGTTTCATTAACACATCTAATAGTCACACAGTTGAGATCATATAAACATCACAAATGCCTCAAGGTCTTTTTTGCACTGCTTCTCCTGTCCAGGATCTTCAAAACAGCCTTTTCTCCTCTTCATGCACAGGAACCTGTCCTACTCTAGTCCTCCTTGTGAACATGAGGTTCAAAGAGCGTGTCCCCCTCTACTACTGCTCCTGCTTTTAGAGGGACTGCACTCCTCTGGCCCTTGAATAACTTTGGGGCAGCCTGTGCTTCTATCTGGTCCTCTGCCAAAAACTTCATGGTTGAACAGCTGTCTGGTATTTGTCTGGAAATTGGTAGATTATTTGTATGTACTGTTAATTATAGTTCATAAATAATTTCTAGATTGTTTTCAATGAGCGCCTTTGACATTTGCATATGCGCATTTAGATTATTCTCAAAGCAAAAAAAGAAGATAAAGCATAAAGTATACTGGAATTTAAGCATAAAAACTAAAATGTGAGCACAGTTTGTGGCCTTTACAGTATATCCATGTGTGATTTTCATTCTTACCGCTGCGAGCTTGTCAAAGCGGGCGAAGAGTTCATTCAGAGTCATCACCAGCTCCTGCGCTGTGCACTGGGACGCCAGGCTGGTGAAACCTTCAATGTCTGCAAATAAGATGCTGCAGAAACACAAAGAAAAGAAACACATAAATCAACATTTTTCATCTCTACACTGCAGGCTTCTGCTCAGCTAACTGTACCGATGAGGTTGCAGTGCCACCTTAGCGAGCACCAGACACTTCCTAGACACCAGTCTGCCCCTTGAGTTTAATGGACCAGACAAGAGTATAAATACAGGAAATTGTTGGAAATGACTATGGTCAAGATGTACTGGTGAAGTCACTGATGGAGGTGAAAGAGGTGTAAGATTGCGGTTCGTACAGCCCTGTTTAAATGAAACACAAAGCCTATAAATTTGGTGCTAAAAAGTACTTGATAAAGTATTTGTGCTAATGCGGTTTCGTCCTGGCAAAAAGGCCTCTGAGTGTCATTGTGCGAAGAAAGAGAGTGCAAGTAGCTTTGCACTTATAAAAAATTAGCTTCCCTTTCCCTGAGAACACCGTAAACTGATACAGCAAAGGTCTTTTTGTGATTGAAGCATTTTCATTACTCTCCTAACGCTGGCATAACAGCAGGACAGATGATCTCACTGCGCTGAATCATTTTCTCTCTCAGAAAGAAACAAGGACAAAGAGAGCGAACTGGCAGGTAGAAAAAGCAATCCGCTCAGCATTGACTGTGGGAGACAGTCAGGTTGGCCTCATGCATACTCGCAGATAAAACCCACAAGCTCACCCTGTGAATGGCTCAAGTTGTTCTGCAAAGCATCATAACCCTCCACCACACGGAGTCACATCTCGCGCTCGACATTTCCTTCTTCAATAAGCATATTTATTCTCTGGTCACTGATTTCCTCCCAGGCTGAAACATGTGATGAACTTCAAAAGTCAGAAGGCAAGACCATGCCTTGTGTCTTTTTGCTTTTTTTATATCTATATAGCTATTTTTATATTGTTGGATAGCCTGATTACTAATCAGGCTATCCAACAATATAATAGTCACCTTAACAACGAGGTACAACTTGTAAGGATCATGCTTTTCTGGAAGGAGCAACACAGCTAAATGTGTGGGGAGGAAAAGTGCCAAAATCCACGGCTGCTATATTCTCCTGTTGGTATTCACTCTTGTTTTGAGTTGCTTGGTGGATTAGATGATTGCACTCTCCCACAGCAATAAGGAAAAAACAACACATATTGACCATTTTTACACTGACACCAAATAATGCTGCCACTCTGCTACCGTTGCCCTACTGCACGGGCTCAACAACAACTCAACAAAGCTGCAGGACCCATGCACACAAGTGCTGTCAATTGGGTGCACACACCTGGCAGCACTTGAAGCTCAAAACAAGAATACCAACACAAGAATATTTGATGGGATTTTGGTTTAAAAACCATGCAAAAACAACACCAATTGGTATTATTGAAGACGAGAAATAACTGACCGAAATAGTATTTTGGGGGGGTTTATTTACATTGTTTGCAGGATGGCGACATGTAGCTCAAGTTATCTAAATGATGCACTGTGTTAATTCAGGCAAAACAGCCAATCAGCTGATTCATATTCTTACATGTTTTTTTTTTCTCCAAATAAAATGGATTTATGGTCAAGATTCATCTCATTGTTGCTTGGATTCGTTCCAGGCTTTGTATAACTTTTACATAAGAACTTTATAATTCATCATCAACAGGTTAAATGAATGGGAAATTAAATTCTGGAGCAGATAATAAAAAAGTGTGCAGAAACATGAAGATAGAATATGACATTTTACAAAACAGATATGAAAAAACAACAACATTAAATTACATTAATTTCTTCTTATGACGTCACTATCTTTTTGTGCCATTTTTCCATGCAAGGTGCTGTACTACTGTTTCAAATGATTCACACCCCAGGTTAACAGGTCTAGATGACACCCAGCTGTGTGATAACACTGAGCCAGGCAGTATTGTTGGTGTTTAATGTCATGAAGCCAGATATTGCAACAGTTTCCAGACTGTGTAGAAGTGGCTTTCTGAGTCAGACCCCCAGGAAGGACAAGAGAGAGTTATAAATAAACAAAAGTTTCAGACCAAACAAGCTCACATGAATCTCACAGGGTAGGTGCCCGCTGCACAGCCAAGAACATGGTGTGTTTGTGCGGTGTGTGTGTGGGCAGGAGTCGCTGGTGTTTATGCTCATATATTCATGTGAAAAAGTGTGTATTCTGGGTCTGTGACATTCATTCTGTCTGAGCCTTATGGCAGGGTTTTTTTTCTCTAGCTGCCCACATGTCAGCAGCACTAACATGTTCTAATGAACCCGGGTTTCAAGATGCTTAAATTCCCTCAATTTGGATCTCAGGCTGCAGAGGATTAAGAGTCCCCACTCTGGGGTACACGTTTCTGAGAATAATTGATTGTTTTCTGTGAACTGTTGCATGTGAGGTCAAGTGAAACCAGACACTTGACCACAGTGTCTGAGGTAGAAGCAGAGATGGTCCAAGAGAAAGGAAAGAGAGAAAAGAAATGATGGAGGAGAGAGAGGGAGGGAAGGATAACATGCTCTAGAGAGACTGAGGGTCTTAATTCACTTGCTTTTAGTGCAACTCAACATTTACATTTATTACTTTCCAATCACGCACACACACTTTAATATGACATGTGCCTCAGCATTAAACCAGGATTATAATAATGACACTGATCTGTTTGATGCCATTAAGACCTGGATTTCCACAACAAACAAGAGTTGTATACATTTAAAATCAATTTAAAATCTGCTTTAAAGCTTGTAGGTTAACCCCTTGAGAAACTCTATAAATCAGCCTAACATAATAACACACTATGGCTTGCTAACAACATTATCTCCGATTCCAACCCTTTCCTGATCAGGGGATACCATCAAATCTGAGATACAGGATTTCCACGATTTAATAAGGTAAATCTATGTTTTGTGCACAAATCAATCCTAAACTAAATATGGAGCTTAATACCAGATCAAGTGTATGTTGAAGGGTCTTTAATATATTGTCTTTAGTGATTGTAATGTCTTAAATGTGTCTTTGTTGATGTTGCAAATGGACCTACTGTAACGCAAGAAACATTTCAGACTAGATCTGATGACGATTATTTGATATGTGAGAAACTGAATTTCCATTCATCATCAACATTACATCATCATCATGTAATATACTGAGGAGCAGCCCCAGCCCATGAAAAACAGCTACAGGCTTGAAGTAACGCCAGCTACACATCCAGCAACAATTTGCCAAAATCAGCTGCTGGTCCTGAGACTGAAGAGGTAAAACCCTTGAGAAGATTGAGCCTTCTGGATTCATTTAACGGCTTACAAATTCAATTTGAAGGGGAAAGATTGTGCTTTTTTATATTTATTCAACAGAGTTCTATTAAAGTTTCACTGCCAGGCAGAGTACAGCAAATTTAATAAAGAAAGACTAAAAAAAAACGCTCCGAAGAATTACACTACAAATCTTCTTACTTGTGTGCCAGGTTTATTATAGATATTTCCGCTGTGTCTTGTATTATCATATGCTTTATGTTGGAGCTATTCATAGTCAAACACGTAATGTACAGATTACTCCCCACTGACACTGTGAGGCAGAGAGCGAGGCCACTTCCCACAGCCTCATCTAACATCAGATGCGACAGTGGGTGGTGAAAGTGAGAGAGGGGAAGAGAAAGAGACCCGGGGTCTTTAAGTCCCATTTAATCGTTACCTTGGTGATGAGTCACACGTTAGTACGCCACATTAAATCTCCGGGTTTCTGCATCTGTGAGAGTCAGAAGCTGCAGAACAAACCCTGAGAGGCACCAGAGACTCACCAGGGAGAAGATGCTGGACATGTTGTTATTATGAGAACATAAATTAAGATAAATTGTAAAAGTTAATGTATGGAATGCCAATTAGTCCATAATAAATTAATTATAATATCCTAAAAAAAAAAAAGGCTATACATTAATAATGTAATACATAAATGTAATTGTCAATAAATATATTATAAAAAATATATATTATAAATAATAATATAATAAAAAAATAATATAACAAATAAAAAATACTAAATAAGGCTATAAATTAATACTGTAATAAAGAAATGTATTTATTATGTGTAAATCAATAATAATAAATCAATAATTCCAAACAACATAGTTAAACAATTAAATTAAATAAGTAAATTAATTTATAATAAATATTTTGAATTTTACTTATGATTTATTACATTTATTGTAAAATAAAATAAAATAAAATAATTCTTTTAAAAAGGACTAATTGTGGTGTTTTAAATGTGAAGTAAATTCAATTAAGTTGTAGAACTTTTACAGACTGCAAGTTATATCAAAGGTTGCATAAACATAAATACATGAGCTTGTCTGTAGGGGAAAGGTTAGGATGGGACCCAGAAAATTAGAGTCAAAGCACAGCAGAACTGTATGGCCCAAATACATGGATAAGACTTCATTTGAAAGGTAGCATCTTCTAGTTTCTGCTAATGTGCTTGGTTAGCTTGTGGCTAAAACACAACCAAACGACATCAGGTCAGAGGAAAAAACGTGTTTTGCTCCAACCCTACACTTAGGTGGGATTAAAGAGGTTAAATGTATAGTCTTTGTGACATATTCAAGTGAAAACAGTACAAAGGATTACTAAATTATCACAACTATACCCATTGGGACCACCCCAAAAGAGGAGTGGGTGCTACAAGGGTTGAAAATTTGTTAAATACACTTTACTAAAATACTATTTTGAATTGAAATGTTTTAACTAAAGCTGATATTGTGTGTTGGTATTATATATGTTGTGTAGAAGTCTAAAGAGATTTAGACCATTATCTGCCTGAAGTAATCGTACATAATCAAAAAAAAAAAAAAGAGAGAGATAATGCAACAAAATCATAGAAATATCTTAGGAAAAGGGTCTGGACTGATAAGATCTGGAGCACACAATTATCAGAGCTTTTAAATAAACAACTAAAGCCTTTAAAGTCCTCAGAGTAAGAAAGGCATCATGGCAATGTAAACTTTTATACTGCTACAGGTAAAAATAAAAAGAGAGAAGAAAAATATAGGCAGCTACTTCTCCTGCTTGCAAAGCCACCACCGCAAAATCTGTTCTGGGTCAAATCTCAGCTGAACCAAAGCTGTTCTTTGCTGGCAAGGCCTGACCCTGTGATCTCCTCTTGTCTGGCTCCAGCGCTGCCTTTTATGCTGCCCCCCCTCTGACTGCTTAACCCCTCTACTCTGCTGGTGGCTCGCTCACCTCCGCCAGGAAGAAAAACTCTCACGGACCCTTTAGTCCTTTTCAGCAGCACTGTGTCTGGCTCACTCTTTTATCTGCTTCTCTTCCTCCGTCTCTTCCTCCATCAATCCATTCACCTCTATCTATTACTCATCCTATCCATCACTGTGTTCATTTCCTGTCCTTTATCTTCCCCTCTGCCCCTCCGGTTATTCCCCCGTCCATCTTAGATTCTTGGATGACCTTGATGCGTACCCTGTCACTTGCAAAATGCTGCAAACAGAATAATAATACAGTGTGTAACAGGAGATGCATTCAATCAATTTTAGCTGAATTTTATCTCATTGAGTATGTAAGTAGAGCAGGTTTTCTTTAAAAGATTGACAAAGATCTACTGTTAATCTTAGGAAGAAACTGTAAAATCAGGCATTATCGTGGTAATGTGAACTTTATGCCAGTTCTTGAACAGATAATATGTTACGACAGTCTCCATTAGAAAAATTAACCTAAACGAAGCATAACATTTTGATATTTCTGTCAAAATCACTTAATTCCACAGGTCTCATTTAAAACGTCTCCAGAAAAAACTGTTTCGAGTAACTAGATCCTGTCAAAACATTAAATTCTGCTCCTCAGCTACACTGTGAAGACATGATTGATTCTGCTGAGACGAACGGTCACGTGAGAAATATTCACTGAAAATCTGTTTACACGGAGCTGAGAGGAGAGGACAGGAGAGGTTGTTAAAATGCAAAGAGATCAACGTGTATAGTATTTGGAGATCCATTCCATGTCACAGTCCATCACAGTCCATGTCGGAGATCCATCCGATTTTTTCAATATTCATGACATTTGTGATAACTTGGAAAAGTGTTTTTTATATAAATTTAATTTTATTCCAACTTAATAAGGTTAAACTATATATTATGCAGTACAAAATATTTTTTTTAGTTGTTCACAGGTCTAAGCCATGATTGTGCCGCTCCATAGAGCTGCTGGACTTATAGATTTTATATGTTACAGTGAAATCCAAGGCCACAGTGAGTAAAACGTAAAAGCAGCAAAAACACCCTAAAACTGCTTCTTGGGGTTCTGAGGTTTAACAGCATAATATCATTTTTATCAATAGTGGCTTATCTTTTGCTCTGTCAGAGGTGACTGTTATATTCCTCTGCGCAGGAGCCCTTTCAGTAAGTCGGCCTGGTCAGTAAGGAGTGCAACTGTGTGGAACTCAGTACATGAGGAGGTGAAACAGCTTACAACATACAAGGCCTTCACAAAAAAAGTTGAAATTGTGGCTTATCAACACCTACAGCTGCCAACATTAAAAGATAAGCCCGTTGTGTTGTTTTGATGTTATGATAAAATGTTATGTTGTGATGTTGTATGTGATGTTGTATTTTTTCTTAATTGTATTGTGTTTGTATATGTATTTTGTATATTGTACGTGGGTTTTTTTTGTTTGTTTTTTTTGTTTGTTTCGTAATTCTCTGCTTTTTTACATCATGGCCAGGGGACTACAGAAGAAAACCAGCCTTCTGGCTAACTCTGGCTTTTTTAACCATGTGTAATCATGTGTTTTATGAAATTGCACTGTCCCCTTTTAAATAAACTACTACTACTACTATCTTTTAAAGCAGTAAACATAAACTTATTTGTGTGATGTTTGCCGTATGCATGTGTGTTAGCGTCTCCTCATTAAGGACAAGGATATTCTCAGGTCAGGCCAGCATCAGCAGAACGGCCTTATGTAACACACATACGCACAATTAACTACATCACACACTAAAACCATTGCTGTGCAGTGTCAATTCTCGTCCTTACTTCAATTAGAAGCATGAAGAACAAAGGTGAGGTCATTTCCTCTAATTTATGCAATGTTCCTCCCATGTCTTTCTCTTCAGGGTGCTGCTGGCCTACATAACAGCGGCAGCGGCTGCAGTCAGTGTTCTGGTTGAGAATGTTTCCAAACGCTCGCAGGGGCGACCCAGCAGCATCAAAACATCCGCCCCAAAGCCCTCTTGCATAATACCTGAGTCAGCGCACATTTTGGCCTCATTGCTGAAGCCACAGGACATCATTTTACTTCAGAGGGCAAACACAAGTGGGATGCCATACTGTTGGGAAGAGGCAGAGCAGGACTGTACATTTGGGGTGCAAGATTCTGTTAGTGGGCCCGAAGTGACAATGACTGACCTCTAAACAATGATGTAATCTTCTGGGAATATTAAGAAATGCAGAGTGAGGCTGCAGTCACACATCCGGGTGTGCAGACAGGTGACTATCACCTGCTGAGGCAGTATTTGTGCTGAATGAGGTCAGCGCAGCCAAGTGTAATAGAAGTGAACAGGAGGCCAAAATTCACTAGTGTTCATTTTGCACATGTGTGACCTTGCCCAGACTTCACTTCATGCACTGTAGTGCTTGTTGCTGCTAATTCCACTTGGCTGCATTATAGAGAGATGGAGACATTGTAGCAGAGCTGTAGACTCCAGACTTAAAGCTGGGGTAGGCAGTTTTCTTTTTAGAGTAGTTATTGTGCAAAAAATGTCATTATAACCTTTGAGCATTATAGTAATTCAAGATGAGAATTCAAGAAGAATTCAAACTAGACTATTGCATCTCCTCTTGGTTTTGTTTTCAGGCTTCAGAAAATCTGTCTTGTGACAGAAGAAGACATTGACCAATCACAGGTCATTTCAAAGGAAATTGTATCGTCTATTCTATTAATACAGATGTGCGTGCATGCCCCTTTAGATGGTAAAAGCCTGATTCAATGGTGGGTAATCCTGCAGAAAATGTTTATTCCAATAAAATATTCCAGTATTGGCAACAACTGCCTACAGTGACATTTTCTGTCCATCTCTGAAAGGTTTGCACCCAGGTTTGCAAATAAATCAAAGTGGCAAACCTCAATCACAATTACATGAGGAATGATTGAAATTGCCGTTTTTTTCTCTCTTTTTTCCCTTTTTATCTAAGAAACTCCTACCCCAGCTTTAAGTCACACAAAAAAAAGTTTGGGACTTGAATATGACTTAACTGCTTAGAAACTTGATTCCTGAAAACAAGAAACCATTGGAGTCTTCAGAAACTTCTTATTGTACCTTTATGTTGCATCAAATGGTTTAATTATGTACCCTTTATGGTTCATCTGTGATAAATAAACTTCTCTAGTCCCTGTTTTTGAGTGCTCAGGAGTCAGGAGTGAAGAATATAGGATAGAAACACACTCTAATGCAAACTGCATCTAGTGCAGCAGCAACCTCTAGATCCCGAGCAACTCGCTCTCCACCTCTTCACCTCCCTCTGCTTTCCGCTATTACTCTTTAGTTGCAGCAGTGGGAGCTGTCACTTCTCTTCCTGTTGTTACTCGGCCTCTCAGCAGAGCCCCAATTACCAAAAGCCACTGCCCGCTCCCCGACAGGCCTGGTCACACCTGGTTAGCTACCCATTAACCACAAGCTTATGACCACAGACAGAATTCAGCCAAGCTTGGCGGATGCAGCTAATGTGCTGCCTACTCCCCTGTGAGTCACAAAAAAACCTACAGCAGCACCAAACCAACACTTCACCTTCTTTTTCTCCTCTTTTTTTTGTCTCGGAAATGCATATTTCTGTCTCTTAATTATGTAAAAATAATTTTTTTCACAGGTAAGAAACAACATTTTTTGACTGCTGCAGTAATGGATCCACCCACTATGTCCTAGCATGACCTTATTATGTGTTTGCCTCTTTGTTGCAGACAATACAACTTAACTGTTACAATGGTTGTGTGTGTACGGCCCTTCATAAGTCAGGCTCCTGTGGCTCGGTGCACGATGCATTCAGGGAGAGCGTCTTCTGTCACATGCCGTGGAAATGTCTTAATCTTTCACCCCTGCAGACTGTATCTGCACCCTCAACTGAACTGAACTCTTACATTTAGGCAACAAAAAAGATGGATAATTCCTGATAGCGATCACATTAATCGTGATGAAAAGACCTTTGTGTACGAGAGCTCCAAGTACGTGACCTGATGCTCTAACCCCTGAGGATTCACAGTGACACATCAAAGTGATAAAGGGCTTCAATAGCACCTATTATGTGTTGAAGGTTTTGGCTTCCACCTGACTGTGACAGCTACAGGCCAGAAAACTCTCACTGCACAGTTTTATATTTGGACTGCTACACACACACACACACACACAGACTGAGAAACACACGTCTCTATCTGATGTAGTCACGTATTACTCCACAAGGAGGCGCCAAACCTGACCACAGTTTGTTCTATATACTGCATCTACACATTATCTCCTATTTTAGAAGCTCAGTGTTCACACACACACACACACACACACACACACACAAGTACATTAAAGCAGTGATTCAGCACTGCTCACTGGGATCCTGCACAAGAGACAGGAGACTGAATGAAAAGAACAATGTGAGCATCAAGAACCATTTAGCATCTGCGAAGAAGACATCAATGTAATCAGTCAGGAGTAAATGCTTGATGAGAGAAAGGTCAAGGAGGCCGAAGACTTTCTTCAAGCAGAGACAAAGGTTGTGATCTCGTCACCATACGTGATCACATGTTGTCACATGATGGTCCAGTGGTTCGATTCTCAACAAATCTGACCTCTATGCAACTGTCACTGACCTCAGAATTAGCCCTTTATTGCATTAATTATTACTTAAACATGATTAAAAAATGTTTGAGCATATTTTTATTACTACAAACTGTTTAAATATTGTAAATATTTAAAAATAGAATATTGGTAAGTGGCTGTCATATGGCTACAATGCACAATCGTCAAGTCTTTTTCTATGCTATTTTATTTAATAACATTTATTAAATATTCATTTCAATCAGTATTTTTGTTTTTGTTGCATAAAATGCATATTACATTCTTCAGTTATGTACATGTGTTTTATGTTTTACCTGGTTCACCTTGCATTAGCAGAAGGTGACTTGATTGGGCTTCTTAATGTAATCTGGGAAGGATATCACAATTCCTTCTGATTTCAAGTGGTTTTATGTTTAATCCAAATAATACAGTTACAAAATGGATCCCAACTCTGGATGTAAACTCTTGATCCCAAACCAGTCAGTCGACTTCCCTATTTGCAATTAATTTTTACCATTTTGCCTTCACCAGGAGTATATGTGTTGGAAACAGCTAATATTGAGCCGTTGATTGCTCAGTTGCATTTACTGGTCCACACACTAGCACTTATCTGTCAGCACAAACCACTTACATGAGTGTATATGTGAACTGCCTCAGTTTACTGAAAGCATTCAGACTGTTGTTCAAAAGCATTCAGACAAGACACGACATGCACAAACATGCCTGCAGTGGACAATTTTGGGATATGAGTCTTCTATCAGACTAGTGGAAATAAAAAATCCCAGATACATATGTAGGTGTTTATATTTCAGCATCATGTCCATCTGCATCTGTATGCCAGGCCTTTTTTTTTTTTTTTTTTTTTTTAACAGAGGATCATATAAGGAAGGTATTCATTTAAATTTGGATCTTATGTTTCACACTATAAGGAAGTCCATGGAAGAGTAAAAGGTGGATAAAAAGTTTAATAATAATAAATCACCCTAAAATATAACCTCCACGGACCAGGAAGCATAATTGGGAAGATTTTTTTCTAAAAAATGTTACTTATTTCTCATAACATGTCCCTTGTAGTGGACAAGGGGTCAATCTTTTTCATGAAAAGTACAATACAGTACAGCAAATTTACATAATATAACTCAAATAAGCTTTAAGAATAGTAATATTTAAGGTAAAATGCATGCTTTTAACTGGTTATACAATGTTGTGTACATGCTTATGCTTCTGTGTCCAACTCTCCCTCAGTAATTTTCAACAAAATATTTTTCTGTCTCACTCAGTGCTCTGTTGAACTTTGGGAAATGAAAGAACAAGGGTTAAAATGTGTATTTGGAAAGGCTAGAAATTAATATGCACTTCTAAAAACTGAATACAGTTAAAACTCTCATTAATATAATAATAATTATTAAGAACAGAAGCAATATATATCTGTGTAAATGTAATCACTCATCTCCTTTACTGCCTTAGTGTTTGCTGAAATTCCCCTTATTTGAAAAGACAAAAGATGTGTTTTGTTGCATGTATTTTTAGCCTGTGATGTGCTTTAAAGAACACATGAGTACTCCAACAGACTGCATGTATGAAATAAAGACCTCAGTGTTATATGGCCCACAGAGGACAGATATGATTTGTAAATAATCTAAATTGCCCATAAAATGAACAATGCTCAGAGGGTTATATTTGAATATAAATGTTAAAAAGAGAGCTGCCATGTGCATTAACTTTTCTCAATGAGATTCAGTTGCAGCTTAAAAACAAAAAAAAGCATCATATGACTGACTGGAGCTGAATGCATTATTATCCTCCAGAACACTTACTATTGATAAGTTAATATAGCGTTTTACTGCTGTATACAAAGGCTTCTTGTTGTGATGTTTCAATCAAATATTTCTCCTCTTGACACAGCCTTAAGTAGTGTGTGTGTGTGTGTGTGTGTGTGTGTGTCTTGATTTGTGTGTTAATTGTTACACTTTGAGAAGTAACACTCAGCGAGAAAATGTGTTATTTATAGCAACTTAAATCTGTTCGCTCTCATCATCCTGCCACCTCCTCCTCCTTCTCCTCCTGTGTGTGTGTGTGTGTGTGTGTGTGTGTGTGTGTGTGTGTGCGCGCGCGCACGCGCGCTTGTGTGTGTGTGTGTGTGTGTGTGTGTGTGTGTGCGTCCTTGGTGTTACCTGACGTTGTCGTGCTTCTGGATGTAGATCTTGTGAAACATCATGTCCTCCTGCTTGGCATTTATGTCGGCTTTCATCTCCATGGCAACGTGGCGTGGAAGCACTGAGAGCAGAAGACGTTCCTGCAGGAAAGAAACGTGTGGGAGGGTTAGAGTTAGTTCAATGGATGTTAATAAATGCCAGGTAAGTTAAGAGGTGGAGGGCTTTGTGTGTCCGAGGGGAGGCAGCGTGACGAACACGCACCACACCCCCACCCTCCATTAGTGATGCAGGAAGAACATTGTGATTGAACCCTTATATTAACAGCAAAAGACTCAGTTGAGCTGTAGAAACAAATAGATCTTCCGCACAAAAACTTGCATGTGCATTTAGATTACTGTTTGTATGGAAAAATATTTGTCCCTTGGGGCCTGTTCCAGAGAGCTGGTTATCTGAAAACTCTGAATATGTTAACCCTGAAATGAGGGAAACTCTGGGTTTTCCATTCCAGAAAGGGAGGTAACTTCAGCTCTGGTTGAGTTGCCGTGGTAACTAACTCTGAGAACGTAACCCGCTCTCAAGCAGGTTTTCTTCAACAAACTCTGAGTTTCTGTGTCTCCTCCCTCTTTCAGAGACAGACACACCATTTAATTTCCTCAATGATTGAAAGCGCACATTGAAACACATTAATCAGCAGGTTGCTGTTTGTCAGAATCACAATCCTGTTTAAATATTAGTTTGTTACTCAAGGACTGCGTAAGGTTAACACTTTATGCACCTGTCATGTCTTTAACCCTCAGCTCTGACTCGGGCTCTTTTCACACTCATACACTACATTATTATGTAGGTTTTTTTTTTTTTTTAAAACTCATCTTTCCCGTCTTCCAACTCTTGCTGATCCTGAAGCAGCTCGCTGCTGTCATGGGGCGTCCCTTTCTCTTATCCTGTTGATAAGGAGCTGAGTTTATTCGCACAGCCTTACGTCGGGTGAGGATCTGCAACCCCAAATTCATGTGCTTGGTACCCTGATAGTTTCCTTATGAAACGTCACCGTTTTTCCTCACAATCCATTATTTACCTCAGCAACATTCTCCGCCCTGGCATCTGCAACATAACAAACATAGACATGCTCTCACGTCAGAGCTAATTCTTTGCTCTTCATTTTTTTTTTTTTAGAGTTGTTTTTTAAATTATAATATCATGCAGAGCAGATCAGAAAAGCTATAGTTTGCAGAGTGAAAAGGAAAGTGACCCTGGCACTGAAACAGCCACAGAATTATATTTACTTAAATTAGTCAATTATGAATAAAATTAATTAAGCCATGATCATAATATACCTCAGTCCCACCTGAACTATGTTCTTATATGTCATTTTCAGCTGCTTCCACGTCCGTCCTTCGCCAGCAGGACTACAACTAAATGAATGAAATTCAGGTTCAATACCATTTTGCTTTCACCTGTAATATATTATTTGTGATTAAATCTTATTCTTCTCTCTCCTTTGCAGCTGCAACCGTGTTGCTTTTTTTTTGTGCGTGAGGATTTACAATTCAACGATTTATTTCTTATTTTATTTTTTATCTGTTGCCATGGTGAATCATAATACTGCGGCTCCATTAATGATGCCTTTTTATAGTAGTGATGCACGCGCCTAACTACTCTGAGTTGACCGAAATAACTCAAATCCCATCAGAGCTCCCCATCCGAGGGTAAATCAACTCAGAGTTCATGAATAGACTCAGAGTTTGTTGAACCTCCTACCTAGAACGGGGCCCTGGTGTGCTTTTAGAAGAACATTGGTTTCAACTTGTTCTCCTGGTTCAATGGAAAAACCTTCAAAACACTCTTCAAAACAAAATGGTCTTTTCTGCACTGCTATGTTTTTCTTTTTAAGCTGCTGAAGTACTTGCCTTAATCTATATCTATATTTCAGTACTTTGTTTCTTCTTATGCACTGCAACAAATTCCTTGAATGTGAAAACCTACATGGCAATAAAAAAAAACGATTCTGATTCTATCCACCAGTGTCAATGTGAAGATCTGAAAAACCTTTGTTTGTTTGACCTGATCTAGTTTCAGTTGTATTTTAGCCACATGCTAATTAATTACACAGTTGCAGAATCTAGAAGATGTCACCTTTTAAATAAAGTCTAATGTATGCATTTTAGCCTCACGGTTCTTCTTTTATAAGCTTTAGCTCTGAATTTTTGTTTTGGCAGAAAAAGTCCAGAAATGCATTACTTTTTAAATCGGAAGGTTTATTTGAGTGAATCTCTTATACACGTGCCTGCAATGTGCACATACAATTTTTTTTTTTTCTCTGGCAAGTAGCACTATTCTTAAAAATATCAATACCTTAGCAAACATGGCATCATAAAAGTGTTTTTTCTTCCTCCTGGCTGCAGGCTGATTCTTTCTTTTTTTGTTAATGAGAAGATCATCTTGTTATTCATACTTCTATTCCTTCTATTATATGCGTGTATATATATATATATATATATATATATGTGTGTGTAAAGTATTTAAGAATCTGATACTGTGTTAACGAAAAAAAGCTTGCAGACTACTCTAACACTTTATGTCTCCATACATACTGTATAATCCCAGAGAAATATTCTTTTAAAAGGCAGGTTTATTTGATAAACAGTGTTTATGGTGCTTTTTGAACCCTGCCCCTGTCACCATTATCTGTGCTCTCTTTCTCTCTTACCTGCTGCTGGTTTTCTCTCTGTGAGTGGAGGCGGGCCTGGATGCATTCCCTGGTCTCCTGGAAGGCCTGCCTCTGGGAACCCTCTGCTGGGTAATGGGTGCAGACGCCCACAATGTTGGTGCAGGAAAAGATCAGCACGTTGGACACTATCTGTGGGAGAAGAATTGAGAGAGGATGAGTTAGACTGCATCTCAACTAACAGAAACTACAACTGTTTATTGAACACAAAAATCTATTCCGTTTAATTGCACACACTGAGCGTTTACACCCTGTTGAACATGAACATTCCCTTAGCAGCTGAACAAAGGGACTAGTTAAAGTATCTGATGATCAGGGCCCTTAACATGTACATTTCTTCACATCATGGGGCCAAATGTGGTACATTCTGCACATGCAACAGAATGAATATACCACTTGTCAAACAGAGACGGGTGTTGTGTGAAAAATATGTGGAGCTACACATATTCTCACCTGAGGCGTGACTCACTGAGTGATACAGAGATGTGAAGGACAGAAGGAGCATCACGTGTCACAGAGTGCTGAAGGAAAACATGCAGTATTTTCTTCAGCACTCGTAAACAGGTTTAGGTTTTGTCACATCAATCAATAATGCGAGAATAAAATATAGTGTAAATGCTAGAGCTGGGCAAACTAATTGAATATTATTTTCAGGTAGGATTTTGGCTTGGATTTTTTTGCTGAGTGACTGACTGGAGTTTCAGTAATAATTTCTTATTTTTTTATTATTTTTTTTATTTTTATTTTTCAGTATGTTGTATAAATAAAACATTTCTATTTTTTATTTTTTTTTATTTTCTTTGACTATTTAATTTTTTGATATTATATTACCTTTGTCATTATATATTATTTATACATTATAATATTACTGTCATATTTGAAATGTTCCATTATATTTCATTTTTAAATATTTATATTTAATACAGTTTTTATCCATCTCTTTTTAGATGATTTTTTTTAATCTGTTGAATTATATTTAAATGTATTTCTTATTTAAAGAAAATCAAATATTAAAAAAGAAGTTCAATAAATGATGACACACATTATGTTACCAAAGTCAATGAGTAATCATGTTAAATAACTGATCTAAATATTGACCAAAATAATCATCACATAATTGTTTTTCCTATAATTGAGTAGTCCTAGTTTTGATTTTGACCTACTAATGTTGCAGCTTTTAGACTGCTCTGCTGTATGTGACATTGGGCAGAGGACAGAACAACCAAGGACAGAACACGTCTGGTTTTTCTCCAAACAGGTGCACAACTGCCCTGTGACTGATGACTGGGGTGTGCAGGTGTTTATGAATCTAGTGCATGAAGGTGAACATAGATATTTGTTTTGAATCTACACCTGGGCCCTCAGGTAGTCTTTGGAACAAAAAGGAAAAATACTTCAGGCAGAGGAAAGTACTACTGTGACAGCAGAACGATGGGAGGGAGAGAACGATTACACAAACTGTAACGGTGCACGCTCATATTGAAAATCCATCCTCTAGAAACCCTTCCAACATTAAACGTGACTTTTTGCACTGTGAGAATGTTGCACTGTTACACATACACAAAAAGAAATCAGGAGCAGCATATTGTATCAATATACAAGTAAAATAAACGCAGAATGCTTCCAAAATAAGGGTAAACACAATCCAACCTGATTCAGAATCAGGATCAGAATGAGCTTTTTTTGCCACATGACAGCAACATACAAGGAATTTGACTCCAGTTTCATGCTCTCAAGTTCTTAAATAGCAAAAAGAAAAAGAGTTAAACACAGAATAAACTGACAAAAATGAGTTTCCTGAATAACCTGATTTCTCTGAGAAACCTGGTTTCTGTGTGCATGTAAAAGTCCTAATTGACTTACAGAAGCTGGTGGAACAAAGGCTACTTATGAGAGGGGGCTGGACATCTGTGGGAAACCTACTGCTGGGGCACACTTCCATGTGTGTGCCCCACTAAAACTTGAATTTTTCAATTTTCAGCAAATCAGTACATTCAGGTTTCATAGACCCTGTCCAAGTTTCCACCTATCAAACAGCTTGCAAGCTGTCATGTGTCCAAGGCACCAGTGCTAAAAAGGCATTGTGTCCATTCAGTGCCAGGCATACAGTGGGCCCTGGGACTGGCAGCCAGCAGCAAGCCAAAGCCAGCAGCCCATTCTTTTCATAGAGCCATTTAATGGGCTGAATCAGCCAGCTGAATCACATTCACACCACGGGCCTCTCTGTTGCCGGAACAAACTGAACAAACACAGCATGTCTTTATCAAGTCAAAAACCCCTCAGCAGGTCTCCATGCTAAAAACCAAGCACACTCATAGGGAGAAGTGACTGGCGGAAGACTAAGGAAGTGAGGCACGACCAAGGAAAATAAAGAAATGAGGTGTGAGACAGAGAGAGGGTGGTGAATTTAGAAAAGGTTACTCTTTGCTATTTCTGCCTGTCTTATCTAACTGAAACACTTCTAAGCTAAACTGGACCTGAACCACAGATGACAAATTACATTTTACGTAATAGCATTTAATTCAGAGAAACTTTCGTCAAGCAACTCACAATTTATTGAAAATAGTCAGAAAAGGCTCTTCTCCTTGAAGAAGCTCTACAGGAATTGAAGAAAAAAGAAAACGGTATCATGAACAGTGAGAGGTATCAGGTTATGAATGTGTTCTAATGTTGCAAATCTGCTTTTAGCCAATAAATGTATGGATTAACCACTGGTCGTGAGGCCTGATCAGCAGACACATTGTTCCACCAGAACAAAAGCAATAGTGCATAATTAAATGTACATATTCTTAGTAACGGCCCGTCCTGTGTTGTAATATCAATTGGACAAAGAAGAAGACGCAGCTACACTGTAAACTGTACAGCAGTTAGGAGCTTTAGATTACATCAAGAACTAAATATAAGACCCAATGTTGCGCACAAACTGAAGAAAAGCCAGGCAGAGAGGAGCCACATGCAGCGATGTGAGAGGGAGTCGAAGCGAGGCAGGAGAGCCGAGATACAGGCTAAACTGCAGCTTCTTGGCATAAAGCTGGATGAAACAAGACTGCGGACTACCAACCACCAGGCAAATAGCTACGTTATGGTGATATCCAGTCTGGGTTGCATGAAAACATCCTGAACTTAGCTTAGCTTTGGAGCTAACAGGCCACATCTACTACTGTGTAGAGCTCCACACCTGGCTCTGCAACGCAACGCTCTTCTCTGCCGGCTCTTGCTCTCTAGGCACTCTGCTTCAGATCTCTTAAATGCAGAATCTCAGTTTGAGTGTCTTTTTAATTTGGAAAATTTGCTATACATTTTGATGACACTGCAGGTCTATCACATGTAGGGATGGGTACCTTTCACATTTGAATCGATACGGTACCGATACCCGGTACCTGGGAATCGGTACCAGTACTCAACGGTACCAATTTTCGGTACTTTTGCGTAACATATTTATTTCTCAAAATATAAACTTTAAAAAATATATCAAAACAATATAAAATCCAGGATGAGCAGTGCTTTATTGTTGAGTGAACGTACATTTTGTAACATGAAGGTTGCAGTGTTATCAAAGAATGCAGAGGAGCTCTCAGGTGGCAAAGCACGGAGGAGAAAAAAAAAAAGTTGCAAGTGCACGTGTGATTTGTTGTGATGACGTCGTAGCTGTGCGGCGCAGCACCGGTCAGACAGTATTGTGGGCATAGCATGATGGAATAAACAAAGTTGAGTCGGACTGCTCTGTGCACATATCGAGGATGACGCAGGAGTCCGAGGGATTTAATTTCAGCGAGGCAGTTTGGAGTTAAGTGGCAGGTAATATTCCTGAGTTGAAGAGCGGAGTATTAGCGGAGGACCAGAGATGCAGCAGCTAGCTTCTAGCTGCTAATGAAAAGTCTACGGATGAATGGAGAGAGCAAACGGAGTAAGGAAGGTCTAATCTGGAGGCAGACGAAGGCCAAGCCCGGGTAGAGACATTGGAGAGATAGTAGCTGGCGGCTAGCAGACCTAGAGCCGGCTGTTGGTCTCTGTTCCGCGGTGGAAGAGGGCAGCAGTTAGCGGCCGCGGTGAGCAGACAGGACCAGACGAGGAGGTAAATACATTTAAAAAAATAGTGCGATCGTCAGCACGCTTGTTAATCAAAGACGTCAAATGAAAACGGGTTGAAATCAATGATCAGTTTAAAGTTAACGCCGTTTAGGTACCGAAACATGGTACCGTTTGATTTTACATGAATCGGTACTCGGTAGTACCGACGGAATTCGGTCGGTACCTATAAAAGTACCGAATTCGGTACCCATCCCTAATCACATGTCTGTCACAATCTTGACAAGTGTCATTGCTGCATTTAATAAATCATGCATTATTGCCATAAGGTTGTTTTTTGGAGCATGTGGCGAGTGACTACAAATTGCACCTTTAACACGTTTAGCAGCTCTGAAGAGATTTGTCATATTCAATGTAGCCAGCCGAGCCAAATGTACTGCATGTTGATTAGACAGGAGAGAGATAGAAAAATCCCCTTTTGAAGAAGTTATCTATCCGGGTCATGTCGCATCAAAGACACAATCCCCTCTTCAACCAGAGAAAGTTTTAAGGGCAGAGGATTTATCTGCTACATGCTGCAGTCAAGCAGTTAATCTCTTAACCAATATTGTAATATTATTGCATACATTTTTTTTATCTTTTATCCTAATAGATTGGTAAAAAAAAAAAAAAGTATTTGGGGTGTATTGCTTCTTGGCAGTTGAAACTAAAGCATTACAGGGAAATAGTTACATTTTCCTTTCCAACAGGACTTATTAGCATAACAAACAGGCATATAATCAGCACAGAAGGTTGTATTATTTTGCTTCTTGAAAATCATGAGCCTTACTGCTACAGTGGTAAGGCCTGTGTTTCTGTTAAGACCATGTGGGAAACACAGACTCCTGCTTTAAACTGTCCAAATTTGACATTTAAAGGTGGGTTTCTGCTACCTACAGAGGAGTTATCCAGCCAGCTGCAGCTGCACATGGAGCTCCACCGCAGCCTCCGAGCATCCCGCCCCCACACTGCCATGGAAACGGCATGCATCAGATAAAGTCTTTCAACAGGTCAATACAAATATTCCCCAGCAGCAGTCTTATTCTATTAATACTGCGAGCGCTCACCCAGGCCTTATTTGGAAACCTATGGGATTTTCCTCACCGCGGAGGGAAAGTGAGAGCACAAAAACACAGCTCCCATATTTAATACGGAGATCGTCCCCAGGGTAAGATTACTCAAATATATTATCAAGGAACTGACGAGGTTAATAGATGTGAATAAATCTGTGTCTTCTCAAAAAAAAACACGCATTATCAGGGAATATTATTTTTAGTAATTCCCCTCGGTTGTTCATGCGCATTGTTTTTCCTCACTATGACTCACTGTAATACTATTCAAAACCTGCTCAACCAAAGTCGGTCAAGAGCACTCAGGCAAGTCGTTTTCATAAATAACAGTTTAAACACAAGCAGCCTAAATTCAGCTCAAGTCCCGCAAGTCCCCAAATGACCGAGTGCCCACGACACCAAGGAAGCCCCGAGCAAGCTGCTGCATGATGATACGCAAACAGATGAACTCTCAGAGAAACAAATGTGATATGTCACACTTCAGGTAAAAAACGATCCCACAGGTGTTCTCATCTACCTGTTTATCCTTGTTACAAATCAATGGAGGCCACTTCAGCACTCATCAAATAAACATCTCCAGGTTAACTCAACACCGTCAACACATCTGTCTCATCATGTGTCTCTTGATTAAATTATAGAGAAAGCAAAGCCGCATCATGAGATATACATGGGCGCACATGAAGTTGGAATAAAATGTGCTTTACCTCGTTACATGAAATGATTGTGACACTGTCAGAAAACAAAATCAGGTTGGCTGAGTCTGGGATCTCTTAAGTCTGTCCTTAAAACATACTTTTATTGGAGAGCCTTTCCTGATTCTACTAGAACTTTAACTTTCCTTGAATCATCTTTTAATTGCACAGAATGTTGTCATTCTCTTATTCGACAGCCTTAGAATTACTACACTAACATTACTTTTATCTGTTGATTCCAGGTGACATTCAGGCACCATTAGTCTGCCCACACTGATCTGTGATGACACAGAGCAGGTATATAATCATAAAAGTTTCACCTAAGTTAAACCAGAGGATCTCTGTCTTTTTTCTGCCATGGTTCTCATTAAAGATAGAGAATATATCAGGGAATAATTATGTAAAAAAGACAAACACAAGAGAAATGGAGGCTTTGAGAAATGTATTATAATAATAATAATAATAATAATTAATTTTTATCGAGCGCTTTTCATACAAGAGATCAAAGTGCTTCACGTAAAAAAATAAATAATAAAATAAAAAGCAACACAGTAAAACAAGCTAAATTGTAACAAGACTTATACTGATACTTTATACTAAAGACTTATATTTGTTGAACTATGAAACCTTTTGTAAAAAAAACCAATACATTTATTTATATCATCATTTTAATTATTACATCTGAAAACACCCTGGCAGAGTGCCATAGACCAACTGAAACAATGATTAGTAAACTAATAGTGTAATGTTACTATCAACTTTTTACGGTTTCAAAACAGTACATAAAATGTATTTTTCCCAACAGCTTGTTCAAGAACATTATAGTCAGAGGACTGAGATAGCGGAGCAAAAGTCACACAACCTCATTATCTCAGAGAAAACACGGCTCCATTAAAGTCAGTAGTTAAAAAAAAGGCTATAGTAGTAGCCTAGTAGTTAAATTAAAAAGGTGTCCTGTGTTTGTTTATTATAGAAGCTTCATTGGATCATTTAGCATCATTTACCTGGTGTGAGTACAGTGTTAATAAGTTGGTTCTGATTTCACATGCAGAGAAACAACACAAGTAATCTTATATGTTTCTAATAAGTCTGTTAATTAAGGAACAATGATAGTAAGAATGGAAGGAGCCAGTCCAGGTCGTCCATACGCTCGTATCTGTGTGTGTACAATGTTATTTTAGTGTGTGATTAATAATTGCCAGCAGAGGCCATAAAAAACAACAGAGCAAGACATCATAGGTGTCAATATTTACCCAGCAGTCTGAGTTTGTACCCTCCTACATCTCTCCCACACCTTTCTTTTCTCAGTGTGTCTTACATCCACCCTGAGGCGTCGGGTTTGTTCTCTACTCCTGAGCTCTTGCCACGCTTCCAACAGACTTTTCATTTATACTCGTGTTTCTCTCAGAGATGCCCCACATGATGTCTGTGGAGGACTGGCGGCCAACATCCAACCCACACAAGTCCTCACAGCAACACTAAACCACACCACACCACACTGTTCTGTGGTAATGCAACAGTTTCTGATAACACAGTTTTGATACATTGGTGCACCAGCCAATATTGCTGCAATATTTTGACGAGCATGTCCCATGCACCTGCAAGGCCCTGTTGATCTTAGCAGGTGAAGACAGATTGTTTTCTGGCAGAAATCTCAGCATTACATTCATCTCATTGAGGAATATTAAATAAAATATATGTATTTGTTTTTTTGGGTAAATATTTAAGATATACACTTTAAAAATGCTCATAAGATAAGTCCAGAGCACAAGCTATGTATTTACATTTAAGTCCAAAAACTAATGAAACAATGGTCCACCATAAGGGAAAAACACTATATTTATCCCAAAAAGAAGCCTATTAAGTTGTATTCAATGTTATTTTAAAGACATATGGAGAATTATATTAAAAGAGTTCCTAAAAGTAACAGAAAAACTCACCTCTGATGCATCTGATGCCTATTCACAGATAATAATCTGCTCAAAATGAATCCAAAACACACATTTCACACAAACTTCCTGCAGTATTTGTATTGAATATTTGGGCTTTTATACATTATGAGCTGTTCAGTTGTCCTGTCATTGATATGAATGAATATAATATAAAAAATATCCATAAAATATGTTGCTTAGTCAGGGGTCATCAGTTTAAAAATACTGCATTAGAGCACCCTAAGCTGTAAGGCATAGTGATCAGAAGGTTAGAGAAACAGTTTGGTGACCTAAAAATCCCTGTTTCATTCTCCAAACCAGCTTGATCAATCTGCTTGGAGAATATGGTAATTCACCTTCCCCTCCCTCTTTACTGAGATGCCCATGAAAAGGCATCTATACAAGTACAAAACAAAAAGGAGGCACTAATGCAAGCAGAAGTGCAACACATAGTTTGCAAAACAAAAGCAAAGTGTTCGGAAATCTACATAAAAAAAACTTGTTTACTCCAAAAAATATCAGCAACACTATAGGAAGCTTAGGCAAGCACCATGTTAACCTGTACCCTTCAAAATAAAACTCCCCGCTAAATCCACACAGGACAAAGAAAGAAGGTTTTGTAACTCTTTAAGGAAGAAATGTGTTCATTCATACATGTTGTTTGGCTCTACTGTTCCAGAAAATCCACATGTAAAACTCATAAAGCTCCTGCTTGTTGTTGTGGGTGAAAGTGAATGTGATTGCCTGGCGAGCACTGAGCATGCATCATGAATCACATGCTCAGTTTGAGGACCTTTACTCTGTTATTGATAGTTAAGTTTCCACTGTAAGGATAGATATGGGTTATTGACATTTGAATTGTTCGAGCTTGTTAGAAGACGTAGCTAGCCTGTAATTAAGCAATGCAGGATGAGTGCAATGACTCATCCAACTTTCTGTGACAATATGAACCCTCTGAGACCTGCGGGGAGGCCGGCAATTCTTCTGTCTTGAAGAGGCTGCAACAGGCTCAGTTTAGTTCAGGCTAATGTGCAGATATTGGTAGCAACCATGTGATGCTGGCTTGTTGGAGCTAAATAATGATCCAAAGTTGCAGATTTTTGAATGCAGCATAAATGTGTTATTTTCACCTACTAGTGCAGTGCCCGTATGTATTCGTACATACGGGCACTGCACTAGTAGGTGAAAATAACACATTTATGCTGCATTACTTACTTTTCATAAAGTACGCACACAATCCAGCACATACACATTGAACATTGATATTCGCTGGGAACTATTTGAATATTATTGGAAAATTTAACCTTGTAGCGCACTTTAAAACTCCGAAAGATAGGTAGGCTAAATAGACTTACAGATGAAATGAGTCAGGGTGGAAATCCAGAGTGAATTGGGTTACTGACCAGGTGTAGGCCTATCACACAATGGGGCGGAGCTCCATTAAAAGGCGTCCGATCGGACACAGTGCAAGCAAGATATGCCCTAGACCAGGGATGGACAACTTCAATGCTGGAGGGGGCCACAATTTTTCATGGACACTACCACAGGGCCACATATAGGACCGTGCACTTAACCAGATATGATGAAACTGCAATTTTAAACATGTTTACAGTGCAGTAACTTAATATATTTCATGCTCAAATGCATGTACACTGCAAAAAAGGTGTGTCTAAAAAACAGATAAAAACACTAAATCTAAGGGAAATGATTTTGCTGCATGGACAGATAATTTCACTTGACAAGATTTCTGAAATTAAGATTATTAAATCTAGAAATAAGCATGTTACACTTAAAATAAGAAATTAACTCTGTGCATTTTTACACTGCACTTTTAAGATTTCATGTAGTTGCACTGAGGGCCACTTCTAGTGAGGGTGGCCCGTATGCGGCCCCCAGGCCTCCAGTTGCCCATCCCTGCCCTAGACACACATCCACAGCATTCATAGGATATATAGCTGTCCTATGCATATTGACAATAAGGTTTCTCAAGAGTTGACAGAACAGAAGTGCTCGTCATCCATTCACTGAAAAATGCAATTCTTAAAGGAATCTCCAATACGTCAAAAGTTTGTGATAACAAAAAGCAAGATTTTTAATGGTGTTCCTCGAGGTCTTGGTGAAATAGTCAAAATAAATACCACATCAACACTCCCAATTCTCGAGTGGTAAAAAATGGTTACATTTTTCATACCAAATGTGTAACAAGTCTTAAACCAAACATTTCTGGGAAAAAATCTAAATAAACCTCTGGACGAAAAAACCTTTCTTATTGGATTCATGATTATAAAAACACACAGTTGCATCTCAGATGATGTTCAACACTTCTGTGTTGCATATATTGTTGACCCGCTATCTCCCCGTAAAGATCCCCTTTCCCGCCCTGAAAAAAGACAAAAATTAGTCTGTGTGGTTTCCTAAGGGTTAAGGTAATCAGATGAAAATTGCAAGCTCTTTCAGTAACACTGGACAGTCTAATTTTTAAATTGTTGGAATTGCAAGAACACAAATTCTTGGAAGGAGTGCCTGAGGAAAACCCAAGAACTTTATTTTAAGCAAAAAGTCAGAGACATAAACAGGCTTGTTTACGTTGTTCTGGTAAATTCTGCATCACTGGGTCAGTCCCATAACTTTTACTTTTGATTAGATTATTAAATTGATTACAAGTGTACGCCCCCTTGGAGAGCACACTGAGGCGCATTGTGTGCTTTAAGGATAAATGCAGGTCATGTGCTTCATGCTGATTACTGTGACAAGCCCGCTGCCAGCCTCGTTCTGCAGGGCAATGTACAAGAAGGTGAAAGTCTCTCATGTGAGGGCCTGCAGTTATTTGTTGCCAGATTTTACCTCGAAAGCTGTCAGCTGCTACATTAATGCCTTTGGAACCGAGAACCCAAGCTGAGGATCACATTGCATGAAACCAAAGACAAGATTTAGTTGCACAAGTTGTGTGTATGTAATATATTTCATATACCTAAGACGATCCTATAAGACTGCTATTATTAGACTCCTGTGTTATTTCTGCTTCGGGAAGACAAAGTACACTCTCATACTTTACATTAAATTAAATGTATCTAATGAAAACTGAAAGCTTTTTATTACAAAATAATCACGGTGGAGTCTGCTGCATTACTTACATGTACTTACATTATTCTAACAGGAGAATATGCACAGTGTGTGGACTGGATTCAACCATTCATCCGTCAGAAAGTAGCAATGAACAAAGGCACAGGGCAGAAGATAGTGCTGCTTTTATAAAATGTGTATCTGTGCTATACAAATGGATTCATATAGTTAACTAAAACTGAAGCAAACAAAGGTAAAGTATATTTTAAGGGCAAAATAAACACTAATTTTTCTTTTACTCTTTTGTCAGATTTGTTTCATTTACATTTAGTCATTTAGCAGACGCTTTTATCCAAAGCGACTTACAGGAAGAAAAAAGCAAGCAATCACGGTATAGTGCAGTAAGAGCTATTAGTGCATCAATAAGTGCTAGTGACAATTCTTTAAGGAGTAGAATTATCGTGTGGTGCTAGGAGAGAAGATGCTCTCTGAAGAGCTGGGTCTTCAGGAGGTTTTTAAAGGTAGGGAGGGACGCCCCTGTTCTGGTCGGAACTGGTAGTGTGTTCCAGCAGCGGGGAACAATCTCTTGTGATAATGATTTATAAATGTTTGCAGGTTGTTTTGAACAGGGCAACACAGATTTTTTTTTTTTTTTTTTTAAACTGTTTTCTGAACTGATTTAGTTTCTGTAGCAGTTTTGCATGTGGCTAAAACACAACTGAATGTCAGCATTAAAATCAAGCATTTTAGCCTTACAGCTCTTCTGTTATAAGCTTTGGCTCAAACATTATTTTTGGTCTAATGCTAACCCTTACCCTACCCCTAAACCTACATACAGTGGCAGGAAAAAGTAAGTGAACCCTTTGAAATGACCTAGTTTTCTGCAATAATTTATCATAAATTTGATTAGATTTAATCATCAATCTACAATTCTTGATAGTAGGTCTTCGGAGATGCTTCTTGTAGTAGCAAACTCCAAAAAAAGTCAAAGTAGCTCTACACCTCAATCAAATCTTGTTTCATTGATTGAACTAACTCCTGAGCCAAATGGTTCTCTTACTTTTTCCACCAGCACTATGAGCATTTAACAGATGTGTTCTATAAAGAAATATTATAATTGTTTGTGTGGTATAAGGTGAGCACATAGTGTTTGTCTATACTGATATAGATGTGAATCAGATCACATTTTATGACAAATTAATGCAGAAAACTCTAATTTCAAAGGGCTCACTTACTTGTTCTTGCCACTGTATATGCCCTAAAAATGAACTCAATTCTTAATTTTTTGCATTCTTTAATTTATTCATGTTTAACACAGTGTCACAACTTCTTTGCTTGTACTATTGTAATTTGATTATTTCACTATAAATCCTATTGTGGACTGCTAGAGAACTGCTACAACACACCAACAATACACAACTATCAAACAGACACAAGCACACCTTTTTCATGGTGTGTATACGTCACTTTTTCCACTTATGTAACCTCCTCCAGGAACAGTTCTAGCCCGGGCTACGGGAAGCTTTCCTCTGTTCCTGAGAGTTGGGTATGTTTGGTGAAGTGTGAAAACTAATTTAAAACCTGGGTGCACCACAAAACTGTGGCTAAGTGATCGGTTCAGGCAAGCTGTCCTGCGGTCCAACAGACGCCACAGCAAATGTTAAAAGCCACGGCTCCCTAAAGTTGAACAACCTGGAAATATATAACATGTAACTTTTCTGCATTAAAATGTCCATAAACGACCAGAACACGTCATATTTTTGGCCACATCATGAATACAAGCCCTCCTTTTTCATCTCCACCAACTTCTAAGGAAAATATCTATAATTTTAGTAGCCAAATGCTCAACTATGCCCTTCAACTGGCTGCTTTGTTAATGTGTTGTTTGTTTATTTGATACAGTTGCTTAAAAAAGAGGCTGAAAGAACACTGAGACTGAACATGTTTAGTTCAGCTAAGCAATGTTAAAGCAGCAGGTAGATCTGAGGGTGACTGCAGAGTCAAATCTCTGTGGATTCATTTATTTAATTATATTGTTTGTTTTTGCAGAGACAGCGCACAATTAAAAGTAATTGCACCACAGCTAAATTAGCTAGCAGCTAATTTACATGTGTTGTGCCTGGGCAGGTAGACAAAAGACAACCACAGAGCAGCAAATACATGACATAAAACACCACATTACATAAAAACCCATTAATGTGACATAATAAATAGAATTAGTATGTTAATTACATTAAATAAAACGGTAATTATCAGGGGTGACACTTAAGATTAAGGCTTTTAACACAGAGTATCTCCAATTCCCAGCTACTTTAACCACTACTTTCACTACGAGTGACCCCTTTCACATTGCATCTAGTAATTGCATCTATTAACAACATAATAACATCAATTAGTGCAGCTTTAAGAAGGTCAGCAGGCAGATGAAGACTCCTCCAGTGAGTCTGAGAGTGTGAGAATGCCCTAACTCACGTCTCTGCATGTCCTCTGACCTCCAGTGTCACTGATTCCTGATATCTCAAGAGCACGAAAGAATGAAATAAAATCCATTGTTTAGAAACCGAAAGTGAAAAGGGACCAATTTAGCAGATTTTGGCTTTGACTTGGAACATTTCTGGAGTCCTACTTAAACACAGGAGCACAGAAATGCTTTCAAGCAGCCCTGATGCCTCACAGGAGACACTGAACTGGGAACTAAAAGGTCATCCTATGAGTCATGCCTTTGAAGAAGAAAGACAAGCCCACTGACAAACACAAGAAAAAGCATGTTTAATTTTTCATCTCGTGCTTCAAAAGAGAAGAGACAGAGAGGGGGACACTGACTAACTGGAGATTCTTCCAAATATAGACTCTGCGTTTCAGCAGCGGCCGTACAGGGAGACACGGCCGCCTGGTGCTCTTTGATGTCAACACCTAGCACTCAAATCTATTTCCCCCCCCAAAGCTTTAAAAGATCAGACAGGAAACAAATCCATATTTTAATAGCCAGGTAGGTCTGTGCACCCAGACAAAAAGAAGGAATGACAACTTTTAGGAATGCCTGCACAGATTTATTCAAAGCTGGAAGGATTCAGTCTCCATCTCTTACCTGGGGCCTCAGCACCAACACGGCCTTATGAAACAGTCTAAAACAATGCTACAAATATCCTGTAACACAGTCACCATGTTACTGGAGAAGCCCAGAGCTTACAGAGAGAAAAGAAGCGGACTGAGACGGCGTCCCCTAGTCTGCCTGAATGATGAAATACGATGAGAAACACGGATGCGTCTCGAGGGACGACTCGTCCTGTGCAAATACTCATCATGCATTCCCCCTTTGGCTGCTGCCAACTGAACTGTTTTCAAACAATTACACCTGGGCGTGTTCAGTGGCATCAGTTTTCTGCAAATTTGGCAGAATTAGAATTAGAATTATTAGCAACATTGTTTATCCAAAAAAATTGATTTTTGGCAACAAAGCTAAATGAGACCACAGCACACTAAAATATAGCTTGATGTCAGCTCTGTCCAAAGATAATAATAAAACAGAAACCAACACTTGTAAAACTCAGTAATTAGTATCTTGAAGTTGAACCCTCTAAACGATACTGGGAATGGAACATATGTTTTCTTTAAAAGATCGCCAAAGATACGTTCATTGGAATTTGAACTTTCCTACAGTCCTTGACCACATCATAGGCTAGGAAAGTTAAAAGTAACCAAAACAAAGCTCAAAATTGTGACTATCAAAATCCCTTTATCAAATAAACTGTTTAAAATAACTAGATCCTATTAAAAAACATTAAATTCTGCTCCTCAGCAACACTGTGAAGCCATGACAAATATTCACTAAAAATCTGTTTTCACAGAGCAGAGAGGAGGGGACAGGAGAGGAGAGGAGAGGTTGTGAGTAGAGGCTGTAAAAATGTAAAAAGCTCAATATGTATAGCATGTAGAGAGCCAATGCTTTTTTTCCAATATTCGTGACACTTGGAAAAGTGTTTTATATATAAATTCCATTTTATTCCAATTTTACAACACTAATTTATCAAAGAAATTCAATTTGTGTTTTTACTTTTTTCATGATTCATGTAAAAAGTGCAAAAAAAACCTTGGAGTTCCAAGGGTTAAAGACCCCAACTTGTGATTTTGCAGGTATTTGAGTACTGGAAAGATTTATCTCTGGGACCATTTTGCATTCCCCCAAATTTCAGGCTATTCATTTAAATAATTTTGGAGAAAATGTAATACACACGAAAGGAGACGACTGACATTTAGTCAGAAAGAAGGAAGGAATAGATCTGGTATTGGATGGTAAAACTTTGAGATTGGTGATAAATTGGTCCAAAAATCCTGAAATCGGAGCCTGGCTTCAGTCAGTAAAAACAGTTCCCGTACAGCTGTTACTCCATGTATTAGACTGCCTGTCATATGAAATTAAATACTATAAACACAAACAAAAATTGTGTAACAATCAGGATTTCATAATTGTGATTAAGTAAGAGTAGAGCAAACGGCTCATTCAAGAGAAATCCAGTGAGACGGCCCTAAAGTTGGCTGCACATTCAGAACTAGTGTCCTATATCTATCCTGCTTTTAGTACTCCCATGGAGTGAGCAATATTTGTGTCTCTGTGCCAGCTGGCTGTCTATTATCTCAGCCTGCAATATCTCCTCCAAAATAAGACACAAACTCCCAGTGCCACTGAATAAGCAGAAGACAAAAATCCCCTATTTCTCACAGGAAAATGACTTTATTTTCCTACTAGATTCGACAAATCACAAGGCTTGAAATGATCCGTGGAACAGGAAATAAAAGATCCCCAACAACAGGAGCTATAAACATTACGTCAAGTTAAATCTTTTTCTATGTTTGTCCTACATGATCAAAGCCTGAAGAAACACAGAATGACATAATGTCAGTGATCCTGATCGTTTCAGGAGCAGTAACAGCTGAATGAAGCAATAACTCCTGTTTAGGAAAAATAAATGGTGGATGTGTGGGAGAGAAAACGTGTGTGTGTGTGTGTGTGTGTGTGTGTGTGTGTGTGTGTGTGTGTGAGAATTTGAGAGAGAGAGAGAAAGCTTAGTGAGAGAAAGTACCAAGCCTCCAACATACCAAGCATACCTTCTCTGACCCAGCAGGGGATAAATATTAATGCTCTGCCTCAGTTTCTGTGCAACTCTACCCTGTCCTGTATATTTGCTTGACACCATTATGTAAAAACAAGGCCATATATAGCCAAAGGTGACCCTTGTGAAGTAAAAGAAAGAACAATGTGCAAATTAAAAAGAAAGATTTTAAGCAGAAAAACAGCACTGATGCTCAGCAATTGTAAGCCGAAATCAAGAGTCAGTTTGCATTCTAATGTTTTTTAAGTTGAAACTCCCATTCAGCCTTCGCAAACAAAACAGTGATGTAGATTAACACAGTATGCTGTGAATGCTAGCATGAGTCAACATTGAAAATTACTGCAAAGAATATAATGCTGTGCATGCCACGTTAGTTTGGCTTTGAAAGTGACACAATAACATAAACAAACTAAAAAATGTAGACCAGCAACTTTCTAAACCTCAGATGTAAACTTACTGTGAAATCTTAATGTGATCATATACTGTATTGATGACATACAGTATGATTCTATCTATTGCAGTGCAATCTGGGAGAAGAAATGTGATTACAGCGCATTCAAATAATGCCATTATTAACAGAAATGTACCCTAAATTGAAAAGTATTACAGTGTAATGTAAATATTCAGTAATTTACTGACAAAATTGAACAGTATTGTTACCCCGAAACAGTTATATACTGCAAATGTATTCCTAGTAATACACAGTATCTCTATAATACAGTAAGAAACTATTTTAAAAAAATACAGTATTTTGCAGGAAAAGCTGCTGCCAGTTAATTACTGTAAATTTACACTGAAAGGTTTTACAGCGTGTGTTCTGTGTGTTAAATTTGCTAATTTTTCAATGGAGTTTGGTGGCTTTGCTGAAAGCATAGATAACGGCTTCAGTTCCCAACCTAAAGGCAAGTTAAGTGATGAAATTGCTCATTTTTTTTCGGTGGATAAAATATGTTTTGCCATGGCCTAAAATTATCTTAATATGAAAATTAAATTGTATGTTGCAATCATTTCTGGGACAGCATACAATGCAACAAAACATTGTTATCTTGACAGCCATAAGCTGATTGTAAAGTAGGTATGAAATAGCTGATTGCAATCACTGGCTTTTTCATAGCTGCAGAAATGTACAATCATATTGACGTAGATGTACAGCACCAACTCTGCTTGCTGCCATTGCTCCTTCCACTCCCACAATCTCCTGCTTAATCCTCATAGATTCTTATTATAGTGTCAAGTCAAAATGTGCAGGAGAAAGGTCTGAATTGAGAGAACAAGGGTCTGATGCTTGCAAAGCTACAATATTCAGATTAAGAGATTAAGATTTACTTGGAAAGAAAAGGAAAAACATACAAAAAGAAACATGCAGTTTGTGTTCTTGCTGTCACTCAAATTCAACCTCTGTCAGTAGTTTTCAGAGCATTATCAGACTGATAAATATCCAGCAGGGGCATGAACTCAGAGAGACGTTTGCGTGTCCCATGCTGCTCTGCACCGCCTGCACTTGTTCCACAGTTTTATCCACACGGCCCTTGTGATGTTCTCTGTCTGGCCTTCTGTTGTGTTTGGGTGTCTGGGAGCCGTCCGGGCAGCCAGCGGCCATGACAGTTCTGTCTGAGTGATCAAACACACCCACGCTGTGATTTCCACAACACCGAGCCAAAACAGACTGGAGGCCCTCGGAGGCTGTTGGACCGCGTCTCAGTTACAACTGGCCTGTTCAGTGACAGTTTACACTATAACACCTTTCAAAATATGCCAACTTCACTGCTGAGCCTGCCAAAACCAAGAAGACTGTTGTTTGGTATTGTCAACATTCACGAAAAACATATCCCGACATATCTACAACACCACGTCTCTGGAAAAGTCTGTGTCTGTGCACCAAAGGTGACCTTTTGCTGCTTAAAAATGTGATTTGTTTTCTTATGTCATCATCTGAATAACAGTATATATAAAAGTAAATATAAAAATTTAAAAAATCAGCTCTTCATTATAGTTTCACTGATGCAATCTAAGTAGCTTATTTTCACCTTATCAAGTATTTTATGTCTGTAATTGAGTCCTAAAAACATTTTTAACCATATTTTAGACAAGTTTCTTGTTTAAAGCCCTATACATTTAAGATTCAACTCTAAAACCTTTAATATTGTCAAAATGGACTTAAAACATGCCCGTTTCGTTTTTCTTCCTCTCTTGTTCTCTTTTTCCCTATCTTTCATTTTAAGTTTGTCATGTAGTTTGCATTTTAGAAAAATAAGAATAAAATCTATAAATAAAAGGAAAAAAATTAAATGAAAGTGTGTATCTTTAACACAAAATAATAATAACGATAATAATAGGTGAGGTTGTTGTAAAATCAAGAAAAAAGTTAATTAATTATGAAAAATATTTGCACATTTGATTGGAATGGACACCATTTCCAAAAATTAAATTGCAGAAGTACATTTTTTTTACTTTTGCAGTGACAGTTTACATTTTGCAGTGACAGTTTACATTGTAACACCTTTCAAAATATGCCAACTTCAATGCTGAGCCTTCCAAAACCCAGAAGACTGTTGTTTGGCATTGTCAACATTCACGAAAAACATATCCCGAACACCACGTCTCTGGAAAAGTCTGTGTCTGTGTACCAAAGGTGACCTTTTGGTGCTTAAAAATATGATTTGTTTTCTTGTGTCATCATCTGAACAACAGTATATATAAAGGGCATCAACTGTGTATCATCGCCTTATTGACAAGAAAAAAAAGCCCTTCATTGTAGTTTCATTGATGTAATCTAAGTGGCTTATTTTCACCTAATCAAGTATTTTATGTCTGTAAGTGAGTCCTAAAAACATTTTTTGGACAAGTTTTTATTGCTGAAATTCACTTGGTTAAAGCTCTATACATTTAACACTAAACTATAAAACCTTCAATATTGTCTTAAAATATTACTTTATTGCTTTTTCTTCTTCTTTTCTTCCTCTCTTGTTCTCTTTTCCCCCTTTTTTCATTTTAAGTTTGTGATGTAGGTTTTGTTTTGTTTAAAACTGGAGGAAAAATAAGAAAGAAATCTATAAATAAAAAGGGGAAAAAATAAATTAATGCCTGTATCTTTAAACACAATAATAATAATAATAATAATAATAATAATAATAATAATAATAATAATAAGTGAGGTTCTTGCAGTAAAATCAAGAAAAATGTTAATTCATTCTGTAAAATATTTGCACTTTTGTTTGCAATGGACACAATTTCTAAAACTAAATTACCGAAGTAAATATCTTTATACAAAGGAGACTTTTGCAGGAAACTGATTCATAATTAACACGTATGGAGTGAACATAAAACCTTGTGTCTTGTATAAAATAATAAAAAAAGACCTTTCCTTCTCAGAAATAAAACAGTGGTTAATCAATCATGTATTAGGGATGTGTATTTTTTATTTTTTGTTGTATATATTCGCTGTGGTACCCTTCCCCTTTTTATTTGATTAGTATTTTATTTTATATTTTTCTTGTCATTTATCACTAATAATTTATATTTTGTTTTGCATTTAATTCATTTCACAATATTTAAATTTTGTTTTTATTACAAAATACAGTCCTGAACCTCAAGTGTCTGCAAGACCAAATGTGCTTTAGTCTGTAAATCCTATTTGAGCAAGGCTGAATAAAAAAAAATGAGTTGGAGTGAGACTATTTCACTGCAGTTGATTTGCAACTGAATAACTAATGTGACCTTCTCCAGTTCATTCAGAATTTTTACAAAAAGGTCAATATACTTGTGTCACTTGTGGTAAATTAATAAATTCGATTTTCTGGCAGACAGTGAAAAACAACAACCTAAATTAGCAGAGGCTGGCGTGTTTCATTTTGTTTGCTTCTCACAACCTGTTATAGTGTCAGTTTCAGCTTGTAGCCCTGGAATAATATCAGGTGCTCTGTGGTATTGCTGTTAGAAACTAGACTGCATGTTAAAGTGTATGCTCTGTTCTCATTACCCAGTGTGCGACAAAAAAATATACAGTCATGTATCAGTAGCAAGTTATTAACGCTCCATTATTTCCTTCTTTGCTGCTTCATGAGTAGTTTGATGGATGGTTTATATCATTGTGCTCTCTGTGACTGGTCCATGGTTATTTAATATACACGCTTGGTACAGAAGAAAATTTCAAGGCAACAAACTTCGATAAAATTTTAAGTTGGACAATTAAACTAAATATTCTAAGCTTTGTTTTTGAGTTTGCTCAACTCTGAATTTCTCTGGCACGATTGTAAAGCCGCTATGAATGTCAGCTAATGTTGTGACCACAATTTTGAGTTAGCATTGATACGCTAATGGCTACTCTTGTAGCTGTAACAAGCAGCGCCGCTAGCATCAGTTAGCCGCTAGCATCAGTTAGCCGCTAGCTTTCGCTAATGACCGAATTTCACAACAAAGAAATAAGAGTTAGCAGAACTATTGTCCCTTGTTTTGAACCCCAACTTAAATATATAAGTAACAACAACTCACAAACTTGTTTTTGAGCAGACAAATGGCTTCCTTTGTTGTGCTAACTTACATTATTGCCCTAAACCAAATTAAATCACTGTTTCAGGCCAAAAAAATACAAGCTGGCTTTTTTGCAGTGTGGGGATGCATTTAGTCTCACCCAAAAGAGGAGAAGGAAGTTGTTTTCTTTACATTTTGGTCAGCGAAACCATCCAAAAAATAACTTGACTGCATGTTGAAGCTGCGAGTGTGAAGCCTTTGGAGTTGTTTAAAGGCACTCCCCCCCCCTTTCATTAAGAGAGGCTTCCATTTTTTTGTCCTTTTACTGAAAAGATGAATTACCATTAGTTGTTTTTCCTCAATCTCTCGCAAGATTTTGGCTAATCTTGCATGCTTCTGCACCCATGAGCCTGATTCTTTTTGTGCACATTTATGACTATACGCTCAAGGACCTCTCAAGGTTGCAGTCATTCACAATTTTTGTAAAATACCTGTTTTAGTGACTGTTTAATACTGTCATGGACCGCAGACTGCAAACTCCAGTAAAGCAGCTGGTAGGGGCCACAAATGATCAACAACAACAAAAAAATCTGGGCAATAGACTAGGCTAAAAACAAGCTTTACTAAATATTTTTCAGGCCACATTTTGGCTTTTGTTGCGACTCAAAAACTGACATTCATAGAAAAGTTTGGTTTCATTTTAAACCAGAGCATCTGCAGATTTATTCAATACCTGATATATGATCTTCTTAAGTTAGGCATAGTATACAGCCAATTAATACATCTCTATTTGTGTTATCTTGTACTAAAAAGTGCATTTGTCTAGTGAACTGTTACTTCTTCTGAAGAAAGCATTTTATAAAACTACCCTGTTCTATGTAAACAGCTCAGTTTGTTTCATTTTCTGACTGACTGAAAATGTGTTTCTGGTCAGCAGCTTAAGTTCTGTAAGCATCTGATTCCAGGAACTTATTTAAACAAGAGCTTTCTTGTTTCTCAGATCTATTTTAATCCATCTCAACATTCATACACAACATACACTCCCAATACATCCCAGAGGGCAGGTCATATACCTTATAGATCTATATGAGGGTTAAAATATATAGATCCCTTCAGACACTCGTACAAAACAACTAACAATGGTGGTTCTGTTGCAGGAAGAATGCCAGAGGTCCTCCTGCAGCTATCAGCTATTGTTCTGCTGTGTTATTTCTGACAAGTTAAGCTGAGAATGCCATCAGCACAAGGACGAGGAGGAGAGTAGCACAATATTAAACACAGCTTGGTGTTTTCATGGCAACAGCTTCATCAGCTTTCTGAGGACACGGCTGTTGCGGCTGCTGGATAGATAGATGGATGGATGGATGGTCGGGTGGGTGAGAAAGAGGAAGTGTTCACTATTTTTAGAAATAATAATTGCTTAATTTCCTCCCATGATACAAATCTCACACCTTTTGATGGTTTGATGGTGAGTGGATTAGTCTTGCCGTGTTAAATCGGAGCAAGGACGTTGTGCTTCATTGTTCAAAGCTCCCCATTAGTGAGCCTGAACAAAACTGTCCAAGCTTCAAGTCCAAGTGTAGGAATTTTGCAGTTTTGTACACGTAGATTTATTCTGTACATACATTGCTTGAATAGTTTCCATAACATATCTTTTTGCCCATAATCACACTTCCCTGCACATATTTACAAGCGCTTGCTGGCCAGTTTGCTATTTTAACAGTGGAAATTTGGCACAGGAAATGAAGCTTAATGCATCATTGAGAGTATTACAGTTAGTCACCTGACTTAAGACTGCTGTACTCTATTTAAATTCCTGTTGTTGCATATTAACCGTGAAATGCACCAACAAACCGAAAGAATCTGAAACCTACTGAAAGAGGAAAATATATAAAAAATACATTAAGTCTCCCCAGAGGACTGTGCTCAGACCATCAACAATTACCATAATAACCATTAATAAATAGCTTGATGCTGATACTTTTGCACATTTTTAAATGTAGGACTTTTACTTAATCACTTGATTATTTCTAAAGTATTGCTACTTTTACTTAAAAGAAAGAAGAGAGTATGTGTTCGCCACTGTTCACATATCAAAAAAAGCAAGAGTGTGGTTGGTGTCCCAGATACGTCGGAAAATCAAACAGTCAAGTCTGGATTAATAATATTATTTGGAGGTGCTTCGCCTTCAATTCATCATCTTCTCCAGTAACTGCGTCTGGATGACTGCCAGTGCATTTGTACTACATCAGTATGAACCCAAAACAAAAAGGATTTTGCTGTGATTTAATTGCAATAAATGGATCAAAAGGATGCTGAAAAAAATATCACGTGAAGTCAGTTTGCAAAAAGCCTGAATTTACGCTCTGTGAGTTTTGTCTGCAGGGCGACCAAACAACCTTTAAAATGTTTGTTTTCTGAGTGAAGTTTGGATTGATCAGAGCTATGCAGGATATTCTCACAACTGGAGGAGATCTGCACTCAACTTTTCTAGTTTAACAACATATTATGGACTATATTATACATGTATGTCACAGAGCACTGTAAGAATCCGTCTTATTAAGTCGTTTTTGGCTATAGAAGCTATTATTTATCCATAGTCCTTTGAATATCTGTCCAAGAGATATTCCTCTCCAAGTCCCCATCAGAACAGTTTCCAGTGCATTTTTTAATTCTTCAAAAGTTCAGAGACTCATCAACAGTCACGCAGAAATAACAGAAATCATAAACAACAAATATTAAACATGTAAAACTACATATATATACACAAATATAAATAAATAATCACTCAGAATAGCCACCAATAACTAGATTATTATATCATATAGAGTTTGATTGACATGGAAAATTTAATGTATACCACATGATGGGACATGCTGTTGTCTGTGGCCTCTTCAATAAGAAAAACACAACAGAAACAAACACGTTTCCTGCTGAATTTCCACACTCATGTCAGCTCAACTTCAAAGCTGAGTTGTTCTGCAGCTTCATCCCCTGAGATCCACACAGTGCCTGCAGTTCTGTTGCTCCATGAACATGATTTAGTTTACGAGCAGAGACATGGATCAGGGAAGCTCCGCGAGGATGGCGGCTCAAACTAATCCCTGACCTGCAGCTCGTGAGCAGTAGTATCCTTTTCAGCTTTTTTCGAAGCAGCCAAGGTTCAAACTCCATCCATATAAGGCCAGGTGGGGAAGACTGCGAGCCTTATCACACCCTGTGTTCCTTTACTTCTCCGCCTCGCAGTCATAATACATGTGGGAAGCATCGCTGGAGAGGGATCTGAGGACCGAGGCTTTTCCTTGACAACCGACCACAGAATAATGATAACCTCAGAGCTGAAAGACGGCTCTTCCCGCCCAATATGGACCATCTGTAATTTCAGAGCCAGCTTTAGCTCAATCTAACCAGCCCTTTCTAAATATAACAAGAATAAACAGAAGTGCAGACACACTTTTCTCCCTCTGATGAGAATAAATACACTTAGACAACAGTTTGTTTCTCTGAGGGGAACCATTCCCTCTTTATAACAACTTTTTATAACTAAGGCTTTTAGTCAGAGGACTTGAATCAGTATACACCGTGGAGATAAAAAAAAAGCATAAAAAAAAAGTGAGAACACACAATATTCGTCAGCTATTAGCATTTGAATAGGGCTGACAGTTGCAAAGTGGATGCAGTTGTAAATACATGATTTATCATAATGGCCAATCACAGACATAATCAGTGTGTATAGAATCTGTGTATGTGTAGATATGACTTTTCTCTCTCCGTTCTTTAATTTTTTTTACAAAACATAAAATGCAGAAAACGATGCTTGTTTGTTGAGTCATACATGGGTGGTTGACATGAACTCAAATTCAAAGTGAAAAAAAGAATAATTCAAAAATATATGTTAAATGACATACAATTATATTCCCTTATATGTGAATAATTCAAAATTGAATGTGTCCATTTCTAATTCTTCATATATTTAGCATATTATTAACTTTTTGGTGTGGTAGTCCTAAAATGTGTCCACCGGTGCAACAAAATAAAGAATGTCATTATTTAATTCAGAGAATGTTGGACAGATAAGATAGATAAGCCCAAGGCATATTAGTTATGAATATTTTTTAGCAATTTACATTATTTTCAATGATCAATCAATGTAAATTGATAAAAATATTCAGATCAATACTTAAACTGCGTTGTACCAAAGGACTACCTTAAGACGACCAGTTCCAACACTGCACGGAAATAGTTATATTATGAAAATATTAGAGACAGAAGTGATCTTGTGTGCAGTCCACCTGCTCCAGAGATGTCTTCTGTCCTTCCTGATTCTGGAAGGACCCCTCTCAGTAATGGGGTGGTCACATTAATGCCTGTTTTATATCTGCATAATGGCGTTGCTCCAGGAGGACACCAGTTTTGCGGACAAAATGTAATGTGTCATAATAACTCTGCATAGGGACCTTAACACTTATATCCTCTAGATTCATTAAGTAAACACTCGTATGACATGCATTCAAGTATTTTAATGTATTTAGATTCATTTTTCATTAAATTACAGTTGTTTTAAGATAAGTAATGGTACCTAGGACAGTTGCACCGGTGGACAAATGTCATGTTCAAAACAAAATATTTGCATAGTTGAAGAACGATACTCATTGTTTGCAGATTGATTAGATGTAGAAGAATGAACTGCATATTAAAACATTAATTTTAATGAAATATTATCAAATTTTAGTAATATTTGTCACTGGGAACACAACAATTGAGCGTCACGTCAACCACCCACATCTATTTATATCATTTTTATTAATTTTGTATTAAATTGTCAGCAACTGACTGATACTGGGAATACAGGACTATTTGACTATTTATTTATTTTGGGTTTATTTTTTATTTATTCAAATGATCAGCCATTGACTGACAATGAAAGTACAGTATTGTTAAAAAAAAAAATGTAATGGTCAGCCATTGACTAATACTGAAAATAGAGCACTATTTAAACATTTATTTTAGTTGATTTTTTTATTCATTCAAATGGTCAACAATTGACTGATACTGAACATCCTGTACTATTTATATATGTATTTATTTGTATGTATTATTTATTTAAATGATAAGCAATTGATACTGAAAGTACAGTATAGTTTATTTGAAAAAAGTTTTTATTTAAATGGTCAGCAATTGACTGATACTAAACATACAGTGCTATATAGCTATTTTTATTTATTATTTACTTTATCATTTAGCTAATAATTGTATTTCTCATTGTTCATATGATATTTAAATATTCTTAACTAAAATTATTTGTTTGAAAAGGCAGCTTTCTGAGTACCTCAAGTCATAGTCAATCTGATGATCAATCAATAATTAAAGTGGTTCAACTTCCTTTGACGCGAGCTTCCAAAAATTACATATTTTTTGCTATTTTTAGAGATGACAGAATATCTATAGGTTTTAGATTAATTACTGTGGGTTCTAGAAAACAGTTTTGTCGTCTGATATCCTAAAGACATAAAGAAACATATTTTTTTGTTTCGAGTGTGTCTGTTACATGTCTGCTCCTCACAGGGACACTTGTGCCCCAAATGGTTGTGCTCCCCATGCAGGAGGGGTAATTGGCAGTGGGCATGCTGCCCCACATCCATCCTCTGTCATGCACTCTCCCTCCAGAGCATGCTGCTTTTATGTCTCTCTCACAATGGTGCCTCTATAAAACTATGAAGGGGTCTGTGGGAGTGAGGTTTGATGGCAAGCAGACCAAATCTGCCTGCAATGTAGAAACTGAACCATCTGTCTTTCAGAATATCATTAATATTTGTGCAAAAATAATATATTTGTACACAGAAAAGTTTCACAGTGCAGATATGTAAATAGGCTGCTGATCAGCACTGTGAGGACCATTTCATCTGTGAGTCATCTGTAAATGTGAATCTCTTGTGAGTAACAGAAAAACACCATATTTCCTCCCCCTCTACCCATCAATGACCTGAAGACAGTACAATGGATTTGCATTCATTACTGGTGATAATGGGATTACTTTCCACAATCAGCATAATGGCACATAATGGGCTCAATGGACTCTTCGTGCCACCTTGACAAAGGCAGCCTGTGAGGCGCGCCATGTAACTGTGCATGCGAGCACACTTTGTGCACCGCATACATGTTTCAATCAGATCAGGGTCCTTTTACCAACACTATCTGAGGAGAGAAATAGTTGTAAAATAGTGAATCACTTCATTGTTTATGCTAAAAGAATCTGTAATAATACACCTATCCTCTTATTTTAAAAGAGCCACATTATGCTCATTTTGGGCTCATATTTATATTTTGGGGTTTTTTACTAAAACATGTTTACATGCACCTGTATTCATTTTAAGGCCCCCTCCCAAAAATCACATTCAAATGATTTTTACACCAAAACATTACTCGCCAAAAATGCAGACCTCTTCAAATACACTGTTTTAAAGTTCACCACATCACAGACTGTATGTGGTCCAATTAGATGTTACATTAAATGAAAGGTGACTGAAGCTAGCAAACCCCTACAGCAACCACTATTTCTCCATCTGGGTGAAAAAAGATGAATGCAGGGATTATTTCCGTCAAAATAAGCCAGTAATGAGCACCAATACCCAGCCCTAACGCTACCTTCCAAGCACCAAAGGACCTACTAACAAAGTTTGTAACAAAAATGTGAACACAGTGGAGCATTTCACAGAAGAGACAAATATTTTGAGATGGTGGGGACCAAAACAGAGAAAAAAGATGAGTGAATATTGGACTGGGCAAAACACGACTCCAAATGAATTCTAATGTTGCTTCCCAAATGTCAGATTTTTTAAGGCATGTTTAAATGCAAATGCTACATTTTAGTGCCCGTGTCTTTAAGGCCCCATCCCAAAAATCCCATCCAAATTATTTTTACACCAAATCTGCCAAACTTCTTCAATACACTGCACTCAAGTTCACCACATGACAGATTATATGTGTTGTAGCTAGCATGGGTTGGTGCCAATCACATGTTGCATTAAATGGAAGGGGATTACAGCCAGCAAAACCATACAAATAATTGTTTTTGTATATTAATTAATGCAGCTATTATTTTGGTTAAAATAAGCCAGTATCGAGCACCGATACCCAGCCCTAACACTACACAGTGCTCCACAGTGGAGCATTTAGCAGAGAAGGGGGATATTTTGAGTAGGTGGGGACCAAAACAGAGAAAAAGAAAGAGTGAATATTGGACTAGGTACAAACATAAACTCCTAATAAATGATTATGTTGCTTCCTAAATATTGGATGAATTAAGACGACTTTAGGACGTGATTTTGAGATCACTGTTGTGTTTACAGCGCGCTCCGATGCCCCCAAGAGGCCAAAAAAGCAATTAATTCTGCTTTAAGGAGTCTATTTTTGAGTAACTATGCTCATGGTGCAAGTGCATGTGTGTATGGCCAAATCCAAAGCTACTCCTTTCACATTACAGAAACGCTGATTGAAGTAGCTTTCAGCTTTTTTACAACTACACTTTATGGCACCAATATGCCATAAATAATCACCAAACTAACTACAAAGGCGACTGTTGCATAAGTTTAACTGCCAAAAGAATAACTCCCCCTCCCTCTGGTTATATTAGGAAGCATATGGCCAGGTGGAAGGTGAACAACACAGTAAATCCAGCCAGGAAACAGTAAGTAACGGTTTCCCTGGATATCATGCTCTCTGATGGTTTAACACATTAGGCCGGAGACGTACATACACATCAGAATACAAGTTGTATTCATGAGGTTTAAACGTGGGATCTAATTCCTGCTCCAGGTGCAGCTACGGCCGACGCAGAGATTTGCTGTCTCCGTTCATCTAGTGCCTCTGATTCATTGATTATGAGGTAAGCCTGCAAGACGGGAGAGGAAAACATCCCCTCTGTGGCTGGCAGAAAAAGGGGGACTCACCTAATAAAAATGGATGTGGCACAACACACAGTCACGCAGAAAAACAATACATCATGTCCTCATTTCAAGCTGGGTTACATTACTTAGATTTTGCTATTTTTAAACCACCACTCGTTTCTCTGTGCTTACGACAAACTCCTCTCCAGCTAAATGTTACAGGTCAACAATTTTTTACTCAAGTCGTGCTCTATGAGGTCACTCCAACCGTGGACAGAAAAAAAAGGCCCTAGCTGCCCAGGCTGGCAGGCTACTCTTTCTGCCACCATTCACACATACAAACACTGCACAAACACTGGGGCAGTAGTGCCTGCTTACACAAGGACTCTTCTAGGAAAAGAGCACAATCCTCTTGGAAACAACTGTCCTTGTCCTGCTCAAATAGCTCTTAAAAATATTTGGCTATTTGGTCGCATGGCAACATAACAAGAAGGCTCTGTAAATTATATTAAAAGGATGTATCTAAACAATCTTTCAGGGACTGTTATTAAAGCGAAACATCAGAAATCACAGTTGTGATGTTGACACAAAGCCTCTCAGGTTGAGAGGTTATCACCACGCAGAACAATAAACTCGAACAAGAATGCAAATGGGAACTTCTTGATAACTCAACCTAATCTGTTTGCACAAATATAGCTCTGTAGAATTAAAAGGGAAGTTTAGCAGCAAAACATTCAGCTGCACTTCCCTCCCCGCCTACAGATGACAAGTGTGTGTCTATAGAAGCACAGTATTAGGAACAGAAGCATCATCTGCACCTGCATGAGCAAGGAGCGACCTTAATACTATTCAAAGGAGAAAAAACACCCAGTGTTTTGGTCAACCTTGGAGAATTTAATAGAGAGTCAGAGTAATGGTTGTCCAAATGCAGAGTTTAAACTAATATATGGTCTAGTTGTTTTCCCTAAACCCTTCACCACACACTGTTTTAGAAGCTGAAATGCATGTAGATCTTATTGGACTGCTCATACTAAAAGTTAAATGATACTGCACATGCTAATGATAAGCCCTGCAGAAAAAAAAACATTCTAGTTCAAGCAGATTTGTCAATTAAAACTATTAAATTATTTATCTACTCTTAAAATCTGGAATAAACTTCAAATCAACATCCAAATCAACATCCCAAATGAACAGATTCATTGTGGACCTTTGATCCCTGCAAAATATAATTTTGACCATATCTGAAGAGACTAATCCTGGCTAAATTTCACACAAATGTCTAATACAAATAGGTAAGTATGTTTTAGAATTATTTTTAATATATACAGTCGCAGCTAAAAAGGTTGGGCACACCCTTTCATTCAATGTTTTTTCTTTATTGTTATTATGTTCAACATTGTAGATTCATATTTAAGACATCAAAGCTATGAAAGAACACATATAGTCTAATTCATAATCGTTGATTGTCTAGCATGCAGATCATTATATTATTATTTATTTAAAGTTCTTCTAAACCCCGACACAATTCTAACCCATCATTAAGTCCATTCCACAGTTTGACCCCAAAACTTGAAACACATCTGTATGTCATATTCGTTCTCATGTTTCAAACAAACAACTATTTAAAATTACAATTTTCTTCTCTTAATCTAAAAGAGTATCTAAAGAGTATTTCTAATGTTTTTAAATAAACAATGTCTGGAAATTTTAAAGTGGAAAATTTTGGAAATTGATTAGTGGATTCCATATGTGTTCCATTATAGTTTTGATGTCTTGCCACCTGCTAAACAGACCGTCACACACTGATGGCGCATCGTTGGGAGCAATTTTGGCGTTCAGGGATCGAACCACCGACCACAGGTGACCCACTGATGTATAAGTACTGTCATGGCTACATGAGTTTGGACAGACATGGGTGTAAACTGCTATTTGACTGGTTGATCGAGTCATTCAACCACCATCTTCCATTTGTATCTGTGCAGTTTTAATTTGTTCTGTGAAGCAGTTTGAGCTGCATGAAAGGTGCAATATACATAAAGTTAAGCTGAGTGCAGTATGATCTTACAGTTTGTTTTCCCAATGAGACTTTCAGCAAAAATATACACATTAGAAATTCATGAGTCATACAAATGACACATTAACAGCAGAGGCCGACTGGACTGAATCTAATGTAATAGAATCTTGTGGAGAATAGTAACAGAAAAATCAATCACAGAAGCAGCAATTCTTCAGTGATCATTCAGAAAAAAGATGAGCAGTTTCTTGTCTGTTTAAACTAATAATACACATCCCAGTGACTTTACCATCTCCAGGACAGCTCTTTCCGAATTTTTCCTTTATTTTGGTACAAAAATGTAGCTGTGCGCACTGAAAAGATGATTAAATAAAGCCTGAATCATTCAGCCTCTGCTCTGTGTCCTGAACTCATTTACATGAAATTCACCTTCACCTCTTCTCCTCCTGAAGGCATCATCGAGAGGCAATAATCTGCACGCTCATTCATGGCTGTGTTAGAGATCAACGTTTCATATGCCAGCACATTTACAGAGGACACAGTTCTCATTAACTCTTCATTGAGAAAGGAGAAATCCTGGTGGAAACATCCACTTGTCTTCCTCATATCTGAGAGCTGTCAACAGCAGGCAATACAGAGGGCTGACCATGGGAAATGACCATTAGGCTCCTGACAGTCACTCACTACAGCAAATAAACAGAGTCAATACTGAGGTCATGAGGCCTCGCCGTCACACTGAGCTTTAAAATGAAGCAAATCAATATCACAGTTATTTTAACACATTAGTATTAGCAAGCAAAAGTCAACTTGCTGAAAAAATATGGAGGAAATATTTGTTAAGTACATCATGAGTGCATTATTCTACAATAACCAATGCTGCTGTATCAGCCAGTCTGTAAAAACTGTTTTCTATTAACAGAGCTGCTTAACGTTCTCCAGAGCCACAGTGATGAAATATGAGTGCAAGAGACTGCACTGAACCAACAGCAATATTATTAATAAATAATATGCACCTGTACATTTTATTTATTACACACACACACCACTAGAAACTGTCCTCCTGCTAGCTGTTATAAACCTTGTTTTACAGCCAGAGTGAGACACTGGTTCACTGCAAACTCTACTGCAGACAAAAAGAGAGAAAATGTCACTGTGCCCTGTAGAGACTAACTAATGTATTTTAAAGAACTGAAAACATGAAAAAAAAATAGTCACAGAGTTTTCAAAACATAAGTGCAATATGCAAGAGGCATTATTGTGTGTTCTGTATTGAGCTGGATATTATCCATCACAATAGAGGAACACAGAAGAGGCTGTCTTTAGATGCCACATAGTCTGCTCACTAACCCCCAATGGTGAGTTTCCATGTGGATGGCTTGGAAGTATTTGTCTCTGAAAATGATGTTGCCACCTCAATAAAATGAGGGCCTCTTTGCATGGAGCGACTACAGGAGTTCTTTAAATGCAAATTTTCACCACCACAATCAAAATGTATTCCAACTCCTTTGCAATGGCAGCAGAAATCCTAAATGAAGAAATAAAACGGTTTGCCACATAAAACCAAAACACAGAGCTACACATCGTTAGTGTTAAGTGAGCAAGAATGTTTTTATGTAAAGTAAATCATCCCTTTATTAGGAAAAAAAACATTAAATTCAACAATGATCCATATGGCATGCAGACAGTCAGTTTATAGTAGGGATGCAAAATTCCAGGAATTTTCAAAGGTGGAAACTTTCCATGGGAATTAATTGGGGAATTTATGGGAATAAACCGTGAATTGTAATATTTAACTCAACATTCATGATTTTGTTGTTCAATGAAATAATTGATTGTTCAATATAATAAAAACTTGATAAAGTTCTACTTACAAATGAATCTGTTGAAATGTCATGTTTTTTTAAATTGTATTTTGTCTGCTTATGACAAAACAAAAGGTTTATATTTATCTTTGGATATGATACAGTTTGTTTAAATTACCTCTAATTTCCAGTTAATTCCCATAGGTTTTAGATTTGGAATATTTCCAAAATTCCCCAGTTTAACTCCCCATGGAAAGTTTCTGAAAATTTACAAGAAATATTCCACCCCTTTGGAACCCTAGTTTATAGACATCAAAGTGTGGCCAAATCCAAGGGGCAACCTCCAGGGCTGAACAATGAAGCCAATACATAAGTACCAAAAACCAGTCTACGCCTTGAATGTCAGGATAATATTGAATATATAAACAAATATCACACACACGTTTTCATAATGAAGCTTAAAGTGGTGGCTCCTGTGGCTCCAGCTGGGGCCATCTTGGCATCCTGACTCCTCCTAACTCCTGGTTAATCCAAAAAAAGGTGCAAAGAGGTGGAGCATGGGAGATTTTGGAGGAGGAATTGCAGTTTTTGACTTCACTTTTCAGCCCCGGACGTTGCTGAGCGATGTTATTGAGTGATGTGTGCACTCTGTGATTACAGAACACTGGGGAGATATAAATGATGAGTTTGTTTTATGCCATAAACTAAATTATTCACAAGATAAATGGGTAGAATATGTTTATATCCCCCAAAAGAAGACCTCTCTTTCTGCTCAGAGTGATCTGGACACAGCCCTGGAGTGAGTAAGGGGATGCATATTTTTGTGCTGAAACTGATGAAGAAGAAATGTTTCTTTCTGACTAAAACAAACAAACAAACTGTGTTCTGCTAAGAGAGGATGCTGTGTTTCATAGTTCTGCTCAAAGTGGTATGCTCTGTTGCTCCAAGCCAGATTTAGAGCTAATATTAGAAAGAATTAGAAGTGTGAAATCACAAGACACTAGTGTGCATGTTGCCATATGCCTTGACACTATTCTGTAAAAACTATACTGTATTTCAATTAACTGTAATTATTAAGGTGACCGCTACACTCCTGTGTGGGCGAGAAGAGTTTACTTCCTGGGTAAATCATTTATTGCATAATATTGAACAATCCGTTCTCAGATGCCTCATAACAAACCACAGGGTCACATCATAACTTTAAGCATCATCATCCAGTAATGTCAACAATGCAAATCGCCACGGACTTAACAAGGCCGGGACATGAAGTAAAACACTCCCATGTCTGACATTTAAACAACACCCATGATTCAAATGCTACATGGGTACAATTCTGATACCAACTGGATTCCTCGGTGAGCATCACAATGCATTTAAATCTGATCATCACGTCAGATTAGCGTGATCAAAATGTGGACTGGGTTCTAAGCAGACAGACTCTCCCTTCATTACTCATGCTTTTCAATCACAGCAGCAGAGCTGACGAGGATCAAGGTCTTTATTTGTCGAATGCACAGCAAATACAGGCATATCAGTCAATTTTGGCAATTAAATTATTGGACTACAAGCTTTCCCAACAGTGCAAAAGACTTATTCTACATTTAGGTATATTGTAAAAACTGTAATTTCTTGTTTTAAATTGTAAATCAGGTGTTATTAAAATACCGTAAAAAGCATCAAAAATCAATCCACAGAGAAATGCATACAGATAATATAGTTTTCAAAGACTGACCTTTAAACGAGCAGTCAGGGCTGCCATAAAGTTGTCATGACACAACTAAACTATACATAAGTAATAAGTTCTGCTACAGTTATTACTGGACTGTAACGGTAGAGATGCAGAGAGCAAACATGTGGAAGACCCGGAAACTCTGAACACTCAGAGCAGACTGGGCTTGTTTTGCAGGCCTAAAGCAGTGTGTTAAGAAGCTGAATTAGAGATTTTTTACTTTAATTAAAAAATTATTTCGTTTAGGTACACTAGCTGCATTAGAGGGCATTTACAGACTCATGAACATAGTGGAGAGTTTTCATCTGAAATGGGAGTCTTACTTCTTCAACATATGAGGACCAGACTATGCATGAACAGGGAGATGCCTGTGGACGTTTCGGTCCAGTTCCATCTTTGTGGCTTGAGGGTATTCAGCTCTAAATCCTTCTCTTCTACGGATTCTTGTTGCCGTTTCTGTCATTGCAGAGTCTGAAATGTTTTATGCATACCCAGTGTTTTTTCAATTTCCTGTCTTTCTTTTTGATGAGACCTTACCATATACAATATTGACATCTATTCCACAAGATATATTGGTGCTTGTTATGTTTGTTAAAATGTTAATCATGAAAACAAAAACTCAGACCGAGTAAAGGATTTTAAACTAAATCAATTAACTGATTTTATCTTTCACCACACTGATCATGAGTCAGCAGAAAACAGTAGAAATACAGCACTCACACTACAAAGTCATCCACCAGGAATGCAGCCTCTTGTGCAGAAAAGGTTGAGACTAGTTCAACTCTTTTTGCACAACAACACTGTTTCTCTGGCCAGAGAACTGACCTAATGCAAATGAATGATGGCGATACAGTTTTTTCACACAGATCTATCAATCACTGTGTGAAGTGGGAGTAATTGCCAGGTTATCATAATCTGAAAATTACAGGCCCAGGCCTCCACACTTATGAAGCCTCATTTTCATTGATCTAATAAGCATTCAAATTGAAGAATACTGAAACCCCACCTGTGGAAATGATATTATCTAAAACGACAGCAGTAAGATCTAAATTGTCAAATGGCACTTCAACAATGACCAGAAATAGCTATTTTTTTGTTATCAACCAATCAAAATGCACTGCAGGTTGTCGGAAAGCCTCCAACCATTACATCCTCACTGTTCCTACACAGCCACATGGCATCACCCTCCTCACTGCACACTTGACCCCGGCTTTCTGGAAATAACCAGCAGCAAGAGATCATCTTCACCTCCTGCATCCAGGCCAGGAGGTCACTGTAAGTGCTGAAGGATTGCACACAGACACACAGACACACAGACACACAATATGGGGTGTGTGTGATACACATTAACAGTATCTCATTAAGATACAGACTAATGGCCTGACAGTTCCCAGAATAGGCTGAAAAGAAAATGCCAGGAAAACTACTCCTAGTTTTCTCGGTGCATCCGTCACATCCAATGATCAGAGCAAAAAACACTCCAAATACAAGCAGAAAACAGCAAACAAGAAGACACAGTCAGACTGAATAATGAAGTGTTAACAATATGGCACTACAGTCGAAATATCAGGCCAGAACCTGCTTTTTCTCATGAAGATTAATAAAACCACAGCAAGCAATAACAATAATCATCACACATTTGTGCTGGTCAGCAAGAAGCAGAATTGCATCATCACTAATTACCTCGCCAGATGAATTATTCCATATTAGAGATGTGTACCATAATTATTTATAATTCCCCCTGCAAATAATATCACCACAAGTCTTAATTCCTACATAGCAAACAAACTAATTAAAGTTAATGAATGTCAGATGAGCAGAATGAAGCAATGAAGCCCTAACAGCCAAGTGTTGCTCAGTACACCACAGCGGAAACACAACAAAGTGGAAACTATCCATCAGTTTTATATTTCACTGTCACTGAATCCGCTCGTAATTACAGCAACATGCACATGACAGAAGAGAGGAAGTGTTCTCTTGATTAAAAATGCAAAAAGTTGTGTGACAAAATAGTTTTAATCAAGGCTTTTTCCACAACAACTAGTTAGTATAACTAGTTTCTGATTGTTGTTCAGTCAAGTTCAACATCATCAAAGCACCAGAAGCAGGGTCAGTTAGAGTTAAGTTAGATTGGTTCATTCTCTTATAGCTTCTACTTATTTGGACTCTTTTTCTAACTCATTGACAACTAATTTTGGACGATATTCGAGTTGTTTGGACAGAGACAGAAAAAAATTGTGGCTGAGATGACAAAGAGTCATAAAACTGTACCTAAAAAGGAGATATTAGAGTGTTCCCTCCAGGTGTCGTGTTTCCATCACTGCTGATCCGTGTTAGAGCTGATATATATCCGTTATGGGAATAATACAGATTTTAACCTTTAACCTTTAACCATGTTAGTGGGCGTTAGGCCTGTCATGATAACAACAAGATTGACTTATCGTATGACACATGGACATGACCACGACTACTGTGTCTGACCTCGATCTCTCGTATTGTGTTTACATGCAGGTGTTTTTACCTAATAATATCAGCAAGACAAACATGATGTTTGACAAACATCAGCTTTTACCGACTATTATAAAGACCTGGAAGCATGTTTTCACAGCACCTATGAACAGAAATAAAAGATAATTTCTGCTCAGTTTTATTCATTGAGGATATTTTAATGTTGTTTTCAATGAGAATTAAAACTTCATTGCTTTAAGAAATGGTGCAATATAATCCTTTTATATTGTAAGTATATCAGTGGCACAAATTGGTCTTAGAGGACATACTGTCCCAGAAATTATTGTGATAAATATTATTGTAATTCTAACAAAAATAGTTATCGTGGCAGGTCTCTTGGGATTTTTTTGTCATGTGAGAAACGGGCTTTACTTCCAAGTTTCCAAGACTTCTAATGAATTGGTTATCTAGTGAAAAACATCTTGATGAGCCAAAGCAGTAAAGCTTAAACAAAAAGGTCAAGACCCTCCTATTGGAGAAGGATTGTCTGTTAATTAGGTTTAATTAAGATATGTGTATATTTCCTTTCATTCAGCTGTACATACTAAGGAATAAACAACAGCTGACATTCAAAAATGTCTAATACAGAACTCGTCCTGCCAGTCAGCGATACAAAACTATATTGAATGAGCTAGAAAACAGCAAAAGGAGGTGAATTATGAACTAAGTCTTTCCATATAACACTGGCTGTTTGGAAGATGACCCGGCTACAGGTTGCATCACTACTGCATCATTTTATATCATCAACAGTAGCAAAGAGAAGAAAATGTTCCATCTATTTATATCTAAATGATCAGAGCTTTTTGGGCCATTTCTCTGGGTTAATAAAAAAGATACAGTACATATGCTGCACACTGTGTGAACAGAACAACACTACAGTGATGAGGGCCGATGATACAAGAAGTTATGTGTCTCAGTTTGACCCAGAACATAAAGTGATGTGCAGACTATGGCTGGAGGTAAAAAAAAAATGATTAAAAAAAACAACAACAAAAAAACAGCCAGGTGCTCCCGGGGAAGCACTGAGAGGAGCTGGATGGTGTTTGTGAAATAGAATCTGTTGCTAAGTCACAGGAGTACTGAGCACAATTTTCTGGACTTGCAGGGGAGTGCGTCAGCAGTGGTTTCTGAAAGGTACTCTGGCTTGCCCTGCATCCATGTTCAGTTCAAACATGATCTCCAAAACCAACAGCATCCTCGGTCACACTCCTCAGCCGACGGGGGTTCGTTCACATTCTGAAATATCATTAAACAAAGCAAACAAACTGTTTCCATGGCGCCATTGGGACAGAAAAAAACCCGATGTGAAATCTGATGTTTAGATTCTGATTCAGTCGCCTTTCCCAGGGGGCGCTTCTATACTTCTGTCATCACTCTGGAGCACACGTAGTTCATCCTGCAGGGGAGGAAAGTGGCTAAGAGTGTGTGTCCATGGGGACCGAACCTCACAGGAAAATTAAAAGGATGTCTGGAAGCAGGTCAGGGCCAGGAGGGATGGGTTTTAAGAAGTCAGGTAAAAGGAAGCGGAGATGATGTGAGCATATGTTTTGAGTTTCCACACATTATGAAGAAACGGGCAATTCAAGTAGACAGGCAGAAAATGCTGTTACCACTGGAAGCCGGCCAAATTCGACTGGTCGGTTTACATGCTCTCCTCACAGAAGTTGGAAAGAGAAGAATGGAAGCAGGAAAAGCAGTTTAAAGTTCCTTCAAAACTCTCAAGAATTGTTAAGATTGGGTTAAGCAGTTACTCATTAAACCAGTAACCGGTCAGATGGAGCTCATGTTTGGACAAAACGGTGCAATTGTGTTGTTCCTCATGACCTTGTGCTGTGACTGATCACAGATCATGCACAGATAATGGAGATGTGCAGGATCAAAGAGGATCTATTGAGGGTTTTTTCCCCTTTTTATTTCTCTACTTCATTGAAAATAACCTTACAAAACTGTTTCACTTCTGGTCCCATCGCTTGGTTTCTTTTTTTTTTTACTGCACATGCTCTTTTTCCCTCTAATTGGATGTTGGCTTCATAACTTAGTTTGAAAAGGAAATCCACTGATCTGATTTTATGCATTAAAGTCTGTTTACAGGTCTTGGGGAGTACAACTGTGCATGTGGGGGGAAAAAAGCCTGTTGTTGCTCCAGAGGTATCTGTGTGAAGAGTTGGAGCTGAAGACTAGAAACTTGAATTTCTGGAGGTGTGGCACTGGAAAGATGTGAGATTTACAGAGCTCTGTAGCCTGCTCCTTATCTCAGCTAGAGTTTAGCAGCTACAGACTACTTTAGACGCTTCCAGCTTTACAAAAAATGACTAAACTGTGGATGTATAAAGAGAACCGAATACAGCTTTGGAGGTGTGGTCACGTTCATTACTAAGTGGTGCACGAAGAGCTGCAAAAATAATTAAAATTTTATCAAAATCACAATATGGATTAATGCAATATTTAAATCAAAGGAAGGCACAATATTTGTCAGAATATGTGACAAAATCTGAATTAAATATTGTGGTGCTGCAAGATGTTCCGGCCTACAAACTGTATTCTACAAACTTAAAAAAAAGATCATGATCCGTGGTGACCATGATAATTTTATAGTATATTTCAATGTAAATCAATACAATCAAGATTGAATAATGATCACTCCCTCCAATATCATGAAACATATCGGAATTACAATATCAGTTAAAATAAGTGATATATCTTTTTTTGCAGATCATGAAGCCCTACTTCAAGGTATAAAACTACCTGAATCTTGGACTTATTCATATTAATGAATAAAGGAAAATAACTATGAATTCAGCTTATAGTGAACTTTACAACTTTTAGGACATATGATGTAACTAAGGGAAATTAAAGTGTTTGTCCTGTGAAGTTGATGTACCTAAAAAACAAAAATGATCTGTAGATGTGGAAAAGTCCTTTTGGGCTTAATGTATCATGTTTCAGACCCAGAAGTAATAACTACTCTGTGGCCACTGTGTCAAATTGATTTGAAGCCCCACACTCAGTATGTTTACTTGACACATGAAACATGAAAAAACTATTATTATTGCCCATTATTGCCTTAATCTGGAGTGCATGTAAATGTGTCAGTCCGACTAATGTTAGAGTTCTCCAACTACGATTAAGACACCCAGAAAATGTGATTAGAATAGGATTTTCGCCAGCATGAATGACAAGACAAGGCATGTGCGTATGCACCGCAAGCTCCACCCCATACGCTGGTGTATAACCCCGGAACAAAATCATCCACGTTGCCAAAGGTCCGGGTCAGTAGCGACGGCACAAAGTGTTGAACCGAAGACAGGCTACTGTTGTAGCCCTCCAACAGCATCAGACGTTCTTGTCTGCCCCTCAAAATCACCATGACCACAAGGGATAGTGTGAACCTTATCAGCACAATGAGTAACGTAAAGTAAAGTTTCCCACCTTTCTCCACTTGTTTATTATGACGTAATAGGTCACCCGGAAAGGGTGCCGTATTAACCCGCTGAAACGATGTGTATGACTACCTAGTGTTGAGGAGAAGGACACTTTCCCGTCAGTTATTCGATTTTCTCAGTTGCATGTAAACTGGGACAAGGACAGAAGTCCGATAAGATGCCAAAATCGAATTTTAAGCATAGCTCGAATAAACTGTGCATGTAAACGCACTGACTGCCGCAATGAGCTGAAACCAAATGGTCAGTGGTTAAGTTGCATGGTGGGTAATGCAGTTTTTGACAAGGAGTGGCATGTTTGCAAACACGCCATGACTATGGACAGCCGCACACTAAGTGCTCTTATCTGGTGCCACTAGAGTTTGAATAGCACTGCTTTCACCTGACCAAACAAAACCACACCACACTGATCACGCCACCTGTTAAGAAATGCAACATGATGAATACTCGGATATTGATTATGAGACAGGAATAATGTGGGGATGAGGTTTCAACAGGCACGTTTTTGACACATCATGTTCCTACACTGAGGCTGATATGACACTGGGGATTTGAGCAAAGATGAGGAAACTGCAGCTGAAAACTTCACTCACAAGGTCGAAAAGAGAAGATGCAAACCCTTTCTCATGGCCTTCATAATGAAAAATAGTTTTGAATCATATGTCTACCACTATAATAGTTGCATAAGAGCTAATGAATATACCTGCGAGTTCACCAAACTTGAGTGGCTCTGTGGCAGCTCAGAGATGTCTCACCAGAAGAACGTGTGTATGAATGAAAGTGAATACCCCATTTCCTGTACCATAAGGTTACAAGGTTGACTCAGGGAAAACTCAGCATATTCCTGGGAGCACACGCATAAGAATCTGCATTATCTGGGGATCTCACATAAACAGCAGTGGTCTGAGAGACGAGCCACGACCTATGTAAACAGGGGAGAACAGATAGGCTAAAAACAACAGCATGGTGAGGAAAGAACAACAAATACAGCAGCTCGTTCCCACACACTCGCGTCAACACATCAAATGACAAAGTGGCTTTCGCAGAAAATACAAATAGATGCAGGGTCACATGCCATTCACACAGAACAACTAAACCATCAGCAGCACTTTTTGCTTGTATAACCAAACATCAGATCCTAAAGGAAACAAAAGGATGTAAAAGTCCTACGTCCTTTCCTGTGTTTCAGACATTCTTTGCACACTGATGACGACTCAATAAGTAGTTGTGACTGTTCAGGCACTTTCACTGCTGTGCAACTTAATGTTCTCTTTCTAAAATCGGATTCACTAACTGATGGCCCAGATATAGTGTGGGACATTTTCTTTTTCTAATTTCTGGAGCAGATCGTCTGATTTTAAATAGCTCATGACATGCACGAGTCTCTTTAAGCCCTCAAAATTAGTCTTGCATAATATTTATTTATACAATTGTAGTACATGTTGACACAAAAGGAAAAAAACCGAAGTGTTACACCCATATGTGATTATTAAAAATGGGCATTGATCAACTGCTTTAACAGCCTCCCCTCTTCTGGGAAGGCTTTGCTCTCATTCAGAGAAATACTCCCAGGGACCAGATGAAAAAAAAGAAAACCTCAGATTCATGACTCAAACTGTGTATGCGCACAAAGACACAAACATGCATATGGATTCTTCTAGTCAGATTTATGCACAATTCTGATGGCCATAAATTAGTAAAGCAAGTAAGTAAAAATGTATTTATAGAGCACTTTTTACAGACTTAAAATGACAAAATCAAAGAAGATGGAGTGACGGCTTGAGTCACTTCTTTTAACTCTTGTGTTTTCTAAGGGCTAAAAATGACAGGCCACTATGTTTAACAGTAGAGGAAACCCCCTTAACGATCTTTTTTCGACCTTTTTATTCGATTACTTTTCCTAGTATGACCCCAACATTAGAAAAAGTAAATTTGGGGTGTAAAATTTCAAATGAAAACTGTACACTAACGGGGTACAACTCTTGTCTTACGGTTCTTTTCACCCAGTAGCTATAAAATCATTTTCATATCACAAAAACCATGCACTTGTGTATGCATGTGTTTACACCTATGCAGTACCTTTAGCAATAAAAATAAATCACTACTTTAGTAAAACAGTAAACCACTCTCAACAGGTGTGTTGTAATAAAAACGAGTGGATTCCACTGATTAAATCCAGTTTATCTGCACTGAAAGAGGGAAAATCTAGATATTCAAAAAGTTTGTGATGAATGGCAGGTTGTTCCTTCATGAAAAACAGATTTGGGGTTTAAAATTCAAACAAGCTGCTTTATTTAATGGGTTTTGTGAAGGACAAGTGGTGTATACAGAAAGTTAAGACAACACAAGGGTTAAAAAAGTCCAAGACTAAACGTAATTGTAAAAAGATGTAGAAATGCCCTTGAACGACGGTTTTAAAGATCAAAGTTGTGTCATCAACAGTCATTACAGCTTGGAGTGTCTCTACAACTGATTCATCACGTTTCTAGAAACCAACATTGTGGTAAAATCTCAGTCATCATCATAATGATTAAAGAACAGACAGATGATCAATAATCATTCACAGCACTCATGTTGAAAGTGACTTAAGTGCTCCATAATTCAGGGACCAACTTTAACAAGAAACAGCAATTTGACAGCTCAATGCAACTAAAATATTGTCGAATTATGTTAATATATGTGCCATTGATTGAAATTTGATTTCAAAATGATGAGCAGCCTGAAAAATAAAAAAAATTGAAAATTAATTCATGTTTACCTTCATATTACGAGCAGCTATATAATACGCCTGCTCTGCAGGATGTCCACAGTCCTTCTTTGTAACATAATATAATTTATGCATCTGGCCCCCCAATGTCAACCAGGTGCTGAATTGCATTCTGACTCCATCATGGATGTGTAGCCACTCTGGCCAGTGTGGTGATGGACGCATGGATGCATCTCACTCGTAGCTCTTTTCTCACTCAGCTACGTTTATGCAGCAGGTGTATTTTTGCCAGAGCAGCTTCTCTGACCTGCATTTCACTTATAACGGTCTTTGTCTTTACATACAAACAGCTGAATCAATACTGGTTGCTTGTTCACACTGATTCTCTTCTTAAATCTGGGAAGTAGGGCAAGGCATGCTACAGTCTTCCTTCAGCTAATATAAATAAAAGTGCAGCCTCTAAGTTTCTGTTACCACATTAATCACAAACAAGCTGGAAAGGTGCATTTAATATGCCATATATATATATATATATATATATATATATATATATATATTTGCTTTGTGTTTTGCTGTGTTGTTGAAACTAGGGTTGCAAAATTCTGGGAATTTGCAAAGTTGGAAACTTTGAATATCTGAAAGCTACTCCTCAATCACATGCACATAGCACACTTAATTTTTGAATGGGTGGGGTGAGTAATATTTAACACGTTAGAGTTCTTACAAATAATTCCGTTTAAATGTCTTGTTATCCGATTTTGAATATTTCCAAAATTCCCCAGCTTAACTTCCCATGGAAAGTTTTCACCCCTTTGTAATCCTAGTTGAAACAGGGAAAAAAATGTCCCTAAACTGTTGCCACATAGTTGGAAAGAGACAATTAATCTGAAATATCATTATACTCATACTTTAGAGATAATATTCCCCTTATTTGAAACGAAGATCAGACCAAAAGTACAACAAAACACAGGTATAGTCATATTGTGTTTCAGACTTCAATTATAAAGGTCTTTTGAGTTGAAACAGCTCATTTCAGGGAGGTGCTCAGATGGAAAAGACAGCTAACAACGGGACTGCTGCAGTATCTCCATATTCATTTTGTTGTCTCAACAAAAGTGCTTACTCTAGAAGAGCCGTGTTGTTAGAGAAAATGTTTTATGAGCAGCACAAGGCCTGATAAAAAAAACAGCTAATTGAGTGAACAGCCAAAACAATGAGGGGCAGAGAGGAGCTAAAGAGAACACACACGTAAACACACAACAGAAAGCACCATTTGGGGTCAATAATATGAAGTTTTAGGACTTAGAAGATGCAATTAGGTGTAGATTTAAATAATGGTGGAAAATTAAACCCATTTGGGTCAAGCAGCCCTCAAGAAATGTTTTGGAAGTAATATTAGTGTTGTTAAAGTGCTACCAGAGGCATTTGGAATAACTGTGTAAGAACTGTGCTCTGCAGCACATTAAGCAGAATCCCCTGAAACTATTGACTCTGAGCTTATTACAAGTCCAGATGGAGTAAAACAAACAACCTGAAATCAGTGTTTCCAAGGCTAAGGGCAAACATCTAATTCCTCTTCAAAACAACTTAAAGTTCAGGTATTTAAGCAGCGCTTTTCCCTTTTACTTCATAATAAAATAATCAGTGCCAAATATGATTCATAGCTTTGGTTAGAAACATGCTTTAAGGAGTGGGATCTATATTAGCTGGATATCTAAACTGTTGCTTTAAGACAAAAATTAAACATAAAACCCCAAATGTCAGATAAAAATCCTTTGCATTCTCAAAAAGGTCAGTGCATGGAAGAGTCTGGAAAGAGGAATACTATAATAAACAAACAGTCACACAACCCGTCCTAACAGGAAACCACTGTGTGACAATTACTGCTCATCCCTAATGAATGAGCAGCTAAAATGTGTGGTGACACTCAAACTGCAGCAGCTGAGACATTTGTCACGGTGCAGTACGACACACAATGAGGTTGTGTGCAGAAAAGCCACACAATAACAGATAAATTACAATATTCTGGCTTTTGGTGGTGATGGACAAACTCCAGATCTTTTTTTTAAATTTGTGATCGACAACCAGTGGTGGAAGAAATATTGTAATCCATTACGTCAGTAAAAGTACCAATACCACACTGAAATGACTGCACTACAAGTAAAAGTCCTGTATTCAAAACTTACTGAAGTAAAAGTACAAAAGTATCAGCATCAAAATGTTCTTTTGGTCTCAAAAGTAAAATTAGTCACTATGCAGAATGGACCCACTCAGGTTGTTATATATAAAAATATACTTAATACATTATTATATCATTATTATTGGTGAATTTATGTAAGCAAGGTAGGGCTCATTTTAACTAGTTATTATACTGTTATGAGGTTATAATTTTAAAAGAATCTTTAAATTTTTCAGTTTTTTTCAGTTACATCTTAACAAAAAATAACTAAAGCTGCCAGCTAAATGTAGTGGAGTAAGTATACTATATAGTATAAAGATACATAAAGCATTAACTAAAATAGTCAAGTGAAGTACCTCAAATTTGTACTTAAGTACAATATTTGAGTAAATGTATTTAGTTGCATTGCACCACTGTCTACAAGTGCTTCTAAGTTGCAGTCCATTATAAGACAGTCACATTTTTTATCATGTGTCTGAATTTTTTCAAGGAAATGGGAAACTATTTCGGCTGCAAAGAAAGCTGCAGTCTGTGTAGATGTAGCCGCTCGTGCTAAAGCTAAAGTCAGCTGCAGCCTGAGGAGGAACAAGCCAGCTGATAAAGTTTCCATGGCAACCAGCAGCAATGTCCCAAAACAAAGTGTTTGTCTCCCGAGCAGGAGCACAATTCATCACTGAAGTTTGGCAAAGTTTGCAGGGGGGAAACAGCATCACTTATTTGTTTATTGCTTTACCTTTTTCTATTAAAGTGCCTTTTAATGGCATTTTTCCCCAAAAACTTTACTCTGAGGCACTTCAAACAGTACAAACACAATCTTTAGCCTCAAAAATGCTGCCAGTGAAACCCAAAAACCTCTATAAATCAGCCAAAGTGCACCTAACCTCTGGATGGCCTAAATGCTATTAAGTTAGTGCAGCAACCTGCAGGCATCTTAACTTAAAACACACCGTATGGTTCAAATATTCAAGGTCGGACAACATTTAAAAAAGGTATGCAAGTGTTTTCTACTGAATGACCAAACTTGAGTTAAGTAGCAAAAAGCGTATAGTCTCCTCATCAGCTGCATCACACTGCCATTCCCTATACAAGAAAAGATTTTGTGCATCTTTGACATGTATCTTTTCATTTTTTTATATTCTTACATCTTCTTTCAGATAATTTAGTGAGATAATATTTTATGAGCTTTTCTGCCCATATACTGACTTGATGCCAAGATCTCAGCCTAAAATCTTGGCACCTTAACTTTTCATTGGGCACAGAAATAAAAAGAAATTGCTTTTTGCTCTTTTGTTTGAAAACATTTTGTCGTAATCTTTGGTTCCTATCATTTTCCCAACCGTTATATTTTACTTTTTTATACCCATGTCCTCAGTGATACATTTACTCAAGTGTTATACTTCAGTACGAATTTTTGGTTCCACTTTTTTAAAACTTTCTTTTGCTACTCCAGCACATTCTAGAGGTAAATAATATTGTTCTTTCTACTCTACTATAGGGCCGTCTCTCCTACAGAGCTTTCAGTGTTTTGCACTTTTTTTGTACACAGAAAAAGTGAACCAAGTACATGTGTGAGGAATTGATCCTGCATTAGGTGCAGTGTAAAAACAAATGGTAAAAAAAGAAAAAAACTCAACTGTAAAAACAGATAATTTCTTTAAAAATACAGATAATATACAGTAAATATGTTTGTTTTTAAATATATACAGAATTTTTTTATTGTAATATGATAATGTTTGACTACTTTTGGTCTCTGACTTTCTACCACTTTTTTTCGATATAATTTTTTATTCGGAAACGTTTATTTATTTTTATTACAAAGAATTCACTGTAATTTAACATTCAAGACCAATAAGCAATTGAACAATACTGTAAAAGAAAGCACTAAAATGCCCCATTATAATATTTTAACTGAATTAACTTCCATTTTATAGTTTTATGAAAAGTAATTTACTTTTTCATGACATTTGCACATAAACAGTGTAAAATAATACAGTAAATCTCAGACTTTTACAATGTGTGGTGGTGGTGCCCTTTTTCCATTTCCTCTCTTGCCTCTTAAAACGTCTGTGCAAACCACTGCTGATTTTTTTTAAAGCTGGACTACCCGGTTAATCCACCAATATAGTACAAAATTCTTATTAACATACTTCTATTCTACACCGATAGAAGTTAAGTTAATAAGTTAAGCATTTAAGCACCAAATCTGTGGAACAAATCGTATGACCTTATATACTCTTATCGTAATAGTCTAAATGCGCCTACACATTAATAACTTAATTAATGAATTACCTAGTTAGTTCGTTCATCATTTCTCTATAATAAGGGGCAGAATGTTGTTAAACCAGCAGGAGGCTTTAGAAGGAAATGCCCTTGTTCTCTTGTGCGTTATTGCGCACAGTGTACAGAAAGATGTAAGCATTCCTCTACATACCTGTTTCCAAACAAAGCTGTCCATGTCGTTTAATTTCCAAGAAACAGCCACGTGGATTGCAGAAAGTATAATCCCAGTGATGACGGCGGCGCGCATCCTGACGGGCAGCAGCGTGTAGATGACATGGATGAAGAACACCGTCCACCAGATCCCCTCAGAGGCACTTCTGGGCTGCACCAGCATCACCCCGATCACCTGGATCACTAGCACCACCAGGATGATCACGTAGCACACAATCCACATGTGGTCCTGGTGGAACCCGTTCCTGTTGCAGACCACCATGAGGATGAGTGTGAGGAAGATGGCTACAGAGAATACAACCACGTACGTTACGCTCGGCCTCGCCGTCCCACCACCGGAGCAGTGGAAGCCCAGCATGACGGTGAAGACCAGCACCAGCACGGCCATGAGCATAGTCAGGCTGCTCTGGTTGAGACGGAAAAAGTAGCGCTGGTAGAGCCGCTCCAACTTCTCCGACTGGAATTTCTTGGATTTGAAAATGTGCATGACGCTGATGCAGCACGCCACTAAAGAAAAGTTAACTTCGGGCATGACCTCCTCCTCGTCGGTCCTCGGTTTGGCTCTGCGCTCCTCCAGACCCAGTTCCACGGATTTGGGTCTCACCTCGCCGTCTGGACGTTTAGGGGACGCGCGGTTTTTGTTGTCCTCGCCATGGTCCTGCCAAGCGGACCTGGACCTGAAGCTGACCCTGCTGACGGTGGTCGTGGCTCTCCCCGGTTGCCGGTGGTCCAGATCATCCTCTTCTCGCCACCGACTGTTGGTCCGGGTGAGCTTCTTTCGCGGGGTCCTGTTGGAGTATGGGCACCCGTTGGCCACAGACTCAGACTCTCCCCAAGCTGATCTGTGCTCGGTCCCTCCCCTCAGCCCGGGCGCACCGACCCCGGGTGGGCTGACACTATTTGATCTGGACATAGCGGGGGAACAGAAATGTGCCACTATAAATAAACTGCTTAAAAAGTTTGTTCCACTGAAAAAAATTATGTCAACAAATAATCTTTTATTCCAGAAGATTCATAAAGTGGATTCTCCATAGTTGGTCACATGATTCAAACTGTCACCGGTTTAGCCTCCAAGCATTTGTCTAGATGAGATTACCCAAAAAAGTAATAACCAGGAGTGGTGAAAAGCTCTGGGAATAAAAACAATTGAACATGCGCAGAAGTCACAGGGGAGCTAGTTTCACCACGAGAAGGAGGGAACATTAGATCCAGGTGGATTTGGCTCTACATCATTGGGCCCAATTAACTGCCATCCATGGAGAGGTTGCACGGCAGCGCGCGCTGTGAATGAAATAAAACCATTACACAACTCAAATAGTCCCCAGAGATCATAGCGCAACACCATCAATTACGCCGCGGATCCGTTATATGTGCGGACATGTTTCCTGTAAGCGGTTTGTGGGCAGAAAAGACAGAGGTGGAGCGGAATGAAAAGGTGAATCCCATGTTTGGCCCCGTCAAGTCTTCATGCACCTGTACTGACCAAACATTGCAGCCCTGGACGGAAGGGGAGAGCCTCACGTTTGGCCAAAAAGCATCATCACGATGCTCGCACACTTGCGCTGATCGGAGCGGAGGAGAAAAACTCAGCCGCTCCTCCTCCTCCTCTGGCAGCCACAGAAAACAGCTCCTTGGTCCATGTTGTAGTCTCGTGTCACCGTGCGGTTAATTTATCGCCAACCTCTGCCCCGAATCAATGTCCAACAGCTGTCCATCACAGCTCAAATCCCCCAGAGAGAGACTCCTGATCTGATTTGCAGCCAGACTTCGCGCACGGCGAATCCGCAGCCGTGCAAGGGAGGCAGCATTTCACAGAGAGTCCGCCCCGGTGCCACAGTGTGCTCCCGCAGCCTCGGACGATCCGCTCGGTGTGTGTTTGCAGAGGGGCATCATAACACATTTACCGCTGATTGCTGCTTTAATGGCCTTTCAACCAAGTGTGCTTCCTGTGGTCCGCCTCTCCGCCGCGCTCCCATTGGGGAGAGAGAAAAGGGTGAGTCACGCTTTGAGGCGCTTTCATTGGACGACGCGTCGGTCAGTCAAAATCAAAAGCTGTGCGACCCCCCCATGGCCGCTTTCGATGAATGGGCGGGCCTGTTCTCACAGCTGGATGGCCCTCACGCACTAACACACCCACCTACCCACACACCCCCACACAGTAGTGTCAGTAAAGCCCACTCCTCCACTGGTTTCCATTCTTAAATTAGGGTCACAGGACTCCGGCCCTAAACAATGCTGGAAGCTAAATGTAGTGGAGTAAGAAGTACAATATTTGCCTCTAAAATGTAGTAGAATACAAATATAAAGTTAATTATAATCAACTTCCTAAAATAATGGCCTGTGTCATTTTTCGATCTCTGGTATGAAATGACTTGGGCCATTACTTTAAGAGGGTGTCAATATGATGGAAAATTGTACGGTGCCTGAGTAAATGTACTTAGTAACGCTCCACCACCGAAAAGGCTGAGTGTTTCTACTTGTGAAGAGTGATAGTCTCCTCACTTTCTGCTCTTCAAGAAGATTTTTTGTGTATCTTTGTATTATTACACCTTCTGTCAAATTCATTTGGTGAGTCAATATTTTATGGATTGTTCTGTCCATATACTGACTTAATGGCCAGATGTTTCTTTTCTATGTTTGAATACATTTTGTTGTAATATTTTACACTTATTACTTTCCTGCCTGTTTTGATTTTATACTTGTATAAGCCCAGTGGTAAAAAGTAACAAAGTGCATTTACTCAAGTATTTTTATTGTACAATTCGAGGTACTTTAGTATTTCCAATTTTATGTAACTATATCCTCCTACTCCTCTATATGAGATTAAGTTACTGGTTGCTTAAGATTTAACATGATTAATTTAAAATGAATATGCATTATAAACTTAATCACAAAACAATACATTAATGAATGAAAATTAAACACAAACTGGACACCATTAAGTTAAAAGTTATTTGGTATATAGCATGATGCATAATGAGTACTTCTACTTTTGATACTTTTGTACTTTTACTGAAGTAAGTTTTGAAAGCAGGACTTTACTAGTGGAGTAATTTCACCGTGTGGTATTAGTATTTTTACTTAAGTAAGGGATCTGAATACTTCATCCACCGCTGCATGTACTCTGTGTAGAGTACATCTTTAATGACTTTTGTAAAATAGTGTAATAAAAATTATTGTTTCATTTGCTCTGAAAAAATATCTTTTGTTAAACTGTTGGTTGGACAGATCAAACAAACCAAAGAGGTCATCTTGGTATCTCTAAATGTCTGATGGGTTTTCACACTTTAAAAAATAATTTATACACTAAAACATTAATGAATTAAGTGGGGAAATAATCCACAATGAATAACTTGCAGCCCTTAGTGTGACAGGGCCTGAGTGTCTAGTCAGATCTCTTTTTTTTTAATTTCATTTATCCTTTATTTATTTCTCAAGGAATCATTGGGGGCAACCCCTTATTTACAATGATGTTGAGAGTACAGAGAAAACACATAATGGCTCATCAGAGTCATGGTAACGACATACGGTGACTCCTGACTCCTGACCTAGGTGGCAGTCAGTGGTTATTGCGCATTTGTCTCATTTAAGTTGACACTGTGTGGTAATGGATGTAAATTGGAGGCGTGTTACGAGAAGCCTCATGTGTTCACTGGGACCAACTTACCTCCAGCTGAATTCCCTTTTGCCCCTTTTCAGATTTTAATCAAGGATGAAACTCTGTTAATGCCGAGAACAGGAGCTTCCATTCAGCACTGTGGAATAAAAAGGGGAACTCAGATAGAAATCAGATATCAATAATTTATCTTGACTCAAGTTGTGCAACTTATTTTCTTTGCTTGTCTTATGACTGCATGTTCTCTTTTGCTCTCTCTCTCTCTCTCTACCAATTTATTGTTGGATAATCAGAGGAAAGATCTATTAAACTCACACAACATACATCTTAAAAGTGCATTTACTACTTGTGTACTGTACTTTGAGGTACTTTAGTTTATTGCTACTGTTCTTTATAGCCAGGCTACATTTCAGAGAAAGTTGTACTTTTACACATTAGTTTGACAGCTTATAAATAACTTATAATAGACACTACTATTTATACAATAGTATGGATAACAAAACCACTTCCAGTTCATCCCAGAGGTGTGAGATGGGGTTGAGGTCAGTGTCATCAAAGTGGAGAAAACTGTTTCTTTGTGGACGTGGTTTTTAACATTGAATCATTGCAACTGAAAGGGATGACCACAATTCTATTATTTCAAGCCATATTTCTATTATTTTTTTACTGTAATTATAACTGAAAATACCTCTGTCATTAAAAGTCCTTTATACTCACACCTAACTATCATTGTTAAACATGTTTCCCTGACTATGACTAACTCAATCATTTGTACATATTGGTTGTACTGTAATATATTTTTTGTATTTTCTACTCTTCATATTTTCTTTTGAAGCTGCTGTGTTTTGACTGAAGTTCTTGCCTTAATCTATATGTATATTTTAGGACTGTCTGTTTGTTCTTATGCACAAATACAGCACAGCAAAATCCCTGTATGTGAAAACCTACTTGGCAATAAAATCGATTTTAATTTCTTTTGTTTTGTTATTTTCATTCTTTATATTCTCTGCTCCTCTTACTATTATTAGTCATAGACATTATATTGTCTATGGAGTTTTTCCTTATCCAAAGTGATGGTCACAGGTCACAGGGTTTTGTATGTTGTACATATAAAGCCCTCTGAGGTAAATTTGAAATTAAAAAATAAATTGTCATGTTGAAACAGGAAAGGATCATCCCTAAACCATCACACATTTTGAATAACACCATCTAAAATAACATAATATCGCTTTAAGATTTGCATTAATTTGAACAAACCACCAAAGCGTATAAGGGGGGTGTCCACATACTTTTGGCCACATTGTGTACCTTGCACATAAATATTGTATATACAAAATATATGATTAGCATATCAACAATGATGTATGTCTAGATAAAAATGTAATATTCCAGAAATATGCTGTATTATATAAAATATGACACTTAAAAGAAACCATTCTGCATGCATACTTTTTTGTAATAAAACCTAAAGTTACATTTTAAATGCAGGATCTTACCTGTAATGTATATGTACACTGGAAATGCTACTTTTACATGTGAAATAAAATTAAATACTTTTACCTCCTCAGCCAGAATTAAATTGTTCAGCAAAGAAAGTCAACAAAACCGCTTTGAACCTTTAGTTAACCTCCCTCACATGTCTGATCAGGATTAGAGCAATCAGTCTGAAATCTTGGATAATTTAGGAGAGTAGACTCACTGTATGTTCAATAAAACTCAGTTATCTTAGATTAGATTAGATTAGATTTAATGTCCCCAAGGGGAAATTCATTTTCACAGCACTGTACATTCAACAGATAACACTGACGCTCAACATTAACATCACACAACACATGACATAGAAACATAACATGGCAAATAAACATCCACGCTGTGCTCATCTCTTTTATTTAGAGCAGCAGTGGCTGCAGTGATCAGGCTTTCTTCTTCAGCTTCAGTTTAATGTGAATTTTTCACAATACTTAAAACACACATGTTGTGTCATTTGTTTCCAGGTAAAAGTGCTCTCATCTGTAATGTGAAAACTTCTCTACAAACAGCTGAAGATTGTTCCCTGCTGACTTGACACAGAACACTACTGCCATCATCTGAATGTTTAATGAACTTGTATCACACACACACACACACACGCGCGCACAGAGCGAGTCACACACATCTAATCTCATTACCCTCTGCTATTTCAATTTTCACTGGAATTTGCTGTCGGCTATGCAAACTGTAGTTATTCAAAGGGTTATTTCCCCTCAAATCCTTCAGTTGGTTCCAGTTTTACTTGCAGATATTTTGAGTTCTGTGTTGCTGAGACGTCTGCTGCCACCCTCATACAACTGCAATGGTTTAACTATGTTTTTGTGCTCAAGGCATTGAAATAAGACATTTAAAAAATAAAAACAGAAACTTTTCAGAAACAACATACCTGATAGGTGGATCAATGAATATAGTCCAAATTAAAACCAGTTTAAACCAATGTATTTTTTAGTGGAAATGTAACTTTTGCTTGAGAAATTAATCTTAGTACCTCCTCAACCACAGCTACAACCAAGAAATGTGAAGTACAACTGCTTCCAGTCAAACCTTAACCTGTCTACAAGGCAAGGTGGTTATTTATCATAATTATAATAATAATATAATTATATAATATAAGCTATTCAGTATACATAATACATAATAAGCTATTCAGTAGACAGGATATCCCAGAGTGTCTGAGAGCGGAGCTGCCTCTAATATGAGCTCAACTTCTTTCTCTGATAACTTAAGATCCAGATGTTCGATAACAAGGATCCTTCATCCAGCTAAAATACATAGTCAAAACCCACCAAGAGCAAAAAAAAAAACAAAAAAAAAAACCATATTGCAAAAATGTGGCTTAAAAAATTGTGGTGAATAAAAACAGTCCTATAAAGACATGCATCCTTATATTATTTCAAATATAGACATTTGTTTTTATCTCTTCAGGGATTGTTTTAAATACACTACAGTCCAGTCATACAAAGCAAAGTCTAAACGCCAAGATTGAAGGGAAACAGCTTGAGGGAAAGCTACAGTAACAATATTCAGTTCATTGTAGAAGCACACTTTGATTTGAGTGCTTTCATCCTCATATGTCCTCTTTCGAGAAAGAGCAAAGAAAAAACAGAAATTAAAAAAAGAAAATGCAGCAAAATTATTGTCACTTAGTGAAGGAAAAGTCCATCAAAGAAGCACAGACTTTGTATGTTGCTGCAGATTCAAAAGGCCAATTTGAGACTTTAATTCTCTATCTATTCTATTTAATTTATTTAAATGAGAATCGTGCAAGACAGGCAGTCACATCTATTACTAATATTCATTTTGCTGCACTTTCAGATTTACTTTGTAAAGAGGAATGGTCAAATGATACGCCTCTGAGTTTATAGGCTCGGAGAGAATATCTTGAAAACTTCAAACAAATTACCAAAAGGGACACTACAGGACAAAGACAAGGCCAGACAGATATAACCTGACACTGAAAGTTCAGTTTTGAAATTGGAAACAGCAGTTTGACAATCAATTGATATATTTTATACAGTCTATGATTAATACCCACAGGTTAGTTTATTTCAGTCTCAAGTTTTCAGCCATCGTAGACCAGAAGTAATTTTTGCTCAGACAAAATGTTAAAGTCAAAAAGCTAAATGGAGCTGTTAACATTTGAAAAGGTACTGGTCATGTACTTTTGTGCAAAACCGGGCTCTGACGCTGTGTTCAACCCTGCAGAGGTCAGTGCACTCACTGCAGCCAGTAATGAAGCAGACATCTCATGCAGAACCTGTTGACCTTTCTGACACCTTCTGCAGAGTTTACACACACTGGAATATTATATCACACAAACCAGCATAGAACCAGTAGTCAGTGAAGGAAGAGGACTAATTCAACCCAAATATTCGATGAGTGTACAGAGGTGTGTTAAAACAAAAAGAAACAAATGAGAGGAAGTTAGAGAGTAATAAATAAGAATTTTCTAATATTTTTCCTTATATCCAACTGTGCAACACCAATCCTCTATGAGAAACTGAAGATATAAAAGTTGCAATACATTAACTATAGATGTTGTAACCGAGGGACATACAGTACAGTGCCAGATCAATAAAAGAAAAGATCTATATTTTCTAAGAAAAATGTCTGATGCTGACTTCAAGGTCAGCTACAGTATACCATGCAAGCTTCTCGTGGTTGGGAAAGTCAATTTTGCACAACTAGACTTCAGTGAACACTGTAGATTTAGAAGTAGCCTCCAACAGATCTACTGTGAGCTCTCCTCTGTGCTTCTGTAATGGAGAGTTGGGCTTTCATTACCTCAAAGGGTTCATGTGGATCTATATGGATAATTGATGAATGGCAGGAATTGATTTTGATTTGTTTTAACCTTCTGAAACAAATCTTTTCTTCACCAAAATACAATTTATTATTATATAAAACAAGCTCAAAGAGATGGGAGTGGATCTTTCCTTCATCTCCTAGATCACAGATTACCTGACAGGAAGGCCACAGTATGTCAGGTTGGGGAACTGTGTTTCTGGGACATTAATGAGCAGCACAGGGGCTCCACAAGGGACTGTTCTGGCTCCATTCCTGTTCACACTGTGCACAACGACTTCAAATACAACTCTGAGTCCTGCCACATCCAGAAGTACTCGGATGACACTGCTATTGTGGCGTGTATCAGGAATGGAAAGGAATCTGAATATAGGGATCTGATAAAAGCCTTCAGTGACTGGAGTCACAAGAACTATCTTCTGAACATTAAGGACTAAGGAAATTATCATAGATTTCTGCAGGTTCAAGTGCCCCCTTCAGCCAGTGAATACCTGTGGGGTGGACATGGAGGTGGTGCCAAGTTATAAGTATCTAGGTGTATAACTGGATAATAAGTTGGACTGGTCCCTAAACACGGATGCTCTCTACAAAAAGGGGCGGAGCCGCCTCTTTTTCTTAAGGAAGCTCAGATCTCTGGACATCTGCAGTAAGATGCTGCAGATGTTTTATCAGTCTGTGGTGGTAGTGTGTTGTTTTATGCTGCAGTCTGCTGGGGAGGCAGCATCACACACAGAGATGCAAGGCGGTTGGACAGACTGGTCTAAAGAGCTGGTTCTGTGGTTGGAGCCATGTTGGACACACTGGAGGAGGTGGTGGAGAGATGACCTGTCAAGATGTTCCAGGCCATCTTGAAATACCCGGATCATCCACTACACAAAACCTTTATGGACCAAAAAAAACAGCAGTGGACGGCTCCTCTCTCTCCGTTGCAGGACGGAGGGATTCAAAAGATCTTTCGCTCCTACAGCCATCAGGCTGTCTCATTCTTCAAGAGCTAACAGACTAACTGAATTTCCTCTCTGGGATAAATAAAGTCATTTTTAATTTTTAATTGAGACATTCATGAGATGTTCCCACTTCTAGCCATGATTGTGCTGATTCCATAGAGGAATCAGGACTTATATAATGCAGCAAAACAAAAGGCAACAGTGACAGCAAAAACACCCTGAAAGTGCTTGGGGGTTTCTTTACTGTACTTATTCCAGACAGTGGTTCGAGACACTGTTTAAAATTGATTGATAAATAAGATTGATAAAACTCAATCAGAAGTTGTGTTCAGAGAATATTTTTTTCTACTCTTCCATTTTCAGGCTTAAAGCAACAGTCAGTGGCAGTACTCACCTCTTCCTGGTTGTCGCCTCAGCAGTGGGCGGGGTCAAAAGGGTGACGCATGCCCAAGTACCTGCTTAAGAGCTGCAGGAGTTAACCATTAGGATGCTGACTTATGTGGTTATCTTTATTGCATGTGTTATTGATAGGATAGATAGGAATTTGTATTTATGTAAATACTCAATCTTTAGGTTATATGTTTGCATAGTGTAGATTTTTATGAAAAGCGTTGCTATTTAATATCGAAGATCCACCTATGTTGTTTTATCAACCTAATTAGCTGCAAGATATATAAGGTTTTCCTGCAAGTTAGTGTTGCCGTGGAAGACATTAAACACCAAAAATGATGTTTTGCACTTTATCTTTGCCTCATTCCTCTCTATGTGGAAACTGGTCCATTTGACAACTATTTAGATTGTCTTTAGAAGGCTTTCACTTCAATTTAAAATTGGCTATATTTGAAATCTCGTCAGCCACTGCAAAGTCTAAACTCCAAAGCAATAAATCAATACACATCATATTGTATAAAATAATAATAGATGTGGTGGAAAACAATTTCAGAAAGTGTAGCAGCGGATAGAAAACAAGGAAAACATGCATCATCATTTTGATACTGAGAGAAAAATATGAAGCCAAAAAAGGCAATAAAGTACTTAATATAGAATTCATAAATCACAGCTTGTTTACAGATACCATAGCAACAATGGCCATCTCATCATTATCCAAACACACCATGCAGGGTAAATTTGCAGCTGAGGGGAGAATCTATCCTGGTTTCAGCCCTCAGAATCACTGCCCACATCTTGCCCAGCGCTCCAAATAGGAATAATCACAACGAATGAATGAGGCTAAATGAAAAGGCAATTCAGTCTCATTATCAGGCTGCACTGATTCGGTCAGCCGCTCTGACTGGAGCGGCCAGTCAAGGAGAAGTCCTGTTTGCAGCCATGAATATTACAAACATCCTGTACAAATAAGGCTTTCCAGTGTTCCATTGAAAAAGGAGTGAAAAAGACACCCCCAATAAAGGAGTGGTTCTGCAGGTGGTGACCACAGACCACTTCTCAGTTCCTATGCTTTCTGGCTGATGTTTTGGTCACTTTTGAATGCTGGCGGTGCTTTCACTCTAGTTGTAGCATGAGACGGAGTCTACAACACACACAAGTGGCTCAGGTAGTGCAGCTCATCCAGGATGGCACATCAATGCGAGCCGTGGCAAGTGGTGTCCTGAGCATGGAGGCGCTACCAGGAGACAGGCCAGTACATCAGGAGACGTGAAGGAGGCCGTAGGAGGGCAACAACCCAGCAGCAGGACCGCTGCCTCCACCTTTGTGCAAGGAGGAACAGGAGGAGCACTGCCAGAGCCCTGCAACATGACCTCCAGCAGGCCACAAATGTGCATGTGTCTGCTCAAACGGTCAGAAACAGACTCCATGAGGGTGGTATGAGGTGGTATGGGCCCTACGTCCACAGATGGGGGTTGTGCTTACAGCCCAACACTGTGCAGTACATTTGGCATTTGCCAGAGAACACAAAGATTGGCAAATTCGCACTACTGAGCCTCATTTTGACTTGTTTTAAGGACATTACATCAAAGTTGGATCAGCCTGTAGTGTGTTTTAATGGGTTAATGAATTTGATTTTCCATTGATAATTTTTGTGTGATTTTGTTGACAGCACATTCAACTATGTAAAGAACAAAGTATTTAATAACAATATTTCATTAATTCAGATCTAGGATGTGTTATTTTTAGTGTTCCCTTTATTTTTTGAGCAGTGTAAGTGACTATTCAGAACAATGTTAAAGAGGGATGAATACTATAAGAATAATATATAATGAGGAAGCAGAAATAGCAAAAAATAAATTAATAATTAAAAAAATGAAAAAATCAATTAAAAAAATGAAAAAATGTGGAAAGGATTAAAAGAAAATTAAAAAAAATAAATGCAATATATATATATATTACATGCATATTGTTATTTAGCTCTTTCTGTATTTCTAAATTTATTTATTCATTTTTGGTTACATTTTAATGAATTAATTCAGTTATTTCCTCATTTATTTATCCACTTACAAATGTATTTATTTCTGTATTTATTCATTTTTTAAGTCTATTTTTTATTTATTCATTTATTTCTACATTTACATGTATTTAATAAGTTACTTACAAATATATTTTTACATTTCCACATGTATTTATATATTTACAAACGTTTTATTTATTTTTTGTGCATTAATGCATTTATTTATTTTTTAATCTTTTTATTCATTTATTTCTACTTATGTCATTTTTCATCCCTCTTGTAAACATGTGTGGTGAGATGCAGGAGGAAGATTCAGCCCGTATCACTGTGTAGTTTTATTCTCTCTTTCATAAAAGGGAGAAAATGACGAGCGCTGCAGTGTGACTCATCCTGGTGGAAAGCGACCTTTGCAGTCACTTTGAGGATTGTGCATTCAGAACACACACTCACACTTACATATACAATCTGCTTTTGTGCACACTGCAGAAGCAATAAGTGCAACTCTCACTCAGTCACCTACATATCTTAGATATTTTATTTGAATTTGCTATTTCAGGTGGCTTTCAGATTAAAATAGTCAGTGCTTGACTGTATCATTCTTTAGAAATGGTTGTTAGTAATGCTCACACTGGACTTTTCCTGTTATGGAAGGGCAACAGTATGAGTAACTGACTGAAATGTGTCCATAGACCTGAGTAAGATAAGTCTAATAATAGCTTAGATGATGAATGATGCAATATGATCATTTAGTGCCTTTCAGTGGTATAACATGATGATTAAATAATATATTGTTATACATATTTATATTGTCTAATAACAACCTCATACTTAATTAAATTTCTAAGAAAATCTATACCTATAATTTCCTTTTATCGGGATGGAAGATTTTGGCCATATCACCCAGTCCTACTCTTACCAAAAGCTGGCTGATATGCATAGGCAAGATTTAGCATTTAGCTAGTTTTGCCAATTTGAGAATATTTTACTTATGCAAAGTTCTGTACTGCTGCTTGTGTTGTGATTGTTTCTAACATTTCAGAATGTAAGTTTCTTTTTTAAATGAAAAGAAAAAAGTTTAGTTTAAGAAAGTCATGAATCTGTATTGTTTGGGTTTTGGTACTGGAACCCTTGTATTGCCACCTGTTTTTTTTTACAAAATTGATGACCTCACTGATTGAATGCCATACTGCTATATTTTGAACACACCCCTTTCAACTAATTGCCCAATTGCACAGCCTTAAGAGCGTGCATATCACGAATGCTGGGTCTTGTTGGTTTTCTGAGAATCTACTGCACCTACTGGTACCTTGTTTGCCATGTAGCAATAAAAAATATACTAAAAACCTGGATTAATTTGGTTAGTCATATTGGACCGCTATTATATTGAACACTACTGTACATACACAACACAATATAATTTTATATTGTGTTTATATTACGGTGTGTATATATATAGAGTATGATTCTATATATATAATTGCACGAGAGATTCTCTACACACCCATTGATCTGGCTGACAATGACGATGTTCTGAATAAGTTGTTGTGTGTTGTGAGCTGATTGACTCTTCAGCTGGACCTGAATAGATGTGATCTCATGAAGTATTTGCACTCTCCCTATAGATGCTTTACATCAAAAGCCAGTGATTCGATCTGAACAGCAGCGTGCAGATGAAAGTCACATTTGCTCTGAGAAGAGCACATACTGACCTGCTGCATGCATCAAATCCATTTTCATTAGTGTGAATGCACAGCAGCGTGGCTAATGGGTTTTAAGATACTTTGGAGTTGGTGAAGCTTTCCAGTGCTGCAAAATGGTACAATGTTCCCACCTACACGCTACATGAGTGAATGACTCACCAGTACATGTACATAATGCACAAAACATTTTTCCCTTTGGATGATCAGAAAATGCACTATAACTCACCAATCATCCATTAACCGTATACATTAGTGCATGTATAATGAAAAATAATGAATATGTTTCCCATATTATAGGTTTATTGTAAATATATACTCATTATTCATACCTTTACAAAGTCCGCTGGCCCCATGCAAAACATTTGTATCAAAACTTTATTAAGTAGAACCAGTTTTTGAGTAACATATGCCATGCTTTTGTATTTTTTCCTTTTTTTAAAGTTAGGTTGTAACACGCATCATCATTCCAGGCATCCAGATTTTCCTCTTTCATGCAGTTTTACAATCAGCTGCACTTCAGCTCCTGCAAGACATTTCCAACATCCCAAGTCATGCTCAACCATTTATGGGGAAGATTTGACATTAACAGCCACGAGCTGCTCATTCTGCTACAGAATAAAGGAGTGTACGACAGTTTTAGAGTCTTGACAGCAAGAAACACTCGAGAACCAAGTTTGGAGATGGATTAATCTGTAATGTAGACACTGATTTAAAAAGGCAAGCTGATGGATTCTGCAAGCATATTTTAAAGAACACATTGCAGTAAGGACTGGGCTTAGGAACATTAAAGGGTCAGTTCTCCCAATTTAAAAAAAACTTCCCTGTGTTCCTCTAGTAAAATGTTTAGACATGAGATATGTTTCTGAGATTTCTGCCTCCACCCCAGTACAGTGAATGTGAAAGGAATTTTGTTTGTGGTGCTCAAAACATTACAATATTCAATTTAAAATATTTTTACAGCAACATGTTATTGTATAAACCAGCTTTCCAGAATAACCCACAGACCTCCCTGTGGACAATTTTCATTGAAACTACCTTTTAAGAAATAAAACCCTATAGAAACTATTGACAGCTGGTTAGGTGGACTATTAAGAGAGCAGTGTTTCCAAAACTGTGAGCAGGGCACTGTGCCTTTACAGGGAGGGGCACACTGGACTAGTGTCAATCCACAGATGAATTAGCTTTCTCCACACATAAGACAGGGGTAACTAATTACATCATTAATTTCTGCATGGCATGACATGTCACTTCTAAAGTCTGGCACTGACTGATCCAGAGTAACACCGGGTTTTGTGCAAGAACCTGTTTGTTTTCTTGTCTTTCTTGCCTCAAATAACTCAAAAAGTAAGGAAAAAAACAACCAATTTATATAAAAAACACACAACAGGGAAAACATGTTATGTTATGTTGTGACTAAGAGAAAGAAATATGTGAGAAAAGTGGGTGATGCAGCAGGTTCTCCTCATATCACTTGAATGAGCCACTTAAAATCAAATCTGTAAGTGGTTCTTGCATGAGGCCACCTGTTACTGGAAACAGATGTTGCACTTTTTATTTGTAATTTTTCAACATTGCTGAATTATATTCCAGTCCAATGTACTGGAATGGAGGCAGAAAGCTCAGCCATGACACTGGGTGTCTTAAAATCTGGTCAAATCAAACCGAGGCTACCTACATGGCCAAAAATCAGAATCTTGTTTTTGCTGACCTCAAGTGGTAGAAGCTCTCGCTTTTTGAATGAATGAAGAGCAGAAGATTTTAACTAAAAGATATCAATAAATTCAATTATCATCAGTCTTATGTTGAGTTTCTCTCTGACAGAGCAGCTACAACTGAACCCAACAAAATATATAGAAATCATTCAGGATTACAACTCCAAAGTGTCCAGAACAGTGACTGAACATTATGGACTGTGCATCAAAGCTGACCATTACAAACAAAACATGAAAAGGTTGAACTAGTCTGATTCAGTTCTCTCTCTGTTATTAGATTCACCTCATTGAAAAGGCATGACTACATGCTCACTAATTAAATTCAACATCAAGTCTGTTTGCTTCCTTCGAAACCGTTATAACCCCACTGACAGGGACATGTCACTCAGGATTAGTGTTTCAGCCGACATAGCTCAATATAAATTAACCACTACCAGTTTTATGTACCAAAGTAAACCAACATCACTCTGTATTTTAAAGTCGAATAAGTTGAACATCTAGTATATATTTATGCTACAATGTAGTTTTGTTAAACTAATTTAATCAGAAAACACTGTTGCTACTGTATTTTGTGCTGTCTGTTTTGTTGTTATTGAGTGTGCCATAACTTACGTCATGTCTTAATTGTTTTTTGTAATAAAAAGGTTTTTAACATCCCATTTGTAAGACACACTGACCTCTTGGGAGGAAATTGGGAGCTTAATAAATACATAAATAAATATTATAGCATGAACAAAGTAGCAATTCATAGGAGCTAAAATTGCTTAAAAAAAAAGTTACTTTCAATAGATAAAATAAAGAAACTGCACATGTGAGCTCACTTGGATGGATGCATGATGGAAAAGTATACTGGCTTAAGTTATTAATGTATAAATCACCTAAACATCAGAAGACACAACTCACTGTCATCATCATAAGTTAACATAATCTGACCACAAAGATGCAACTAAAACTACACTCAAGCAAGCACCAAACAAACAGGAAAAAATACAGAAAATAAACCATGCAAGCACAGGATGAAAAAGGTTTATTGAACTAAATCAGGAATGTAATTTGACTGAAACAAATGAAAGGCAAAAAAAAAAAATACAAAAAAAGAAATTACAAACCTGGACCACAGTTTGCACCAACAAACACACTGTAGATGCAAAAGCTACAACCTAGTTTCAGTGCTAGTCTTCACATTATTCTTTCTACAGTAGTTTTTAAAAAGAGACCAAAAGGTGGGCTGTTGGGAGGTGAAAAATCTATGAGGGGTTTTCTATGGTGACATTTAAAGGGAGGTTATTGACTCTGCATCATTCAGCTCAATGCTTTGCTGTGACCGAGTTTTGCTCAGCACTCAGACCGCAGCTCAACTGTATCAAAGTCAAGATACAGTTTCTTTACGGCTGCAAGCTCCCTGACTAAACAAAAGTAACCGCAGTTTGTTCATAAATAAAAACACAATGACAACTTAAAAATAAAACACCATTCGTTTCATGATTTGTGAGCATCTATACAACCCGGACAACAGCAGGGAGAAAAAAAATAAAGTTGCTTGATAATTGTTTTTGCTGCCAGGTCAGCTCTGGCAGTTTGAAAACTGTTTTCGCGTTTCATTAAGCAGACGTAATTTTGCTCCTCTTCTGTTGGTTGTTTTGGTTTATTTTTCCCTTCGTCAGATCTGTCTGAGCGCTGCTGGGCTCACTCCACTTTGCTGTAGTCTTCTACGTGGCCCAGCACCTTCTTCCTCTGTCGGATCATGTGGAAGTAAAGCTGGGGGAAGACTGCAGGGGGAGGCAGAGGGAGAGCCGAGTTTTACATCAGGCTGAAACAGTCTCCACTTTATAAAGGTACACCTTTACTACTGTCTAACGCTTGTAATTATAACAGACCCATGTATATTTTATTGGCTAATATTGGTCTATCACAGACATATTATCAACATACATGTCGTCCAATATGCTTTGATATGAACACTGTTTTTACATAACATATAATACAGAAAATGTTATGATTTAGAAAAGATGCAAGCTATTAAGTGTATTTTTTTAAATGGTCAGCAATTGACTGACACTGAATATACAGCATTGATGTTTTATTCATTAAATTTTTTAATTTATTATCCTCATTTTTATTTCTAGAAGTGGTTAAGCAATTTAATACAGTCAATGTTGAATGAATAATTATATATAATAATGATTATAGTTTTTTTTTTTCTTTCTTCCAGCTACAAGAAAATCACTATATTGGCCACGATGATGATAATTGGTGACTTTTTTGCCTTTAAAATAATTTTACATATAAAATATCACATGTTAGTCGGGCTCTACTTATAATGATTGATTCTTGAAATTATGCAATTATGAAATACAAATAACAATAAGCCACAATTATGAGATAAGGACAGAACATTTCTCCACTTTTTCTTTTTTTTTGATGAAAAGCAAAAAGCAATGTACTTGTGTATATTTGCAATATACAGCAAATCATAACTAGAAGAAGGAGGTGATCGCTTACTGTTTATCACGTCAAAATAAAGAAAATCTTCCTGTTGACTTACGGGGGATGTAGGAGATCATGACGAGGATGAGGAAGGTGTAGTAGTCGAAAGAGAAGTTGTACTTGTTGGGCAGAGTGACCGAGTACAGGCCCGTCTTCTGCACGTACGGCAGCGCTGCATAGATAGTCAGCAGCTCCCCAGTTACTCCCATGGGATACAACATGATGAAAAAGGTGTACCTGCAGTAGAGAGAAATAAGAAATCATAATTCTCCATTATCTATTCTTTCTGCAAAAACAAGGAGGGGTGGGTAGTATAGCTAATATAATATGAGAAAAACACAGAGGGAGATCTGCATGATATAGACTTGGATTTTTACAGTTTGCAGCACATGCAGCAGTACAACTTACTGCATGTTAGATAGTCCGCTCTAAACTTGTGCAATATCTTTAAAAGGTCAAAAAAAAAGTACAGACTGCTTTCCACCAAAACTTTTCTGTTAAGAAATCGTGCTGCAGACTAAGTAATGAAAAAAGCATTTCGTCCATACCAAAGGATTTATGTGGAGCAGAAGAGAATAAAAATACTTGCCAGAGGCAGCAATACCAGAAAAAAATGTTTTGTCTCTTCAAAAAAAGTGGAGTATGATGAAGAGTATAAATATTCCATCTATGTTTGAGAATGTGCTCAGGCTTTGACGCAAGCAGTTCAAATAGGCAATAATGATTTAAGTAAATCTTTACTTTAAAAAAAACGGACAAATTGCTGTTGTTCAAAGTCATGAAAGGAGAAGTAAACACCCTATATATGCATACACATATTGACTGAGATACATTAAAGTAACAGTTCAAAGGTTGCATTTACAGTGTTAAATCAGAAACTAAATCCCCAAACTCTAAATATACTGTAATATTAATATCAGGCCATACTCGTGCTAAACAAGAACATTTTAAAGCGCAAATAGAAAAGAAACACCACTGCCTCTGCATGCTTCTAAATTTTTAATCATAGAACTGTGGAAGCATCGGGCCTTTTGAAGAGAAAGAAGAAAAGAAAAGCTCGCAATTACACATATGAGATGCACTGAACTGCTTTTCTTCTTTAGAGAGGATGAAAATCAAAGAGAGAAACTAAAAACGTTCAGTTTCATCCTTCACTCTGAACCCAGCGACTGTCTTTTCTGATCCCTCGCTGAGTTTTTCCAGACGCACAAACCAATTTTTATGCCACTCAAGGTGCAACACAGACTAAGAGTCGAATACCAATATAGCGACGGTGTCATTTGCTACTAAGCAACAAAGACCGCGGGGAGGGAGGCACTTAACAACTGGTGCCTCGGTTCAGGATGCAGAAGAATCCCATTAGGCAGATAAAGAGAGACAGATATTTTTATGGTGGAAACGGCACAATTCTCTGTAGTGTAGATGATTTTACTAATTAGTAATGCCTTTACAGACTTATGACAGACAGCATTTACAGCTCCTGAACCTTTTCATTATTTTAGTCTCAAACAGAGTCACATATCTGTTTAAGGTTTTATATAAAATAATATAAACAGTAGCATTGCAAATTACCTTTGGCCAAAAATGATTAATAGAGCAATTTATTCCTTTTAAGAAGGAAAATAAGAAATGTATAATTCATTTTTATAACAAGTCAAATAGTGGAAAACACAATACAATTCACTGTTTTTAAGTATAATTTAACGGAATATTAAGATGAACAATTGTATTAAAAAAAACAGTTCCTATTTTAATCGATTCATTGTTTCAATCATGTTGCAAGCAAAAATTTAAAATATTTTCTGGTTGACACTTTTGCTGCAGTTCTTTGTCAGATTTCATTGTCAAATTTTAAATTTTTACAAATTATAATTTTTATTTTTCAGACTTTTAGTCAAACAAAACTTTAATTTCTAAAAAAAAAAAAATCAGTATTTCAGTAATCAGACATTTCTTCAATTTAAATATAATATATGAACAATCAACCAATCAAACATTAATGAAAATAATCATTAAACTAAGTCCAAATGACGTAATTTATTCATTCATTCAGTACGGAGGCCTGACCCAGCTCTTATCAAATTACCTATCTTTGCAGCAATTGTTTAACAAATTAAAAATAAATGTCTCCTGCTCTGACACCACCCTCAGGTTGACTCTCCTACCTTGCCCATTTGATGAGGTATGGCAGGTGATTGAGGAGGCTGAAGGTGTAGAAAGAGTAGCGGATGATCTCTGTTATGGTCCAGGCTGTGACAAACAGCAGCACACTGTCCTCACTCTGCACCTGAGAAATCACACACAGAGGATGATGGGAGGAGGAAATAGGAAACGGCGGGTTTGCCTCATGCTGTTGTAGTTACTCTGCTGTAGGCTAATCTAGGCTTTTCATCGCAGACCATGCTGTTTGTTTCAGATGCTCAGAGTTCAGAATCACACTGCAGGCAGATATCTTCACATATATTGGGTTAAAACCAATGCAAATATGCAGTTAAAACACATCTTATTGCACGCACTCAATCTAAATACAGTTTCCACACACTGACATAACAGAAAAAGAGAGAACAGCTTGAGAAAAACGTCAGTGCAGCATCATAAATCACACAAAGAGAACATGACATACAAACGTTATTTATACTCTAAAAGTTCAGCAAATTAATTCTTGCAACCCTACAGCAAAAACATCTGATGTTACTTACACATTTACTCCTCCTCCATCTATCAATAGGGCAAACAGTACATCAGCGGGTCACTTTTGAACACTTTTACATTGTCCTGCCATAACACCAAGTCCTTTATGAGAATAAGTGAGAATACAGAGTGAAACTCTTCGTACCTCCCTGACGCTGTGTGTGACGGCCCAAGTGAGAAAGACCCGGGACATGACCTGGAACCCCGTCAGGACCACAGAGGACGGTACAATTCCTGAGAAATGACACAAAACACAAACATTTTAGATAATTATGACTCACTGGCATCGTTTCTGTTATTTTCAGAGATTTTTTCTGCTCTTTACTTTTGGTGGACTGATAGATTTGTTTATTCTAACAATTACACCAATTCTTAGATGTTTATATGTTGTAGCAACAATCAATTAATTGATGAGTCAACAGTGACAAAACTAATCTACAACACTTTTGATAATCCGATAATGGTTTATCAAACAAAAACAAATATTCTCTGATTCCAGCTTCTCAAATGCGAGGATTTGTTGCTTTTCTTTGTGTTTCAGCATTCTAAGCTGAATATCCTTAGGTTTTGAACTTTTGTATTGACATACAGGTGATGGGAAGCCCTGAGAAGTTGTGATGGGCATTTCTTTTTTGTGTTTTTGGGCCACAATTTAATCAAAATCAGATGAAAACACAAGCTATAGTTATTTGCAGCCCTAGTTTTATTAAAGAAAATGAATGAATAATGAAACTTCTTTTCCTTACTTTGGTAGAATTTGTTTCCACTTTTGTTAACGCTGCAAGATAGGGCCTGTTCTTGGTTGCTGTTTGTTGTTGCTCTTTTGTTTTATGACAAAAAGTTCACATGGTTCTTTTAATAAAATGACACTTATTTTTTTAGATAATTTCATATTATATCAAGTGGAAAACTGGTCAGTCAATGGTTACTGGCTGGGGAAAGAATAAAAAAAACAATTTGTCCAAACAACCTTGTTTATGACTAAATAAGAGTGTACACTAAAAAAATATCAGTGATGGATGTTGATGCAGTGTCTTGAAGTAGCCAGCAGAGAGGAACATATAGCTGGGTGGATAGCCGCTGCAGGAAGCCCAGATAATCCTGCATTAATCCTAGATAATGAAGGGAATGGACTGTGAGCTGCGGCGAGACAGCCAGGCGAGAGTCGCTCTCTCCTCACACGTTAACACCATGAGAGCAGACAGCTTCCCTTTGGCAAACACTTCAAATGTGAAAAGCTTCTGTTTGCCTGTGTGTATTAACATCTGAGATACAAATGCAATCTGATGAGCTGAAATTATAATGTCACCAGTCAAAATAATAATTTAAGATGGAAACCACTCCTATCTGACTTGTCACAATGAGTTCTGCAAACAAATTTGGACCACTTAGAAGAATTTTAAAGATCATGTATTGACAATATTGATGTTATCATTCAACTGCTCAAACAAATCTAGAAAATCTAAATCTTGCAAACGAGGTAATTGGAGTATGAAGTATGAAAAATATTAAGGACTTTGTGGTAATTTTAACAGGTAAGGTACTAAACAACAACCCTGTTGCTGTAATTTTATTTATGCACCCGGACTGAATAAGATACATATATTTGCCTTTTGCAATAATAACTGGAGGTAAAGTTCCTCAAAAATTTGATTCATCTCATTTTAAACTTTTTCAAAGCTTCCCAAATATCTTTAAAGGACATCCGACAATCATTAATCAATCATTCCATTATACAGATGGGTGACATATTAAAGGACAAAACAAACTGCTATTCTGTATGGAAACATTGCCTCCAGGCTTTGTTCTTTTATATTATTGTCACCTGTACTTATCTGCTTTAATTCTAATTAGCAGGAACACCAATTCAGATATATTTGCTTAAAATTGTGATTTGTGCCTGTATTTTGAATTTAAGTTGTAGAATTCACATGGGAAAGAAAATCAAAACCCGGTCAATATTTTTTGGATTAATGATTTCATACAACTAAATGTCTCAAGTACTTATACCATAGAAGCAAAAATGTGTTTACATATATCCTAGCGACTTGTGCAAGACTTCAGTGTTATTGTTAACTGAGAGAAGTGGAGGCTGGAGAGACACTCACCTACAGCACAGTGCAGTATCTGTGAAAGGAAAAGATAACAGAAAATTACTCAACGTGCTTCTGAAGGTGGAAACACGGCACTTTATGTATGGCTTGTCAGCTGTTAAATCATGCTCGTTCATTCACTTGAATGCATGCAGCTCTATAATACAAAAACTGACTTAATATTTCCTTTGAGCATTTCAATAAACTTCACAGGCTTGGTACACTTTTTCAGTGGTCAAATTCAAGCACTTTTCAAGGACTTTCAAGGTCCATTTTCAAGCTTTTCCAGTACCTTTCAAACGGTTGTAAATGGCATGTTTTAGATGAGTACTTCGATACTAAATGGGGTAATTTCACTTAACTGTACCACTAGCAATGGTATTACACTTTTAACAACTAAAAGTAGTTTGCTACTCCCATAAAACATAATGGTATGGGAATCTAGGAGCTAGGAGCAAAAGTAAGCTCACAAAAATCAACTAGCAGCTGGCGGAACTATACACGACCCAAACTAGAAGAAAAGCCCCACAAATAGGCCTACTGCAGGAGCCCTCACATTCACTAGGAACTAGAAAAACTCCCTTCAGTAAGAAGATACAGGACAGAGCAACAAGAAACATCTCAAAAACAAGAAGACGCAGGCGAGACGCAGGCGGAGCGGTCTTCATTTCAGATAGGCTATAGGCTATTCAGTTTATATACTTTTTTCCATTGAAAATGCGGTTATCTAAAGTCAGATTGCAAGAGAAATACAGTAAGAATTTCAAGCATTTACAAGGATTTCTAGCACCCGTACGAACCCTGACTTCAGTTCTCATTAAAAAAATGCACTGTAAAGAATGACTCAACACTAAAGTGCTGCTGGTGGTCAGTCCGTGCACAGATTATTTCATGAATGGAAGATAATGACGTGAGCTGCAGTGTGTCTGGACAAGATCAGTGAAACACCTCCTGCTGCTCAGCCTCTGCACCATACACATGTCTGTCAGTGATTGTGTGTGTGTGTGTGTGTGAGCATTTTTAACACATGAACAACTATTCTCTATTACCTAGTTTTAAAAAAATAACATAGTGGACTTTACTCTTCTTATTTTCAGAAGATTTATATATGTTACTTTGAAATCCTACAAAATGTCACAATTAAGTACTCCTTTGGTTCTTTGCCTTTAACAGTGTAGTCTGGTGTGTTAGGTTGCCATGCTGTCATGGTATAGCGGACATAACAAACACGGTACAGATAACAGGCCAGGGGAAATCAGTGCCACTGCACATCCAGACCTGAATCCAAAACTCAGATGGCTTTCATTGACTTAATGATTTTTGTAGCCGTTCAAATAGGTTGGGATTAACAGTAAGGGATGTTTGCGGATTCATTTGTACATTAAGCACAAAAATCTTTACAGTCAGTTGTGTAGTGGAGTATATGGGATATATCTATTACAAATCAGACTATAAATTGGATGTTGTGTGCTCATACGAACTACAGCAGTAATCTTTGAAATACTGACACATACTGTATTTCAACAAATATATTGTAATATTTGTTTTCGTAGATATTGCCCAGCCCTTTGTGCTCATCTCACCTCCAGGATAGCTCCAGTCTGAAAGAACTTCAGAGGCTTCTCTATGGAGTAGTACAGTCCATGGTAGCTTCCTCTGGCCAGGTAAGCTCGGACCAGACCCACAGCTATCACCAGCCACCTGGAGAGAAAACAAAAATCACAGTATTGTCATTACAGACATTTAAAACAAGATCTACCAGATTATTTTATCCAGGAAACAGATATCTGTGTTACACTTTAATTTGGTTTCTGTTTTGAATAAAGGCATGAAAATGAAGACCAATATGACAAATAAGGTTTAGCAACTGGTTTATAAAATGAGTCCTTCAATAATGGGAGTCTTTATAAACCAACATTAATATTGAGCTTAATGAGAATAATGATAAAAATTTTCTTTTGGAAAAATAAAATTGTACTCTGATATTTGGATACAGGATTTTTACGGGTTGATACTTGCATGGATTTTTTAAAATGTAAAATGTGTTTTTATTTTTTATTTGAGTGGTTAAGGTCAGGATATCCCATCGTCCAGGGGATTAGACTGTACTAGGACATCTGGCAGGTCCTAGTGCTTGAATTCTTGGCAAGAACACAGAGCTAGTCTTGCCAAGAAAAACAATTGGGGATTCATAATATTGCTTGCAAAGATGTTAGTGAAAGTATATACAAACAAACAAAAAACAATATTCTGTATTAAAAGGGTATCAAGAAAAATAAATGTCAGGAATAAATAAGAAATGCAGCTCTTAAAAAATGTGATGCTGTCTGCAAGGGAATTTATATTTGCTGACATATGTGAATATATGTTCAGCAGCCTAAATATTGGTCCATCATATTGACCATGCTGATCTAACCAAGAAATATAATGAAGAAAAAAATGTTTTATTTGGTGCAAATATTTAAAAAATGCTGTCAAAGTTCATATGGATGGAGAACTGCTGCCTGATAAGGGTTTCAGCACATACAATCTAATCAAGTAAATAAATATTATAAGAATGCAATCTAATTAAATATATTATGGCTGGTTCCCCTTGAACATTGAGGTCAGAGGTCAGCTGCAGAACAGAGCACATAGAGGCTGTGGAGCTGTCAAGAAATTAATCGAGCAGGACTGGGCAGGGCGAGAGAGTTTCAGTTCACACTTATCAGAGTGAGGAATGTGACTTGTATCTATTATACTTCAATCTTTGTCAGCTGCAGTAATGAATGTCAATAACAGGGCCAGTTGGGCAGAAACTGAGCACGCCTGCTTAGCTGCTAGGGCAGTATCTGAATGCAGACACTGCAATTGAACAGAGAAGACGTGAGCATACAACGCTCCAACATGTGCTCAATACAAAGCAGATACTGTGTGGCCCATCAGTACTGAGGCCTTCACAATGTGACCTAACTGGTTGGAACAGAGAGCAAACAACTCCCACTATTCAATTGTGCAACAGTCTAAAAAACAGTGCAATAAAAGACACACAGAGACATTTCTCAGTTCAGGGTTCAAGATAAATTACTTTTTAAATTTACAGCAAGTAATCTCTTGGGTTTAGCAATGTATAGTACAGTTTATTGTAGTAAATGTAAGAGTTGAGTTAAACGGATGATTAGATTATTAGTAAAGTAGTAGTTAGTAAAAGAAAAAAATACTCTATACTTAATTACTCTATACTTAATTTATTAATTTTGCAACCTAGTATGGGCAAGTACACTTTCTATGACTCTATATAAAATTGTCCTCTTTAAATGTTTTTTTGTTATATTAATTGCAAAACATTTAAATCCTACTAGCAATTTCCAGTGAGGGACCTGGCTAGGCCTGCAACGATAATTTCTTCTTCTTATTATTATTATTATTATTATTATTGATGAATAGGTTGATATTTGATTACCAGGTAAATTATTTAATATATGAAGTTTTCTATGAAGTGAAAAATGCACATCTAACTAACATTTGCTACTGAAAATGATATAAGGAATAACAGTTATAAAAGTAGCTTTTATCTGAGGAGTCATTTGTCACCATTTTGCTTAAATTGCTTATTTATTTTATGTGTACCATATAATCTATGAATCGACTAATAGTGTGTTAGTTATTTGGTTAAAGTGACATCTTAGTTAAAGTCCTACAGAACACGTTTGAAAATATTTTAACCTGGAACCTACTTAAACCTCTGTTAAATTTCAATCTTTTAAGCCGAGGTAACAAATAAGCCCTTAGCTGGCTGATTTTTCTCTCCTTGCATATCATTATTATTGATATTATTATCATCAAAATTATATTTCTGTGTCAATTGTTCGATTTTGTAATGAAAAAAAAGTCAAATTCAGTACTCGCAAAAATAATATGACAATGCAAGATGAAAACCCAGAAAAAACACTGCAAACAATAAACCATCTGTCTTAATATTTCTGTATTGTTTGCTGTGGCGAGCCGTCAGTCACAACTAATGTGCACGCCAGGTGGTTGTCTGCTGCTTGTCTGACGTTAATCTGTATTAGCTGTTGGATGTTACTAAAGGAAACTCAAAGTTATTTCACAACACAGTATGCTACCAGTGTTTCTAATTAGAACTACAGACAATTTGAAGATTAATAACCCAAAAATTGCACTAATATATAACATTACAACAGGGAAATCTTCCTCCCATTAAGTGCTGTCCTGCTCAACAGCACACACACATACACACACACCAGAGCTACAGCATTAGCACGAGGAAACACGCTACCTACCCTGCTGTCATAACAACGTTGTAGATGACCAGGTAGGCCGTGGCCAGGGCACCAGGTCCCTTCTTTTTCTTCGCGGCCACATCGCCGTGGGCCGCCTTGCTGGTCCCCGGAGCAGCTGCCGACATGACTGCAACCCTCAACGGTCTTTGGTCCTGGACAACGGCGGCTGTCAGGTTCACCGAAACGAACAGGGGCCAGACCCGGATGTGTCGTCATGAAGCGAGAGGATACGCTTCCCTGTACCTCCGCCTTCGCTTTTAGACGCTCTCACTCAAATATCACATTTAAATCGTTCTTTTTAATACCCTAGTCACCTTTATTCATTACAATTGTCTGTTTAGATTTTTTTTTTTTTACGTGTGACTTTATTCTAGCTTATCCTTCCCTCGGATGTCCGCAGACTTCAATAGGACCCAGGAACCTGAATCATCTTGAGCTGACGGTTTAATCTTTGTTTGTTCCTCTGACGCTTTTTGAGGCGCGCCCCCTATTGGGCCTTCTGGACCACGCATGTCTGTGTGTGTGCCCTCTCTGTGCATGCAAGATGCTTTGATACAATGTTCATGTGCTAATATTGTTTTTAAACTATGATTAAACTAAATAAATTCCTCTGCTCCATTCACAGTAAGATTCTATAATCACAAAAATATATATTTTATGTTTTATTGTTTTGTTGCAAAATCTGTGTCTCCAATAATATCTCTGCAAGTCATAACAAGGCAGGAGTTTTTTATTTTGTTTTTTGTTCTAGGTTTGGTCACAGATATGGTGTGCTGAGCAGAAAAGATAACTGTTTTCTCTGCTTGGTGACATGACGTGTCCATGTATGCAATTAGCTGACAAATCAACGGGTTGGAGGAAGGCACTTCTAGAGAGTTCTACCTACATTCTTATTAAACCTCTGTTAGGATATAAATAAGGGTTCAGGGAAAGTAGACTGTGTCCAACCTCCATGAACTGACCTGCCTAATGTGATGTCAGGGATGTGTGACTCTGTAACTGCACATTTGTTGATGTATTGTAATAAAATGAAGATAAACTGAGAACTCGGACGTATCCTGCTCACCCTTTACCCATCAAACGATCGGCGCAGAGAAATAGGTGAGGATTTTGTGTTGAGTCAGATAATTTAATTTTAGAGGTTTCCTTTATGCATTTCTCAACACAACCAAAGCCGGCCATGTATTTTTCCATTTGTTGGCACAGGTGATTACATATATATATATATAAAACAATTATTATACTTAATATTCAGTGTCAAATCCTTCAAAATGAGAGACTTTCTGATTTCTAATTTGCCTGGCAATGCTCTGTCAGCCCTGGATTGCATCACTTTTTTCGTCTTGCTTTAGCAAATGAAACATTGTTGTTTTACATGACTCCTTGCTTGCATTGTTGGTAGGTTTAGGATGTCCTACATTGTTGCTAACATTGGGGGGTTGTGAAGAAAAATTACAAGCCCCACGCTGTTGAGGCAATATAATGTAACCCCCCTTAATTTAAATATGAAAGTCAAGGTTTTAAATTTCAAATCAATAATGTGTGACTGTGCTGGAAATAACGCAATATTTTTTGCGCTGTCCTTCCTCTCCTCTAGATGTGAGTGTTTCACTAGTCTCCTTAATGTTAACTGAGGTGTTTAATCAAGTGCCAAGTATTTCACGTATTTTTTTGGCAATTTATGTCAAGGTCCTGTGCTTTTAATAATTTAAATAAATACGAAATAAATGCACGTTTAGATTGAAACGCGGTTTTTATTTTTTTTAATTAAAAAAACATTTTGTCAACCTCAATCTGATCGTTTACAAATACTGTTCAGGCAATATTCAAGGCAGCCAAGTTTCCGGAAGAGCAACTGGTGCTAGTTTAATGGACAAGGAAGAGATATTTGTTTAGGTTTAGTCTGAGATCACGCATACTCTTATTTCGTCAAATAGTCTGGCTCTTTTTTTAATTCGTCAGGATGCCCTTGTTCGCCCAAAATCCATTTGACCAAGATGTCGGTAAGTGAAGCGCTGTTTCTCTGTTGTTTTCGAGCTAACTGACAGCAGGGCCAACAACACTGTTAACGTTAGCTTAGCTTCAGTTCTTTAGTTCGCTCTAAGTTTATTCAGAGTGGCCCGTTTCTCTAGCAACAACACCCACACGTCTCAGACACCTTCATAGTGTTTAACTGACTGCTTGTCAACATCTTAAACTAAGTTGATCTATGGGTGGATTTGCTTGGTGACTAACTTCGAGCGTGATTCCCGTGACGTTAGCTAAATGCAACATCATCTGACCCGAAATCAGGTCACATTCGTGGCATTAGATCGATTATTTCTTTATTTCCCATGTAAAATTGGGTTTAGGTCAGCGATTAACGATTATTTCAAATCGTCATTTGTCTATGGATTTTCTGAACTATAGCTAATGTCTACAAAATGCTCGTATAGAAATAGTGAAAAATCGCAGTTTCTGAAGATTTTCAGTTGACCATGATATTAAATCCTTATACAACGTCAAGCGATAAATAACATGATTAGTCGATTAATGGATTTACCAATTCAAGGTAAATTAATCGGCTGTTATTTGGATAATCCGTTAGTTATTCTTTTAATGGTGAATTGCTTAAATGGCATGTTCCAGTTGACAAAACAGGCAATTTAAGTATTTGTGATGGACCATTTTGTATTTTTTCTGAAATTTTATTGATCAAACAGTTCAGAAAATAAAAATAAATAAAAAGTATTTTTAATTTTTTTTTAACTTTTTTGCCTAAATCATCTATTTATCACGCCGGCCACCTATGGTAAATCGCCTACATCCTCAGTTGATCAGATCATGTGATTTTACCCCTTTAAGATAATGGCCTATGTCAAGTGTGTGACTTAAGCGGATTTATTATGCCTAAATCAAAACAAAATGTGACTTAGGCAGTTTTTTGAACATACCTTTGTGACTTAAGCAAGATATGGTAACACTTTATTTTGAAGGTGTCTACATAAGAGTGACATGAGCGTGTCATAAACATGACATGGGATGGGTTATGAACATTAATGACATTTTGAAGTAACATTAATGCTCATGATACTTGTCATGTCATGTTTCTGACAGGCTTGTGTGACTCTTATGTAGACACCTTCAAAATAAAGTGTTACCAGATCTTGCTTAAGTCACAAAGGCATGTTAAAAAAATGTAAAAGTCATTTATTTCTCTTAAATTACATATTTTATACACAGTGTTATTACTATGCCAATAGCCATCCTTTGTTACATCCTTTTTGAGTGAAATGATCAATAAATGTCATATGTTACACATTTGGTGAAGTTTTTGTGTTTCCTGCAAAACTTGAAAAAATGAGTTAGGCGATTATTTTTTTTATTTTATTTAAAAGTCTCGTTGAGATTAAAAAATCTCTTTTCCAAGAGAGACCTGGCCAAGAAGCCAGCATAAAAAGTGCTAAGTTATAACATTCAAACATAGTTAACGTAAACAATTAAATACAGCCATCACAACAACGCTGAAGGAGCCTCAGTAGAGACTTATATGGAGCAGTCACACTGACCAAGAGAAATTATTTCTTTATCCTTTAGAATGGATTTAAATTCACAGATTGTGATCAACTCAGACAATTTCAATTCATTTTGCAGATTGTTCTATGATAAAGGGGCGGCGTAACTAAAAGCTTTCTTAAATCCTTATATAACGTTAAGCCATAAATAACATGGTTAGTCGATTAATGGATTTACCAATTGAAGCTAAATTAATCTGCTGTTATTTGGATAATCCGTTAGTTATTCTTTTAATGGTGAATTGCTCAAATGTCATGTTCCAGTTGACAAAACAGGCAATTTAAGTATTTGTGATGGACCATTTTGTATGTTTTCTGACATTTTATTGATCAAACAATTGAGAAAATATTCTGCAGATCAGTGAATATAATTGTAAGTTTACTGCATTAATTAAAATTGTTGGCAGTAACGTTCCTATCTAATAGATTAATCAACTAATTGCTTCAGTCCCAGTTAGGTCTCTTTGCCACTTTGAGTCAGTTTGATTATAATGTGTAAGCCATTTTCTCTTTTCTCATGTTATGTAAAATGTCATGCAAACTCTCCAGGTCAACACCCTTATCTCTCCCTGCAACACCACAGCTCTTGCGTGAACAGACAATAGTGCTCTGTTAAACCTAACTGACTCTCTTAATGTTATAGTTGGGATGATAAGTGGCCTGACAGAGAGGATATTATGAGTAAAAAATGTGCAATATAGTGATTTCCTGCTCTTATATTGAAAAGCAGAGGTGGATCACACTCTGACTTCCTCTACTACCATCATGAAAATTAATCCTCTTGTGTAAGATATTACATAATTAATTATTAACTTTTTAAAGAAAAGCACAGACAAGCTTTTACAAAGAAAATCTCAAGAAGTTAAAATGTTTCAAGGCTGGGGTGCTTTACCATGTCACAGTTCACTTGAGCAAACCCTACAATCTCACACTGTGAAACTCATTTTAGACTTCTGCAAGATTTCTTTCACTTGAGGCTTTTGTAAAACATTAACCAGTCCCAAAATGTGGCTGTTCCATGTTTTTATTCATTACTGTAACACTTGCCCACTGTGACTGGCACAACCAGACATGATGGCAGTTTTCTCACTGGACCATATGCACTGTATCCCTGTCATATTTCCAGAGAAATCAACCAATGAAAACAACACAACAGATGACTGGGGGCTCATTATGGACATCTGTGATAAGATTGGAACGACGCCCAATGGGTAAGCTGGAAAAAGGCATTTTTCTTTTAAATGATAGGAGCTTATTAGCATTTGTGCAGTACTGTATATTAAAAAATAGCTCCTTTATTTAAGTACAGGACAATTGTATGAGAATTTGCCTTTAAAAATAATATTGTCAGGATTTGCACAGGAGCATCTCTAGTGTTAGGAGGTGTAGTTTGTTGTTTAGTCATTATTGTATTAGCACTTTTTTTCCTCTTGTGTTTCAGACCAAAGGACAGCTTGAGATCCATTATGAAGAGAGTCAACCACAAAGTGCCCCATGTTGCCATGCAGGCCCTAAATGTAAGTTTGTTTCTCTGCTTTTATGCCACCAAATGAACACACTGATTCTTTGAAAACAACTATAAACTAAATTATTACTATTAATTATCCACTTGATATTATTCAGGTATTTCCTGGGTATAAATCATATACTGGGAGACTGGTACGACTAAGTCAATTTGTTTATCTCAAAATTCTTCGCAAAGAAGCCATTACAAATTAAATGTCACTTTCGCCGGCCCAAAACTGAGCTTCCTGTGTTTGTGTACAAACAGTGTTGCCAAAATTAGAAATAACTAAAAGGCAGCTCCATGTTTATCCCAAAAATGTTCTGTCTGTCAGCAGCAGATGTTGAAAATAACCACTTCAAATCCAAAGTTTACAAAATTCTCTCAACAACAGATAAAAAAAGAAACATACAGTTCAATACATTTAGGGAAGGTCAAAGTCTTCTGTCTTAATTTAAGTGTGAGAACTAGTTTTCACCCATGCAATTTACCTGCATTATAGCCTAAATTGATCTAATCTTCTCATTGTTAAAGCCAGACAGGAAAGTGGGAGATTTCATTATGGGATGATGAGAAATATGAGAGCTGAGTTTCTCTGTCTCTGTCTGAGTCATCATGAGCAAAAAATGTATCACATGGCCTGTCTATATTTAGATCAGTGTTCACTCATTCAGACGATTAAAGCCTCCCTCAAATTTATAATTACCAAAACTTTGCCTGCTATTTATATGTAATTTGATATTTCTGTATTGTGGGTGGTTGAAAAAGAATCCTCTTCTAAAGAATTCCTCCTTTTTTTCCTCTGTTGTACAACATATACAAACTGGTAATGGTAAATGGACCTGCACTTATGTAGCGATTTGCGACCACTCAGAGCACTTTACACTACAGACTGCGCTCATTTACCCTTTCACACACACATTCATACTGGTGGCAGAGGCTACCCTAAACAGTGCCACCTGCCACCATTGGGAATTCATTCACACACCGATAAATGCAGCATCAGAAGTCATTTGCGGTTCAGTACCTTGCTTCAAGGATACTTCGACATATAGGCTGCCATGGTCAGGGATCGAACCACCGACCCTCCTATCAGTGGGCAACCACTCTACCAACTGAGCCACAGCCGCCCCTGTTTAATCTCATTCATACAATTTCAACTTCTCTTGCAGTTGTTGGGTGCTTGTGTGTCAAACTGCGGCAAAATCTTCCACTTGGAAATCTGCTCAAGGGAGTTTGCCAGTGAAGTACGGAGTGTGCTGAGTAGGGTATGTAAACTATTTTTTTCTGTATTTGTCTGTCAGCTCTTTGTACACAGTTGACCAGTCCGTCTACTCCATCACACAAGAAGGCTGAACTGAAATGTCACAAACAGAATCATAACTATGTTCTTACAACCATCTCATCTTAAACTGTGTTAGAGCTGCTAGAATCTCCTTCTAGCATTAAAAAAACACAGAAATGGGCATCACAGCTATTTGTTTGCATGTCCCCTGAAGGCTCACCCTAAGGTGTGTGAAAAGCTGAAGGCTCTGATGGTGGAGTGGGCAGACGACTTCCAGAAGGATCCTCAACTCAGCCTGATTAGCGCCACCATCAAGTCTCTGAAAGAGGAAGGTATTAGCTTTCCTTCGGCATCATCACAGGTATGTTTAATTCATACAGATTGCGGGGATTTTGAGAATGTACACAAAGCAATTGCTACCTTAAAATGCATAATTTAGTCCCACAGATTAACATAAATGACAAAAGTACAACACTTACGAGACAATATTATAACAGTTGTTTCGGGCGGGGGTCAGCAATTATCAAGTTGCTCCTAAATATAAGCAAGTTTTAAGTTTTATTTTGAATCATTATAAAACAACAGCCTGTCTCATAATAATGAAACCCCTCTCCTAATAATGGTAGGATTCCATTTATTTTTTTGTCGTTACAAAAATAAAAAAAAATGCACCTAAGGCAGTTACTGATCTAAAATATTAGCTAATGCTGAAATGAATTTCCTTGCTATAGAGTTTGTTTAGTAGAAGGGAGACGGAACACACATTAAGATAAAGATATTTCCTTACTACTCTGAATTAGTTTATTTTCAACTTCTGCATTTAACCAATCTTTTACACCCCAGTGACCACACACACCATGCTTGGAGCAGTGGGCAAGACATTTCTGCGCCTGGGGAGCAGTGGGGTGTTATGTGCTTGCTCAATGGCACCTCTGCCAGTGACATGTCAGCCCTGGGATTCGAACCAGTGACCCTTTGGCCCAATTCTTTAACCTCTAGACCACGGACTGCCTGTACGATCTACTGCTCTACTTATATCACACATATTGATATGAATAGAGCAGATCAGGCAGGGTCTGTTCATTAGACCTTTTAGAGGTCCAGCCATTTATGTGGGCTGTCCTGACTGTAAACCTTCATTATTTAGCATTCTTTAGTCCATCCTCTCTGCGAATAAAGAACATTTATTCTGCCACCAGGATACCCAGCAGCCTCTTATTTTTACAAAAAGGAACTATAATTTGGTCGGTTGCCAAAGTGCCTTTTGGGAAGGAATTCCTTTCAGTCCCAGCTAGATTTAGCAGCATTTTGTTATTTCCGGTTGCATCTTAACACTTTGTCATGTGTTGGAAACTGCGTGTTTTAACTGGAGTATCATTCAACAGATGTAATATGTTAGCAGGGCTCTTTCACACTCCTGTTTAGTTGTTTTTCCCCTAAGTACAGTTCCAGCTCGTAGACCACAAAATAAAATAAGCATGTGTGGATGCTTCTTGTCTAGCCTGCGGCTGTTGTTATGGCTTCACTGCAGACCAGTGTGTTGCCAGTGTGAAAGTTACAGCTGGGTGGAGCTTGACTGTCTGTGTTTATATGGTATGTGCTTCCAGTGGTATTTCGTCTTCACAGATATCCCATAATTCTGTGGATATGTGTGTGTAGCTCCTAAGGTCAGGATTGTGGACAGAGCCGCTGTCTGGCTTCTGCTTTGTTTGAAGTGTGTGCGTGTCTGTTTTATTTTGTAACAACCATATATGTGTCAAGGGCTGAGATGGACTTTGCTCTCAGGTTATTGTAAAGCAGCTGATCCGCAAATGTGTCACCTGTGTGTTAAGTGAGTGCTTTGCTTGTTTAGATGTTGAATGATCTATTTTCATATCTAATTAAAATGAAAGAAGTCTGTCTGCTTGTATGTCTTGCATATAGGTAAGATTAAACCTCCCTAACTGGGCCAATCACACTGAACACTTATCTCTGTAAAGGTAGAGTTTATGGCTGCGCTGCCTAACTGACTAATTGTATAAATTTGCATATTTTTACAGTATAAACAGACCGCTCAGAACATGTATTAATAAACGTTGTTGAGGTTTCTGGAAGGAATGATCCGAAATCCCTTGGATTTAATTTGCTTCACTTTGTCGCCCCTGGCTGTGCTCCATTTTGCAATTTGCTCTGGTGGTGTGTTCTAGTTGGGGCTGGTAACCTGCTTTAATAGAGAGCAGGTGGCACATTAGGCGGCAGGTATGACATTTAATCTCCATCAGCTGATGAGCAAACAGCAGCAGGTAGTGTGACTCAAGCTGTGGCTCCACTTCTCTGTGTTTACCTTTCGCTATCATTCACGCTGAACTTTAATGTCACTTTTAGACAGCATGCAGGTATATTTTTCTGCTTTCAGCTACACTATATTAGGACATGTAAAACGAGTTTTTGGAATCTGTGTTGTTTACCTCTCTGTTGGTTGTTGTTTTGTTGCTACAAAGTTAAAGGATGGCACATACAGTTTTGTGTGCCAGTTTTAGATAATAAAAAACCCCCAATCCCCTCATTAGGTGTCTGTTCTGTAGTGCGTTTATTATTTCAAGCTTCTCAAAGGCTTTCTTCCTGGATGAGTAGTTCAAACAGTTTACACACAGTTATCTTTATGGAAAGGGAAACCGCCATCTGTCTCATACCCCAATGATAAACAAGAAAAAGAAACTTTGTTTTTATTAAATCTTACATCTTTTGTTCCAGTATCCAGTTATTCTATGAACATTTTCAACCATATTGGAACTCTTTTGTTCTCTTACTTATTTTTCAGCTACAGTGCCATAAACATCTGATCTAACATTGATTTCTGTGCCAAATTAATAAATTATATAAAATAATTAATAACATTTTTTGGGAAATCTAAGGAAATGACAACTTATATATGGAAAAAGACATTGGACATCTATAATCCTTTATGTTCCCCCACTATGAATGTTTGAGTTGTTGTTTAAGACAAATGACAAATAAAGTGGACCAAACAGGTCAACTGGAAACATCCAGTTGACCTGTTTGGTCCAGTTTGACCTCATTGCCGTGTCAGAGCGCAGCCTGAGGTCTCCTTAGATTGAAGATAATGAGACAGCTGTGTGGAGGATTTCTGTCCCAAGGCTCTGAATGTCTCTGACTAACATGTAATACCCAACATGACCTGCAGGTGGCATTAAAGTCAATGGAAATCTGTTTTTACTTCTAGTCTCTAGTGCTACACAACTCTGCTGTATGTATACACACACACAGACGTGACCTTATCTTTCTGTATTGACCACAGGGGTCCGCCACAAAGGTCAGCACACCTGCTGTGAGCCAAGCATCGGATGATGACAACTTAGCTAAAGGTAAAGTGAGGTGCCATCATTTAGTTGTAAAAACGCGTCATTAGTTATCATTGGTGCACTTCATCTGTTCTATGCATCTTTTTTATACAACAGAGGTATATTTTGCAACTGCTGAACATGTTTTTAAGGCTAAATGTGTTCTACCAATATTCTTAGAAAAATATTTTTTTTCTTTTACAACAGTGTAAATTGAGTTTTGACTAGATTTGATATTCCCACGCATCAGAAGTTTGTTTTGTTGAAGGATTTATTGATTATTTTCAACACACATTTAAGCAGTCTTTTCATAGCCGTTTCTTTTCTGAAAATTAACAAAACTGTCCACTTTGTCCACTCCAAACCTCCATCTCTCCCAGCCATCGAGCTGTCTTTGCAGGAGCAGAAGCAGCAGGCAGAGACACGACCCCTGACCGTGACCTCTGACCCCCCGACCTATACCAACGGCAGCGGGGGGCAGGAGGCCCGGAAGGTGCGTGCACTCTACGACTTTGAAGCGGCTGAAGACAATGAGCTGACCTTCAAAACAGGAGAACTTATTCTGGTTCTGGATGACAGGTAATATTTCATTAATCAGCTCTGCTTTAGTGTCAAAATGCCAGGATTCGTGTTACTGACTGTATTATTGAAGACTTCCTAATCTTCCTAATTCTCAGAGTAGAGTAGAGTAGGAAATACAAAGAAGTGTCAGGTTTTTTTTGTATTTTTTCGACTACAGGCACTACAATACAACACCCGTGCAATAAGTTCTTTATAACCTTTATGATGCAGATTTTTCAATATAGGATATATGTGCACATGTATTAACATTAATATCTGTTTACAAGGAGCATAAATGTGTATATATGTGTGGTTTTAGATTGATTTCACCTGTGAAGTGTGAAAAGTTTTCCACACATAAAGAAAACCACTGTTAAATATATATGTTTTTCTTTTGTTTGCTTACAAGAGCCTCATCGTTTTATCCAACCTTCCTGATTAACATCCTACATTTTCTCCAAATCATGTAGATTTGTTTAAATCTTTATAGCGGGACAAAGTCTGTTCCAGACATATATGAAGGAAGACACCTGAAGACTCAGACTTTAACAGCTGATGTTTGCAGATAGCCCAACATTTCTATATTGTGATGGCTTGTCGAAACTCAGCCAGACACACAGTATGGCTCACTCTTAGAAGCTCAAGCATTGATGTTTTCCTGGTTTCATGATTTTATTTATAGCGATCCAAACTGGTGGAAAGGAGAGAATCACAGAGGAATGGGACTTTTTCCTTCCAACTTTGTCACCACCAATCTGAGCGCTGAGCCAGAGACAGGTTTGTCTTTATATTATTCTAAAACTAAACATTGTAGCTGCTTCTGCAGCACACTGGCCTACAGTTCAGCTATTCCATTTGAGCAAAAAATCTAATTGAACTTCACCTTTTCCTCCATAGTGGCGTTTGTTGAAAAGGCAAACAGCCCTGAAGAGCCGAGTGTGGAAGCCAAAGTTGAGCCTGAGCCTGTTTTCATTGATGAGGTACTGCATTGCTTTCCTCACTGCACATACATTTACCAACTCTAATAACTTGTCAATCAAACTGCCAACACAGAGCTGCTCTCTTCTTTCTGCAGGGGAAGATGGACAGAACACTGGCACTGCTGCAGAATGCAGATCCGGCAGATCCGGCTCCTGACTCTACAGACCTGCTCCAGCTGGAGGGTATAAAACCTTAATGCTGGTGTAAATCTGCTGCAGACAGTCTGAGCTGCAATGTTGTATTCTGACTCTATTTCTGTTTCCCTCCAAACTGTAAATATCTGAGCAGGTGCATGTGAACAGATGAATCCGATGATTGATGAAAAGCTGCAGGAGATTGACAGGTAATGTTAACTATGGTTTATCCGAATTATTATTACTGATTTATTAAATTCCCAGCTGGATGTTTGAGATTATATAGCATCCATTTCAGTTCCTATTTAAGATGTTTGTGCGTTAGCTGTCAAGGCTGTAAAAGGCAGTCTGTTCATATAGATGAAAATATCCTCGTCCAATAAACGTCTCTCTGTTTTGCAGGAAACACTCAGAGCTGTCAGAGCTGAATGTGAAAGTTTTGGAGGCCCTGGAACTTTACAACAAGCTCATGAACGAGGCTCCTTTCTACTCAGCCTATTCCAAGATGCAGGCGCAGTATCCACCAGCCAACTCAGCTGTAGCCATGCAGGTCAGAATAAAGCACTGAAGTTGTCCTCTGTTCTGCCCACAATGTCACTTTAATGAGGATTATCTGGTGTGCTGATATGATATGATATTGATGATATTTGATATTTAAATATTTTATTAATCTAGAGTCTCAAATTACTGGGACAGCACATATTAATAGAAATTTCTATAAATCTGCCAGTGAAGCCATCATAGCTCATTTCCAACTGCAGTCCCTCGGTATGAATCAAATACACATGAAATACGTTAAAACAGAGATTGTAGTACTGTACATATAGCACATCCCATCATTCTTATCGCTGCTGCCCCGGTTTAAGTCCAGACCCAGGGCTCTTTGCTGCATATCTTTTCCACTCTCTCTCCTCCCCTTCCCTCTCTGGTTCTGTCACCATCAAAATAAAGCATAAAAATTCCCCCAAAAAACAAGGACGACAATAAATGCATTGTAAAACACAAAGCAGGCTTCGCGCTATTTGAATAAATCACAGTGTGTGGTCATTGTCTTTCAAGCATGAGCCTGTCGGTAGCAGAAGCCTGTCTGAATCAATCAGTCGTTCAATTAATCAATAACAAACCAGCAGCACAGAACCTAACGAAGAGGACACAACACAAAATACAAAATAGCAGGAGTATCAAGCTCTTCCTGCTTTATAATTCTGCGTTTTTAGACAGAATTACCAGTTCATGTATTTATACCGTGATAGAGATGACAGGTTTTATGACATAAGGAAAATATTGCAATTTGGATTTTAAGAATTCCCAAAGAGAAACAGCGCTCAAAGTGGTGTTTCTAAGTTAACTAAACCACAGAAAGTGAAGCTAATTTCACATCTTGTCTCCCTTAATATGAGGGTTTTTGGCTGACACATAAATGGCATTAATTTGTCTTGAAAATGAATGCATCGGATTTAGGTATGCTCTTAACAGCTTCACGTCAAGAAACTGAATGTACTTGTTAGTGTGCTGTAGTCATCTTTCCTCTGTCTTGTCGTGATGCGTGCTGAGTCAATAAAATGCCTAGTCATGCATAATTTAAAGGATGAGCTCGGTCAGAGGTCGGTTTACAGTTCACAACACTGCATCAGGAGATTTATTGTTTAAACACACCTCATCTTTCACACAAACTGTATGTTAACTGCCAGTGTGCCCACCCACGAGTACCCTGCATAATTGAACATCAACGCTGAGTAGACTGTCACTGTTGTCTATTGATTCTATTGATGTGTTTTTTTCCATTTCGTGGAGACGATGGAGGACTAATGCAGAGGGAAATAACTCAAAGCAGTCTCGTTATTATATGATGCTATCAGTCACCATTTTTTATTCACATCCTACACTTGTGTGTTATATTTGGCAAGCAAAGCAGTTGATTTTTGTGCTTCTTATTCTCGTCCTGATAGCTTGACATTCAGTCAGCCGTTTTCTCCTCCCCGGAGAGTCCGAGGCTGCCTGGCTTTTCTTGGCAGAAGCTGTTTTCTCTGTCATGATTGATGTCACTGTCTCTCCTTAGAGATTTAGAAAAATGTCCACTTCACTGGACAGGCCCACACTGGAGTGCTGCTCTATTTTTTTCTTCTTATTTGTTTCATTTTTCCCCCCCTCATCTTTTTTTACTGCAGAGTACTGTAAAATTCCTAACCAGGTTGTTGTTGTTGCACCTGCAGTGACAAGGATTTTGTTTTACATAAGCACTTAAAATTGGACAAGTACAAACCTGATACTATTCAGAGCAACACTACCTGGCTTACTGTGAGAGTGTTGGGTGTTTTTATATCTCACATTCTGAGTCTAACTCCCATTAGCCAGACATTTTCTGGAGGCCAGACATTCAGTGATGCACTTCTCTTTTATTAGTGTTGCAAGGGTCAACTGGGACGGATGATATTAACTTGCTGAGGAAATGGAAATAACCTCTCCAGCTCTCTTGGCTCAGAATATCGCATCTGATAGTGTTAAATAGGTTTGTGGGCTTTGAGCTTTTCCAAAAGTTTAGACAAATTTAGAATTTTTTTTGTTTCTTTGAACTTATTTTATATGTTTGTCATTTTTAATTAAAAAGAAAAATTAAACACTTGCGGAATAAACAAATTCACTTTCCTGTCAAGAGATGGATGAGAAGATTTATACAAAAGTCATGCCTGTAGGCTAAATATGAAAGTACACCCAACAACCTTTAGCTTAACTTCATCAAGACTGGAAATGGGTAAACTAGTCTGGCTCTACCCAAAGGTAACAGAAAGCCCCCAGCAGCACTACAGTGTTGACAAAAAGTAGCCCATTCAGAGCATTTCCTCAAAAAACTCTGAAGTGACTTTTATTACTGGAGCACTGAGTGGACTGATATTAAACTGGTGTGATAGTGATGGCACACTCTTTCTACATCTTTTTATTGAAGAATTGTGACCTCAATCTTGCTCTCAGCTCTTATAAAAGCTGACCTGCTCCTCTCTCCTCTGGTCTGCACAGGGCTACCTCGGGCCAGCCGGCGCTCCCTACCTGCCTCCAGTGATACCACAGGGTCCTCCTGCTCAGCCCTACACAATGCCCAGCGACCAGCCCGGACCACTGCACTCACTGCCCCCCAACGTCTCCGCCCCACCCAACAGCCAGCCTGTGCAGCCTCCCTATATGAGGTAAGAAAACAGCCACGCCACTGTAAACAGGACCTGTCAGGCTGTCGGAGTAGAAACTCTGCAGGGACACTCCAAATGCAAATAATGACACAGGTCATGTCATGTGACTAATGAAGGCAACTCAGCGCCTCAAATCTTGGCATTAACAAGGTTTTAATTTTGAAGATTGAGTACTTGACGGCATAGGTAGAGTTATTATATAACATTTTTCATATGTTGAAAGCAGCCTGGTACATTTAACGGCAGCTATGAAAAAAACCCCATTAGTTTTAGTTTTCCATTACTCCGTCAGAAAACACTAGGGAAGATTAAAACAATTTAGATATATTTGGGGAGCCTAAAACATTCAATTCATGATTAATGGCTCAACTTTCCCCAGAAAAGAAAAGAAACACAACAAAAAATAGCTCAGAAGAAGCAAGATGGGCAAAAAAGATAGAAATAGCTGATTGACAGAGAAATCAACAAAATTAAAGATGATTTACTTGAAGTAAACATTAAACAGAACACAATGTGGGCTTTGGCAGTTTATAAGACTGGCTGATTGAAAAGAAAATGTCCAAAGACTTGCAAGTTAGTGTTAGAGAAAACCTCAAGCTGGTGCTGCAGTCATTTTAGGCACCTGTTCAAATTGTTTAAGCTGAAGCCAAATTTGCTAAAAAATGTCTTTTTAGTAATCAGACATGTAATTTGTGGGATTCTGTACAATGTCCTTCAGGGTGAAAACCCCTACTTAGCTGCCGGTCTGTATTAACATACAAGATAACAAGATATTATGATGTCTTCACAAGAGGCTTTCACTAACAGACTTTAGGTTGATTGTGTTATATGGAATGTACTGTTTTTAACCTTCTGCTATGGTTTTAATGTACTAGTACACAAGAGGTGTAAAAAGAAGGCAAAAGAGGATTTGCTACATGCAAATAAGAGGCAGTATTTTTTTTTTATGTTGTGACTCTGTTTCTATTTCCTGTCTGTACTCATTGTCACATCTGCATTTTCCTCGCAGCACCGGTATGAATGCTCAGTACATGAACCAAGCTGGAGTTCCTTACCCTCACCAGGCGGGCATGGCAATGGACATGTCGACCTATCACAACTCCAACATGCCTCCTGTTTCCTATCCTGTGGCTGCTCCCCCTCACCAGGCTCCTCAGCAGCAGCAGGCAGTGTATTATCAGCAGCCTCTGTTGTAAAAGTCAGACTGACCGCAGGCCTGAGGGGAATACACACTTCAGATATTTCACTGTCCGTGCGTGTGCGTGCGTGTGTGTGTGTGCGTGCACATGTGAGTGTGTTTGTGTGTGTGTGCGTGCGTGCCAGCGTGTGTGTGTGCCAGCCAAATGAACACACCTTGCGGAAGCTGAAATAACTGAGGTGTGTATGTAACGCAGGTCTGTTGTTCATCTGAGTCAGGACTCTCTGTGTGCATGTCCTCCGCTACTGTATGTGAGGCTAACATGGCTTCAGAAGAAGTTTTCTCATGTCCTTCACTGCTTTTTCCTGGCTGGCAGTGAATGCGGCGCTGGGCTTCACACACAACACAGAAGAAGAGTTGGGTTTGCCCACCCATACTGGACCATATAAAGAGAGTCATTGCCTAATTCTGAAAAAGAAATGAGCATTTTACAAATCATAGTTCAACACAATGCTACGCCCCAAACTTTGCTATTTCTGATTTTACCCCCTTCAAAGAATTCACACAACATGAGGGTCAGGCCATGCCCACATTAATGTAGATAAATGAGGAAAATGCTTCTTTTTCTACCATGTCTGTACCGCTAATGTAGCAAAAGCAATCCCGTCACTGGATATGTTCAGCCACAGCACTGTGGTGCATTAACAGCAGCCCAAAAGAACAATGTAATTACATACGAAAGTCAGAGTGGCATAGACTAAAACAGCACCTCTGCAAGTGAAATGTGAGCCTCGACGGAAGCCTTTGCATGGCCGGCTCAGAGATGCATTAATGGAAACTGGAGCCTGTCAGATGCTTGTGAGAGATATGACTTAAATACAATATGTATGCTTAAATCATGCCTGCAAACTGATAAAAAATACAACTTTTCCAAAATGGTCCCCAGAGTAAAAATGAATCAAAATAAGATGGTTTTGTGATGAAGCTTGGACATAAAATCTGAGCTGTCATGCATAATATACATTGTAATAGTGTGCTAACTAATGTGGATTGAACCCCATCTGACACCTAAATTGCATCTTCAAATGTACCTGCATTGAGGTTGTCAAAAGTATCAATCCTTTGATACTTTTTAATACCTTGTGTTATGATATCCACATCCGCTAGTATTGAATGTATCAAAAAAGAAGAAAAAAAAACATCTGCAATCAGTTTGCTGCACAGATGAACAACAACAGGGAAGAAAATGAACTGTCTCTTGTATGTGTTCAGTGATGTTTTCTGTACTAGCGAGTGTGCAGGTAAAAGACAAAATCCTTTTTTTGCTTTGTCATGGCCTTGAAAGAGTTGTTGTTTTTTTGTTTGTTTTTTAACTTGTATAGTTTGTAACAAAGTTTAAAATTCTGCTATCGTGACAACTTTAATCTACATTAATGTGAACATGGCCTAAATGTTTTTTTTTCTTTTCTTTTTTTTTTAATCATCTAGTTTTTAAGTTGGTAGGTGAATTCATCTGAAGGCAGGTACAGGTTATTATGACCATCTCTTTGTCCTGTAGTGCAGTGTGCAGGTGCTCACTTCAGGACAAAGTGTGTCCTTATTTAAAAGGAAGGAGCTCCATTGTTTCCATCGTCACCAGCATCCATCATGTTCACTGATCTGTTTCAAACACAAGTACAACTTATATTTTCAAATATCAAATATGTATGTTAACAGTTGTTTTTGTGTAAATGGTTAAAAAAAAACACATTACTTTCCCTTAAACTCACTGCCTTGTAATGCATTCTGTAGTTGCATTTGAGATATTTAAGATGACATTTTTGTGCGTGTGTGTGTATGTGTGCACATATTTGTTTTTTACATGTTTGTATGTGTTTGAGGGCTTACCCATAATAGGTTCTTCATTGTAAAATGTTCACACAGATAATCAGATTTTTAGTGTGAAATGAGAAATCGTTAGTTGGATCTCTTTGTGTGTTTATTAATCTGATGAAAATGCTGCATCTGTTCATGATTATCACATCAGTACCTTCCTGCCTCTCATCTTCATGTGTGGGGTCTCTTCCATGTCCTGTCAATGTTTTATGCAAATGCACGATTCTGAGAATTTTCATGTCTATATACTTCAATTTCAAACTTGTCAATGATGTTGCCTGTTCTTTGATTTATATATATTGAGACATTATACATGTATAATTTACATGGCTGGAGAATGTGTAATTATTATTCTTACTCTGCGTCTGCTTTTGCTTTCATTTCCCAGACAAAATGTAAATGGTAATTTTTTTTCAAAAGGTTCAGAAACTATTAGTTGCTGTTAATATGAAGAAAGTCAAGTGAGAGATCATGTTTTGAACCTTCTGTTGGTTTTTATTCAGTTTCGGGGTTAAAATTAATGAGCATCTTTCATAGAATCTACAGTAGCTCCGTAGCCAGAACTGTCTATATTTCCTTTACACGCCTCATATTAAAGGCATTGTATATTAGATGTAAAATATCTGGTTTTGTTGGTGATATTGCACCTTAGCTTTGTAAACATTTATTTACCACTGGATGCCTTGTTTTTCTGTAGAAATCAAAGAATGACATGGACACAACTTTGGCGAGTAACTTCAGTCTCAGAATCCGCTGGATATGTACAATTCTGTATATTTAAAATATTCCAGGAAAAGTTCCTTTATCCAGAATTTTAAATCTGCTTTTTTAACAGAGCAAACTTATAATATTCTTTGAAATAAAAAGAAATTTACCTGTGTTAAGGCTGGTCTCTTTTTTTCAACCCACATTTCCCTTTGGGTGCCCTACAAGTAATCACATTTATACAATTAAAGAAGAAGATGATTAAAATAGCAACTGTGCAACTAATTAGACTCTCCTATTCCCTGCACACTACGACAGCTGCACGTGATGAACACGCTAATAATATGATCATTACTCAGAAGGTATGATTTATTAATTTAACTTGGCCTTTTTATATTTTTTGCTCTTTCCTTTAAAAAAGCTGCGCTGGGGATCCTTTAAATGCCAGTGGTATTCTGGTGGCTAAGTGCAGGTAAAAACTTCAATGAAATGTTCAAGGCCAGACACAGCAGGCTGTTCTCCAGGATGCCACCAGGATAAGTGAGATTTTCTGAAAACAGCACAGCTGGTAGTGCTGTCTGGTGAGGATGACTGAGGATATTCAATCAGCTGTTGTTTGTCCTAGTTCATTTGCTGGGATAAAACTGGCCTGGTTTAATTTTTTAGGTGAAGAACGTAACAGTAAATCAGTCGAAAGTGATTGTATTGGGCTAAAATTAAACAAAGTACTAATATGATTTTTTTTATATATATATCAGGGCAGCAATACATTTTTTATGAGGTTTGTTTTGCTCTTTGTACAATGAAAAGAATGAATATGTCTGAACTCTTGAGCAAAATGCCAGGTCATTCTGGCATAGTGAGTGTTTACGCTGCCTTCAAATGCTCCTTGTAAAATCCAGTTTCTACATATGCAACACCAGAATCAGAATCAGCTTTATTGTCCTTCATTCAAAACATTACTAAAAGTGCAGTATTATCAGCAGAGTGTACTTAAAGTAAAAAGTAAAAGTGTTTATTGTGAAACAAATTGTTCCCCATCAGTGTGTACTATTATATCTGATGTTTTTGCATTATTCACTGCTGTTGACTTGAACTCCTTTATATACTGTTTGGCAGTTTAATCTACAGCAATATTTCATATTCTATGAGAACATCTTATAGAACATCTTACCTAAAAAGTCAACTTTTCATGCGTTAAAAAAACGAATGGGCATATAAAGAGAACTGGTTGAGAATTTTTTTTATGAGACATTGAATTCAGTATGAGTTATATTTACAATATACAATAAAGTTTATCAGGTTGATCACTAAATATTTTGTCAGTATTCAATAGTGAGTAGTAGTTTAATATTAAGGATGATAAAGGATTTAGCAAATGATCACACAACTTTTTTTGAGCATTGTATGTCTTTCAAAATATTGGTGCAAATTTCGTCCTCAATCACAGTTTTTAGGATCATTCTGAGATTTTTTCCATATTTCCCTCACTGCCTTTCACCACATCAGCATAAAGTTTATAATCAGTTAAAGTGGCTCAGGTTATAACAATAAAACTGATGGGTTTAACAGCACTATCCTGCACTCTTGTATCAGGAGAACTTGATCTTTCTCACTGCTCCGCCCTTCATCTGACTCACCGGACACAAACCAGAAAACAGGCGATAAGATTTACCTGCAAAGCAAAATCACTTCTATGACTCAAATAGGACATTCACAGGAGGGAACACTGGGAATACTGGGATACTAACACTTTACCAAGCCGCTGAATCAACAAACTGAACAAGTGTTTACCAAGAACAGAGACTCAAAGTAAAGTTAGTTTCAGAGGACAGGGAGCAGCTGAGCTGTGTGCCTGCTGTGTTTTCACTCAGAGACTAATGGCGTCCAGATTAGAGGAAGAACTCTGCTGTCCGTCAGGCAGTCTGGCGGTCTGTCAGGACGTCTTTAAAGATCCTGTCACTCTGTTGTGTTACCACAGCTTCTGTGAGGACTGTCTGCAGAGCTGGTGGAAGGACAAAGAAACCAAAGAGTGTCCAGTTTGTAAGAGAAGATCTTCAAAGGAATTTCCCTTTAACTTTCCTTTAAAGAACCTGTGCAAGGCTTTTTTACAGGAGAGAGATCAGAGAGCTTCAGAGCCTCTCTGTAGTCTGCACTCTGAGAAACTCAAACTCTTCTGTCTGGACCATCAGCAGCTAGTGTGTGTCGTCTGCAGAGACTTAGAAAAACACTCCAAGCACAGATTCAGACCCATCAACGAAGCTGCACAACAACACAGGAAAGAACTTCAGGAAACTCTGGAGCCTTTAAAGGAGAAGTTAAAGGGTTTTAAAGAAGTTAAAGTGAAGTTTGATAAAACAGCCGAACACATTCAGGTCCAGGCCCGACTCACAGAGATGCATATTAAGGAGCAGTTTAAGAAGCTTCACCAGTTTCTAAAAGAGAAAGAGGAGGCGAGGAGGGCTGCACTGAGGGAGGAAGAGGATCAGAAGAGTCAGATGATGAAGGAGATAATGGAGGCTCTGAGCAGAGAGAGCATTTGTTTCAGACACAGTCACAGCCACAGAGGATGAGCTGAGAGCTGAACACGTCTCATTCCCATCACACTATGTTGTAATGTAAGTAACTAATTTTGTTTTGTTTTTATTCTGTAGTTAAGAGCAATGCTTAAATGTGTCAAAGTGGTCACTGAGGCAGATTCCCAACTGCATCAGTAAGGCCAGCCCCATGCGGTCACATAGGTGGAGTTTGCCGGATGCAAACAGCTCACTCATGAAACATAATTGCATTCTCCCAAGATGATAAGTTTTTAAAGTGGTTAGCATGCCTGGTCGAAAAAATGTCTCTTGATGTTGTATTCCTTGAACACTGCGATACAACAGATGTGACGAAATATTTTGATGAAAACACAACATTAGGGGTCAACTTTTCTCCTTTTTAAAGCATTTATCCTGATTTACTGCCATCATAACTAACCGTTGACATCTGTTACATCAATCTGAATGTAGACAGCGCCCTCTGTTGGAATCAAGTTAGCAGCAGACTACAGGCTCATTTGAGTCATTTGCCTCGTGATTAATGTTGCCTTTTATTGCTTTTTCGGAGGGGTGGTTTTGTTTTCTCTTGAGTACGTTGCAGGCTGGACTGAGATAGTCTGAGGGGCCGTAATTTGCCCATGTGTGATATAAAAAAAATAAAATCAAAAAATATTTTGATTACTCTAGTCTATTCTTTCTTGAGAATAAAACCATTTTTGCTGCTGACCGCATTGAAGTCAATTTGACAGCTAACGTTATAGCCTATGAAATATATAGTTAGGTTGTAGGTGGATACTTGGCGTGACAGAGTTATTGCACAGGGATTGTTCCATGAAACTGGGTGAAATCTGACTTGACAACTAACATTACAATACCACCTATAAGTGCAAGAGCCACTCACAGCCAGTTTCCAGCTTTGTGCGTAATTTTACGCACACGGACATACAGTAGGCAGTGTTTATCTCATTGTTGCATCCAGGTGCATCATATACACATTAGGTAGATTTATGCTGCCTGCAGACACCGTGATCATGTCACGTGAATATAAAGTAGCCATGTGGATCAGGCAATCTCTTTACAATTTGATTCCATCAGACCTTATAAATACACTGTTTAACCCAAATCGGCACCTATGCACAGTCCCATTATGTTTTAAAGACATTTGTAGTTAATTAATAAGGTAAAACATTTTGTTTATGCTGCATTTTGCTGAACTTTCACTTCCCTTTGTCTCTTGTGTCAGGCACTTCCCTCAAAACAGCATGATTAAGCCTCAAAACCTAAGTTTATCTAATTCATTATCACAACAAAACGATCTTTGTTATATCAAGATAACGAGATAATAAGTTCTTATCAAGAGATAACAGTGCATATATTTTTTAAATTCATGACCGTTCTCAGCTTCTGTACATTAGAATAAACAAAGTAGTACAAAATATAATAAAAAGCTGCAATTTAGGCAAACTGTAAGCTAAAAACAGCCGCATAAATAGGACATTAGAAAAATATATAAAAAAGATATAAATTGTAGAAACCATTTGTACAAAAATGATATTTAAAGGTAAGGCGTTGTGCAAACTTTCTAGGAGTACGCAAACGTAAGAGAGGAATGTGCAAGTTCACAGCATTAACATTTACAATGTGCAAGTCAGATAAGGTCAGGTGGCTGTGCATTACGGTAAAACGGCTTAAATCGTCAAAAAGTGACTCTCAGACGTTTAAACCCAGTAGATGAGTACAGGTAAAGAAGGTAAACCAATTTAAGTTGGATTTTTGTGACCAGAAAATCGATGTGTTTCAACCATTTCTTTCAAAAATGACCTAATGACCTACCTTTTTGTATTTCGTCACCCTGTTAAAATAATTGCCTAACTAATTTTTTCAAGTTTTACAGGAAACAAAAAAAACTTCACCAAAAGTGTAACATATGACATTTATTGATCATTTCACTCAGAAAGGATGTAACAATGGATGGCTATTGACATAGTAATAACACTGTGTGTAAATTATGTAACTTAAGAGAAATAAATGACTTAAGCAAGTTTTTGAACATGCCTTTGTGACTTAAGCAAGATATGGTAACACTTTATTTTGAAGGTGTCTACAGAAGAGTCACACAAGCCTGTCAGAAACATGACATGACAAGTATCATGAGCATTAATGTTACTTCAAAGTGTCATTAATGTTCATGACACATCCCATGTCATGTTTATGACAGGCTCATGTCACTCTTATGTAGACACCTTAGAGTAAAGTGTTACCAATATTAGTCTCAACAATAAAACACTGATAAACTAAACTGATAACTAAACAATCTCCCTCTAGCTCTTCTTTGCTGGCTTCTTATCTGATGCCTATGAATGTGGCAAATTGTCAAAAAAGTGATGATCTTAAAGGGGTAAAATCACATGATCTGATCAACTGAGGATGTAGGCGATTTTACCAAAGGTGGCCGGCAATTTTGACAAAAAATGACTTAGGCGATGATTTAACAGTGTGACGATTTGTTGGCCGTTGATTGAAGTTGCAACGCCACAAATTCAGAATTTGCTCGTTGTCCTTGAACGCAGCACCAGTGAAGCCCAGTGTGATGGGAGTGAAGGGGGAGGGTTAGTATCTGTGGTCGCACTGATACACGGGCTTCATCTGTGCAGACCTGCTGCAGAGTGGGACACATCTTTATCTCCTCTCTCTTTTTCTTCTGTTGTCGTGAAACGGAACCGGAGCCAAGCTGGAGCCGGCGGTCCACTGTCCGCCACCGGAGCAGCAGCAGTTCCAGTGGAGCGGCACGGAGAGGCAGCCTCCGCCCTGGACCGATGAACTGGCTGAGATGTCCCGGCACATCTACACCCGACACGGGATAGGAGAGGGGATGCAGAAGCCCGTGTTTCAGGTAGGAAAATCGCGTCAAAACACCAAGGCTTTTCCTGTCTCCACTGTTTTCTAGTTAATTTAATGAATTATAAGAACATAAATGTGGATAATAATATTATTACTGATGGGAAAAATAATAAAGGTGATCAATACCTAACTCTAAAACGGCCACACTGAGAATTGATATATTAAAATGAACACTGATGACCACTAAACTCATCATTCTGCTCTCTTTTTAACTGTAGCTACATTTTTCATCATTCCTAATGAGTCCCCGAGGTGTCATTAATCAAACACGGGCACAGGTCCTGCAGTGGTGAGGATTTGATTTATTCAAAAAGAAATGAAATTAGGGCCTTAATTATTAAGCAGTTTCTGATGGAACTCTACTAATGATGTATGAGGAGGTCACTTTTCTCCAGAAAAGAAATAGATTTTAGCTCTGTAGCAGAATTTAGTACACATAGTTGATACTGAACAGGGCTGTAATTTGTACTTTCACTTCATCAGTTCTTGTGCTGTTAGTGTCTTTAAATGCAGGCAGACAATTCCTTATTGATCATCTTGCTTCTTAGATGCATTAGTGCAAGTCAAGTAGATTATGTTGTGCAATTAAGGGTAAGAAGCTGACTTATGCTCGGCTGCATATTAAAACTAAATCAATTGTACATTAAGTATATGCAATATACAGCATACTCACAGATTGAAAGGAGAATGCACTCATTCACATTACAGACATATTCAAAGGACATTATACTGCCAGATGGTATCTAGGGCGTCTGAAAGAGAATGCAGACTAACAACAGATACATTTACTATAATATGGTGAATGCTGATGATTGCAGAGCTGAAAAATGTAATTATTAATGAATTGATTAATTTTTTGACAGAAGATAAACTAACATCTTCTGCATTATGATAAGCCATTTTAAGCATAAATGCTAAATACTACCGAGTCCCAGCTTCTTAAATGTGAGTATTTGCTGTTTTTATTGTCTAATGTGATAGTAAAATGATAGAAAAGTTTTAAATCTGCTGAATCTCCCGAGAAAAGCATGTACTTTGAACTTGAGTTGAATCTTTTTTTTGCCAACTGAATGTCAAAACAAGCAAGGCTTTTGGAAACTGTGATCTGGAAAATTGATTAATATATTACATAAAATATTCGGCAGATTATTAAAAAGTAAAATTGCGGTTTGTTGCATTTCTATATTAATGATATAAATAAATGCAAATCCAAGTAAGCAGCCTGTTTTTTCTGGTTTTGGAAGTTGGAAGCAATTACTTAGCCCAGATGCTCTCCAATGTCACAGGAGGAAATGATGCCTCACATAATGTGTTAGATCAGCTGAGAAGTCATTTATCATACTCTGCTCCTCCTAAGGTGAATTGTTACCTCGTTGGTTCCTCCAGCACTAAAACAAATTGGCTCTGTATGAAAGTGGGTCACACAAAGTGCATCTGCTTAGCAAATATGTATTATGGATTTTGGTCATATAAAGCAGTAAAATATTGACATAATATTCAAGTCATCACAGAGGATAAGAGGCAGCTGGAAAGAGCCAGAACCCTGTGAACTCCCAGGGGCTGAGGCACTGGTTTTAATGGGGTCACTGGAGGGAAGGTGACCTTGAGTTAGTGTGGATGACAGTGAGGGATAAATATAGGAAAGATGTGACAATAACAGAAGTACTGAAAAAAGGACATTTGATTTTATTTGTGTGTGTTTTGTCCTCACCAGGCAAACAGAGGGACCTACTCCAGACGCAGCCGCCTGAAGAGGTCTGATGGCAGCACCACCTCCACCAGCTTCATCCTCAGACAGGTAGGACACAGAAATGAAAAAAAAAAGCATGTGTAAAAATAAGATCTTGAAAATAAGCAGCTCCTAATGCACACTGTGTGAATGTTAACTTTTTAACATGATAAAAGTGTTAATATATTAGCATTATGCATAAAAAATTGTGGATGTAGTCAGTGTGATGTCACCTATTGGTTTGTTGGGTTTTGAAGCACTAGGTTTGACATTTTGGCCATCGCCATCTTGGTTTTTTGCAGCCAGCGCTTTGCAAAAAACGTCATAATCTAATGCTAGTGCTGACTAGCTTGGTTGACAAGGGGGACCATTAATCAAACCGAAAACTGAACAAGACACTTTGATGAAAAAACACTGTGAAAAGGTTAAAGTTTAAAGACAAGAACACACAATGTGTTGTGGTAGCAACCTGTCAATAACAACTCAGCTGTGCCCTGAAGCATACCCTGGTTTATTGTCTATTTTACTCTAAATGGGACCATAATTTACAAAATGATCATCATGCTGTAATAAAGATGGCTTGAAACTAGCAATTGAAACCATGAACTCATTACGAGACTGTTTACTGAGGCTAGTTTCTTTCCTGTTTGACTTTGATTCAAATTGACTTCTTTTTGCAACCTGTTGAGTCGCCCTCTGCTGGCCGTGGAAGAATGCAGGTTTAGGGCAATCCTGCATTGGCTTCACTTTTTTAGATCCAGGAGTAGTTTTTTTTAGTTAACAATATGAGCTGTTTTATGGTGCCACCCTTAGGGCAAACTTCTCCCACTGTTGATAAAATCGTAGCAGACATTTTGACATGTATTGGAAGGAAAGTACCGGTGTATTCAATAATATAAATGAGAGCGGCAACTGTTACAGAACCATTATTAATATTATTAATTATCAATTTCACCTGTGTTTGTCCCACTATGACTGGTCAAAATGACTGCTGTAAAAAAGGTCTATCAAAGGACTAAGAAAGAGTTTAAGGAACTCTAAGGAATAATCTTTAGCTGACTCATCAGATCTTTGTATTTGTTTCCCACGTTTATATTTCGCTCATATCAGTGGCAGCACAGTTTGAAATGTCAACATACATTCTGGGTGGAATTACTTATAACTATTCAGATTTTTTTTTCAGTGAAAGTCTATGATTAGCTTTATCCACGAATCTATCAAAAACACCATCTCCCGTTGAAATCTCCTTCATCTTTTTGAGAAACATGAGAAAGTGAGTTTTCTGGCACCAGTGTGCCACTTCTTCTGGCTTCTGTACTCCTTCCAAAACTTTAACTCAACTTGGATTCAAATGTCAAGTGAACAAAAGGACTGTGACATCAGTCGATACAGTGCCAAGACCGGAGCTCTTGGCCTCTGCTGTAGTTTAGGGAATCGATGGCCTTGATTTGTATCAGCCTGGGAATTCAGCTCGCTCAGCTGCTTAAGAGGCGTCTATCAAGCATGTATAATTCATAAGGACAAGGTTAGGCAGGGCTGTTTGAATGCAGTCGCTGCCGCCTCCTTTATATGTGCCACTGTAAAACAAATTCAAATTGCTTTCATGTATTAAGCCCCTTCTGTAATTCATAACACAGAGGGGAGTTACCCTGGACTTTGACACCCCGCTAACAAGTTACCAAGGGAACTGAGGCTGCAGAGGCCGCTCAGCAATAGTTTGTCATTGGCTACCTTTGTCCCAAACGCCCTCTCTTTTCATGTTTCAATGCCTCCTTTCACCTTGTGTCTCAATGAGGAGATGCAGTAACTCGAAATCAAAATGAATCAGGTGTTTTCATGTGGACATGCGAACAAAAGAACACGACAACTTGTCAAATGTAACAGCCAGATGTGATTTATGATAGTGTCAGGTGCTCAGGTCTGTGGCTGCCGCATTCTCTGTCACATGTAGGTCAGTTCGTGTGTGACATTTTTTGGTGTGATTAGATTGATCATTTTTATAGCAATATTCAGTGTCATTTTATAACATTTCAACTAGAGCTGCAACTAATGTTTATTTTCCTAAATAACTGATTAGTTGTATGAAGGGTAGGTAACAATTATTTCCAATTTTGATTTCAAGGTCACAATTCGATTATATTTTCGATTTGAAAATTTTTCTGCACTGAGGCTATACCATTGTTAGACTTTTGAGTCTTGATCCATAGAGATCAACAAATAATTGGTTTAGTGCCCTGAAAACTGTCATTTAACATTTTCAAATTCTTCTTAAAAAAGAAAGACAACTTGGTATCAGGTGTGATATAACTGCCATATTTTTCTTGGAAGCACCACACTGAGGCCATAAAGTCGAATTGTTGGTTTTGCCGTTCCTGCTTTTAATTCCGTTTATTGAAATTGTTAATATTAGCTAATTATAGCTAATTTTGACAGATTTTCAATTCGGAATTGAAATTGTGATGCCCCTAGTTGTTAGGTTTATTAAATGTCCAGTGTTACCCAAAGCCCAAAATGACTTCACAACTGAAAGATATATTAACAAACCAGAAAATAGTCATGTTTTAAGAGGCTTCACGAAGAAACTTGAAGAAGAGATTTAGTTGTTTTTCATAATATTTCGTTCGATGTCTCACTATGGGATGCACGCCCTGCTGCAGACCTCAGAAGCATTAATCTCATTATGTCAATCCTGATTGGCTGGTGAAACGTGTGCGTCCGCCCTAGGTAGTACCACCTACCTTAAATAGTTCATCCGGACAGCACCACTTCATTCAAACACCTCTTTTCACTCGGAGCATATCTCGCTTCCTGGGCTAGCTAGCTTAACTGTCCGCAGATGGATCTTATTTAGCTTCTGTTGCTGGGCGCTACCTAGCCTTGGAGATATTTCTGCTTCGTCGGTCACACCAGATTGTCTTTTGTGCTTTCTTCGCCATTCCACAGCTTGGTTAGCACTGTCCTCGACGCCTCTCCACGGCTATTCGAGTTCCGAGCGTTAGCACACCAACTAATCTCTCGGCTTCTTCACGGTTAGCACACCAGTTAACTGCCTCTACTCCCTGTAGAGGAGGAGTGTCGACACGGAGGCTCGTGCCAACACTGTGCTGTGCTCACTTTGAAGAGTCTCTGCAGACGGCTAGCTCGCGAAGCTAGCTTGTCTGGACATGACCCCTGTCTCCCTATTGGCGGCGCCGCCGTCAAAGACGGAGAGGAGAAGGGGGTTGTTGCAGAGGTGGCACCGGAGGCTAGCGCCAGCTGGGACTCCCAGCTCAGGGGTCACATGCGTTATGTCCAGTCAGTGCGGTGCGTACTTATATGGTTAGGACGAGGGGTGTCAGAAGGAGCGATCAGCTGTTCGTCTCCTGGGCTAACCCTCATAAGAGGAAACCTGTCACAAAGCAGCGTCTATCCCACTGGGTGGTGGAGGCGATTGCTTTGGCTTAAGCCTGTGGGCCTGCGAGCGCACTCAACTCTGAGCTAGGCTGCATCCTGGGCCTTATTCAGGGGAGTTTCTGTTCAGGACAAAGTGCTGCGATGAGTTGGTCCTCGCCTCTCACTTTTGTCCGTTTCTATTTGCTGGACGTCTCCGCCCCGTGCGGGGCATGATCGGTTTTGCTGTCTTGAATGGAACAGAGTATTTTTCCATGTGGGTTGGTGGACGTTGGATAAGCTTGTCTGGCAATACGGGAGCAACCATATCCCATAGTGAGACATTAAACGCAATATTTAAACTTTAGCTTATTTACATAACCCCAGTTGAGTAATATGAGTGAGATGTCTCACCAGACAACCCTTCTTGCTTGGGCGAGTGAGAAGAGGTGCTTATCTTGAATGACGTGGTGCCGTCCTCATGAACTATTTAAGGTAGGTGGTACTACCCGGGGCGGACGCACACGTTTCACCAGCCAATCAGGATTGGCATTATGAGATTAATGCAGCAGGGCGTGCATCCCATAGTGAGACATCTCACTCATATTACTCAGAGAACCAGGGCTATGTAAATAACCTAAAGACTTTTTCTGTCTTGAAATAATGAATAAAATATTAAAATATTTAATAAAAAAATTGAAAACTCACTGACGCAAACAGAAACTTTTGTGACCTATGATCAGTTCAGGGACTGTCAGAAAGTTCAAATTTTGACGATGATGTCTGTTTTTACAGTCTCTTTCTACGATAAATGCTGTATTTTGGGCGATCTTTGAAAGAAAACAAACATTTCAGCGCTGCTGGTGCTGAGAGGGTTCAATACTGCAACTCAAATTTAAACTAAAGTATTACAAAACTAAACAAATTTAAACTAATCTGTACCTGTTCAGTATACACAGCACAACCATACAGAGCAGATAATGCTGTATTCTCATGAAAATGATAGTCCTTTGAAGCTATTGATGGTTTTGTGTTTTAATTACACACCAGCATATGCGCTGTAGGATCAACCTGTCATTAATTATTGAATGCCCACTGCATGAAAGCGGCACGGAGTAATTATGTAGCTCACAGGAAGAAGGAAAAACAACATATAATGGACAGAAAGACCTGAACAAAGAAGCAAATTATGGATAAAAAAGGGTAAGGAACCAAAAAAGGATAAGAAGATAAAAGGAGAGAGAACATAAAATCTCTTGCTCACTCTTCTTCCTCATTACAAGCACACAGATTTCTTAACACCCCCGCTGTGATTTGTGTCATCACCGGTGTGATCGTCATCAGGTGAGAAGAGGAGCAGTGGGCTCTCTTTGATTCCCTCGTGTATCCATAGAAACTGCTGCCCTTCAACAACAGGGGTCAAGCCCAGAAGGTTGATTAGCAGGAAACTGCTCATCCTCCTCCTTTTCAGCAGAAAGTGCATTTTTTTCGCTCATATAAAAGAAGAAAAATGAAGCCTTTTAAGAAAACTTCTTTCAGATTTATTCTCCAGAACATTTTGATATCTTACTTCCTCATTTTATCCTTCACGGTAAATCCTTTAAGCTTGACAGGATCAAATTCTTCAGCCTTTTTCCAGTTCTGTGCTTTGAAATAGTGCCTGACATATATATCGGTTGACAGATATTATCGGCTGATATTGGCCAGTCAAAGGCATATCGGTATCTGTGTTGATGCTGTGTTTTGTGCTTGTGTTTTACACAATATATATTTTTTTATCATTTTTTTTAAAGTTTGCAATTGACTGAACTGAACAGTAATGGTGCTTATTTTGCTATTTGTTTTATTCCTATTTGTTCTTTATTTTCTCAGATCATTTATAAAATTGGCTGACAATGTTTTATTACAACCTTTATTTAACCAGGAAAATCCCATTGAGATAAAGAACCTCTTTTTCAAGGGAGACCTGGCCAAGATAGCCAGCAGCAAATACACAACACAGTTACAAAATTACACAGTAAAAGCACAAACCAAGGAGAAACAAAAAAGCAAAAAAGATTACATTTACAAGCAGATTATTAAAAACATGTTGTAGAGTCGGCCTCAAGTACTCTCAGTTTAGATTTTAAAGCAGTCAATGAAATGAACTCCCTTTACCCAATTCAGTACATGCATATGGAACAGAAAGCAACAAAAGGATTTAAGAAGGGAAAGAATAAGGACCAGCACTTCTCTGCGCAATTAGGGTACAAATGGAAGGCAGTAGTCCGAGCATTGCCTTATAATGCAATGCATTATTTGTAAATATTAGTTTCATGTTTGAGAAAGTAGTAGTAGAGTGTTGAAAAATTGGTGCACGATCCACATTAAAAAGGTCTATTTAAAAAATAATTGCTATTACGGCCACATATCGGTTATCAATGATTTTTTCCCCAAAAAAATTAGTATCAGTATCTGCCTCGAAAATCCCGTATCACTCGGGCTCTACTTTGAAATCCTGCTTTTGTGGCACATGGCATAAACCTGGACAGATTGTTCATTCATTCAACTGCTGAATGGGGGATTTAATTTACAAACAAAATTAGAGGGATGTGTTGCCTTCAAGGGAGTGTTAAAGTCCCTAAAAACTTTTCAAACATCATGTAATTCTTATTTCACAGAAAAAGAAACACTCAGAAACTCAGCAACTGTGCTTCATCAGGACTGTGTGGGTGTGGTTTGATCAGATTTGATTGACTGTGCTGGCAACATAAGCAAACAACCTCACGACAGAATGTGACTCAAATATTGCTAATCTCTCTGCACCCACTTCAAGCCAGCGAGAAGAGCACAGACAAAAACACCAATACACAAAATCTCTGTTTACTTTGGCAGATAACAGCGTGTCCATGCAGGAGCCGAACACTCAGAGGAAGTGATGGGCTGAAATAATATGTTTTCAGGCAAAGTTTTCCAAAGGGTGAATCCACTGCAGATTGACTTTACGTATTATTGTTAAACCCAAAGTTTGTAATTTCTGCTTTTAATTAAAAAAACAGTAATAAAAGATGGGCTTTGATGATGTCATGAAGTAGCTTGGGATTGTGGGAGTCATTGTCTTCATGGTTAAACAATTGGCATTGCAGATTATAATCTCTGCGATGTGACTCCGGCAGAAATAATGTTCATGGATGAGTTAATCTATTAGTTTTAGTCATGTTATGTTATTTCATTCTAATGAAAAAGCCAGAAGCTGTGTTAAATAGACCTAACATTAGCTTGCTAACATACCTTTAGCTAAATTGACTACAAGGGCTGAAGTTGTGTAGTGTGAACTAGGCATTAGATTAGTGGCTGGCATAGTCGCACATTGTAGTAAAATGGATTGATATTGAAATATCAAAACAATAAGCCTGTGGCTCTTCTATGTGGAGTTTGCATTTTCTCCCTGTGTCAGCGTGGGTTCCCACCGGGTACTCCGGCTTCCTCCCACAATCCAAAAACATGCAGCTTAGGTTTAATTGGTGACTCTAAATTGCCCATAGGAGTGAATGAGAGTGTGGTTGTCTGCCCTGCGATAGTCTGGCGACCTATCCAGGGGTACACCGCCCAATGTCAGCTGGGATAGGCGCCAGCCCCTCTGCAGATAAGTGATTAAGGATAATGAATGAATGAATAAATTATTATTATTGATTAGTACATTCTTTCTGCTTTGTGGCAGAAAATATGCTGCATTACTGTTACTGAATCTGATTCTGTCATATTGTTTAATTTACAATTACTCTGTTACATTTTATCTGTGTCTTCCTGTGTTTAGCCAGAAGTGACTGGCAGAATTTCTTTGGCTTTAGTACACATATCAACAAAATGTATTAAGTCTTAATTATTTTTTTTATGCAGGGATGTAACATATTATACCTTTATGGGAGGATGAGAATCAGTCAGAAGCAGAGTGTGTGGGATGTCCTCATACAGAGTGTTAAGTGGTGAAGAAAGTAAAACAGAGAGAAATGTTTGAGAGAAAATTGCTTTAAGTGATTGTTCAGTTGATTTCCTAAGAAAAGGACAGAATGTATGTAGGACTTTGATGAGTATGAGTCACCACATTAAATGCTGAGCAGTTCATCTGTAACTGAGAGGTCCTGGTAGAGAGCCGATTCTCCCAGATGGTGTGCTGAACATCTCCATGTATGACTCGTGGACAGATGTTTTCTCTGCGTGGCTGGTGAGCGGGTGCCTGAATGCTTTGTGGGCCAGCCTCTGATAAGAGGATGCCAAAACTCGGCAGATGTTTTGCTCTCAGGAATAATCCATGGCTGCAGCGTTCAAGTGGCACAGAGGACATTGACTCTGGTTCTGCATTATTTATTATTTGTGTTTGTCGAGAGCTAATATGCATGTTTGCACATGATGGCTACCTCAGACCCTCCATCAAAGCACAGGGTTGCATGTTCCATATTTTCTTTCTAACGAATTGTACTGTGTTTATTTACCAAGATTAAAAGATGTATTTCTTCAAGGACTCCAGTCAGTAATGTTACCTCAGCTCTTTATTTATTTTATTTTATTTTATTTTATTTGCACAGTTAGAATTACATAAAATGACAAAGATAACCTAATGTAAAGTGCAGGGAGAGGCAGAAAACCCAAATGGGCTTATTTAAAGCCTCCACCTAAAATTTCATAGTTATTAGAAAGTAATAAACTGATAATAGAAAAAAACAAATGTATAACATCAACAAGTTATAATGATAATAACAAAAACAATTAAAAACAAAAATGAACATGTTAAAAAGTGTATTTGTGTGTGAATTAGAATTTTAAAACAGCAGTTAAATGAGCTTTTAGACATCTTTTGAAGCATTTTACAGAGATGCAGTCCTGTGCCAGATGGGAAAAGGTATTCCATAATTTCAGAATGTCAGAAATCTTGGAGGATGAAGATCTAAAGATTGACGCGTTGAATAAGAGTGAATCTGAGAATTCAATTTAAAATAAGTCTTAAAGTGCTTTGCAAAGCTTTCATGATCTGAATATACCTTAAAAATAAAAACACATATTTGAGAAATATTGATGTCATGAACAGTAAGTATTTGGAGTTTCTGAAAGAGGGGTACAGATGAGGCATGTGACTCAGATCTGGTTGCCATCCTAACAAAACGTTTCTGAAGAACCAAAATTCTATGGAGTGTAGTAGGAAAGGTGCTTGCCCAAACTATATTACAATATGAAAGATATGGATAAATTAAACTATAATAAAGTGTATGAAGACAGTTTGTAGTTACCAAATTACTAATCCTTTTAATTATACCAATAGATTTGCTTATTTTTTTGCTAACCCAGTGTATTTGTGCTTTCCAACTCAAGCTCTCATCAAGGCCTTGAAGGTATGTAATAATCAAGCGGAGCTCCCCAGTGGGTAGGTTTATCTGGGAGTTCCAAGAACTGCTGGTCCAAAAAATGCCTAATGTGGACTTGACAGAACATTTGACAAAATGTAACAAGATGATATCAGTGTCTACCAGAGCAGAAGAAGAGGCAAGGTCTCTAAAATCTGATGACAACATGAACACAACAATTCCATCTTTTAAAACTTGTCAGTGTTTACAGGTAAAGAAAACTATCATGTTTTTGTGTTGCAGCAGCACAAAATCTTCATGTTAACCCACAAGGAAATATTATTTCTGATGTGAAGGAATATCTTTTCCTACGGTTGTTGGTATTTACAGTACACTGCGCTGTAAGGGTTAACATTCTGTGTGGAGTTTGCATGTTCTTCCTGTGTCAGCGTGGGTTTTCTCTGGGTACCCCAGCTTCATCCCGCAGTCCAAAAACATGCAGCTTCGGTTAATATGTGACTCTAAATTGCCCGTAGGAGTGAATGAGAGTGTGAATGGTGGTCTGTCTCTTTGTGTCTGACCTGTAGTCTGGAGACCTGTCCAGGGTGTACCCCGCCTCTCACCTAATGTCAGCTACCCAAGTTTGGATAAGTGGTTAAGAATAACAAATGAATTATTATTAACAGTCATGTAAAAGGGACGACTATACAACCATGGACATCAGATGTTGGTGTTTGCAACAAATGTGTTGTCTCAGTCTTAATGACATAACAACAATCAAAAATGTGATAGATTTATTTATCAAGCAGCAGCCCCTTGCAGCTCTTATTTTGAGGCTCTTTGTTAAAGCAGTTTGACAATATATATTAAAGAAAAGACTGCAGGTTTTTTTAAGCTAGAAAATGCATTGAATATGCTTTTTTACAGTTCAAGATAATGTACACAGAGCACGTTCTCGTGAAAAACCATCTTTGTTTTTTCCATGCAAACTGCAAATTTAATGCTGTACAGTAATGACTTCTGCCAGGGCTGTTAAATGTTTTAATGGGCTGAGTCTGACCAGGAAATGACTTTTTAGTCGCAGCAGTAATGCAGCTGTGAACTAAAGACCTCATCCTTGCCTCTTTTCAAAGTCTGAAAGGAAGTCTGAGCCCATATACACATCTAGGGATCACCAAGTTTAATTCCCTTTCTGTCTGAAATGCAAAGTATGAACCTGCAGATTTAAATACATTTTAGGACTGTGCAGCTTATGATGCCATGGCTTTCTCACAAAAATTTAATTTAATTTCGGAATCACAATACATTAAACATAGAATTCCCTTTAAACAAAATTTGTCAGCTTGCTGCTTGCAAAGTGATAAGGCAGGGGCTTCTTTGCACTGCTAATCCCACTATGTATGTAGGTCACATGGCTCAACTCCGCAGCCTTTAATTTGTGAATTACTTGATGGAGCGCGGCCACTGCTCTCATAGCTCACGCTGGCAGCATGCGCACGATCTGCCAGCGCCTCTTGAGTAAATCTGTAACCCCCGGTGACCCCCTAACAAGATTACTCATGAATAGTAGAAAACAACAAATTTGAGTTTTGAGTTTCCATACTGTTCAGCTGTGTTGGCTGTCACTGAATCCTATTTCTGTCTTAAAACTGGTAGTCAACATTCAAAACTACTAAAAGTTACAACAGTCATGCATTCAAACTTTGGCTGCAGCTGATGATTAGATTCAATAAAGAATTTTATAAAACAATGAATTCAAGGTCAAGGCCAAGGTCACGTTTATTTCTAGAGCACCTTATATACAACCAAGGTTGACCAAAGTGCTTTACATAACTGAATAACAACAAAAAATCCAATCCAATACAAGATACATAATTGAATAACAATAAACTCACAAATAAAAATAAAAGACAATTTAATCTAATAATATATGAGATGAGATATACAATACAACACACAAAAACAACTTTCTTCTCACGCAGGTTGGAAAGCCTGGGAGAATAAAATGAGTCTTAAGATAAGATTTAAAATTGTCCAATGTCTTTGACGACCGGATATGCAGTGGTAAACTGTTCCACAGCTTCGGGGCAGCCACTGCAAAAGAGCGATCGCCTTTTGTTTTTAGCCTGCATTTAGGCACATCCAGGTAGGACTCATTTGCAGACCTCAGAGCTCTGGTCGGTCTGTGAACCTGAATGAGTTCGGTCAAATATGCTGGAGCCAATCCGTTTAAAATTTTAAAAACAAACATCAGGATCTTAAAATCTATTCTGAAACGGACAGGAAGCCAGTGAAGAGAGGCCAGAACTGGGGTTATGTGTTCACGTTTCTTTTTGCCTGTTAAAAGACGCGCTGCAGCATTCTGTACAAGTTGTAGGCGTCGCAATGATCGCTGGTCTAAACCTACATACAGCGAGTTGCAAAAATCCAGTTTTGTTGAGATAAAAGCATGAATAACCTTCTCCAGGTCACTAGGAGAGAGGTATGGTTTTATGGAAGTCGCAGCTGGAAAAAGGCACTTTTGACCACATAGCCGATTTGCTTAAAGGGGCAATATGTTGCATTTAAGAAGATCTATTAGTCAAGTTTACTTCAAGTAGAGTTTATTTATGTTGCACATTTAATATGAGCGTTGCAGACAACAAAGATCTAAAATAGGAATATAAGATAAAAAAGGTGTCACATATATAAAACATTGACGAAAGCACAATACAATTAATGTAATAAAAATATATTATTATTATTATTATTATCAACATTTTAAAAACATAACAATAATGATGATGATGATGATAATGAGAATTCAAAAATAAAATTTTAACAGACTAACCTACACTTAGAATTCAAGCTAAAAGCTTGTGAAAATTCAATTGATGTATAATCAATTGAAAAAAAGAATATTTTGTTTCGTTTTATTGTTGTTATTATTATCTCCCCGTCAACCATGCAACTTTTGTCAACTTTAGTTTGATTGTTTTTAAAGCATAACATTTTAATTATTACCCAATTCTGTGTTACACGTTCTTAGCCAACTTAATTCCAACTAATTCCCACAAGTTCAACACGTATTTTTGGAATTTATCCATGTTATTTTGTGTCAGACATTCAAATGTCTCATGTTAAAACTTTAAAAACTGTTCAAATTTGACTAAGGACAATATGAAGGCTGTTTCTACAGTAGCCCAGAACAGACAAAACAAACACAAACTCCAGAGTGGCCCTTATGCATGTTTATGAATGCTACCTTAGGTACATGCGTGCAAAGAGGGTATTCAGTTGCTTGCAATCTGTAACCTCATCACTCGATGCTACTAAATCCTGCACACTGGACCTGTCCCATCCCATTCCCATGTTGAGGCCCTTTTTTAAAGAACACAAGAACATAAAAAACACATTGGCAATGGGTCTTTATGCTTTTTGTATAAGGGCCAACTGCTGGACCCCTGTATCTAATCATTTTGGAGGGCTAAAATCTGTCAGTGACAGTATTCCTTTATATACAAAAGCTGACCTATTGTTATTGTAATTCATGTGCTGCCCTCTCCCTTCTGTCCCAGTTTTGTAATAAATGGTAAATTGAATCCCCCCCCCCCAAAAAAAAAAAATGTCAGCCTCTAGTTCATTAACTGATTAATGAAGTGTTTCCTTGTATGATGAGAACATTTCTGCCACTTCTTGCACTGTTTAAAACACATAAAAATCCTTTGAAAAATATGTGGGTCTCACAGGACAGCAACGTAACAATGATATGATCTTACAGAATATGATGCATTGTTCTAGATTAAAATACACAACAGTATGTAAAGGAGTTAAAATAGCACAACCTCAAAGATCTACAGCAGTGTGTCTCTTCAAAAGCAACCCTTAAGTGTTACTTCATGCACCTGCAGCCCTGTGGTACTTGTGACATGTAGAACATGAATCTGCACTTCTTCTTAAAGGCTTCTCTTTTAACTACTGTAGTTTACTTCAATAGGCCGGAGGTGGCTGAGAGCTGCAGAGGTCTCCAGACACAGGTCACTCTGAGTATTAGCCCTTTGATGTGTTACCTTTGTTCCTCCACTAGAATAATGATGGATAATTATAAAGCTATCACATGTTTTGAGAGGTGCTTGTTAGGAGGAAGAAAACTGTGGCAGGGTCGATGAAAATGCTCCATCTGATAGAGCAGGTGCATCTGCTGTAACACAGTTTGTCAGGAGATGGCACTGTTGCTCTACTTTGTTAAAGAAAGAGCTGAGACTCAGACAATGAAAATATTCTCTTACAGCTTTCACTTAGATTGGATAATTGAAAATAGATGTACATGTAATAGAAAAAGTATTTACTTTTTGATTTGTTTAATTTAACTGGGGCACTGGACACTTTTTAACCTATATTACCCACACAGAAGTTTCTTCAGTTGTAGAAATAGGATATAAGCATTCAGGGAAATAATAAATATTGTATATTACCATTTTTTTTATTTACATCTTGACTGCTTTTTGGTTTTATTATTATTGTTATTATTATTTTGATTTTCATTTTGTTCTATAATTTTGTTGGTCTTCATATTTCAATTAGCCAATTAGTCTATTCTAAGACTGAATAGATTAAAAACATCATATATATGTGTATATATATATATATTTGCGCGTGTGTTTTTAATCTATTCGGTCTTAGAGCATGGAGGTTCATTCTTGAACTTGAAAACTCAATAAAAAAAATTAAAGGGTTAACTCAATTAGCGACCACCACAGCCACATCTTCCTTCTGTAAAAGTAAAAAGAAAAGTTTTAAAACTAGTTTTACTGTCCCCGTAATTCATTAATGTGTGACTATGAATGTTTTATATATTAAAAAAAAATTATATTTAATTTGAAACAAATGCATCATGATAATAATTTAATAATGTAGGGAAACAAAACACTAAGAGCCTTGGTCGGGAGTCATAAAATGAACAAAGGCAATAGCATTACCATTTCTCTATTGTTCTGTTAATGTTTTCAACAGGGACTTTGCTCATAAAATGTGTCAAACCTCACACTTAAACTCTGTTTCTCTTTTTGACTGATCTCCTATGATCGGTTTCCCTGTTACAGACTTTTATGTATTGATTTTATGACCGGTGCATCTCTGAAGCTGTAGAGGCGTGAGCACTTGTTGACAGAGCAGCAGCTCAGCAGCATCAGGTCTGCCACCTGTTTAAAGTATCATCACTCAGATGTTTGCTGCGATTCTGCGTGTGTAAATTATACATCAGTCTTTGCAGATTGGTGTTTAGGTTACCTCATACACACACATCCATGCACAGAATACACACAGTTGGCTGCTCTCGGGCTGCAGACCCCCACCTCCCTCTCTGCCTCTTCCTTATTCACGGCTAGCCAGGCTGACTGGAGCCTCCACCAGCCAATCGGCATGCTGCATCCCACCTCTGTCATCCGCCAGTGCTGGAGAAAGGGATTGGCTTGTGTGATCTGAGCTTGGAAGGCAGATGAAATGCCAGGTCTGCTCTGCCTCTGGGGACAACCAGGCTGCCTTACAATAATGGGAACCAACGCTCGCTGAGCTCGGGGGCAATAATATCCAATTCAGCATCAGGAAAAACACAGGGCTCCACCTTTTTTTTATTCTATCTGCTGCTCTGGTGTGGTCAGGTTGCTCTGTAGTCTACCTTCATGTGGAGAAAGAGACTGCTTGTGGGCTCTGTCACTCCCCTGTCCTCATCCTCCATCCTCTCTGGAACAGGTTGATCATTTTACTGCCTCAGTTTATTTTGCACTGAAGAGCTGCTTTTTGGAATCTCACTCCTCCATGTACGATAACTTGTACCTGCATGGATTTGAAGACTCGGAGGCGGTGAGTGGAAGGGCGTCTGACACTGACAAACCCATGCTTTTCTGTTGTGTCGTGGCTGGTTGATCCCTTCATAAACACCCACAGAATGTATTGAGACTTGAGTGGTCTGAACGTGCACTCTTCTCGGGGGAGTTATGAGAGGCTGGGGGAAGGGTGTGCACGAGTGTGTGTGTGTTTGAGAGAGCGTGTGGCTCTTCAATCAACGAACTGTACAGTTTTGTCTTATCAATACTGCCAGCCAGATGGCGGTTCTCTTCCTGTCTGGACTGAGCGTCTGCAGATCTGAACTGTATTTCTTTACCTTCTCTCCATATGGATGAGAAGACAGTGTGCAGGCTGTAAAGCTCTGTTTACGAGCATTGTGAGTATCATCACATCCCACTATGCATCATCAAGGTTTACTGAAAAGACCAACAGCTACAATCATAACGATCACACACTACGGCCATCTGTATCACTCTGACGTGGTGTTGCATCCAACTGCGACGTCTTCCACGCAAGAATGCATGCATGGAAGAGTAACCTCACATTCCCTTCTCGTTAAGTATAAATTCTCATCTTTACTCCACGCAGATGACAGCAGACACACACACCGCCTTTGATACAGTGAGGCGAACATTGTTATTGACGGGCAGAGTGGGATAAAAATGTGTCGGAGAGGTGGAAAAATGCTTACAAAGGCAATAAATTTAGGAGCTGCTACTGCTGCTGCTGCTGGGTGAAGGGGAGGAGGGAATCCCACTGAGCCAGAATCTGTTAAGACCTTTCTGTAACTCCACCTGATGTCTTGGCTGCCGCTTCAAGATAAAAGGTGGAAAGAATTTATTAACACACTCTGTGTTATCCACAGTGAGGCAGTCTAAGCAAAAATAAATGTGATTGTTAGGTGAAGAATTAGCTAATTTTCATCTCTCTCATGTCATTCTGTCAGTGGTGTCCTTTTTTATACAGGAGTCGATCTTATCTTGGGAACTAAAATAAACACTACATGGCAAGAAGTATGTGGCTGGATATATTTTGCAACTATGATATTGCTCAACATCTCAGCCCAAAACCATGGGCATTAAACTGCTGATTTAAAAGCCGTCTGGTTTCAGGCTTACCTCAAGATTTTAGAACCTGGCTGCAGAGATTTGCTCCCATTCAGAGCATCAGTGAGGTCCAGCACTGATGTTAGGTGATAAGTTTCGGCTTTCCAATTATGGTATCACCCTAAAGGTTATTTTTGAGGAGAAAATGATGCTGATGCCTGATGAAATGCTTCATCGTGTTACTCTTATTTCCAATGTTTCCTGAGAATCCTTCTGCATTTTCTGCATTTTTTTCGAAAGTGTAGATGAAAAGTAAATAGCAATACTTTTGGACATTTTGGTGGCATCTCAGTCAGCTGAACAGCCAACTCGGTCAAGTAAACTACCACTACTCACTAAACCACACAAAATATAATCTATGATAATTCAACCATCGGAGCCTTGCAAGTTCTCTGTCAGTCAACATTGGCTATGCACATGATAACTCCCTCAAATGTTTTACTTTGTATGTCCCTGATAGTGCAGCAAAATCCACAAATACCATCTGTTTCCTGTTGTTGTAGCTATTGCTATCATGTGATTTTGTTCCATTAATATGGGTCTGAATAACTAATAAGGCTGGAGAAGAAACCTCAAACTGTTCAGGAAATGGATTCTATGTAAAACCCTCATATCTCAAGGAGGCTGTTTCATAAGATGCTATATAATTGAATTTATCCATTACCATTCAGCTACAGGCTCCATTTTAATGTTTTGGCTAGACTTTCAGTGAGTTCAGTGATGTTTGTGTTGACCTTCCGTTGAATCCAAACTTGCAGAACTTGTTCAGACACAATCAGAGCTGCTTTGTTCCCGCTGTACCATATTTAGGTTGGTATTGGCAGCGCTACAGAAGACATCTTTGGAGCTCTTACTGTCCTTGTGGTTTGCTATCAGAACTTGTCATTAGCTTGTGGTGTCTGGATTTTTCGGAAGTGAGGCTTCGTTCAGTGCAACATGCAGGGAAATTAGGGCTGGGCTGGGTAATGCTGCCCTTACTAGGGTTTGTCATATGTTGTTGTTTTGTAATAGTCGCTATTCTTTTCCCATATAAATATATATTTATTTCAGAAAAAGATTGGCCTCATTTATTTCATAGGCTATTTTTATTTATGATTTTTTTTTTATTTAAATGTGCACTTTATGGAGCTTTGATTTTTTTTTTTAAAAGGTACTCTTGTTGTTATACAGTATTTATGTTCAATTAAACGGTTTCAATAAAACTACCTGTGACATGTCATATTTAGCTTTGACTTTGACTAAATATTCGCCTAAATATATTGGGATATGACTTTTGTTCCATATCTCCCAGCCCTAAAGGAAATTAATGCATTTGTATCCTCAACTTGCAACTATTTTCAGGCTCTCTCGTGTGAATCAGCTGATTTTCAGTTATTCAGGGATATTGTTTGGCGCTCTGACAATGAATCCAATGTTTTCCGAGATGACCTACGCCACCATCCTGCTTGTGATTGTAGATTTACGATTGTGAAAACCATTCAAACAGCTGCTCTAGTTTCTAGAGATGTATCTGAAAAGCTTGAGAGCATTAAACATCACTTTCCCCGCCAATATCTTCACAACTGTCAAAAGATTGACAAAACTAGGCAATATTTTGTGCTTCTACTCATTTCCATTTTGGAGACTTGGACCCATTTTTTATTTATATATCAATAGCGTTAAGAACATGGGCCTCACACCATAAACATAACTGCTTTTGTGGAAGTGAAAGCAAAGTTAAATTTGTTATTGCAGAACAATTTCACTTTTTATAAGCAGCTTCCCCTGCTTACAGGAATGATGCACTTACTACACTGCACATAAACAGTGTTGTTTTATGTATGACTCACCTTTACAAAAAGCTATTATGTAAAATACAAAGCAGAGTGAACCTGCTGCACTGACTGATTAGTAATTGTACTATTGGAGGATGCTAGAAGGAGAACTGTGTGAGTCAGAAGACATTATGTATATCAAAACTAAGTGAATTGTGAGCTCCGGTCTCTTATTTGGGCTCAATTGTTTTAAAGGAGACCAGAGGGATATGCTTCCACTTTTCCAACCTTGTTTGCGGTGGATATAATGAAGAATGCTTTTAGCCTTTTAGCCTGGGTGTGATAGGTGTAGAAGTCAGTGGAGGAAGAAGGATGGAGATGGGAGAACAGACCAGGCTTTGGCGTCTGTTCAGATAAGGCTGGAGTGTGGCACGATGGACTCAAGACTGGCCACTTGACACTGTTAGATAATAACCCACTTAAACAACTCATTGTCTGTTTGTGTGTGTGTGTGTGTGTGTGTGTGTGTGTGTGGGCAGAGACAGGAGACAGACAGAAGAGGGGGAGAGGTTGTTTGGCAGAGTTGTTGCTTGTGTCTGTGCACTTGATAGTAATTTTGGGAATGCTTCAAAGTGCCTCCTGCTCTGAATACTTTCAGTTCTTTCCAGTAAAATGAGCTCAATGACATCATAACAGTTTCAAGAATGTAAATTGGCAAATGTTGAGATCAGCAATTAATGTATCACATTGCACAGCGATTTACCTTTTGTCTACTTCACTGTTTTAGTCAGTGTCGAATCAAAGTCTTGTCTTTGAACAATAATCCTTGGCTGTTCTGAAAAATTTGAACCTTTAAATTTAATTCATTTCAATAATATTTGAATTCTAAATCAACATTCAAATTATGTACAGTCTGTTCATTCTGTTTAAACTCAGTATTATTAGTATATTATTAGAGATATACTACTTTTTGTGTTATAATATTAGTAATATACTCTTTTTAGTTTAATATTATTAGTCTTATACTATCAATAACTTTTTGTATTTGTATTTTACTATGTTTAGTGTTATATTATAAATACCAGTATCATACTACTAATATTATAAGTATTTTACTATGTTGTTTAGTGTTATATTACTAGTAATATACTATTATTATATATCTAATATTAGTATTGTACTTTTTTAGTGTTATAATATTAGTATTATACTATTATTCAATACAATTAGAACTGAACTAGTTTAGTGTTTATTATTATTATGTATTATATATATTATAAATACCAGTATTATCCTATTATTATAAATTATTAGTATTTTATTATGTTATTTAGTGTTATATTATTAGTATTATCCTATTAATATATTATGTATCATTAGTATTCTATTTTTAGTGTTATAATATAATTTCCTGTATTATTATATATTAGTAGTATTTTACTTGTTTAATGTTTTATTACTAGTATTATACTATTATAATTATATAATATTAGTATTATACTATTTTTTGTGATATATTATTAGTATTATGCTATTTATTATAAGTAAGTTGTTGCCTTCACTACTAGTGAAGTGTGTTTTTAGTCACTTTTCATTATTTCATACGTTGAAACATAAAGCAGGTGCTCATCTAAAGGGGTCAGTGGTGTGGACTTTTATTTTCCTTTCCTTCCAGTCCCCCAGTTATAGATTTCATTTGTAATGAGGCAGTAAATAACAGTTATTTGTATCACGGAAAGACTCCCATGGCTCTGAATGGATCATTAGCAGAGGCGCCTGGAAACCCTGGACAAAGGCATTAATCCTTTCCGTCCAGCCTGGCAGATTGATTTACTGACTTACTGCAGTACAAATCCTCTGTTGTACTTTTTGCCATTTGTTTTCATTAAATTAGTGATATGCCATTGTAGTTTGTCCTTTTTTTTTTTTTTTACTGAAGCTGTGTAGTAGACTTTAAACAATGCTTCCACATTCCAATTCCTGTTCTTAACCTGTTTAACTATTCAAAGTACTTTTTTACACTGAATTCTGCCATTCAGGTACAAACAGATTTTATACTTTCTTTAACTTTACCTGATGGAAAAAGGTTGAAATTATTACCTTTATGTCACCAGTCAAACAAGCAATTAACTCACTATTATCGGTCCTACAGGACACATTTTTACGGTCAGACTACAATTTACCATGCCATAATGATAACACAGAATTTAGCAGAGACATACTGTACCTCTGTGTCTCTCACTCTGGCATGTAAACTGCTGATCGCAACAGAGAATGCAATCATGCAAAACATCTGTTCTGCTGTGAAAGTGGCCGAGGATGGTAATTGGATGAGATGGTCTTGTAGAAAGAAGGCGCTATTGCAGGAGAAAAAAATGATGAACAGGGCAGAATTTACAGCAATACATCATGCCTAAGTCCTGATGTCAAGCAACCCTTTGTAAGCATGTTTGCTGCTCCCATGAGCTTTACCCCATTGTGTGTGTTTGTGTGTGTGTGTTTGTGTGCATATGTACTTTGCACACGCACAGTATAAAGTTTATTATTTAGTTTTAAAATATGCTGTACACTTCTATTTGTCACATATTAAAGTTTTTAAAAAAAATCAGATTTAAACAAAGGCTAGTTAACATGTTTGTGTAACAGTTTTTATTTTGTTCTTATAAACATTACGAGCATTTATGGCACTCAGAAGGCACGCTGAAATTGCATGCCCTATCTCGCAATGTAAACGTTCCAACTTGAGGGGATCTTCACGTTCTTTTACTCAGTTGAGAGCTAATTTTTTAGATAATTCTGACATCATGTAAATTTAGCTTGAATGCATGTCAATGTAGCGTCGTTGAAAGTGAAAAACAATTTGTGCATCCTTCGGATCGGCCAATTCGAGGCTCTTCCACCTGATTTCGTGAAAATTGGGTCAGTAGTTTTTCTGTAATCCTGCTGACAAACAGAAAAACAAACCGAACCGTGGGGAGGTAATAGTAAATGGTGAAACACATAACCAGTTCATCTCCAAATGCATGACTGTAATCTATGATTTCTTTTAAATGATCAATTAATAATCAAGCAGTGAAAAATGTCTGGAGCACAAAATCACATTTTCATATATTGATGTGAGAAAGGTTCAGGATAACATATCATCACAAATCATATATTTAAAGCTCTACTACTTGCTCACAATAGCTCTATCTATATTTTCAGCTCTTAATAGATGTTCAGATGAGAGGCTCTGTGTCTAACAGGGCATATCTGTCAGTACTGTTCCCCCCCTGTCCTCTGTGGATGGATGCTGTTAATGGGTTGTATTAAACAGAGAATGTGGCAGCTTCCATGGGGGCAACAGACTGTGCCATCATCTGTTAGGTAAACATTTGTGCTGAGGCCAAGTTTTTCACCCCATTTGGCTGAGTCTGCAGGACTCCAAACGTCCACCAGCTGGCTGTCCGGCAAAATGGAAAGCAGATCCACCCAACCCCGACAGGCTGGTGATAGAGTGGTGTAACCGCACAAAGCTCCTCATTCAAGACTTCTTGCATTGGCTGATGGGAATGTTGTTTAAGGAGAGCTGATATTCTGGAAATACAAGCTATGCACCTATTCTGTTATGGCAAAAGCGGAAACAAAAGAAAAAGGAGAAGATCAACTGTTGTCTGTCTGATAGCTTCACAAATGTGGCCTGGCAGTCCAGATTCAAGAGCAGTCAAAGATGGAACGCCTGCATGATCTTTACGCTTCAACAGAGTGGTGACATGCTGCAGTCACAGCAGCCACTTGGACACTAGAGACACAGAGATGTTCTCTCGTCTGCCAAGGTCACGTTTCTGTCGAAAGTGCTGAATTTGACCATCAGGTCAGCTTGAAAACGGTATCTTTACAAGGGTGCAGCATAAACAGGCCAATCGGAGAAGACTGTTCTATTCAGGGGGTGGGCTGAAAGAGAAAGGCTCTAAAAACTGAGCACTTCAGACAAGGGGTATACAGGTACACCAAAATTATAAATAATGTGTTTTTTGAACATTAAAGCATATTAACATGGTCTACTAAAGACTTAGCATACAAGTCTGAACTGGAAAATTAGCACAGTATGTCTGCTTTAAAGTTTAATTTGATGTTTATTTTGGTGTCTGACCTGTTATCTACATTTTAATATATTTAGTTAAATCAGTTATATCCAGCCTGTATTAAGAGAGCAGTTCTCTCATTTGATATCTCCCCTTTAGTTGTGGTGTAGCCTTTTAATCAATATTTTCTTTTTAAAGATTTTTGAATAGAAATCTGGGCTGCATTTTTGCCTTTAGTTTATTTTGCAGAGACGGAGGTGCAACAGGTGTACAAGAAAGGTCCCAAGGCTTGAATTTAAATGGTGACGTTGCAGTTAATAAGACACACACTATAACCACTCAGCTACCAAGGTGCTAGAGTGAACCAGATTTTTTTGACAAACATTGTTGGTCATTGTTTGTACCGGGAAAGAGTCATCAAATTCGTTCACAGCCAGGCACAAAGTCTTCGATTTTGGATACAAATTAACTTTTGCAGCAAACCATCTTTGATCCAGTACTGTGTGCTTTTTGTTGTATTTGGGGGCCTATGTGAGCTAAACTTGATTGATTAAAATTGAAATGTTACACTTTACATTGTATGTGTAGCTGTAAATGACAATGCAATGACAATGACAACAACAGTCTGTAAAATTGTGATAGTTTTCCTTACAAGATCTATTTCAGTTGTTATAGTTTAATCATAATGCATTTCAGCTTTCGTCTGAGCTGTCAGCTGTTAAATCCCCTACTGATTTTATTTATTCAGTCAAACAAGTCTATATGGACATGAATGCTGACTAAAAAGAGTTGGAATATTATATTGCATTGAGAGGCCAGTGTCAAAGTGTTTACACAGATGTATCTCTGGAACAAACAGTAACATGATATCCAGTGGAGTGCGTTGTTCAGGAGGTTTAACATCTGCTAGGACAGGATAGGATGCTGCATCACCTGCTCCACTGTCAACATGAAATTATGTTGTGATGCAGGAGGTGAGCACCTTGTGAAGTACATTGCGCTGTTTTGTATTAATAGATTAGTAAAAGCAGTACATGTCATGTGTATCATATATATTTTTATTTGTTTTCAGTTTTATTTTTATTTTAGGGATGGACAATTTAGAATAACATTACTGTCTTTTAATGCACTAATTGGAGCTGGGGGAAAATGGTATTTCATTTCTTCTGTGTATGAAAATACTCAATGAAATGACTATAAAGTGAATCTTGAATATTATATTATGTGTGGTTTGACTAATAACGACAGAATGCAACCTTTTCTCAAGGAGAAGCTAGGCTTTCAGATTTCGTTGTTGGATCTGGAAAACAACAGCTGCATTTTGAATTCATACCACAAATATATTTAAAAAGATGGTGACAACCAAGTTGATGATTCAAATTGAAAGTTTGTTTCATTATTCAGGCTATAGTCTTTTAACTAATGTTTTTAATAGCTTACTACCTACAGGGGATATTTTTTTAAACTATTGAAATAATGTTTTTAAAAGGAAAATTTGTAAAGACACAGTTTTTTTAAGCTGTTTGAACTTGACAGCTCGTGGGTTACTGTTGAAGTTAGAAGAAGGTATATTTTCCCTATTTTTAAGTCGAAGCTTGTGCTATGTAGTGATGGTTTTATTCATCAGTTTTCAATTGTTTGAAGGTGAATACTGAGTGCAGGAAGTCTGCTGTGTTTGTGTGTCACCCACTGAGGGATGAACCGCTTTGATAGTGGCACATGAAAGTGAGGAAGTCATTAAAATTCATGAACTAATTTATGTATTGGGTCATGCTGCATGTCATGGCCGTTGCACTATGCTGTGTACAGCATTACATCATGCAACATGGTTCCATATCATGGGTTTTACGTAACACTTGGGCGCAGATTGTTGCATGCTGTTCAAGCCCATGAATGTAGGTTTGATGTGGAGCAACCTATGGTGCTGTTTGTCTCTATAAATAGAAAGTAAGAGAAACTGACACACAGAGACATGTTTGGACTAAATGACAGATAAAGACAGACTGGCAAACAAAGAGGGTTACAGATGACTGTGGACAGGTGGGTTACACACACAGTGGGGCCAATGACTCATAAGAGATATTGATGTCTGTGGTGTTAACTGTAGTAGCAGCAGCCACACTCACTCTCATCATTCAGTCCTTCCTCTCATTTAATGGTGGAGACAAGGGGAATAACTGGCTCCTGACCCCTGGAGAGGCGGCGGTGTACGGTAGCCTGCAGGCGGCTGTGCACAGTGCTTTCCCTGTACCTTTACTAGAAAGCAATGATGAGCAGTAATTAGCTCGTGGACCCCAGAGAGTCTGTGCACTGAGCTTGTTGTGCCTTGCCTCTGGGGCAGGCATCCAGTGTTTATGCTAATGTAGTGATTACTCAGCTGTAGTGTAGTGTGAAGTACAGATTTTGTGTTACACAGCGGCAATATCTCACTCCATCACAGAGATGGAGAGTGGCGAATGACTGCTAACTGGACCAGAAAGACTAGAGAGAGAAAGAGTGGAAATGCTGCTGTGATGAAAAGTCATTCCTGTCCAGAAATATAAAAACATACTTCCAATTCCAGTCCAGAAATATAACAACTTCATGTAGCACTGTGCAACTCTCATAGGAATGAATGGGGCCCTGCCTCTTATACTGTATCCAGTTCTTATACATCCATGCTATGAGAACTAGAGGTGGGGGGGGGGGATCAATACAGCACAGTATCGCAATATTTTGCGTGGCAATATTATATTGATTGATGGCCAACAAGTATCGATATTTCGTGTTCCTGCACCGGCAGTATTTTTGTCTTTTTTGTTTTGTTTTCAGAGGCCATAGCAGGCTCACTTTTAGGAATTTACTGGAGATACTAGTATCATATGAAATGAAACTAGAAGATCTAAGAAATCTGTAGTTGAAGTTAGGCTATTTTTATGTTTTTATTCCAAAAAATTCAGAGCAATGAAGCTTAAAGTCGAAGAAAGTTTTAAAAACAATATGCTGCAATCGTTGTCGTCCATACATGTTTGATATCAGTTCAGTTCAGTTTGACTGAATACTTTGTGGTCAGTCTGTGGGTTTGACTCTCATTGTGGAGAAATAAAGACTGAAGTGAGATGAATAGACTGAGAATTTTCTCTTATTTGACAAAACAATTCTTGACTGAATTTGATTTTGTCGACACAAAATGCAGTTAAACGGTTAAATCGCAATATATTGTATCACAATACTCACCAATGCTTAAGATCGCAATTATATCTTATCGTGACTCAAGTATTGGGATAAAATCGTGTCAAGGGGCCTCTGCTGATTCCCGTCTCTAATGAGTAAAACATTTAGCATCACACTGATAAGTGATATCTAACATCTTGAAGCTCTTGAAGGGTTATTCTTTAACCACTGGTTGTCAGAGAAGTTGTAGTCAAAGTTTAACAAATGTGAACTTTTGGCTCTGCACTGCTGCTTTCTTCACTTTGGGACAGTCACAGCAAGTCTTATTGCAATTGATAATTAGCAAACAAAACTAAATAAACACTAAATTAATTGGATATATTGAAGATATTAAGGAAAAGATGCTGCACCAACACTGTCATTTCTTTAACCGTACATTAACTTGATGAATTCAAATGTGTTACAAATACAGTATGTGCAGCCACTTTACTCTGCATCACACACAGAGACTTAATCACATGATGCAAACTGGGCTGAAGCCAGAACTCCCACATGGGAGCACAAACAGCTCCAGTACCAGTCAGCCAAAGGTGAAGTCCTCTGTGCTAAGATGGCCCAGTTTACACATGCATCATGGCTGTGTGTGGACAAAGTGAGAAACTGGGTTTGAAAATGGCACACACAGTAGATTTAGCCATTTTTTATGATGGATGGATTGATAGTACAAGCCCATTAGCCAGGGATCCACTTACAGGGTCCTACTCAGGTGTGTAAAGCGTGTGCTTTTTATTTCACGCTCAGGAGCAGGTAACATGCTGACACATTCACCTTCCCACTGTGTCTGCAGGATCATTTTTTACAATATGTTTGAAAAAGTACCTAAAAATCATTAGTATCAATACAATGGTGCAGTGTTTTGGGGTGACTGGTGCTGGCAGAAGACATTTACACACTATAGATGCTTACTAAATCTCTTCAGTCTAATACATCAACCCTGCACTACTTTCACAAAGGTAATGAGGTTCATTTTATGTTGAAATGGTAAGAGTTTATTTATTCAACTTAATTAGAGCCTGTAGTCTGTGGTGCCTTTGACCTGTAGGGCATTGAGAGGTGACCCTAATGTTTTCTACATTAATTTTAACCGAACAAAAAAATATTCATTTTGGCTCAAGTACTTAGTAAAAGTAGTTAAAAGCATTGAGATTGTTGTAATAATATTTGCCAAAAAGATTTTTTGTGTGAGTGTTTTTGTAGAAGCAGAAGTACTACACATAATTTTACCATCGGCAGTAATAATTACTTCACTATAATGCAGGCTTTACCTGCAGGAAGAGACATAATTTAAGATGAACCACAATATTATACTTAATATAACCAAGCTCCCTTATCTTATATCATGATATAAATAATCTATTGATTTTCAATGCAGATTTATCAATAAACAAGTTTTTAAAACAAATAAATGTCTGGGGGTTTAAGCTGCTACTTAGCTATTTATAAATATATATTTTAAATGTCTGTACATGGCCATGTCCCATGATGGATTGAAAGTGTGTTTTCTAGTTTTCTTTTTTCCCTTGGTTCTCTGTATATTTATGTGTCATGTCATGCGTATACTGTTTTATAACAGAAGGGAGCAAATTAAATGGAATGTAAAAGGTTAAATAAATAGAAATATCTGGAAATGTATAAAATGTAGAAAAATAAATGTAGAATCTAAAAGTCTGTACCAAGAAGGACCATTTTTGGTATGTTAGCCCTGGATTGAGATCTGCACCTTGCTGCGTGCTGTATATGAGGTGTGATGTCTTCGTCTGTCTCAAGGTCTGCGTATCTTCAGCAGCGCCCACCCCTCCCTGCAGGCTCGCTGCAGGTGATGCTGGAGCTTGATGAGCTCATTGGCGCTGTAATAACTCTCTGCTGAGGGAAAAGTCGCTCTCCACTGTGGGTTGTGTTTATGTTTGCACATTTCCCCAGCTAGCCGGTCATAATCTTGCTGTCTCTTTATTTCCCTCACTTTCTTTCTGCCTTGAATAAGTGGGTGGGTGTTTTTACTGCTCCTCTAACCCAGCAGCCACTGACTTGTAGCTAATAAGGATGAGGGGTGAGGATGAGGGGTGAGGAATGAGAGCTCTCCACTGATAGTGATGGGATGGGATTGAACTCCAGCCTGAGACAGACTGATGAGTGGGTCAAGACACCCATTGAGTCCCAGAGGGATAAACACATGCATTCAGTACACATACTATAGAACCAGTAAGTTTAAGAAGAAAAAACCTGTTCATTATTTACTTAATATATTTTTTATAATAATAATAATGTTTGCATATAAATCCTTCACATTCAGATTTATGTATTTTTTTTATGAAAATCTTCTGAAAAAAAACTACCATTTTGAAGCTTGAAGTTTGGCCTTTTGTTTGCCATGTCTGCTTTTTTTACCCAGAAGTTATCATATTTGGACAAGATGGTTGGTAAGAAAGTGGCAACAATGAACAGCCCATTCTGAACAATTCACCCAAATGCTAAACAAGACATTTTTGGTCACCAAAATGTAAATATAATTAACTTTCATAAACTGAAAACACACCATTAAAGGATCTAAGTTTTAAGACAAAAGCTGGCTATTAGAAATGATGCAGGTTTAAGGTATTTCTACATTTGCTTCACTTATGGTCCTTATTTCCCTGCTTTTTCAAGGGGAACATTATTGAAAGGAGTAAGAGTCAAAGCTGTATTGCTATTTAAAGGTGCATGATTCCCTTCGGCTTCCACTGATGTGATTTCTAACCCTCCTGGGGTCTATACAGTTCAGTACATACACACATGTGACATGGGACAAAAACAGTTATAGAAGAGAAAAAACAACATGAGAAATCATATACAGAGAAAAGAATAGCAAAAAACACAAAATTAATTAGTTTGAAAGCCATTTTTGAATAGACTCTTGGGAGTTAAATGAGAAGCCTGATACCACTCTCATGTCTGAATGCTAAATATAAAGCTAGAGCCAGCAGGCAGATAACTCAGCTGAACAGTAAAGGGGGGACTGCCAGCCTAACTCTGTGTAAAGAATAAAAAAAAACTATCAGCACCTCTAAAGCTTATATCTTGTTTATTGCCAGGTATAGATCTTCGGATGAAAAATGTCATATTTAACATACAGAAAAGAGAGTCTTTAAATCTAATTAATAGCAAGAAATTGAACAAGCAACATGTCAGTCTCTTTCTTTTAAACAAGACAAATTAACAGGACCAGAAGATGATTACAATATTAGTTACATTAAAAACCCAAACTAAATATTGCATTTTGAAGCTCTTTCCTGAGATAGGTGTTCTCATACACCCATAGGGGTCAGTGTATTCCCTTCATTCAAGGTTCAGTGGGGTTTTTCCACGAGATTGGAAACAAAAGCGGGGTACCCCCTCTATGGCATTCAAATTCATATTTTGTCAAATTACCATGGTGACAAAACAAATGAGGAAGGGTTTCCTGAGTATTGTATCCCTACAAATAAAAACACCATCGTTTTTTGCTCAGAACCTTTCCCCCCAGTTGGTTCATCACCTTTAATCTACCTGCCTTTGATCCTGTATGGAGAGGAATACAACCATGTGTCATGTGACCAGGCCACACACACACACACACACACACACACACACACACACACACACACACACCTGGGTTTTTCTAACCTCCCACACATTAATTTGCTCTGCCTCTGTGGTTTTAAGAAACAGGCTCTTATCATGTCCTGCATCTATTGCACTTCTATTTGCACTGTTTTGCATTTAAATGTGTTTAGTGTTGAATAGAACATATTGGATTACACGTTACAGTGGTTTTTATTGGGTTTTGCCCCTCGGACGTCAAATTTAATCTTTATCATCTAAAGAAAGTTGTCACCCTTTGGTTTTTTCACCAACACTGGTACTTTTTACCCACTGGTAGCATAATATTTCCATCTTGTTGTTCTCCAGGGCTCAGCTGATTCCTACACAAGCCGACCATCTGACTCGGATGTGTCCCTGGAGGAGGAGAAGGAGGGCGGCCGGCAGGAGAGGGAGCAGCAGGCCACTGTCCAGCTTGAGAGGGCAAAGGTCAGTTTCAGTAAAAAAACTATTTGCAGCACAATAGAGCTGCATACTGTACTGCATATCTCATGAAACTCAAAATATCAACTCGCAAAGAAAAGACATGTAATAGAGATAAAACGGTGTGAAAATTTCATACCACGATGTAGAATTACATTTATTAATGTTATCACAGTGTTGTTAAATTTGTCTGTAAACGTTGATAAACACACTGAAATAATTCCACCAAGTTTTATATTGATTCCCACAAATAAAATATAATAAAATTAAAAATAATAACGTAGCCAATTTGTGTGTAATGTGCATTAACATTAAACACAGCACCATGTGGCCATGAGACTATACAGTCTATGTATGTGCTATATTGTTTTTCAAAGTGTGGTAATCAAACATGGTTTTAATGATATGTAAAGTTTAGAATAGTTATACTTACCATTGACTTCAGACATATTGACTGCATTTTACTGCCGGATGTCTAGATGTTTAGATGTTAAATTATTATTCCTGACATAAATAATACGTTGATATGAATTTTCTGTGAAAAGTATACTGGGGGAAAAATTATTTACCTAAAACATTGTTGCAAAACTATTGGTTTTAATGTTTTCCCTCCCAATCAAGCATTCATTGAGTCATTACTCTATTGCCATTTTAATATACAGTAGTTGAATTTAATTTGCTGAGCTCACACAAAACAAAAGCCTCACATCACAGGCAAGAGGCACCTTGGCACATAAAACGAGTAAAACAAAAAATAAAGTGAATATTTAATTAAAACAAGTGTTTCAATGGCGATGCTATCAGCACCACAAACCACCTTCAATATATCAAAAACTAGTTTAAAAAAAAGAAGACAAAAGAGAAAAATCTACTGCCCCCCCCCCCCCCCCCCCCCAAAAAAAACAAAAAAAAACCACAACAACAAAACAAACAAACAACCAAACAAACAAAACAAAAACAAAAAAGGTAATTAGAGGTAAAGATAGAGGTGTTTGAATGCGCTGTCTTTGTCAATAATTAAGGCATTTAGTCCTTGCAGTGAGCTCCTCAGCTGTCCCTGCTGTGTGCCATGGATGTGGTGTGATCACTGCTGCTACTTTGCAGCCACCTTCGTCTGGAGCTCTGAAATAGTGTCTCTTCATCAGCGTCCACTCCTCACTGCAGGCTCACTGCATGTGATGCTGGAGCCTGATGAGCACACTGATGCTGTAATAACTCTCTCTGCTGAGGGGAAACTCTCCAGCCCTGTCTCTGTGTTTCCACTGTTGCTTCTGTTTATGTTGTAAACAATTGAAAATTGTATCCATAATGACTATCCCTATTCCATATTATTGCTATACTTACTCTTTTCTCTCTGCTATCTTACAGACTAAAGCAGTAGCATTTGCTGTGAGGACCAATGTCAGCTACTGTGGTGCTCTGGATGAGGATGTTCCTGTGGCCGGCACCGCCGTCTCCTTTGATGCCAAGGACTTCCTCCATATCAAAGAGGTAAAATTCAGGCTCTATCCAGTGAAGCTAAACTTGTGGCACTGTACGAAGGATTGAATTGAACCCGCTACATTTTGGTTTATAAATCACAGTACCAGGTCTGCTTTTTTACTATAAAGAATTCTATATTCTTCTAATGTCATTGGATTGTAATATAAGCAATTCTTCTGTTTCTGTTAATACTAATTTCTGATTGGCTGGCAGCTGTCTGTAAAACTGCCATTCTAAATCAGTTGCCATGGTAAAACTGAAGGTAAGAGTATCACAGAATGCCCTTGGTTAACTGACTGATCAAAGAAGCCAAACAATGAGAGAAAATAACTCATAAGAGTTTCTCTTACCTAAGAAAACAGCAAAAAAAAGAAAGAAAAAAAAGGTAAATCCTTGGAATCAATGGGTACTAACAAAATAACCTCAAATATGGACATAAACAAAAATAAGAAGAAATTTGTTGCACACTGTTTTGTCAGCAGATTAAATAGCACTCGGCTCTCAGGTGATGGTGGTTTTTGTCTCCACCTTGTCCAGTATTTAAAATATATTACCGTTAAATGTCTGTTTTGGTGGCTCAGAAATTGGTTAGCCAAGCTCGTTTGTACTTTTCATCCATTAATGGTGAGTGAGGAGTGTTTTTCAGATGTTGTAAATCCATGTTTTGTGTCTTAAGAAGGTATTGTTTGAAGAAATTGATGTGATCTAATCTAATCAAATACACATTTTATTGAGCTTTTATAAAGAATAATAAGGCTCCTCCATCTTCAATCATAGTATTGTGAAGCCCTGAGGTTTTGAAAAATGTTTTATTTCTGTAATCTATAGAAATACAATAATGACTGGTGGATCGGCCGTCTGGTGAAAGAAGGCTGTGACATTGGCTTCATCCCGAGCCCTCTGAAACTGGAGAACATCCGACTCCAGCAGGAGCAGAAGAGAGGACGCTTCCATGGGTGGGTGGAGGAGGAATACTGGCACGTTGGAGTTCAGGAGGTGGAGGAATGGTTGAGAAGACACATGGGTCAAATGGGATGAAGATAGTTGGAGGGTTTGGAGATGTGTTGCAGAGAGAGAGTCACTGTAGTGGTGAGTAAAAGCCTGGCAGTTAAAGCCGGCAGATAGGGAGGAAGCCGGGTGGATGAAAGCCAAGCTGTGTTGTGTGGTCCAACCTCTCAGAGGTGTGCCTGGCTCATGGCCAACACAGAATTTTCCATCAGATGGCTCGATGTGTTTCCACTACCAAGAGGATGAAAGACACTGGGTGTCATCATCTTTTCTCAGCTACAATTATGAGAGGAAAAGGACATGTTTGTTTAGGTGATGATGTATGCATTTAGTTACAGCTCAGTCATTTGACACACATGAGTAATCCAAGCTAAATATATCCTATTTTTTTTAATCTCAATAACCCCTTTTCATTTATTTAATCTCTTTTAGCTCAAGGCGACCTCAACCCTCTCCCAGGGGTTCATTAAAATGAATTACTGGTTTAAATTGTTGGTTTTATTCTGTGTTTTCCATGTTAAGAAACGATACACACTACTGAACATAATCTTCTGTCTTTAGCTATTTCATAGAAACATGTGTAGCCTTAAACAGTCTGTTTCCCCCTGGGGTCAGTTGGGATTCACCAGTGACATCTTGTTATATTTCACATTAACACATCTTTTTTTCTGTTCGCTCCCATCATTGTAGCAGTAAGTCCAGTGGGAATTCCTCCTCAAGTCTTGGAGAAATGGTGTCCGGCACATTCAAGCCAAACCCCAACTCTGCAGGTTGGTCCCACAGATATGAGTCTCTCTCTGTCTGAAAGGAAACATGATGTGTCTTGCTCAGTATTTGGGTCTGTATAAAAGTATTCATTCTGCTCATGTTTTTACCTCTTTCCATGAAATGATTGTGACAATGTGATTTGTTCTTGACAGATAAAGTTTATATCTTCTTAAAACTGTATTAGTCAATCTTCAAAGTGATTGTGTGTGTGTGTGTGTGTGTGTATATATATATATATATATATATATATATATATATATAGTTCCAGACCAGTTTGCTCTTATTCACCTTTTCTTTTCCTTTTTCAGGAAAGCAGAAACAGAAAGTGGTGAGTATGGCCATTTACTCTTCATTTACTTAATTTGCTAATTTTGTTTGACAAAAATCCATAATTAAAGAATTAAAAACAACTTATTATCCACAACTCAAATAATGATTCTCTTTATTTATGGTCATATGTTATATGTTTGCAAATGTCACGGCTATGAATAATATGAATAAATGTGGCTGTACATGCAAGTGGTATTATCGCTGACTGACCCAAACCATTGAAATGCTACAAGCTTGAAAGTGAAATCACTGTACTAATAGTGAAGATGCGAGATGAATAATTTAACAACCATCTGTGTTACAATAAATCTAAGTTTTGTTTGAAAGCCAACCACAAGACTACATCTTCTTGAAATTATAAGATTAAAGCTTAACACCGCTAAAAAAACAAAAAAGGTTAAAGTACTGTCAATAAAGAAAGAAGATGAAGAAATTATGCATGGTTGAAGCAAGAACCACCATGACATTTCCACCATGAATTGATATAAAAAAAGGAACAGATTTCACCAGAATGCAGGAATTTAAGTGTTTGGACTTGTGTCCATCCAAAAAGCACCTTACATCTTTGTATTGATGTTAACTGTGAATCTCTGCTTGCACAGAAATGAGAAATATTTAATAGTAGTCTTACTGGACATCATTAACCTCACACGAGTCCTCTGTGGACATATTTGAGAAGAGTGTTACATCATTTAGAGCTATCCACTTTGCTTTAAGTCCAGTCAAAGTCAGTGGTTTATATTAAATTAATTGGTTGCTGCATATGAGTCAGATTCTGTTCTGCAGACTATTCTCAAGCTTCATGATTACATGACTACAGCTTAAATCATTACTGTTCATTCATTGATAATTATTTTGTGAATATAATCAAATATAGTGTGGTTGGTTTCTTTAGGTATACACTTGCTGATATTAAATGTTGACAGCAGTGTGTGTGTGTGCCCATCCCTCCAGGCTGAGCACATCCCTCCGTATGATGTGGTTCCCTCAATGAGGCCGGTTGTCCTGGTGGGACCGTCCTTGAAAGGTTACGAGGTAGGAAGCACTGCTGCTCCTCGAGCCATCTGACTCAGCCTCTTCCTCACAGCCACACATGAAATCTCTTCAACTTCACATCACTGAGCCAACTGTTTTCCTTCACTACTGATATACATAACCAATATTCTAGAGAGTGCAAATGCAAATACTCCCCTATACTTTTTTAGACCATAATTTTACCCTTATATACTTTTACTTACGGTTTTACAATAGCTTGCATCTCTGTATAGATATATTTATTCGTTTTTATGATGGATACATTCATTTTCTGTTCACAGGCAGTTTATTCATTTGCAGTACTGTGCATATTTTTCAAAAATATATCATTTCGTTAGCTCTCAATAGAGAGGAAACCAAATGACGGATTTTTGTGGGCTAACCCTGAAGTTAGCATCCCAATCGGTTTTACTGAGAATTCGCCTATGGGATTTTTGCATTGGATTTTGGATCATTGCAGAAAATATGCTCTGTGGCAAACACACGTTTCTGATGCCGTTTTGTTCAGCAGGGTAATATTCACAAGCGAACACCACTTTTATGATGTTAACACAGCCGAATAGAAGTAAAAAGCTAACGCTATGCTATAGAGAACTACACCACTGTCGCATGACTTGAACATCACATCCGTCAGCTTCAGACGATCTCCGACAAGCTAACCAGCGGTTTTAACAAGCTAGCGAATCTATAGCCTAATAAATTGTTTATTAACATAGTTTACAATCTACAAGAGTTTGCAAGAGCACTGAAAAACACAACTAGAGGCTGTGAGGCGGACTAGTGAAAGAGTTCCCATCCGTGTCCGGCATGATGACGTTTAATATCCCCGACAACCACTGTAGTCTCATTTAGCCACTTGTAAGCAACCACCTTTTTAAGGACACGTAAAACCTTCAAAATTCACAAGTGGGGGTATTTACTAACGTAGTTTATGCCGTACAACAAAACGTTAACATCCCTTCAGCTTGTGTTAACTACAGCCCTTATTTCATGCATCTAACCACCAACCCATCCAAAATCATTGAGTTTGAGAGGATAGACCCCAGGGCGCTAAAATGCTAACTTACTTCCTGGTTTAAGAAATGATTCCTGTGGCAAACTTCTGGGTTTGCCAAAAAAAATACATTATTTGGTTTCCACTCTATTGAACAGGTAAACACAATCAGGGGCGTGGCAATTACGAGAGGGCAAGAAGTGAAGACACCTGAAAAATAGAGTGAGTGAGTGCACACAAAAGAGTAAACAGAACTGAAAATACTAACAAAATATAAGACAGCGCCTCACACAAACGTCACACCAAACTGATGGTTGCTTCATGTTGCATCATATTGCAGGTGCTTCTGTTTCCTTCTAAGGTTAATTCCTTCTTAGGTTGAAATTGAGACACAACATTAAAAAAGACTGCTCATTGATTATCAGTTACCACTGGAAGCACAGGGTGAACAATAAAGGAGGCCACGGAGGAGGTGGGAGGTGGGAGCCGGAGTCAGTTGTCATGGAATCACATTCTTCGCCTCCCTTTCTGGTGTTGCCGTGGTAACAACCTTCTGGGTAAACTGCATCGGTCTGAAAAAGTGGAGCATGGTTTGAAATTAGAAACAGAGAATAATGTGCACGGCAGTAAGGGTTTGGTATTAGACAAGTGACTAAACGGCATTAAATGTTTCAATAAAGAAGTCGAGATTTCAGCTGTTAATCACATCAGACACCTTTTTGGCTCAATTTAGTTCTACAAACAAGAAAGCTCATGAAGATTTTGCATCAGCAGTGCTTTTCTTTCTAGCACAGAGTAAGGATGAAGAGACTTTTATTCATCACATGCTTTATAAGAGCAGCTGCAGTGGTGGAAGAAGTATTCAGATCCTTCTCTACAAGTAAGAATAGAAGTGACACCACAAATTTAAAAAAAAGCTGTGCGTTGAAAATGTTACATAAGTGTATTATTAGCTAAATGTTCTTGAAGTATAAGTAACTGTTATGCAGCAGAATTGCACTCAGTACTGCAGTGATATTATATTTTGGACACAAGCATCAAGTTTTCCTAAGTCAAGTTTTGGGTCCTCAATATGCTGTATGGGCTCTTCATAAAGTGTAATGCAATTTTAAGCACAAATAAATTATATATTACATTTACAAAAATCATTAGTGCTTTTTAAAATTTGCATTTATTTGTTAAAACAAATGAAAACACTTTCTTGGCACATTGCATGGCTTGGGGAAGGTTTCGTTTTTTTTTTCAAATCACAGTCCACACTTCTGTAAAAATATCTAAAAAATAAAAAGATTTCAAAGTAAATGCAGCTGTCGGATTAATGTAGTGGATGCAAAAAAAAGACCAATAATAATCTCTAAAATGTAGTGAGTGAAAGTATGAAGTAGCATAAACTAGAAAAAGTAAAGTAAAACTCTGAACTTAACTTGAGTTAAGTTGGAAAT